>NC_087487.1:13812500-14437500 GCF_036417665.1 Passer domesticus | reverse complement strand
TCTCAAATCTGTACCAAAGCACTGACAGCAAAGCCCTTCACGATGCAGGCATCAGACCTAACCCTGGGGGGAAAAAAAAGAAAAGAGTGGGATGGGGGAAAAGATTTTCAAGAGTTCCATTATCAAAAGAAGTAAAGTAACAATCATGCAGGAATTTCAAGTTACAGCTTAGAAATAACATAAGTAACCCCATTCAGCTGCATCTCCCACACATACTAAGAGAACAGATCAAATGAAAAAAGCAAAGAAAAACACAAATGAAAATGTAATGTGCCCTGGAATCCTGTTTCTATAACTCCGGTCAAGGGAGACTTTTGACTGTAGCAACAAACCACAGCTCGTGAGCACTGGGAGTTTGTTTTACATCATACCAATCAGCATGCTATTCTCCTTCACCTTGGACTTTCAGAGGGGAAAATCATGAAATTGTGAAAGGGGTTATGAAATTTCAAGCAATCAGGCTTTTAGAAAGGTTCTATTGTGTGACATTTGTGTTTGAGTCTGAAAGTGTGTGTATAGTATAAAATTATGAGCTAACATTTGGAAAGACAGCAGTCTAAGTAATAAATCTGCAGAATGAAGAGAACTGTACAGAATGATTTCAAAGGCTTATACTTGACAATTATATATATTTTATGAGACAGTTATGCACCCTGTGCCTTTTTTGAATTCATTGTTTTATGGATGCAGTATCTCTATTTTAGCAGACAGGATATGCTAAACCAATATAATGGTCTAAAAAGCATCATTTACCACCCAACATAACAATGGCACTGCATAGCTTAATATTTTTTTTTTCCTTAAACTCCTTCATCAATTGAGCGATTCTTAACATGGCTGAAACCCAAGAATTAAATATCTGCAATTACAATATTTGTTGAGTATTTGGCACAATGGAGTTTATTTGATACACCCTTTTTTCCTGCCCTTATTGTTGCTGAACATGTAATTCTGTGCATAAGCTGCAAGCACACATATAAATTCAATCAAGTGGAAGCAGTTTGATACTCCACACCCATGTTACAAAGCCTGGATCAGAGCAAAGTCTGCTAAAAATGTGCTGAACATGAGTGACAAGTTATCAACCCTCTGTAATTGTGCCAGCTCTGGGGTGTCCATTGCAGCAATGGACAAGAACCTGGGGAAGATCAGCCCCTCTGCCACCTGCAAGGAAGTGACATCCAGCATTTGACTCAACACGCCAGGTTACTTACTCCTCTAAACATCCTCAATTCACAACATCTTCGAAATTCACACAAAAAAGGAACTTTTAATTATGATGCTAACCCTTAAAGCCCTTCTGACATTTAGTCCATCAGAAACAAGTCTGGTTCCTGGGAAAAAAACTCATCAAATTTTAACCAATTTGCATTGCTTCCCAGCAGGAATGTTTAGGAAAACAAAAATGTGCATACAAAATAAGCCTGACCCCCACGTTTCTTGTAATCAGATGAAAGTTTCCCTATGGTTTTTGCAGGTTTAGGTAAGGCTGCACTGCAGGAGCCAAGCCAAATCTGCTCCTGCATGGATGCTTTGTGGGGAGCTGAATGGAAGTTTGAGTTGTTCAATGCTGGCCAGTCCCTGCTCCCATAACCCAGCCTTCCAGAGGGACACTATTCCCACATGTACAAACAAAATGTGGCATCCAGGAGAGATTATTCTATCTTCCTCACATGTCTTCCACTGAAAGTCAGTGGAATTTCTCAGGTGAAAAATAAAACACCAACTGTGAGGGCTGAAAGATTAAGGTCAGTATTCCTCTCATCTTGTACACACACACACACGCACGCACACACACACACTTTAAAGAAAACATCCACCACACAATTTCTAGATTGCAAATTATATATATATATATATATCTTTAAAAACTGGAGAGAACATCAACAGCCTCTCCACATATATATGTATTCACTGAGTCACATAGAATATGAAAAAACTATATTATGTAAATCATCATATTATCTATAATTCTCCAACAGACAATTGTTTTTATAGAGACACAGTGCATTCATTCTCTTTTTTAAAAACATATTATGTGTCTTCATTGGCTTGGTAGCATATTAGAATGAAGGCGTATGGATAAAAAATGCAGAGGATTAAACAAACCCCTTGAGTCACATTAAGTTTGGGTGAATTAAACAGGATCCTTGCCCAAACTAGCATAAATAAATCCTCCTCATGGAAAAGTGTCAGCGATTTAAGGGTTAACATATACTCGAAAATAATTTCAAAAAACATCTTATTAGAGGACTACACAGATAAGTATTTGGAACTCATCCCCCTTTAAAAATGACAGCACGTTTGGCAAGTGTGAGCAAATGTCTTGAACTCTACTGGGTTTGAGATCTGAGCACGGTTATTCACAGACAGCCACAGAGCTGCAATCTGCGAATAAGCCTGGCCTGGAAGGACTTGGATACCCCTGACAGCATCAGGGAAGGTTTCCAGCAGCTTTCAAGGAATTTGTGGTGGACTCGTGGCTGGTGGCAGAGTGTGACTGGTGGAAGGACTCCAGCTCCGCTCCCTCTTCGCCATCGCGGACGCAGCAGGCTGGAGCAGCACCCAGCCTGGCCAGCCCTGCAGGGCTCCACACGCCCCATCTCAACTGGGAAAGAACCTATTGCTGTTATCACCTTGCTCTTATCACCTTGCTTTCTCTGCACCTCGTGCCAAACTCTCTGCTGAACCTCTGCAGGTGCCCTGCTTGGAAGCTCGTGCTGTCACAAGGGGCTGGTGCCCAGCCACAAGGGCTCCCTGCTTTCTCCACCACCCCACAGGATGTCACAAGTGATCCCATCAAAAGACTCTCTCTTCTCAAGAATCCTGGCTGGGTCTGACTTTGAGAAAAAGACAAAAGTTTCCTGTGTTGCCGTTGCTGTTTTGCAGTTGTTTCTTCTTTCATTCGTGCTCTCTCCTTGTTTTTATTAAAAAGGACCCTTGTATTATTAATATAGTTCACTCCTCCACAGTCACTATAAAACAGACTCCATATTTTCACACCACTCATGATCTTCAAGGTTATAGATAAATTTTGTCCTATGTGGTTGATTTTGGGGCACAGAGTCCCGCCCCAGATTGTCTAGGGTGAGAGTAGAGGCAAAAAACTCACTAGTGCTGAGACCACCTTCGTGGTTCTTGATGTATCTTTTATAGTTTTTCCTCAAGCACTGCCAGGTGGTGGTGTACAGGATGAATGCAAAGGACTTGAGGGCGATAGCAATGCTGACATACAGGTATCTGTAGACCACGTTGTCATACAGTGCACAGGCTCCTTGCTCTCCACAGAATGTGCTCCAGAACAGACACGTGGAGTCAATCCCGGCCCCGAAGATCAGCGGAGGTGGGATAAAACCTGCCAAAATAAGAGAGACAAGTCACGCTTCTATGATCCCTGTGATAAAGAGAGAGGACGTGACTGCAGTGAGTTGAAAAAGGGTACTTTATCAAGGCTAATAGTCCCAGCTGCAGCCTGTGATTCTAATTTTTGAAGTTCTAAATCAACCTGAATGAAGTTTGTGGATGAGCTTTTAGCTTGGACTTAACGTCTGTGGAAGCGACGTGATATCCTGCTGATATCAACATGCAGCAAGAATCTTATTCAAGTCTGAGTGGCTTTTATTAAGCTTCTTGTTTGCCTAATGAGACTAAGTGGAGGGGTAAATGAAAGAGGAGGAGGACAGCCTTGCAGCTCATTCTCTAGAAACTGGCAATTCTGCACTTAGAGTGTTGCTCTGAAGGATCTCATAGCATTCCACTTCAGCACCTAAAATCAGTCTTGGCACTGAGATTCAGTTTTGGCCTGTACCCTGATAGCAAAACATAGCAAAAGGTTTTCTCTGGATCTAAGGAGAAGAAACAATAGCCCCTAATAGATGTCAAAGATGCCATCAGAAGAGAAGGGAAAATTTCAGAGTGCCATTAAATGAAATATCACAGCAGGATTCTCCCACAGCCACTGCAGCTAACTACCAATGAGTGTTTCTCAATCATAGTTTGCAGAAGAGCTGCAATCTTCAAGCAAAGTAATCACTCCAATCTCATTTAACTAATAAAAGAAATGTTTTTCTTGTCTACTTTCCCTCATCCTGCAGGGACCCTGCAGCAACCCCCCCATTTCCCATTAGCCTGACATTGATTAGGACATCCACGCTCCAGCTCCGCGCTCCCCAGCCTGGGTGCGCAGCACTGGGATGAAAATGTGAACATTCTACATAATGTAACCATTTCTCTTCCTTCTGCTGTACCTATGGGCAGAGGCCAGAAGCAGATAACCCTGAAGAAAGCCCTGATTGATAAAGCCACTGCTGTGGGTTAAGACAGTGAGCAAAGGAGAGCATTGCATGTGCTGAAATCCAACAGCAGGCAGGCACAACACCCCCCTGACAATATCAATGCATCCGTAGGTGCTGTGATGCCTGAGACTCTATAAATACCTGTGACAGCAGACACAAGGACTGCAGTTTTTAGACAGGAAAGTGTTTAATCTTGGATCCAGTTTCATCATTAACCTGGATTTCCAGGCTTAAAAAAGATACCTTCCTTCAGCTTGTCACGAGCAAAGTAGTGACATTCATGACATGTATCCTAAGACTACAAATAAATTGGTTGTCTTCACTGTTCTCTGTGGTAACTGAGATCTCTTTATTTTATTTTCTTGATGACTGGAGCTCTGCAGATTTTGTTTGATCTTCCTTATATGTTGGTAAATGCAGGAATTAAGAAAGGTTATATGGGCTTTTGGTACTCATTTGAACCAGTCATTAATAGCACAAATGTAGTAAATAAAACCAGATGATAAAAAAAGCAAGACAATCTGTTTGTTAGAAATACTCGTTCCAGTCATCATATCTAAAAACCTATGTTCTGCAAAAAAAATATCAGCACCAGCTCTTTGTTCATCATTTCAATGACTAGAAAATCCAGGCTGGGCTGGTTCTGCTTCTAAGTTAAAAGACACTTTTTTAGTTGAAACCTGTGAACAACCACACACTCAACCTGGATTTTAAAAATTCAGATGGGCTCCTGCCACAGAGAAGAGGCTGTGCTGCTGACTGCAGTTTGTGTGCCCAGTGCTGCTGGATGGCACCTCAGGGGTAATATCCAGATCTGGCAGTGACTGAGGAGCCACAGTCTTTCTGTAATAAGAGAAAACACATTTGGATCATGATCTTGAGGTGTGAGTCCCTACTTGTCAACATGCTGAGAGATGTTGACACAGAGCTTTGGAGATGTGCAGCTGAACTTCAGGGAGAGCTGCCATCCCCACCTGCTGGCTTCAGCCTGGTGTCCACGACAATTTGGCCTGGAAAGTGCTCCTCATAAGACTTGAGGAAGGACCTGTTTCCCTTGAACTCCAAAGCTACTCCCATGTGAATGCAGTCATGTGGAAAAACCTTCAGCAACCAGTGAGGATTTCAGGTTGTTTTTAGCAGAGGATGAGACTCCCAGGAGCAAGTTGGTGCTCAGAACCCCTGAGACAAGGGAGCTGAGCAGTTGCACTGCACCCAGAAACTCCTCCTGAGAGTGAAACACTCTGGGGTTTTGTCATATTAGAATAAAAGGCAAACAACATCAGCTTGGAGAAAAAAAAAAATCTAAGGAAGTGCCCTGGTAAGCAGAGGCTCTTCCAGGATGCATGGTGAACACCACCCAGAAAGGATGCATCCAGGATCTTAAAGGTCTGAAATTCTTTGCCATTCCAGACAATTCCATTCTGAACCTTTGGCTCCAATGGCACTGCTTTATGCTCTTCTCTTGCAAACTGCAGTAATGCTTTTACATGAAGACACTGTTAGGCTGCCCTCTCACAGCAGAATTCCTATGAAATGAGGTAATATATCCAGGAGGATACTGGGAGAATTCAGTCATGTTTCATGTTATTGCAGTGAATATTAAAGAGAGTCAATCATGTTCTACCTCTTACTGCAAAGTGTTGCAAAAATTTCTGCTCTATATATATATATATATGTATTTCATAGCAGAAACTGTAGGGCTGCATAAAAAAAGGTGCCTCTGTCTTACTGAAATCTATTAGCTACGATTGCACCTTCGGGTCTCATACCTCTTGCATTTAATTCTCTCCTTTGGTGTAAGAAGCAGCTATTATCGCTGTCTTCTTAAGTCAAAGCTTAAAGGTGAACTGAAAAGCTTTTAAAATAAATCAGTAAAGCTATTCTCAAACCTCAGGTTGATAGAGGCACAATTTGGATACCCTTGCTCATATGGAAAAGTATCTTTCTCTTAATTTTCTGTGCGTTCCAGCTACATTGCTGATATGCTTCAGGATGTATTGTCTTATTTCATGGGAATCCCTTAGTGACAGAGCAACATATAAAGATTTGAATTTAAATTCTCACTATGGCTTCTTTACTGGAATGAGAAAAAGAAATCTGTTCAACTTAAGCATACATGTCTGAGCCTGATTTTAGAGGAATTCAGGATGTTGCTATCTCAGGAGGCTTCTCTCTTTTGAAAGGGAAAAAGAAAAGCTAAAAATCCCTCCCCTGAAATATTTTTCCTTTGGAAACAACAGCCCACAGCCATCCTCCTTCCACACTTGCCTGCTGAGACTCCACATTCAGCCAGTCACAGCTGAAGTCAGGCCAAAACCCACGAGCAGCACCAGCAGCTAAAGAAAATGCTGTGTTTGCAAGGCTTGAACCAGAGCTGACCTGGGCCATCCCAGAAATTTCCCTTTGAGCTATCTGAGCTCTGGGTAAGTTAACTTGATGGAGCTTTTTGTATTACTGCAGTTTACCAAAACCAATGGACATCTAATTGGCTTTATTGTAAACTGGTCTGGGAGCACAATTTCCTGTTCAGCTTATGGGGAATAAGGTATTAAAAATAAGTTTAAAAATGAAGTCACTTTTTCAAAGCGATGTCTGGTACTGCTGGAATTTCAGTCCTGTACTTCCCAGTGTCTTGCTGTAGCCTAAGAGATGGCACTTTAGTCTCCAGCTCATTCCTTTGAGACCAAAGGAGCCATGCAGGGAAGGTGCTCTCTGTGCCCTGCTAAAAAAAGTAAGTTCCACTCCCACAACATGCAGAAGCCCTGGGCATGAGATGGTCCCACACAATGATGGATCAGAGGATTGTGCCCTGAACCACTGAGGCTAATGAACTGAAATAGAAGAGGTTTAAAATAGGAGCTACCTCTTCCAGAGGGGAAAAAAACCAGCTAGAAACAAGGAGCAGCTTGGTATGTTCCCTTTAATTCATTCATGAGGAGAACATACTGGTCCAGAGGAAGAGCCATAAGCATTTTAATGGAATATTAACCCACAGGAGGAAACAAGGACTCAGCCTGTCTCATTTTCCTGGTTTCATTTCTGAGACACCCAAAGGAAGGGGCAAACTCACCATGTAACACAGGTCCTGTCCCTCAAAGGAGGGTGAAAATCCATATCCCTCTACTTCAGCAATATGCAGTACAGCAGTAATTCTGCAAGCTGCTGACACGTTATTAACAGCCACACAAGAAAAACTGGTTGTGTGGAACCATAGGAGAAACAGCCATTTCTCATGGAACACTGCATTTTCTTCCATTAGCACAACACAAATGGCAGGAAAACTGCCTTCAGAAACCTTGATGTGACATCCCTCATGGAGAGGGCTTGAACCCCAGTGTGTCAGACCCCTCTCACGACAATGACAGCACCACAAGGAGTAGAAATCAACTTCTGCTTGTTAAAAACTGCGTGTTCCAAGAGGGAACAAAGGCTGGGAGAGAAGGACACAAAACCTTTGTACCTACCTAGCAACCGGAGCAGCAGGAAAAGCACCCCCAGAGCGTAAGACTTGAGTTCAGGGCTCACGGTTCTGCAGGGAGGAGGGAGAGAGAGAAATCAATTCCTGTTGTTCTGCTTTGATTAACACACCCCGTGGCCATTCTGTGCTGTCAGCCAGGATGCCACCAGCACCTCTTCAAAAAGTCATTAATGGGGCTTTTCTTCTGCCTTCTCCTGAAGTGCCTACAGCCCCAAAAGTAATTGCATTGGTGATAGGTTCAGGAATTAGCCAAGTCATTAATAACAACAGCTAATGTTGACATCGGATGTTTATAAGCTCCCCATCAAGTTTTCAAGGCTCCAGATGTTGAGAACTGTATTGAGGGAAAACTTTTGGTTCTGAAACTCCCCAGACTACTGAGGAGAGTAGGGAGGGAGAATGGTGGACCAAAGGTTCAGTCAGCCTGGTGATTCAGTGAGGAAGTGCTCAACACTATTTTTCATGCACGTGACTTCAGCATGCCACTTTTTTTATCTTGGGAGGACAGTGTTTGCAGCGCCTTCTGCTATGAACACAGCCACTACTGCATTAAGAGTTATCCCTCAAAGGTGCTTTAAAAAAACACTCATGGCAGGGGTGGTTCTCTGTATAAATACACTGGAGGGGCTTCAGTTGAAACTGATAAAAGAGAACCAGTTTTTAAGATGGCTTTTAAGTTAAGAGAAGATCCTTCTGATCACTTGCCCTCTTCTCACACATTCATGGGCCATGTAATACCACACCAAGACTTCTGTATAAAGCCAGTGACCTTGGGATTAATTTCAGCAGTTTTCCAGGCAGACCCTCACACTTTATATATAAAGCCTTCATGCCAGGAATTATATGACCTTGGAAAAATGTTCCAATGCTTAATGGGTTGGCTCAAATAGGATTCTACAGTTGGGTGAGAAATGAAGGAAACAGAGCATTAGAAGTTTTTTAATGAAAAAATAGATTATCACATGGAATATTCACAGTGGGCTTAAGACCAAATACAGAATCAATCCCCATACCTTAGGCTGGAGTAAAAATTGCCACTTGGAGACATCTCCTTTTCTCACTGACTACAGCAGTGACCAAATGACTGGCTGAGACAGGACATTTCATTTGTAGACACTGAGTCAATTTTAAATAACTATGGGAGCTGCCAGTGTCACTTGCCACTGCTCTGGACACCAAGGACACATTCACATGCCACAACTTTCTTTAAGCAATGGAAGATGGCAGATGCAAGAGAGCACGAGCAGTATCTGGCTCAGAGCTCTCCACTGTACATTTGGTAGCTATCAGTGATTCTGAGTGAAGTTACAAATCTGGATGTGTGAATTGTTTATTTCCTACAGCTCTGAACTGAGTATGTTTCATCTTCCCTTTGCTTTTCTTATTCCCTGGTATTCTTCTTCCTGGCTTATCTCATTTGAAGGCAACACTATGATGTCTCCATGCCATATCCTAAAGGTGCTGGCAGCTTCCTTGAACAAAGAACTCTTCAAACTTCAAATTGCTTTTGTCATAATATTTATCATGAGGAAATTTGATTTCCCTTTAGCTACCAGAGATGCAAAGAGAGAAATGAACTAGTAGGTGGAATATCTCATTTTGTATCCTGCAGGGAGACATGCCCTCACAGAGCTGTTCTGTCCAAAATCCACTCAAGAGTGTGTTTCTAATACAGACCTTATTGATTGAATTTTATTGGAATTTTCCAGGCAGCAGAATGGATCTGCTATTTATGCCTCTGGTTATTAGTCTCAGTAAGTGACAGCTTGGACAGCTAAGTAATTTTGGATAAATGTGGGCTTAGATATATATGTATATCATAAGGTGAAGTGTTCCATATGTCTGGAAATAACACAAGGTCAGTTATTTGAATAAGCTACTTTTGCCCACCTATTCACATTGGTTTAACTCAGACATGTCCTTCAGACTTCCAAGCTCCTTATGTTCTTGGACTTGGTCCAGGGTGAGAGAAGTTAAACTCCAGTCAGGGAGGTATTCACCAAAGCTAGCTTTCAATTTTTCCGTGGTTTCTGTGTTCTCCAGACTATCTCAAAATGTGAGCCTAAGCCCCTCTCTAAGCCATTACGTGCTGAGAACATGGGGTGGCAATTCTGCCCCTCTCCCAGTGCAGCTGCAACTTCCTTACTACCTGGATTGGAAACTGCACATCTGTATTTCCATGTTAATCCCAGAAGAACAACCCCTGCCACCATTCTCTGCAACATCCCTGCAGGAATCTTGTCTATTTGGGTGTCCAGTTCCCCCTCACTGCCTCCACCAAAGGAGAGCTCCAGCAGCTCCTGTTTTCTCTCCAGCAGCTCCATACTGCAGGCCCTGAACTGGAGCCATGCCTGGCTAAACCAGCCACTAACAAGTGAAAAAAAGTGGTTTAGAGAGAAAATTGCTTGAACGGAGGTTCAGTTCCAAGTCATGGGCCTGGGGACAGCGAGTCTGGTGTAAAAGGCTGAGGCCAGGAGCTGTGTGGGACCCTCAACTCCCCCCTGTGCCCTAGGGTCCCTCCAGCCCTGATCCCATGCCAAGAGCAGCCCCACCTGATGAGGATGGTGACTGGTGGTCCTGCTTGGTGAGAATGATGACTGATAGCCCACCTGATAGGAGTGGTGACAGAGGCCCCACCTGATGAGGAGTGTGACCAAAGCTGTACCTGATGAGGATAATGACCAAAGCCCCACCTGATGAGGAGGGTGACAGAAGCCCCACATGATGAGGATGGTGACCAGGGCTTCACCTGATGAGGATGGTGATGGATAGCCCATCTTGATGAGAATGATGACTGAAATCCCACCCGATGAGGATGGTGACAAGAGGCCCCACCTGACGAGGAGGGTGACCAAAGCCCCACCTGAGGAGGATAATGACCAAAGCCCCACCTGAGAAGGACAGTGACCGCAGCTGTACCTGATGAGGATGATGACGGACGGTGTCTGCGCCATGGCCCCGATCATGCTGCAGACACACATCACACACAGGAATGTCAGGAAGGCCTCTTCGCACCCAGGGCTGGGGCATTTGCCAGGAACGACGGTGGCGTTTTCGGGAGGGACCGAGGAGAGGCACGAACAGCCACTGAGGTTCTGCAGAGGAGCACAAGGAGTCAGGAGAAGGGAGAGCTCTGATCCCCACCGCTGCCCTCTGCAACAGGGCTTGTCAGCAGCAATGCCTAATCCTCTAATGGTCAATTAAGTAACTCCTAAGTGCTTGTTGGAGGGGGGTTTGGGAAGAATTTCAGGAGTGTCAGAGCTGACGCATGCTGCCAGCAAGGGAAAGCTGTCCCTTGGCTTGTTTCTTTTCTTCTGCTCCTTTTAAGTCTCTCCCATAAATGTCACAGCGACAAAATTATTACTGAGTTCTACCTCTTTGGAGGAGAATAAAGAAACAATCTGTGTCTCTGTGACAAGGAAGATTCCCCCCATTATGGTTCTAATTACTTTCTTATTTACCTCCGTCCTCTCGGCTGTTGCAATTAAACTGAAGTACATTAAATGCAGGTAAATGTGCAGCCCTGTTCTTGGCTGCAGGTTTGGGGACTGCTTCCAGCACCTCAAACCCTGGGCAGGAGCCACCCACGATGGGTGCTGCAGCTCACCCAGAGCTGAACCACCACAGCCTGGCAGCACAGATGCTGCTGGACTTCAGTGCACTCCAGGCTAATAAATGACATCTGGTTCAGAGGGATTTGTGTTGAGCTAAAAGCTCAAGTCAAGCAAGATAAACTTTATCAATATGTGATCAGAAGGAGGGTGGAATGACTGCATTTTGCTTTGATCTCTCCAGCAAGTGCAGGATGTGAAAAGAAGCTTTGTTTGCCAGTCACAGATTTAAGGATTTTTTTTTCCCCTTATTTTCCAATTCGCCCTCCTGAATTTCTGAGTGGGGGATGTCAGTGCAATTAAGGCACACAATACTACCAAGAAATCCCTTAATGAATACAGAAAGAAACAGTCATTAATGATTCATGGCTTGTCTTCACAAGCCCGCTGGGTTTGCAGGTCACATGTTTCTACGAGGAGTAACGTCATAAAATATAACATATTGAAAAGCAGCTCAATCTCCTCCCCTTCTCCTCTACCATGTGCAAGCAGAAATTCCTTTGCTTTTCTGCCAAAGGGGTCCCCTTAGGACCATACAAAAGCACACTTTCTGGTTCACTGCCTCCAAAGATAAGGATCAGCAGGGATACTACTCCAACCTTTCTGACACCAATCTCTTTCCTCTGCACAGAAGTCAAATCATTTTTTTCCAATTAAGTGCACAGAGGACAAGGGAGACTGTTGTGCAGAACTCTAGGAGAGCTGGAGCTGACATGCAGGTGCCTTTCTGCTGGCAAGCAGTAATTAAAATAACAAATTCCTGTGCTGTGAGTTAGAAGCTGACACCTGAAGGCTCCAGAATGGTGACAATTAGCACCACTGAGGTGGTGTTTGCACAGACAACAGGAATTTGTAGCTCCTGGCTCTTAATGCAGTGTACTGCTACCCAGCAGACTGGACAAGGCCCTGTGGATCAAAACCCATGTAAGTTTGGAAAAGTATATACCTGCACTGAATAACCCTTGGACAAAATTCCCATCACAGAATTGGGTGTTTATTTCCCATGGGCTCTCATCAAGGGACAGAAAGTACCTGTTCCAGACAGTGGTGGGGCAGACTGTCCTGCCACTGTTGGGATTTTTTTACAAAGCACAAGGCAGATCTTACCTTCACTGCCTGAAAATTTGTCCCTCAACCTGCTTTTCTGACCATTTTACTTCAAGGTGCTGGCCTGAAGAAGTGTGAGTGGTTTGTACCAACTACCTCAGCTTGCTTAGCACTGCTCCTCATCCTTACCTGGGAGATCTTTGATCTTTTATTACTGACACAGTATGCAACTCACAGACATCAAACAAGGAAACATCAAAGATGGAGTTATAACTTTGTCCTGTGGAGAGGAAATTTTTTGCTACCTGTGCCAAACTTCTGTAGATCCCCTTGTCTGCAACCCCACTGCATTCAACCACTTGATATCAGAACCTACTGCTGCCCAGCAACCTGCACACCCAGATTTATGTGTGCCTCTGAGGCTACACAGATACAGAGTTTACACCTTTACCAGCATCTTGACTTTGGTGTGATTATCCATGCAAATTACCCATGTTTTTAATTACTCATTTTTTAAGCTCTGGCACTGACAGGGAAGAGACAGGCTGGTATTTCAGTGCAAAGCTGTGAGGTGCCAGCACAGTAACTCCAGGCTGGAATTCATGTGTCTCCAGCCAAAATGCTGAGAGTCAATAGCGTCAAACAAACAAGATGCACAGTCCAACACGTGGTGTGCAAGGGTCACTCCCAGGAATGGCTTGAAAGAAAATTTCTCAGGGGTGCCAGAGCTCTGCCCACCAGCACTGATATTCCTACGGCTTTTTGGACACGTGCACCTCTGGAATCAGCTCAGCAAGAGAGAAGGAATGAAAAAGAAAAAAAATAACTGAGCTACACATTGCTTTTAGAAATTGTTCACAGAGGAAAAGTGAAGAGAAGCAGTCAGAAACGTAACATGTAGTAAAGTCAAATAAAGCATTCAGAGAATTTTATGTCCCAGTAAAAAGCAACCCTTGCCTCATCACAAGCACATAACATTCACAAGACCCTCCAGACAGGTCATTACCTGGATTATGGGTTTAAAACTTGGTTTGGCAATTTGGCTTTGCCTCAAGGCCATTGCATGGCCAAACTGGTCCATAATTCTCGATAATGCCCTTCCCAGCAGATGCTATTGCTTCACCAATTTGTGTTCAAAATGTTACTGCAAAAAACCCCCACAAAACAAAGAGATGAGAAGAACCCCAAGGATGACAACAAAAAGGCAAAATAAGAGGGAGTGAGTAAGAGAAAGCATGAGGGAGAGCGAGTTTTTTGCTGAGAGGTTTGCTCTTGCAGAGCACAAGGTCAGGCAGCTGCAGACTGAAGGGGCAGAGCTGAATTTTCATTACCATGCTCCTTCCAGAGGAGTCAGAGCTTTGCCCTGCACTGCACAGCACAGCGAGCAGATCTCTCCCACGCTCCAGCCACACACCAGCACCAGCTGAACACCTGCTGAAGGCTTGGTGAACTGGTGAGACACAACTCTGTGTGCCTGGAACAAGCTGGATTCTTCTTAAAATCATCCTGCTGCCATCTCAGGTGTCGGCTTATTGGGAGGAAGAGGAAGAAGAGGGCAGGAGGTAACACCTTCACGTGTCACACGTTGATGCAGATCCTTGTAGGGCTGCTGAAAGCTCAAACTGTGGTGTTTCAAAGGGATGCCTGCATCTCTGGGGCTGGAGAGGGAGTGGAGGTGACAGGATTTAAGCGGGACAAGCTCACAGGTGATGTGGGTGGGGAGGCTGCACTGCCAGCTGCAAGTCTCTGCCCAGCAGCACTCACGTGTGCTTTGTCTCTGGGAAGGAAGGGAGGTTTGGTATCTCCTCAAAGAGGAAGGATGAAGCCATGGAGGGATAATTGCACGTGGTGAGCACTGATGTGCAGGCACAAACAGTGCCTGTGACCAGGCTGACCTCCCACAGGCTCCACTGGCACAGCCCCAGGCAGCGAGCAAGGATGCAGGAATCCCACCAGTCCCCACCCACAGGAGCAGCAGGCACTCATTTTTAGTATAACCCAGAAGACATTAACATTTCAGCGGCAAAAAATGAAAAAGCTGGCTTTTAAGATATTGTTAAAAATTCTCCACGTATACTTTATATAGAGATAGTTTGGTCTTTATGGGTTTTCTAAGGGAAAAAACTCTTAGAACTGAAAAATGCAGAATGTCTTTGGATGGAAACTCTGCTCCCCTGACAACTGCTCTTGCTGCTGCCTCAGAGCAAAGCAAGGAAAGAGAAATAAGCAAGGGGAGTTAAAGGAAAGCTTAAACAAGGGTGAATAAAACCAGGAACTGCTCACAACTGTCAAGGAACCAGATTCAGGGAAAGAGGAAGAAAAAAAGACTAAAAGGGTTGGGCAGGGCAAACATGGGCAGGTGGAGAAGAGGGGAGATGAAGACCAACAGGATAAAAGAGAGGCTGATTGCTCAGCTCTCCCTTCTGGGCTAGGGATCTCTTGCAGAGGATGTGTTCTGCCATGGGACACCTGTGCAGATCTCCTATAACATTCCTTGCTTCCCTGCTGAGGAGGAAGACCAAGGCAGGAGGCTGTGAAATCCCTGCTCCGTGGGTGACCCTGGCAGCTGCTGCTGCTGAGAGTGGGCATTTATGAACAGAGTGAAAAACCACAGGGGCTCAGGCCCACCAGAGCTGTGAGGTCAGCTTTTGGGGGTGCAGCCACTGGCTGTAGGCAAGCTGCCCTACCAGACAGGCAGGAACCTCACTCACTGGAGCTGCCAGAACTGTTCCTACAGGTGACAGGTCCCCAGGAAAGGCCACTCACCGTGCTGCTGCAGCCAGCAAAGCAGGCAGATAAGTATGTGACCCCGTCTGCCCCACACACTGGAGTGAAGGAGTCAGTTTGGCATTCACAGTTGTTATTGCACGGGGAATATGGGTCCAGAGATGAGGTTGGAGTTGAGCTGTAAGACAAAGAGAGAAATAAGTTAATGGACAGTGTGGTATCAGCCAGCTTTCCCAACTGTTGCCTCACAAAGATGCCTTTGAGGGGGATAGTTAAGGCAAACACACTAAAAAAAGCAGTGGGAAGGCTAGCTGGGTTCCAGCTCTAAGAAATCCAGGCTGCAGCCTCTCCTTGGAGACTGAAATGCCAAGGCCACTATCTCCCTGCGAAAGAGAATCTAATGCAAGGCTTGGGCTGCCCTGTTACCTCAACAAGAAGCCTCAAGGAAAAACAAAGAGATGCTGTGGAGATTCCTCTGTGTTTTTCTGCAACACTGTAAGGAGCTGACAGGCTGATGTTGTCATCTAAAGAGCTGCCACTGCATACAGGAGCACTCAGGAAGAAAATACCAGATAACTCTCTCCAAGTCCTGTGAGTGCAGGACAAAACAGAGTTATGTGGGCCTCACTTCTCACATTGAAATGAGCCTGCAGCCAAAAACACTCTCTCTTCACCATATCTGTATTTCTAGACATCTAAAACCTGGTTCTACAGATTCCCCTCAGACACTTAAATCAATGCACAGAGCAGTGCATGTTCCTCACTGCCAGGACAAACCAGACCCAATGCTACAGAGGTGCCTGTGGGTACAGACTCAGGTCTGGCACCTTTTATTCAGTTTGACTGAATTTCAGATTTTAGTGAAAATCTCTTGTCATCTGCAGGTGCTCAGGTCTCTCAGTGGTGAGTGGCATGGAAACAAGCCAGACAAAGCCCAGAAAACACTGCCTTCTCTGTGCTTGCTCTATGGCTGTCTGGAGGCCAGCACTGCCTGTCGAGGACACTAACACGGATTTATGTTGGTAAAGCTCCCTGAAACTCTCTGTGGACTCACTTGTTTCCATAGGGAACAGTAACCCCTGCCACAGGTCCTGTGTCACAGCCCAGGAACAGGAAGGACACGTAGCAAGCTGTGGACACCAGGTTCACCAGCATGGCCATCCTGATGGCTCCCAGAGCAGACAGGCTCAGCTTCTTCACCAAGAGGCCCCCCAGGAATATGCCCAGACATGCACACGGGATTGCTGTCATCCCTGCAAGAGGAAAAAGCAGTTAGCAAGGGCCACTGAATGACACTGTGACAGGGCTGAGCTCTCCAGCAGCCAGAGCTGTGCACTGGCATCAGGAAACCTTGCAATGCCCAACTGCTGGAGGAGCACCAAGCTGGGGTTGCCCAAAAAAAGGAACAGATGCAAACAGGCATGCTGCCTTGCATGGAGGAACCAGGATCTTCTGCCAGTTCTCATCCAGGCTGGAGGGAATGCCAGACTTGCTGAGCTTGGCCCAGCCTGACCTAAGCAGCAGCAAATAAAGTCAAGAGTTTTCCGAGGTGTCAGGATGAACCCTGCTGGTGTGACTCACAGGAGTATGATCTTCAGACTAGGCAGGAGCAGCATTTGAAAATATGAAATCTCCCTAAAAAAATTTTCTTTAACTGTGAAATGCAAAAAATCACTGCCAGAAGTGACTCCCTTTCCAGCACAGACAGAAATTACCACACTATGCGTGTTTGGGATCGCTTTATCCCATTGCTGCCAGATCTCACTGCCTGAACTGTGCTTAGGAGAGAATCCCAGTCCTGGCATTTCCAGACTCCCTTAAACGCCATGTGAGAAATCTGATTACAACTTTGTTTAAACAAGTTGCTGTGAGAAACACAGAGGTATCCAAGTCTCCTTTCCCACTGTCAGGTCGGAAGCAGGATGTACTCTGCTCATGGGTGATCCCCTCTTTGCTGGCCACCCAGCTGCACTCACATGCTGACTGACTGCCCAGCCAGCTCCCACCAAACAGCTTTTTCCCTTCTCCCACTGGGTCATCAGAGAAGTTGCTTTCCTTTGCCAAGCCTTTAATTTTCAGGAAAGATGGAACTGCCTAACAACTTTGAGACCTCTGGCCTTCTGTCAAATTGTATTAAAATTCACTAGCAAATTCCTGGGTTGCTGGGGGAGGCAAGGCTGACTGCAGGGGATTGTTTCTTTTGGAAAAGCAGGCCAAAACCAGAAGACATCAATGAGTTTAATAGGGAAATAAACAACTGTCAGGAGAGCAGCTTGCAAACTCCTTGTTATGATATGAAGATCCACCCATTTCCTGATGTCCCAGTTTTTGACAGATCACTGCCAACTGCCCATCTGGCAAGCTGTGGTTGCAGATCATCCAAGATCAACTTGCAGATATCTTAATTGGGTGCTGCTGAGAGAAGGGCTGTCATAAACAAATGGCTGGGCCTGCCTGGGATGAGCAGGAGCAGAAAATAAATGAATATTCTGCCATCAGTGTCCTGACAGGGAACAAATGAACACTGAGAAATGTGGAACGTGAAATCACAGCAGCATGGAGTGGTCAGAGAGAAGGGACATTTGAAAGACGACCAAGCTGCACTAACTCAGGTACTTGAAGTGCTCATTGCAATTCTGTCATTTCCAGGCCAAGGGGAAAGCAGTGACTAACAGGAGACACTGGGCTTCCTAACCCAGAATGAGATGGGCAGCAGAACTGAGGGGAACCAGAACCATGAGACAAGCAGTTCAGTGGGCCACACTATCACTTGGAGAGCAACTGCAGTCTTGGGCAACCAGACAGCCCATTTCTGCTGCTTCCAAGGCTCTCTCAGACTCTCCTACCCTGGCTGTCCCATACCGCTTCCCACCCAACAGGCTGGGCCACAGGGGAAGTGATGGCAGCAGGATGCAGTGGAGAAAGGATGCTGGAGGTCTGCTCTGGGCCAGGCAGCCCTGGCAGAGCTGAAGGCCAACCCCATCACTCACAGACACATTTCCACATCTCAGACAAGTCACTTTTTGGGCAGCCTAACTAGCGAGGCTGGCAGCAGTTACCAGCCATGCTGAACCTCCTTTGGAGCTCTGGTGTCCCCTGGTTACTCACCCAGGAGCTGGTTGGCAGAGGAGGTGGTGAGGTTGAACTGCTGCTCCAGGTACTTGCCCAGGAAGGCGGCGAAGCCGGCCACCACCGCGATCTCCATGCAGGCTGCCAGGATGATGCAGGTGAACACGGGGTTGGAGAGCAGGTGCTTAGTCACTTTGGGGATCACTAGAAGAGAGGAAAAATGGAGAGGTGTTTTTGTGTAGACTTTACTTGAGGTGCTGGAGGTGCCTTTCTCCCATTCTGAAGGGTACGCTCACTTCACATCAGGAGTAATTTCCTGCTCTGCACAGACAAGCTGCTTGAAATGTGGGAACACCAGAACAAAGTGAAACACCCAAACAGTGCCACTTAAAAATTCAAGAATCAAGAGAGTGCAAAAAGAAATCATCTGTGATTATTTACTCTTACAGATGATTTTGAAAATTGAAAGAATGAGAAAAATTTTCAATATTGCTTTTTGTTTCCCCCATAGGGAAGTCAATCAAAACCTGGTGTGCTCTTTCTTCCCCTTCTCCTTTCTGTACCTGCTCGCCATGAACAAAGCTGAGCCAGCTGACAGGTGCCATCAGTGCTGTATTCAGCATAAATCCATACAAGCTTTCAGACACAAACCAACCCAGCTCACGTCTGGCTTTTCCTTCTCCTGCCATCCAGATCTGATTCATTTTCCTGTTCCAAACTGGCTCGCTCACTGATGGTCACCTTCTTGCAGCACATGTGGGTGTTTTCAGCAAGCTGCAACTCTCAGGCTTGGCCTGGCCCATGGATACCCACGGCACAAGGGTCCTCCTGCCTGGACAGGCTTGTCAGTCTGTGTGTTCCCACAACCTAAAGCTTCTCCAGCCAGCCCTCCAATCCTTAAGAAGGTGGAAGACGACATGATGAGCTGTTCACTGTGTAGGACACACATGTGGCTCTGGTTTCATGGCTCCTTGGTCTCCCCTTCCAAATCATCAGTGTCTAGAGTCCTCTCTCCTCCAAGCCCATCTCAATTTCCCATAAGCAAACAAGAGTTACCCTACAAAGGAAAATCTGTCTAATGAATCAGATTGCACGTTTTCTACTCCAGCAAGCATTTTAATTATTGTAGAGATAACACAGCTTGAAGAGGAGAGCATCCCAGTACAGAAGAGAGCCTCGCTTTGTCTCAATACCTGATGACTAATTTCTCCCTGAATTAAATGTGAAAATCATTAAGTTTGAAAATTACCTTGAAGTAGTGTAGTGAAGCCTCAATGGACCCCTATTTGCATTTTGAAAATCCATCCCCCAGATTCCCTGTGGTGTACCAGGGGCTGGCAGATGATGTTTTTCTGGTTCTGGCTTCTGTTTTCCCTCGGGGATTTTTTTTGCACTGGCCTCAGCAGAGAATGCACAGCTCTTTGTCAAGGCTCTGCTTGGGTGCCCTTGGCTCTTTCTTGGGGACAGTGGAAAAAAGGGTTATAATTAGGATTGATCTAACCTTTTTGGAAAAGGTCGCTTCACAGTTTCTGGTCTCTATATCAGAAACATTTTTCCAAGCTGTATAAATTTTCTGCTTCCTAAAGATTTACTGAACATAATTAAGGTGCAAGAGGCATAGCAATTTTTAGCAGGTGAAAAAAGAAAAGAAAAAAGGGGGAAAAATACTGTGTGGGAGGAATGGGGATGGGGGAATTCAGACATGGATAAATTTCAGAAGCCACCTGCTGCTTCCTTCAGTTCTTTGGTGGCCACCTACAGAATTTCCCCTTCTTGCCAGGAAAAATATAGAAAATGAAAAGGTGGACTTGGCAGTACTGAGCTTGAAAAGCCATATTTAAGGTATTAATGACTGTTGTGCCTCGGGAGTTCAATTTGTTCAAGATTAATGGATTCCTTGAGATGTAGCTTTGTGCCAATTTAAATCCAAAGACACTAAGGTCTAGCTCTAACTTTATCCAACAAACAATAGTGATGACAGCCTGCCTTTTGCAGGAGGGATCTAAAGATCACGGACATTTATTTCTGAAGTTGGCACCCAACCATCACGCACTACCAAGGTCAAAATCCATCTTCTGTGCTTGGGATGGACAATAAAAAATTTGCAGAGTTACTGCAGCATCTCACACAGGAAAGAAACCCCTCGTAAGTGCCTTGTCTGGCAGTGCAGGGCTCCAAGTCACAGCACTTCATCCCCTAAAGGGGCTACAGGAGAGCTGGAGAAGGACTTTTGACAAGGGTGTGTAGTGACAGGACAACAAGAAATGGCTTTAAACTGAAAGAGGGAGGGATTGCATTAGATATAAGGAAGAAATTCTTTACTGTGAGGGTATGAAACACTGGAACAGGTTGCCCACAGAAGCTGTGTTTGCCACTGGAAGTGTTCAAGGCCAGACTGGATGGGGCTTTGAGCAACCTGGTCTAGTGGAAGGTGTCCCTGTCCATGGCGAGGTGTCTGGAACAAGATGATCTTTAAGGTCCTTTCCGACCCAAATCCTTCTGTGATTCCTTGATTCCATGATCACTGTTTGTCCCTCCTCTGAGTTTTCTGGGACAGATCCTATTCTCTGCTGAATGTCTGACCACTGTCTACTGCAACAGGACTCTGTACCATCAGGCATGTGGGACACAAGACCCAGTGCAAGGAGTGCACAGACAACTCAAGCAGAGTCTGGCAGCCTCCACCATCTCCTCAGCCAGGGTCAGCTCATTCTCCTTCATCTTCTAAGGGAAATAACACAGGGCTCCCTACAGAATTGATTATCCTTTCATCTTGCTACTGCCATTTGCTAAGATCAATCATTTGACACCGGCTGCTGCCTCATCTGTCTCAGTTCTTGGGGTGAAATACCTCTGGGAAAAAGGTAAAAAGTCAGCAGCAAAGTTTAAAAATCTCTCAATGGACTAGAGTGACACGCTTTCAGCTGCTTGGCATATGGTGCTGGGTATGGAGTAGGAATGGAAATGCCTGATGGGGGGCAGTGAAGCCCTGGGGAACACAACAGCTATGAATGGTGTTTCTCCACTGGAACCAACTCAGCAGGAGTCATGGTAAATGTTACCCTGCACCTTTAGGGGCCCAAAGATTATCTGAACACTTTGGAGCAGCCCTTTGCTGCTACAAAGCTCAAAGGAAGTCCTTTCACAAAGTGGGAAAAGTCTTTTGGAGTCCAAAGAGTCTCAAAAATCTACTTGGAGAGCCCACAAGCTGCAGCAGACATGGTGCACAGGCAGACTCAGCCTCCCACTCCCAGAAGGACGAGCTGATTTGCCATCCTCATCCTGACACACCCGACACGCTTCAGAAACGGCGGCAGGAAAGCGATTCCCACCGCCCTGGCACGATGCACTGAGGAGAACACAACGCCTCCTTTCACTGCTGAAAAGTAGTGAAAAGTACTTTAATCCCAACTCTTCAACCACCCATGTGCAGCGCCGGTCACAGGCTCATCCACAGGCTGGGAGGGACAGGGTGGATGCCCCAAAGCTCTCCAATACTCCCCACCAACCCCTTGATTTCCCACCTTTTCACACTCAAACAACACCCATGCCAAGGCATCCAAACCCCCTCCCTGTCTCCCTCCATGGGGCCTCTGTGGATGACAGGCCAGGGGCTTGACAAATGCACACACTTATGTACACCAAGTAGCTTTGATTTGTCACTGCACATCGGGGAGTAGCGGGGATAATTGGCAACCTCATTACACGAGGTTTAACTACTCTCCAGAAACGACAAACTATAATCATCACGTTGGTGCTTGAAATGAATTGTTTGGAACATTACAATCACCAAGGCCCCTGTTTCTGGTTGGAGCACCCTACAGAGACATGTTTTCAATTTGCAGTAAAGATGAAGAACACAGAAAGCAAAGTAATAAATTAGAGGGAGGTTTACAGCCCAGTCCACCTAGGACAGAGTGGTGAGGGAAAGGCAAAATTGAGCCAAAATATGACTTTCTACTACCCATGTCAGCAGCAAGCCTCAGGTCTGAAGAGAAAACAAAAGGCAAAATCTCCACCTGGCTTGAGGAAAAAGGGATGCAGAAAACAGCACAAGCAGCAAGAATAGAACATATTCTGGAAAGAGGTAGCTCCTGTGAAAGAGAATATGGAGTAAGGCAAGAGGTGCTGAAGATATCTCAGGAGAGGTTCCATGTGGCCTTGGCAAAATTATCATAATGGATATGACGGAAAAGCATGACACATAAATCAAAAAAGTCTTCCTGACAAGATGCAAGCTTGAAGCAGCAGTTACACACTCAAGCATGGAATGCAGGTCCTTCCAGTCCATCATCGTCCCTGCAGGAACCACCTTTACTCGAGAGGGGGACACAAATCTCCCTCACCTGTGACACAGAAGTCATGGAAAAGCATTTTTTGGAGAGAGGCTCTGCCTGCCTTCAGCTGCTGCTCAGCTTTGGCCCTGAGGTGTGCAGGCTGAAGGCCTTTCTGAATTTTTTAATGGTGCTGACAACAAGACACTGGCTTGGAAACAGGCAAGATAAACCTGACAACAGTATCTGCACCCTCATGAAACACAAGCCAGAGAAAACTCAAAGACCCATGGAACCTGATGCCTTTTATGATCACCACCTCCTCACCGAAGACTTGGACTTCTCAGCAAGCCTTTAAGGTGTTTGCAGAGGGACAAGACACAAATCCAAAAAGGCATTAAAGTCTAAACCTGGGCCAAAGCCTCACTGCTGTGGCTCTGAATGAAGCTATAGACAGAGCCCTCTCTAAAAGCTTGTCACTATCAGTCATGAGAACTCAGGAGTAAAAAACTACTCTTGTTAGCCTTTAATCCTGCCCAATCCTATGAACTCCCACTGAGGATTACAGGCTCCCCATGGTCCAGGTCCTCCCTGCACAGCTGGGAGCTTCTGGCCCAGCACTATGCTCCCAGTGAGCACTTTTTGGGAGAGAAATCCCAGATTCAGAGCAGCTCCCTCCCTTGGTATTCAGCACATTGGTACATGGAGCAGGACAGAACTGAACAGAAGACAAGGCAGCTGTCAGCTGTACGTCCCAGCTCTCCTACACTCTTGAAAATGAAGCTGGAAAGAAACCAAAATGTTTCCAAATCTAGGGAATTTGCAGTTCTGAAATTCATTTAATTCCACAGCGAGTTTTCTTTTAATTCCTTGTGAATGAGCTTCTCTTTCCAAACCTGGAGGATTCCATATCAATTTAAATCCTTTTAGGGTTTTAATCTCTCTTGCTAGACAGAGCAGCAGAACGTAACGAATTTCTGGTTTAAATCATTGCAAAACAGAATGCATTTAGGGCAGAATGTTTCAGAGGTGCTAAAGATCACGCGGAGGAAGCATTCTGAAATCAAATTTCATCAGAACTGGCCGCTCAATTCAATAGATGTGACATTTCTGTGTGAAAAAAAGGAAGGGTTTTAACGAACTGTTTCCAGGCACGTCCCAGAGCAGGTGGTGTGTCAGAGGCAGCGAGCGAGAGGGCAGATGTGGACAGACTCGAGCAGAGGGCACAGGTGCCCTGACAGAGCTGAGCATCTTCTCTGGCCTGAGGAGCAGAGAGGTCCCCAAGGCAGAGCAGAGGCAGGAAAGCAAAGCTGTGCTCCCCAGAAGAGCAGGGACTGCCCAGCCCACGCCTGAAGTGCTCTCACACACCACATGGAGAGCACAGGGCTGGAACAACCCTGCCAGGCGGGAGCAAAGAGCAATGGCAGCGTTTATTCAGACTTCCACTGCTGCTAATCCTTCACTTCTCCGTGCTCCCAAATGGATTTGATTTGCTGAAATGAAATACTAATCAGGCAAAGCGGAGCAGCATTCCACGTGCCGTTTAGCCACGGGAAGCAGCTCCCAGGACTGTCCCACAGCTTTCCTGCCTGAGCTGCTGTACCCTGTGCTGAGCCCCCCGCTGCCTCCACTGCCTTTGATTGCCTCTTCACCTCGTGCTGTTCAAAGGCACCACTTCCATTTCAAGTTTAGAGCTCCTCTTAAGACTGCTTCTTTCCTGGCATGAAAATACCCCACAGGAAGAGATGCCAGGGCTTCCCAAAAGCTGGGCCCTCCCTTCTGCTTAGACTTTGACAGAGATGTAAAAGATGGATACTTTGAGCATACTCCTTTTATAGTAGTTGTGGCTTTTTTTGTGTGCTAAGGCTGGAGGAAAGGCAAGGAATGTCAGCCAGCCCTCCATCTCACTGACTTTCAGCAGATCTTGTGGTGTCTGGAGCATCCTCCCACCTGCCAGCCGTGCCACGTCTCTAGCTGACAGCCATGACCCAGCTCAGAGCACGTCCCCAGCTGACATTGCCCTGCTCCCTCTCCTACCATGACCTTTCTCTTGTGGCAGTCATGTAAGGCTTGGAAAAAAAATATAAGAAAAAATAATAAGGCTCCTTCAGTAGCCAAAAAGGAGACGCAGTGCATCCTCTGATGATGTGCTGTTGATACAGAGGGTGTTTGCATAATCAATCCAGAGAAACAGCTCTTCCTCCCCACACTTGCACAAGAGATGGACAATCCACACCTCCATGCAGACATGGACATACAGCAGGAACAGCCCTGTCCAGGACAAGCTGCAGAGACAAGGCTTGCTAAAAATGAGTCAGATTCATGGCCATACAAACCCCAAGGAATGTCTCTGGTCCCAACTCCCTGTACAGGCAAATCCTCTGCCGCTGCCCACAGAAGCTGTGCTTGTCCCATCCCTGGAAGTGTTCAGGGCCAGAATGGATGGAGCTCTGAACAAGCTGGCCTAGTGAAAGGTGTCTCATGGCAGGGGGGTTAGAACTAGATGATCTTTAAGGTCCCTTCCAACTCATGCTGTTTTATGACTCCATGGATTCTGTTCAGTGTCACAAATTCATGCAAAATCCAAGGACATACCAGGACAGAAGACATGACTATGCATGCACATACATATTTTTAACCTCTGTATATAACTAAGAGCCTTTTTTACCCTAGGAAAAAGCCTACACAGTCTTAACTTTCTCTAAAGGAGAGTCAACAAATAGATCAGGGAGACTAAAATCTGCCACAAAGGAATGCCTGCAGATATTTCAGCAGCTACCAAAGTAATGTAGACCCACAGAAAGATTAAACCATCACCTGAAACACTGCTCATCAGGAATGATGAGATGTGTTTGCCTCACTTCAGCAACACGACTCTTGACCACATTCTGGCTATGACAACAGTGGCAAGGGATCTGAAAGTGGATGTCAGCTACCAACACCGTGTCATCTGTGACAGCCTCAAAGGAATAACTAAAAAGGTCATTCCTCATCTCATTTGATGTCATGTAAATTTTATTTCAAAGTCCACCTCCAAAGAGGCTCCTGGAATACTGACTGATCCAAAATGGGGTTACCTGCAGAGAGAGGGCTAACGTGGAGGCCTGTGGTGCCTCCTGATGTAATCAATACTTGAAGCATATGGATGTGGCAGTTTAATTTCTCTACTTCAGTGAGCAACAGATGCTCAGTGAACCCCCCACAGCCTCCCTGTGTGCAAGATGCTCAGCACCATCCTCAGGCTGAACTGCTGCCCCTCCATGCAGCAGGGATACGTCATATTCTTTCATTTTTCTATATGAAAACCTGCAAACATTTCCAGTGCCCACTCCAAAAGCTCAGTGGCCAGAAGCAGACACTCTGATGTGTACACAACAAAAGCCACAGAACTATCCATATGGACATATAACAGGAAAAGCCCATGCAAGAGAAAATCCTTGCAACAAAGATGAAAAGATGAAGAAACAAATTTTACTGACTGAGTTTCAAGCAATTTATTTCTTTACCTTTCTTCTGAATTTCCTCATCAAGTCAAAATTTCACATCTTTGACCTTCCCTTAATGAACAACCGCATCTACTACTCAAGGCATTTTTATATATTTAGACAACACTTTTTCCCCCAAAGTCTCTTTTTCCTTCCCACCCGCACTTCATTCAACTCCCAATTAAGGTGACTGCACAGGGAGTAAGTGATTTTGTCCTCATTTATCTAAATGCATCAGGCAGTAATGAAACCTGCTCTGCCACGGCAACAGGGAGTGGGAAGCAGCCACCAGTGCTACAGAAACACCCTCTCAGATGAAGGATTTTCCAGTACAGCCTAGACAAAGGATATCTGCCCACACTCTCCCACAAAATGCTGGATCCTCAGCTGACTTTAATTAGAGTCACCTCCATTTTCATCACTGCAGGATATGATGTGAGGTTTTCTCTCTAATTTGCGACAAATCATGCTCTGCCCTGCCATTTTGCTGCTGTTCTGGGCTGGTATCTCCCTCTTTCCATTTCAGTTTAAGAGCTGTGGTGATGCCCAGCACTCATTTGTACCTGGGATTGCACTAAGCTGAAGCTCAGGTGCTGGGAGCTCCCAATTTCTTTTCAGGGCCCTTGCTGGCTTGCTCTCTGTTTTGGGAGGCAGGAGCAGGACAGTACACTGGAGAGAAGTTCACAAATTCCTCTGGCAACTGTGCTCCTCTTCATGTTTTTCAGCAACTCTATAGGACTATCATGCATTTCTCACAGAATTCATATCATCACCAGGTTGGAAGAGACCTTCAAGATCACTGAGTCCAACCCAACCCCAACACCTCAACTAAACCATGGCACCCAGTGCCACATCCATTCTGTTTTTGAACACATCCAGGGATGGTGAATTCATCACCACCCCAGGCACACCATTCCAGAGATTTATCACTCTTTCTGTAAAAGACTTTTTCCTAATATCCAACCCATATTTCCCTTGGTGCAGCTCCAGACTGTGTCCTCTGGCTCTCTTGGTTGCTGCCTGGAGAAAGAGACCAAGTACACAGAGACCTGACTACAACCAGCTTTCAGGGAGCTGTAGAGAGTGGTAAGGTCACCCCTGAGTCTCCTTTTCTCCAGGCTAAACAACTCCCAGCTCTTTTTAAGCTTTGCAGCTTAAAAAAAACCCACCAACCCAAAGCTTTCAAGCGGAACAAAATCTCTATTCGAGACGTGGGCAACGCCAGAGATAATCAAACAGAAGCTAAGGACTGAAACTTGAGGCTACTGATTTCTCGGGCGACTTTTGGCGGCACGGAGGAGCTGCGGCAGAGCGCGCCTCACCTCGCAGCTGCTGGAAGCAGGTGGTGCTGCTGTCCCCATCCAGCGGGTGCCGCAGGACCCCGTTGCTGGGCTTGGGCCGCTCGTAGTCCCTGTCGGGGAGCATGGCCTGCTCGCTCTCCCCGGCGCGCTCCGGCCGCGGCGGCAGCGACTGCGGGAAGCCGAACATGGGCAGGGACGAGAAGAAGAGTAAGGCACCACAGAGCAGGAAGCCTCCCCACCACGCTCCGATCCACCGAGGGTCGTCCGGGGTTATGTCCAGCTTGCCTGCGGGGGGAGCAAACACGAGTCACGGGGAGCTGTGACCCTGGCTGGTCACAGAGAGCAACTCCCCCAGGCATGGCGCTGGGGAAGGCTGTGAGAACATCAAGAGAAAAGAAAGAGAAACAATTCTTATCCTCACTTGCTACACCTGATATTGTGAACGCGTGGAATGTGTTATGGAGATTTGTTTACCAAAGGGTGGATTCCTATTTAGCCAGTGGTGAGGGTGTTTTAATTGAAAGACCATCAATTGTCCAATTGCTTTAAAATCCATTTGGGGATTTTTAGCACCTTATGGTGAGGAGTTCCACAGCTTCACCTACTGGGAGATAAAATATTTTCTTCTGTAAATTCAAGTACACTTATATCGTAACTGTCCATAAAAGAGCAATTGGTTTCTTAATAAAGATTATTATTGATTGACCTTCTGTAATACATGGAGTCTGTGCTAATTATTACCCAGCTGAGGACCCAATTGCTGTGATAGGGAGGGGAAGACAATGGTGTGAAGGATCCCATGGGCTGCAGGGTGGTTGTTGGGTGGTGAGGGTCACAAGGCCCAAGGTGGGAGCCCACAGGGCACCCCACAGCTGCACTCTGTGAGCCACCAGTGCACGGTGTCCTCTGTATCCAAGAAATCCTTAGGACCAGCTCCCGTCACCTCTTCTATCCAAATGGTGCACCCAGCTTCTGCAACACCCTTCTCCCTGGTGTTTTTGGCTCTGCCAGCTCTAGGAAGCTGCTGTACAACACTGTCCCCTGTGCTGGCACTGAGGTTTTGGGCATCCCTGTCCCAGTGTGCCACACTCACCTGACACCTACTGGCACAGAGAAGGACACTGCACCTCCAACCCTGCTTACCACCCTGTCTTCCCAGGAGCTCAATGCTCCCTCTGCTTTGAATTTTCTTTTCAGCAAAAGAGAGATTGGCATTTGGGCCTTAAGGGCAACTGTGTCAGTGTGGAGGGTGAAACAGTCACAAATATTGGAAAAGAAACACACCCACAGCATCAAATGGACTCAGAAAAGTACAGAAATAATCATAAAAGGAAGAAAAGCAAAATAAAAGGCTAGAGTGTTCTGTATGCCATCACTCAGCAGAGGTAAGGCCCAAGAAGGGTCTGGAGTCAGTGTGAGGAAATACAAATAAACAGCAGGAGAGGAAAAACTGTTTTCCTAACAGATGCCTTGCTGCCATAGCCACAAGGGTGCCCAGTGCTGGAGCTGATTCTTGGGGGAGACCCAGCTCCACATGGCTGGAATAACAAGCTCCTCTGCTCATGGTGACTGTCTGGTTACTGCCACTCTGAAAAATCTGTCTCAAGTGAGGCAATCAAGTTGTCTCTCAAGCAGAGACAGAAGGAAACTCTTTTCTCCTTAGGGAAAATAACACGTAGCTCTCAAATACAGATAAAGTTTGAAAAACAGTGTTGTGGAGGGACTGGATTCTTCTGCTGTTATTTCCTCCTGCTTGAAGTGTATTTTTTTTCAGGTTCTTGGGAACACAACAGCATGAAAAGTCAGGCAAATCAGAGTTTTCTTCATATTCCCTTCCTAAAATAGCTGCTGGGTGGCGGGCAGTGCCACAGCATGGCCTGGCATCCCACACCTGCCCAAAACAGGGAGCAGGACAAGGCTCAACCCCTTGGAGCTTGTTCTCCTTATGCCACCTCGAGCTCCAAGGCAGAGCCAGCTGCAAAGTGGAAATTCTTTCCCATACAAAAATAAACAGAGGCCATGTGTGCCTCAGCTTTTGCACGACAGTGACTGACCATGGCCAAAGCCAGCTGGACTTGGAGTTTGGAGCACATCACCCTCCCTGGAAAGTGGCTGAGCCCAGCCCTGCCAGGCTGCTCAGCAGTAATGTTCTGCAGTTCTTCTCTGTGGCTCAGTATTTGCCTGGGGCTTTTTGAGCTGCAAATACTGAGCACTGTCTTATGTTAAAAATGGCCAGAAGATACCAAATTAATTTTTTAGCTAGGTCAGCATCTTGCCTCTGATGGCAACCAACTGCAGCTGCCCAGAAAGCCTACAAGAATAAAGGCAGCATGTATTATTCTTATGGCTTGGGGGCTTCCTAAGCTAGATTTGGTGTCATGTTCATTTTTTTCACATATATACACTTGTCCAATTGCTTTAAAATCCATTTGGAGGTTTTAGCACCTTATGGTGAGGAGTTCCACAGCTTCACCTGCTGGGAGATAAAATATTTTCTTCTGTACATTCATATTTTAGTATGAATTATACTAAATGGTAAAATATCTAACAGGTTTCAAACTGCTCCTCTGCCAAACGAGGCTTTGGTAAAGCCAAGGAAAAAAAAGGGCCATGTGGTGTTTGACCAAACTGCAGCCAAATGCCTCAGCCATCCCAAAAGATACTTCTTTCTCGTTTGATATTATTTACATTTCTTGAGCTGCCACGTGCATGTGAGATCAAAAAAAGGCAGTAACACTTTTGCAGAATTGCACAATTCTGTTCTGAGCCCTGCAAGGTTCAGCTCCCTCCAAATGAGGGCTGAAATACACCCTCCTCTAAGGGAAAAAAACCCCTGAATAAGGGTGTGTGGGATCCGATGGAGCTGAGAACTGTGGAAAAAGCGTCTGAACAACTGAAGGAAGGAATGAAGCACCAGGTTTGCCGTGGGTAGCAGAGGGCCGGGGAGCAGCAGAGAACAGCCTGTTACATGTTGCCCTCTCATGGCGAAGAATACACAGTGCAGGCACCAAAAAAAGCAGAATTGCGAACAAAAGGACAATTTGCAAAAGGACAATTTGCATACAATCTGCTTTAACCCGAGTGAAGTCAAGGTGAGCAATAATTATTTAATGCTTTGGAGAAAAGCAATAATGCTGTGGGACTGATGCTGCACATCCAAGAAGGCAATGGGCAGAAGGTGCTGGGCATGGATTTTCCTGATGTGCCTCCATCAGAACCTGGCTGGTTCCCCCACACCCTGGGGTGGCAGCTCTCCAGATTTCTGCTCTGGAGAGATCAGATTTTGTGCTCTGGACACAGCTCCCCCGGCATGACAATGCCATGGTGCTATTTCAAGGTGTCCCTCAAGAGCTGGGATGAAACTCATCTCATAGAAAAAAACACAGAAGGGAACAAATCCTACCATTAAAACCCCATTATTTATCAGAACAGAACTGAAACCTTTTGAATCCCAGTCTTAAAACCCTTCCAAAAGTGACACTCATACATTCAAGTGGCACTGAAGATGGAATGACAGTTTCCTCCTGCTTGTGAGCATCAACATTTTTGTCCTGATGATAAAAATTTAGCGTATCTGATTTGAAACCAAACCCAGATTCTCCTTACTTGTGTCAATGAAGACAGCATCCACATAGATTTTGGTACAGAAGGAGCCCAAGATAAATCCACAGGCTGGCCCGAATACCAGCATCGTAAACAGGATCCCTACAAGGAGAGAGAAAAGAGAAGATTAGCACCAGGCTCTGGTTATTCACTGCAAGTTGTTCTGCTTGTCTGCTGTGAGATGGTATTACCTTAGTGATGCCAAATAGATAGGGACAGTCTCTGTGTTGAATGCTCCAAGCAAAAGAGCACCCTAAATGTGTTTTGCTTTTCCATATCTCTCCAGGAAAATGAACAGATGGAGGTGTGATAATGCTGAAGGATTTCTATTGAGCTGAGAAGACAGTGTGGACATATGCTGTGTTTTGGTCGGCTGGCTGCTCTAAAAGATGTCTTACTCAACAGCACAAGGTAAAGCAGCCCTGCCTCCCCCTCATGGGCAACTCTGCCACCTCCAGCTAAAATCCTGGTAGACAGAATTTTCAGTCATTAGGGACAGCAAATCTATGAAATGAGTGTTGTCACAGACTGCTGGATAAAGTCCCTTTACAGAAGTAGGAGCACTTTTCCACATCTGTGAAGCCCTTCTTCCCATCAGACACATATGACAAATATTCACGCTGTGTGGATCTTCCAGCCCCTCACAACTGCTTGTTCCTTCTAAAAAACCTGCATGAAATTGCCAGTGTAACGCCAGGAGAAGAGCTATTATGAATAAATTACTTATTTGTTTCAATACAGTGTTTAGAAGCATTTATTTTCACTCCCATTTTGGCCCTGAAACAGGAATGCTACAGGCACAGCGCCAGCTCTCAATTATCCAGGGCAGAAAGGCAGGGGGACACAAGGATAATCCAGACAAAGAAGCAGCAAAGATGACACAAAACATTTGTAAATTAGACAATAAGAACATATTAGGTACTTTCACATTTGGGAAAAACAACAAAAAGTCCCCCAAGGACCCTTGTAAATGGTTTTCTGGAGGGAGCAGGGACAGACTGAGCAGTGTGGAGCAGAGCAAGAGCCTGCTTGTTCCCTCTGGAGGAAAGTATTGCTGATGGACCCGTGAGCCTGGTGAGGGGAGCACCTCAGCAGAGATGTGCCAGCACCAGTCTTGGTGTCACTGCACTTCAGAGATGGCCCACAAAGGAGTTTATTTGCATCTGGGTGCTTTGCTCACCCTCCTAATCTCTCTGGGGGTGTTGCCTGGCATCTCAGTGCATTCATAATGCACTTCATCACAGCTATCTCAGCCCTCAAGTTCCTTATCTGGAAACTTTTTAATTCCCAGGCTCCCTCTCTATGCATTCCTCAGGAGCTGGAGAAATTATCAGAGCTGCAAAAAAAAAAATTCCCAGAGAGCCCCATCCACAGGCAAGGCAAACCACACCTGCCAACAACAGCTTAGCCAAGCAGAATAAACTGGTATGGTCAGAAGCAACTTCACCTTCATTTTTAAAATGCAGGGTGCAAACTAATTCCTCCAGGCTGCTGGCACTGGGACCTGGCTGGATTAATAACCAAGGACAACGCAGAGGTGCCCCCAGCCAGCTGCTCACAGAAACCCAGTGCATTTAAGCCTTCAAGGCTGTCACCTAGAGCACACGAGGGACAAAGGAAGGTGGTGGGAGGAAAAGAAGTGCCAGGTTGTATGAGCTGCAGTGAGGGGTCACTGCTGTCAGAGCTGCCAGCCCCTGCCCAGCCTCTGCCAAGCTCAAAGCTGCAGCAGTGGCCACTCAGTCCATGCCATCAGCTTAAATTAATTAACTTAATCCCCAGGGTCTCTCTCCGTGCTGTCCCATGTCACAGGAGGACCAGCCATCTCCCCCCTCCTGCAGTCACCTTGTCCTGGGGTGCTGGGTTTGTGCTCCGTGATCCAGCAGCACTGGGGAATTTGTGCTCCTCGAGCAGCAGGGCTGCTCAGCAAGTCTGTGCCTTGCTCAAAGCCTCACAGGGGAGATCCCTGCTCACCTGCAGAAGCATCTCACGGGATGTGACATGAGGGAAGAGACAGGCTGGAAGAGTATAAAAAAAGTGATTTCTTCCCCCAGCACACCTCAGCCCCATCTCCCCTCCCTCTCAGCCCCAAGGCCAGCCCCACTTGTGGCTTCCAACAGGATTTTATAAAATATCCGTGCCACATTTTTTGTGGTCACTAGATGGCATCAGTGTTTGTCATTCAGCCCCCAAGCGCCGTCTGGGTGACAGGGCTGCCCATCCTTGTTCCCAAAACACGATGGTGTTCCCGGGGTCCTACAGCCCATGGAGGGTGGCACTGGCACAGGGCACTGCCAGCACCCACAGATCTGCCATACACACTCAGGCTGTGCCCCTTCCCTGGCTGTGTGACAACAACCACAGAGTTTAGGACAAACTCTTCTGTGACTGTCAAGTTTTCAGAGTTGAAGGAGACAGCATGTAGCAGAGATTGCCATGGCTGTGGTGAATGAGACAGCATTCAAATACCTTTGAAAACTGAACAGTAATTTAATTTCTATGTATATATGGTCAAGCACATAAGGCCATGCTGGGCCCCATACCAGCTGGAGCAATGACAAATGGAGCTACTCAGGCAGAAGGACGAGGGCCAGCCAGTTCTACCTTCTAGGCAACACCTTTGGATGCATCAGTGTTGGGTTGAGCACGGATGGAGGTTTGTCCTGAGATGATCTCCAAACCACTGAGCTGTCTGACCATGTGTGTACAGGTAAAACCACAGAACTGGCGTTTACTTCATAGAGCAAAGCCCAGGACAAAGAACATGGAAAAAGATCCTTCAGCAAAAGCAAACGGGAAATATGTTCCTCTTTTCCAAAAGCAGGGACCTGTGGCTGGTGATCCAGCAGCAGCAAGGAGATGCTTGCAGAGAGAATTATCCCAGAAAAACTCAAACATCGAGAAAACTAGCCAGTGCAGGCACAGGTGACAGATGAACACTGCCCTCCTCACACTACTGCATCTCAAAACCACTATGTCAGAAACCAGCCCTGTCCTCAGTTATTAAAATACCTCATTTCATATCCTGGTGGCTGCAGGAAGGCACGGTTTGCTCTGCCATGTACTCACTAGAGGGCAATGTGGGATAGAGCATCCACTGAAACACCTATCTAACGTCTTACAAAAGCTATTAAATTATTATTCACCTCTAGGCCAGCTTTAAAAAACCATGCTAATTGTGTTTTCTCTTTTTCTGTAGTTTGTTCTAAAATCAAGAAGAAAACAAGTGTTTCACCCATGCCCTTTTTTAATCTTTTTTTGAGACTCCAACAAAATCCTGGGGTTGCAGTAATAGTATTTTACACTTTAATTCACGAATCAAGCAGATTGTGGAAAAACCCAAGGCATGGACTGTCACCATTGATAGTCCAGGGTGTGCACAGAGCAGGACCACACTCAAGGATCGATGGAGCATGCTCCTGGGCACAAAACCCAGGCTAATTAAGCAATTGGGATAGAGCCTGTAGGTTGAACATCTATGCAGAATTGAGGACACAAGGGGAAATTAGGCAATTTTGAATTAGCTTAAGACATCCTTCCTCTTTTGAGAAATCCTGCACAACTGCCACCACCCCTGCTATGAGGAGAACAATTTCCACATCACCCACCTCACCATGCAACCACAAAGCTGCTGCTTAGTAGAGAAGGAGGTCCTGCAAAAGCCCTTTTCCAGTGCTGGGGCTGCTGCTAAGAATTAAAATGTGCTACATTTGTGGCTAGCTTTAATACCACTTGCTTGGTCTTTTCCCATGTTTCCCTCTAACTTTTAGATCACTGTGATTTGAGGGAGACAGAGGACACTGATACCAAGAGCAAACAGATCAAAGGTCCTACCCTGGCTCCACCAGGCACTTGGGAAACTCCCACTGATGCCAATAAAAGCAGTGATCAGTACAGGTACTGAAATTTGGCGGTATTTTTATTTTTAATTTTTGAGGGTTTTTTTTTTTAATTCTTACTAAATGATGGCAGTTCTTAGAAATACTTCAGAGAAGAGAATTTTTAAAAAAAGGCAACTTTGTCTTGGGATAATTCAAACAATTTATTTAGTAACTCTCAAACACACTCCTTTTAGAGCACAATTAGATCTTAGCTTGAAAACAGCTAATAATTTTCAGTCTACCTGCTCTACTCCCTTCATTAGTCTTCCAGCCTCCCAAAAAGGCAGAAAAGAAAAAAGGCAGCAAAGAGGGCTGCACTGAGAAATCAGAAATGTTTTCCTCTTCATCTTTTCAAATGGAGCAATTTGCCAAATCCTTCTTTGTCCTGTCAAATAACATCTTCCCAGAGCTGAGGAAAGGTTTGGGACAGAGGCCAGTATTAGATCTGACATTTTGTGATGAGACTTTATCATTAGTAAGGCCCAAGACTGATAATGCAGTTTTCCATCAGAGCAAAGGGAAGGAGCAGCAGCAGGTGCCACATCTGTGGGGGGACAGTGGCATAGAGATGCTCTGAGTCACACAAAGTGCACAGAAACCAAATTGCAAAGAGGGATAAAGGCTGTCAGTATTTCAGTAATAAAACTTGGTGTTTCAAGCTGCTTTCCAGTAGCAACAGGATCCTGAAACATGAGCAAACCTGTGCTGCTCATAGGGTCTAACAGGTGAAGCATGGACCCAATCCCTGAAATGAATTAACCAGGGACAGTGACTCCCAGGAGAAGCCCTCCTGGCTGGAAATAAGGCATCGAGGGGACACTGCAAGGCTTGCCAGCCTCACCAAGCTGCAGCCAGAGGCACCTCAGGTACAGTTCAGTGAGGAATAAGAGCAGGTTCAGCACAGTCACAGGCTGAGGAAAAACAACAAGTGGGCAGCTAAAGAACACCGAGTCATTTCGCTTCAAAGCCTCATCCTCACCAGGGGCTGAAGACATGAGATTTATTCTGGAGAGCTCACAACATACACCAGGCAAAGGTGAGCAGGGTAGGTGAGACAGGAGAAGGAAAAGCAGCATTTCCCACAGCAGGGTTGGCTATTAGAGCAGGAACCACCACCAGTGACTCACACAGCCCTTCCCAACCATGGGCAAACCCCTGGTGTAGCAGAGGATACTGCTTTATTTAGCCATGGAGTTGTCACTGCTATCTGCTGGGTCCCCTGGAGCCAGGTTGTTCCTACCTTGGCATTTCCATGAAATTAAAGAGTGTAGATTATTCACTACCTCCTCCCCCTTGAACCATCCCAAGGGACAGCTTTGGTGGGCAAAAAGCTGATCAGTTTGGAAGGTGTGGGAAACTGCTGCAAAACATCCTTGCATCAAGTAACTACATCCCTGAGGAGGAAGGGATCAAGGAGCTAAATGTGATCTTTGTCAGCAACTGGGTGGTTCAGTGACCATCACAAACCAGAGGTTTTGGGGTGTGTGGGGAGGGCACAGCACAGACCCCACCTGCCATGTCCTGGGATGCTGCTGTGGTCATGGGACAGCATCTGGCCAGGAACGTCACCCTCAGCCCCCTGCCTATGCAGGAGCCAGCTCTTTCTAAAAGCACAAAGGGAACTGGCTTTGCAAAGCATGAGATAATCTCAAAACCCTGCTTGTCCCACATTTCCTGCTGCGTGGAGGGCCGGGCAGGCCAGAGTAAAGGGATTACTGGAATATTGTAATTCAGGGGCTCTGTGACCTGCCTTTAAAGAGACACCAGCCCAGCACAGCCTGGGGGAACCAGAGGCATCCTGGTACAGACTGGGGATGCTGCATCCTCCTGCACACCTGGGAGTGGCTCTCAAGGGGATAAAGGGATAAAGGTTCCATATTCACACCCAGTGGGCAAAGCTCCTCTCTTCAGTGCATTTTCTCTGACTTCCATCAGTTGATGTAACCTCAAAAACACCCAGTAAGGGTAGAGGGAGGCTGCTTCCTACCCAGATGGCTTCTTTGTACAGCAAAACCTGCTGGAGCCACCCAGCACTGCCCATGCTCTCTGGCAGACAGTGTGCCCACAAGCTGCCTGTGCCCACAGGAGCGGAGGGATGCCTTCATCCCTGCTCAGCCCTTGGTCTCTCATTCCCAGCTTTGCTCATTTGCCATGGAAAGACATAATTTTCCCTGCCCACACAACCAGCTGCCCATCACCACCTCCTGCTCCTTTACAGCTGCTGCTCACTCACACCTGAAGGAAAGGTGCAGAGGTGGTGCTGGCCCAGCAGTGCATTTTGATTGTTCTGCCTCCTCACTGCACCCACCAAAGTGAAGGGAATGTTCAAACAGCCTGGACAGATGTTTCCAAGTGTTGATTCATGAGGAACAACTTTGGGACAATTCACTTTAATGCTTAGTCTTTGTTCTGATGGGGATCAAAGCAGCTCCAGCCCCGTATGGCATGAGGTGGGGAGGAGTGCAGAGGTTGGGGGTTCATCCTGTCTGTACAGCAGCACACACATTACTTATTAGCTCTGCCTTCAGGAGCTCAACACCAGCAGACCCCTCAGACACCTATTTAGGGTTGCTCAAGTGATGCCAAAGACAGGGATGAATGTCCTGGCAGTCCCAAGGCAGTGAGAGGCTGAAATCCCTCTCAGCCATCCCCTTCCCATGGACCACTCACTGCATCTTGTTACCTTCCTACCTGTTAACAAAAGCTATTCCCTCCTCGTGATGTATTGCAAGCTGCACAAATGCTATGCAGTGCTTTAGTAATCAGGAACACCAAATGTGTTAGAACAAACTGAGTTTTAGTTCTGAGCTCTTCTCATTGATTCCACTGTTACAGCTCACTGCCTGCATCTGTGTGTGCAACACAATCCTTGGAGAAAGATCTGACAGCGCTGTCCCAAGACATCCTATTTCTCACTGACAGACCTGCAGCTGCTTTTGGGCCAGCAGAGCAGCTCAAGAAAGCCTGCAAAGCAAAAGTATGGGATTGAGTCTGACTTCTCCCATTTCCACATAACCACTTGTGATGGGAAAGCCATACAGGGGTTTAATTCTTTCAGCCAGTGAAAGAAATTATCACAGAGTTTGAAATCAGGCAGCCTTGGACACCTCTCATCCTCCCTCTTCTCTGACCAAGCCTTTCTATCAATGTACCAAATTAGTTCAGTAGCCTGTAAAATCCACTCTTGCTTCATGAATATTTGGGTTTTTAAAGCAAGCTACTCCCCGCTGTATGCAAATATTGCAGAATGACTTATTTACCCTCATGTTTAATAAGACTTAATAACTGTAGCTAAAGCTGGTTGGGGAGTTTCATGTACTTACTTACAAGAGGCAATAAAAACATGCACCCATGCTACAGATTTAACAAACTTCTAATATGATTCTTCCAAGGCTGGAGAGAGCCCATGGCAGTGGCCTTCCCCCTGCCTGCTGGAAAAGACTATTACTCCAGTGCAGTTTTTGTTCTAGCTTATATTTGACATTCAGATGTTAATCCCTAAAGGGGTTGCTCGGACTTGAAAGCATCTTACATGGAGGCTTCTCCCCAGACTATCAGGGTCCCTTTAAATATTGATTTCCATCAGAATTCAGGATTTCCCTAAAGAAATGTCTGCTGACTTAGAGATGAAATCTGTCTTTTATAAGCAGGCATTTTGCCTGGTGTACCACCCTGCATTTTCAATTATTACCAAGCCCTAGGTTTGTTTTATCAGCAAATCCCTGTCCTCAGCACTATCAAGGCTACATGTGAAAGGATCAATGTTATATCAACAATTGACAGTCCCAGGGGATCCTGATGCACACACAGAATGTTTGCAGAGTGGCACAGAAGGGGGATCAGGCTTTTTGCATTAGGAACACAAGCTCAGCATCCAGCCCCAAATTTTCCACAATGCCTAGGTGCACTTGCAGCATGTCTGTGCCCTCATTCTGATGAGCACAGAAATAAGGAAAACTGAAGCCAAACAAAACCAACAACCCCCCACCCCCTGAAAAAAAAACCCCAAATCTAACCCCAAATCAACCAAAAACCCAACCCAGAGCCCTATGCATATTGGCTTTTAGGTTCCTCCTAAAAAGGATCACCAAAAAGATGGCGAGGAACAAATCACACCATGAGAGAAGCTCCACAACCCTCAAAACCATGTTTGCAAACAAAACAAAAATTAAAGCAGCTGATTTGTGAGCTCTGCAAGGTAAACTATGGGGAAGTGCTGACTGCAGAAGTCTTGGCATTTATTTGGTCACACCAGTTAACACGGGGAACAAACTGTTCCCACTCCACTTTTCCTCCCAACCATCTCAGTCCCCTCCTAGGCAGCGGAGGGACCTCTTGCTGCATTTCTCTCCTTACTGATGTGAAGCTGGAGAAGAAATTTGCTTATGCTAATCAATCCCTGGCACCAGCCACACGAGAGCTAATCCACTGGCAATCTCCATCAGTCTCTGCATATTTAACCAAAGCAGTGAACACTCACAGAGGATTACCAACGCAGTGGCATTGTTGTAGCAGTGTTTTCCTACTTGAGCTGCAATCACTCTGATGCCCTGTCTCTTAATATTTACACACACTCTACGCACAAACAGCGTGCAGAATCACATCAGTGCATGCAAGCAAGGTGTGTGCCTACAAAAACACACACACCACACAGTGATTTGATATACCTCCCTGCACCTACTGCTGTCTCCACCCTCTTCCAAAATGCTCATCTTCATGCTGGCTATTTCTATAAACCAGCATCTCTTAAGATAGGCATATTGCTTAATCCTCACAAAGATTTGTCTCCTTCTGCAAAGGTTTTGCAGGTAGTTGGACATGCATTGCAAGAGATTAGAGACTCAGGCTGAGTTAGGAGAAGTCTGGAAAAAGAAGCTCAGTAGTCAATTTTTCTGCCAATTTCTGCAAAAAGGAAATAGAAAAAAAGAAAGAATGAACCCATGTCCTGTCCAGTCAGGTGTGTCACAAAAAGCCAATGCTGAGCAATCTCTGAAAAATAAGGACAAGCCACTTGGTTCCACCTACCCTGCTGGCTCACATTCCTGTCCCTGAAACTTGCTTGTTATCACTTCAGAAGGAGTCAGCTCAGTTTAAGAAGTGGGTACAAGCACGTTCCTAACTATAGCGTGCAAATCCAGGGCAGGCTATTTCCACCCTGACGCACGAGCCCACGAGCCACGGATTCCACACCTCCAACCTACGGTGCAAACACACCAGCCGTAGCCGTGGGCTTGAACCAGCAATTTCCACCTTCTAAGCAATTTTTCTCTTGTGCTAATTACCTTGGGAGGCAGCCACCAAAGAGACTCTGGAAGAAAAAAGCCACATGCTCCAATGCCAAGTATGGTTTTTTTGAAGGGCTGAAGCCGCACGCCTTCGAGCTGTGCTCGTCTCCCCCCAGCCCTTAAACACAAACACCTGTTTCACCAAACCCACGACGCCTCTGCAGCTGCAGATGGGCAGATTTCCTTGTGTTATTTCCCAGGAATTGTGCCAACTGTAGGCTTGTATGGAATTATACTTCCAGGGCACTTTTCTCTCTCTCTACAGGACTGCAAGTCTGCTCTGAGTTTGCTGGCTGGTGTCCCCTTTAATACTGGGTGGTTTTGATCCTACAGAGGAGTGTAGGGATACATTAAAGATCTGCACAAAATTCTTCCCGGCCCTCTCTCCCTTGCTCAGACGAGCTGTCCACCCCACCTGTGAGCACACCTTGTGTTTGCTCAACAGATATGAGACCCTTTTGAAGCTCTTGCACATTTCAACCTCCATCACTTGAATTCTGCACAAGTCAAACACCTCCTTATACTCTAAAATACACTGGAAAAAAAGCCCCCAACAGCTCATGCAACTGAGAGTACAATGAGCTATTCACACATACGATTCTCACAGCCTGTTAAATGTGAATTTTGGCATTTGGAGGTTGCTGCAACACCATCTTCCCTTTTTATTTATTTATTTATTCATTTACTTACTTACTTACTTATTTTCAAGTGTGTACTGAGTTCAAATCAGACACAACATGTTCTTCTTTTGAGGAAAGAGCTGCCAGAACTGCCTCCCTCTCTCTCTAACCTCAGTCTTGGGGGTATCCCTTCCCATCCCACACACCTTAAATGAGAACGTGTTCAATTTCTAACTGAGGTTTTATGTCAATACAGGCAGCTTGCTGCTTTTCTACGCAATTATTAGTCAGGAAGAAAAGTTCAGCTCCTTTCTCCCTACTGGACCTCTGACATGTCTGCTTCACCATTTGAAAAACTCTTCCCTGCAAAATTCCCCTCTCCTCCTTCCCACTTCTCACCTGACTGCTGCATTTCCAGCCTTTTTCATGCCTCTAAAAGCATTTGCCATTTCTTTCTTGAGCTGACAGCACCTGGGATTTCAAGACCTTTCTTCTTAGTATCATCCAGAGAAAGGATTTTCCGGGGTTGGATGACACAGACTCATCCAGTTAGGTCAGGTACAGTCCTGGATATCCCAAGAGCCCACAGCCCCCCAAATCCTGCTCCCCTCCCAGCTGATCAAGCTGTTACACACACACATGAGTAATCCTCCACCCAAACACAGCACCTGCTACAGAATGTGGTGCTCTGAACAATGGGTGAAAAGTTCATACTCCTGCTGTTCAGGCATTTCCGTGCCAAGGAAACCCTCCCACTGCCCCACATCACCCCTGCTCCAGTGCTTCCAGCTCAGCTGACGGCTCCCTGGGAACATAAGCAATTCTAATTTATTTTTCTCGTTTGTTCCATGTTTTCTCAAAAGGTCTTGGAGGAAAAACTTAGAACAATTAAAGACTCACTATATGGTTTGTTCATCTGTGAAGGAAAGCAACAGTTCCCTAAGAACTGCCAGGGCAGCTCCTGCCCTCCCAAAAGCTGTCAGCAAAATTTCCACTTTTAGCAAGAGAAGTTTTCACACATTTTGAGATGTCTGTTCAAATCTCCTCTGCTTGGCTGCCGTGCAGGTACAGACTATGCTGCACGGTGCAGGATGACTCACAGGCAGCTGGCACTGGGTAAGCCCATCCTAAATTTCTGAGGCAAGGAGAGGCCTGGGAATCACCAGTGACGTCAGGCAAGCTGCTGGGAAGCCAGGGCTGATAACAGTTATCTGTACCCACATTTAAGAAAGTGCCGTGCTTTCCTCTGCACAATAGATTAAATCTGCTCTGGTAATGGCTGAGCTGTCAGGAAGGAAAGGAAATTGAAAACAAAACTTGTGTTGTTCTGCTTCCTCATATTGCAAACGCCATCAGAAAAAAGCATTTGCTCTTGACAATAGTCATTCTGTGCCCTGACCCAAATCTCACTGAGGTTTAGGGGAACTCTTGCACTGATCTTAACAGGCTTTGGATCAAATCCACCATTTGCTTCCTAGAGCAGATAAATATTTGTTCTTGCAGACATTTAGGGTGCTGGCCTGGGACCTGCCAGACTTGGCTTGACACAGGTATCTCACACCTCCTTGCCACCCATCTCCTCCCTCTGAGGCACCCCACTGCAGAGGCTGCTCAGCCCTTGGCCATGCACAGGTTGCAGCTCCAGTGCTTCCTTTGGACAGAGGCAGGAGCAAGCCAAGGTGTCCCAAAGCATCTGTGGGGATCACAGTGGGAAATGTGGGGTTGGGGCTCTAGCTGAGCTTTGTTTCATGGCAATGCTACTTCTCAACAAACTCTACGTAAATTCCTCAGCAGGAAAAATTTTGGAAGTCTAAATATATATTCTTTATGGGTGGGACAGCAGCATGCTCCCACAAAACCTTCCAGGCAGGCAGTAGGAGTGATCCTGACAACCCCCTCCAAATATCCCCCCCAATTACCCCATGTGGGGAAGTCTGAGGGATGCCAGATGCCAGTCTGTTCTGGGGGATGGGGAGACTGGCTGGATGCAGGATAATCCCCCAGTCTAAGATTACTTCCAACATAATTGTTTAGCAGTCGCTTGCACTATCAGCACAAACCCTGCAGAGGACTATGCTCCTGAGAGAGTTATTCAGCATTTCATCCCTAGTGCACAGCCCTACCTCCTCTTGCCAAAACTACAGGCCACATGGGTGTTTTCCTGAGGTTTCTTACAAAGTCAGAAGCCGTGGGGAGCTGCCAGCCTCTTCAGTGCTGCTTTCACAAGAATATTTTCTTTTGTGCCAAGGAGGACCCTGTCCCTGAAGAGTCTCTTTCTGCCCAGGGGAGAGAACAGCTGCTGCTATCATTATGGGCTTGTCTGCCTCAATTAAACATCCACAGCCACAGCTGAAAGATGAAACAAAGTCCTTTTCCAGCCCTCCAGGAAAGGGGCTGTTTGGAGGTTCTGGGAGAAGACAGCAATTTTCCCACAGCAGACCTGGAATTGTGTTTTAAGTTGAGAAGCGAATTAAAAGCTGCTGAATATCCCATCTAAAATCAATCACAACAGAATGGCCCAGTTAAGGGTGTTTAGTGGGACATTGCCCTTGCCTTAGGGAATCGACCTTAGTTGGCCAAGTAGGATGAACATAGGAAGGTCCATGATGGCCTCTTATTAATGAACTAAATTATTCTAACTTCTTTGTATTACTCCTCCTCAATGACCTTTGAGGAGCTAGTCTAACTCTGCAAGGCCACTCTTCTGGGAGTGATGGCTTTAATGACAAATACCCCATTTCCACTGTGTTCAGAGAGCTCCACCTCGGAATTTGCTACTTTTTGATGGGCTTTATGTTTTCAAAAGGCTGAAGGTGTGGATTTGTTCTGCCTTTTTTTTATTTTATTTGTTGGCTTGATTAAAAAAAATTAAATACAAGCCTCTTAATTTCCAAATCTTTGGCTTCAAGTGGCTTCTCTTTGCAAGCATCCCTTTATCCTAATTAGACAAAAATGGAGTTTCGACCAACCAAGTAACTGCAAATATCTCTGAATAGTATTTCTAAGAGTTTTTTGGTGCTGTCACTCCTGCTCATCTCCAGTGAGGCTCTATTAATGAATTCATGTCAACACTCTCATTTCTCTGTATATTACCTCTCTTCCAGCATGGAAGATGTTAATCCCTTAGGACTGCACAGGCAATGAAATGCTCAGAAAATGAAACTAGTTTGAGACAACCATGATATTCTGGCTGGATCTGAGCTGGACTCAGAGGTTTATAGAACTTGTTAGCACCCACATGCTGCACATCCTGCCAGCTGAACTGCCAGCGCTGCCATTTCCAAGCCCAATCCTGTGAAGCAATCCAAGGCAAGATACTCATACTTTTAAAATAATCCAGCTAAAAAAACTACTGCAGTGAGGAATCCTAGAGAGTCTGTGACAGGAAGGTGGAAACAGCAATTTCCAAACCAGCAAATAGAGCTGCCTCTTTTATCATCATTTCACAAGGTTTATCTCTGCTGCAAAGTCCTGTTACGTGAATTGGTCAAAAAGCCTTTGATGGACCAGTGCACTATTGGAAAAATGCAGTGGAAGAAGCCAAGAGGCTTTATGAGACTGTGGCTGCTTATCCTGACTTTAATTTTTGTGAGGGGAAAAAAAAGAAAGGGCAGGATGTTGAAAATTCTCCGCATAAACTCAAAACGGATCACGATATTTAATTTGGTCGAAAAACCAGCCACTTCTCCGTGATGAATTCCCAGAGTGTGTGATACAAAGCCAAATTAAAAAAAACCCCAAAGTGTTAACAAAAACCACGGATCTCTCAGACACTTTGTTCCCGAAACGGCCTGTGTGGGAAGTTTCAGAGCTTGCCCCGTTTCCCTGCATGCAGAGGAGGCAGAGCCGTTCCGCGCGGAGCCGCCGCTGCCAAGCCCCGCGGGACGCGCTTGGCCGGCCCCCACGAGCTGCCACATGTTTCAGCTGGTGTGGCTTGGGATCATGATCTACTTTCATTATTTTTGGCAGAGTTTGTCGCATTCTTTTGGACAGTAATTACATTTTCCAGGGCAGGCTTCCTGCCAGAGCTCGGAACGATGACCAACAGGCCCTTTTTAACCACCTGCTACGATTCCAGCCTTGATTAGTTATTAATGTGCTGTGGAAACCCACTGCAAGAGCCACCCTTTCTGGTTATGTTACCAGGCTGGCTTCAGGGAGAGGGAGTCTTGAAAGGAGAACAGGGAAATACCATAAGCGACAAAAACAGAAATTTGGAAGGTTGTAGAGAAACCATCGAGATTTTATAGAATGGTATGTGAGTGGGGACCAGTTTTTAAGCGGAGAGTTGCTCTTCTCCCACTGTTCCCACATCAGCTGGGACTCAGCAGCTGTGATACGATATGAGCAACCCAATGCTAATGATACCTAAAGATAGAAACAAAATTCCTTGTGAAAATCCAGGGTCTTTTTCACCCAACAAATACCAGACTCCCATTTTCTTCTTGTATTTTAGCTGACTCTGGGGAATGGGAGGCTTGAAAGCATTGTGTGTCTGCAGGTGTTGGGCACCTTCTGATTGCCTCCACCCGTCAAACATCAGCTTCATGGGCTCATTTGACTGAGAACAAGGGTCCTAAACACACTAAATTCTTTTGAGTGGCTTGCATATGCTGTCCTGGAACAGGTCTGTGCTAGTTCCCAAGGAGCAACAGCCTGGCCACAAATGTGGTCTATATTTACAGATATTGAAGATGCTTATTATAGGGTATCACAGATTTCAAAGCACAGAAGTTAATCTGTGGGTTGGTAGGATGTAGCAAGTTCACCCTGGCAAGAAAACTGGTCTTTCAGTCTAAAGAAAACCTCTAATTTCCTCCACCTTTTAATTTCTACCATCTATTTTTTACCATCTCATTGTTTCCAGAAAAAGAAATGATGGTTCAGTGGCACATGGGGATCAAGCCTTGCATGAGGACAGGCCACACTGTCCCTTGCTGAGGGGAAGTAAGAAGCTCTTGTCACTGCATATCACACACCTCAGGTATTTTCTTCATTAAAACACAGAGGACAGAGGATTAAGCACCAAGAGGCTAAGGCATATGACCAAGGATATTCCCAGGGCTTCAGGGAATGAGGATCATAATCTTCCACCTCTTTTCTCCTGAGCTGGTATCCAGAAATGCCCAGATTCCACATTAGATATTTTAAAATCTGCTGCAATGGGTCCCTTCTCACAGTTTGTGCTGTCACTCATTGAAGTTTATGTCCTTCTCCTTTTAATAATCAAGTCTTAATTTTATTTTCACTCATTAAGCACAGAAACTAGTCAAGGACTTGGCACACATCACAGGCACAAAGGACACAGGTGCCTGGCACCTTCTCAAAGCAGCAGTCCCCAAGTGAGTAACCACAATTACACTCAACAGGAATTTCTATTCTTCACAGGTACCAAATTTTAAAGGAAACGTGACCGACAACATTGCTGATGTCCTGCATAGCATCTAAAACTCATGAAAAATCCCCATTAATCCTGATTTAGGCCCACTTAAATGGCAGACTTCTTTGTAGACTTGGTCAGGAGTATGTATTATCCACGGTGTATCAAGCCTTTGACAACTCTCTCACTCCTTCAAAGCCATTGGGATTTCTCCAGCCAGGTTTTCCATGGCATCCCTCCCAGGCTCTCAGGCTGCAGCTGCAGCCTGCCAGGGCTGGTTTGTAGCTTCCCTCTGGGCAGATCTCAATAAAGCTACCCACAGGATCTTAATAAAAATTAATGTGAAACTCTGCTGTATGCCACCAGATCTGCATCCTGCAGGGGCTACAGGAAAACTTCTAACTTGGTTTTGTAATAAAGCCTCACCAATGGAATGACCATCTCAGGGGAACATTCCACCTTCACTTTCACTATTCTTTTATCATCTCCCAGAGGTTTTTAGTAATAAAGCCAGCACTATAAGGATCCAGAGCAGACATACAGAAGTCACTCTGTATTTATTGTGATGATTTCTGCTTTGCAAAGCAGCCATACATCTGCCAGAAAGTTCCCTGCTCTGCCCCTGCCAGTGTAACCTGAATCGTGGGGAGGAGAAGGGGGACTTAATTTTAATATTATCCAGGTTTTGCTCCTTTTCTCAACTCTAAAAGCATTTAAAGTTAATTCTTCTCTTTACTTTTTTCCTTTACCTGATCAAATCCATGATTTAATAAGGTGATAAACATTTACAGACACCTTGGAGGTTCATCAGTGCATGAGGAGTTGCCAAGAGAAGGAAAGCACACCACCACTCACAGATTTAGAGGCTTAGACTGTTCTGTGGAAGGTTTGGCAAAGCAACACAGTAAAAAGAAAAGATTTTTCCATCTCTGTGAAAGTAATTCCTTTAGTCCAATGTCGAGACAAATCATCAGCCCTTGTGATTTATTTTGCCAAAAGAAACATTCCCAAGACTCTTCACTGAAATTATTGAAACATTATGTGTTGATAGAGGGGAAAAGTAACTACCTAGAGTTTGTTTCATCTCAGTACTATGTTATATAAAGAGATCTTTTTGTTTCCACCCAAATACATAATGCTGACAATCTTCTGTTGAATATTTGGATAAATTTGACACAAAACACTTCAATTTGAATGAATTCACCTTACAAAACACTTACCACAGTGAGAAGTGTCCAGCAGACAACTCAGCAGTCACCCTGCAAGGTTCCCTCTGCAAAGCTGATGTGCCTTGTTTTACCAGGAGGTGCAAGGATCACAAGGAGGTTTCTGATCTGGATGTGACCTTTATGAACATCTTAAATATGGAGGTTGTAGCAGAAATCTCATCTAGAAGAATTCTGATCACTGCATCTTGGCAAGACTGCACAAGACTTTAGCAGGGCACTTCTTTAAAGGAAATTACCTGGGCACTGAAGTCATGGAGTGTTTTCAACTCCAGTGACTAACTGAAGCCTTCAGGCAAATTTGTAAACCTCCCCACTTAGGAAAGATAAAAGTTTTCTTTCACACTAAATGACCATTAAGCATGTAATACTAATAGGGGACAGTAGCCATTCAGAATTGTAATTGAAGTGCGTGCCATGAAGGACAGTTAGGAAATATGCAATTTTCACAATCTAAATAGGTTAGAATCCATCTAGTTCATGACCTCAGTAAGTGTATCACTGCTCTGCAGTACTATGGCAAAGCTGTTGGGTCACTTCTACTTCATCAACACAAGAGCAGTCAATGTAGGACTGCTCTTCCTGGCTTTTGCAAGGAGATTATTTTCAGGTGTCCAGATGTACAATTTTACATTCATGCTCATTGTTAATGCTGGACTTGTGAACAAGGGGGGAAAATGAAGACAGGGAAAAATGTTGCATGTGAAAACCACTGTTCTTTCAGTAGCAGCTGTAATACACAAAGAGGTGCTGGCTGACACAGCCTGAAATTCAAAAACCCTTCTGGGGACACTGAGATCTATGATGCTGTTTATAAAGGACCCTTCATCCATCCTGAGGCGACAACACTACACAGGCACTGCTGCAAACAGTGTGTTTAATCCTGCCTTTTGAGTGCTCTCTAACACTGATCCTGCTTTCTACACACTGCTGGGTAAGAAATGTGCTGCAACCTCCCCATCGGGCCATGGCAGGCAGTGAACAGAGCCCTGTCCCCCCCAAAATACACTTTGTGCCACTGCTCCTCCTCCACAGCTCACAGAGGAGAGCACTTGTGGTCCTGTCACAGCAAGAAAAGATAATGTGGAGGAAACCAGGTCACCTCTTGGTACACAGAGGAGACAAGCTGTTCCACAAACCTTTACAGCCCTTTAATACTGGCATTTGAAGTAACTCCGGGCTTGCACAGAAGTGCTGGAGTTGAAGAGAGGTTTGAATGTGTTTGCAAGGGGGAAAAGGAGCTTGATGAGAGCCATGCTGCACATCCCCGATACAGCACCTCCAGATCTCCTCACCTGCCCCTGAGGTGGGCACAGAAACTCTCTTTGCATGGGGGAGCTTGCTTTTGTTTCACTGTTCTCACAGCTTTTGTCATGGGTGACTATGAGACCTGAAAAAGTCTCCAGACTGAGCAATTCTACTTCCAAACCTCCGGGGTGCTGCTCACTCAGCACTTCCAGAAAAAAATGCCAGTGAAACTACATTTTTATAACCTGCCAAAGGATGAAGAGGCCACTTCACCATTATTAGCCCAGGTATTAGAGTATTTCTCCCTCATCTGCCTCCAGGAGACCACATCTCAATTGTTTCCCTTGCCAGGGAAGTACCTGCACCACTCTCTGTCTGATCCCAGATTTTACAAATGACCATTCCTGAATTGGAACCAAGCCAAAGGTTTCTCCCTGACTCATATGCTGGCTTAGGGTCTGAATTTTATTACTCAGAAAGCAAATGGGGAAAAAAAAAGTAGCAGGAGAAGTCAGAAAAATCACATTTGTTACACACTTGAAATTCACCCTTTCACTGACGAGTGCTTCTCTCTCCACAGAGGTTCTCAGACACATCTACATAAGAGGCTTGACTGAGCTTAGCTCTCTGAATATGTGTCACACCAGACCCAAATCACAGCGCTGTGATGACACGGCCAGCAGCAGCTTGATTCCCAAGACTTGCCTTTTTTGCACCAAAATAGCAGTTAAGCCTGAACAGGAAGTTCTGAAATATTCATAACGATGGAATTAGAGGTAACACTTAATCCTCATTACTCACTATTGGTATTTAGGCAGCATACTGTCTGGCTCGTGAATAATCCAGAGGCAGAAGGCAGAAGAAGTTAATATATGTGAACAGGGCACTGTCATTTCTGAAAAGTGACTCTGTGCTGCCTTTTGGCTCCGTGTAATCTTTGTGGGCAGAGGCAATGCAAATTCCTCTCCCTTCACCTGTCATTGTAAGAGAAATTAGAGCTGGCATGAATAAAGAAGAGAGCAGACAGTTCCCTCCCGTTCTGCTTGCAGAACCTGCAGCCGTATTTACAGCGGACGAGTCGCATCCAAACTCCCTGGACTATTTAAGAACAGTTTGGTGGGGGCTTCTCCATTCCTACACCACCAGGTCTGCCCAACAGCAGTAACAAATGTTGCTCTAAGACTTAAGCCACAGACAGATATTTCCTCTCAAGTGCAGCCATGCCCTCTTTTTTACTTCTCATTATGTTTTTTGCTAGCAGTCAGGGCGGCTGGCTAAGCCATCAGTGCAAAGGCATCCTACCTCCTTCCTTCCAGTCAAGAGGAGCCAGATTAGCAAAGACCTGTTCATATGCCCACTCACCTGGCTCATTTTGGTTTAAGGATGGATCAGAGGAGCAACTCTGCTTGCTGGGATCAAGGGTCAGCATCTCTTAAATACCAGCTAGAGAAATAAACTGCAGCTGACACAGTAGAGGCTAGAAAGGTCACATCTCTATGGCCTTGGTTTAGTAACAAGACTCATTTCAGGGACTGCACATTCCACAGCCCTTGATCTCAGATTATTTTGGGGAAAAAAAGGTCAAAATATTGCCCTTCTCCCCTCTGAAGAGAGAACAAACTGAGAGCAAAAATACCTACATCACTTTCTACTGCTGGCCAACAGCAGAGGAGACAATACAAGCCAAGATTTTTGGGGTCGTCCCAGCACCCTATCACCAAACATGTGCTGGGTACCATACTATGTCATGTTTATGTTTCTGTGGGGAAGGTGCTGTGCTTTATCTTCGCTCTACTTCTACAAGGATCTGAGAGCAGCAGCCAAGCTGAGGGTCCATCTGCCCCCATCACGCAGATTCCTTACCCTTCAGCCATGCTTTTCTCTCCCTCTGCTGGGTGAAAGCTCCTGTTTCATCCCACTAAAAAGACCAAGGCATCTCACTTCCACTCAACTCATTAGAGCCCTTCAAGAATGGAGGCTGCTGCTGATAAAGCCAGCAGGCACCAGGATTTTGAGCAGAAGCTTTGAGTTCACCATCTAAGGCATCAGCAGGGTGAGGGAGAGAGGGGCATCCACAGAGGCTCTGTACCAATAAAAAATGGCCTAAAAATGGACTGTCAGGTAGTAAAGACCTTGAAAGAACCACAGGGAAAGCACTTTTCCTTCTTATCCTCAGGAGTATAAAGATTCATGCTTCAGTGCTGCCACTGTAAATGAGGACACATTGGGTACCACCACGTACTTCACAGGTTCTGCAAGTCATCTCAGTGATGGGGTGACAAAGGCACAAGTTCAGGATTGCCACCACAGACAGGGCTGTGACAAGGTTTTGACTAGAGCACAGTCACTCCAGCTGGCGTCCAGCCTGCCAGCACTCGTAGCCCTGCCCTTGCAGCCTGCCAAGGGTCAGAGGACTGATCTCCAAAGCAGCCCAAGTGATGAAAGTAAAACCTGATTCTCAGCTCGAGAGTCCTGGCTTGCATTAGGAAAGTTTAAAGGCAGTTCAGCTACCTGTCACATGGCAGAGCAGCCTCTGTCCTGAAGTGACAGGTGACGTGGGTCAGTGCTCAGGTATCTCCATCTGGATGTGAAATGCTCTACAGATGTGGGAGAGCAGGCAGTGTGACAGCTCTCTGGTTTGTGCAGAGGATGCTGCAAGGTAGCAGAGCAAAAATAAAAGGAGATTCGCTCATCAGCATGCAAGAGTGTCAAAGCATCAGAGCCTGTCCTTCCCACCACTGGATTCTGCCCTGTGGAGACAAGATCTGTGAGTACAGAACAAAGCAGGAGCTTCACCTCTGACATTACAAAAAGAAAAAGAGCAAAAAGCCTGCTGCGTACTCCCAGCTCCTCTGGGCCATCCCTGCTGTGTGGGCAGCAAAAGCTGATTGCAGATTACTAACAGTAGTCGCCACTGCCATCTTCAAAATTGCCATTTGCAAGTGATTAATTACTGCTGCCTGGGTACAGACTGCATTGTTAATTAAGCTAAGGGGGACTTTGCAAAAGCAATACTGGTGAGTGCTACACTGTGCTGGAAGGGCTGAACATGGTTGTCTTTCCCCTCCAGAAACAGGGAAAACAAACAAACAAGTAAAGCATAGACCTGAACAAAACGGGTCCTAGTACATTTTTAAACAGATCACATTTGGTTAATTTCAAATAAATGCTATGCAATTTAATTTCCAGGGCTAGAGACAAGAATAATACAGCCCTGCTGTGTTGTTTTCATCTGTCTTCTAATAAACTGATTAGAGCCCAACACGTTAAAAGCCCTGTGCACCATTATCTATTATTCAGGTCCCTAAAAGATGTTAATTAACCCGCATGTTCTGAGGAGCTCCATTGTAACACATACAATAGGGAGCCACATGGCACAGTCAAAGCACGTGTTGCTTACTCATTTTGACTTAATTACATGGGCACGATGCCAGGGTGATACTGGAGGAAAAAATACAGTATGGCAGAGACAAGGTCCAGACAAACATGTCAGCTTACAGTTCTTTACCAAGAAAAACCACAAATAAATTCACCTTTCTCTGTTCATAGCTTAGTCAGAACTAGGTTATGTCAGGAAAACCTGATTTTAAACAAGACAAGTTTGGTTTTAAAAATCAGCACTCAAAAGAGTTGATCCTACCACAAAGACGACCTGAAAGAAAAGTTCTTTTTAGGTCAAAATGCAAACCAGAAACTAAAGGAATTGTAGAAGTGGAATGGGGTCTTGACTCAGCTCCTGATCCCTAAGCCATTGGGAAATGAGTGGAAAGACTAAGAACAAGACACCCCTGCATTAGCTCCCACAGCCATGGCATGTGCATGCCCAACACAGATGAGGCTTCTGGAGAATATGCATTACCCAGACCCCCACCAAGCTTATAAAATATAAAATCTTTCAGAGGTTCATCAAAAAATAAAGTCTTTCAGACCATAAAGTTCAGCATACTTAAGTGATTCAATAATGCTCTTCTAAGGTGACCAAACCCTCTCTCTATCCCCAGACTGCAAGGCTTGGGAGTACATGATAACTGCAAGAATTATATTTCTATTTGAACATGGTAAATAACATGTGTTCAACCAAAAACACTGAGCTGCAGCTGTTTGCACTGAAAATTGAATTTATTCCTAAAATCTCACCCTGAGGTAGACATTCTGCATGGAAAACCTCGGGTCAAGCTCTGAAAGCTGGAAAAGCTGTAAGCACTAAAACCAAGGCAGAGCAAAGGGACACAATCAGCTGTAATGCTGCTTGATCCATCTCCAACACTGCAGAGCCAACATTTAACAGGACATCAGGTAGACACCCAACCTCCTGCAAAGCCTGATGAGGTACCTGAATGGTGTTTTTAAGCCCAGTCCTCAAACAGAAAGGTGGTCAATGCACATGGGGAAGGTGTCTGAACTGCTGGGGACTGGTTTTCCAGTGTGGAATCTCTGGTTTATGGGGTTGGCACTTGGTGGTGCACTGTGAGACAAGCGCTGTGCTGAACATCCACGCACTGCATGGTTAAAATACCTGACCTGTGGAACTGAGGATGGGTATTAACATGAACCACTAATAGGTGTAAACTGCTGATGTGGGGCCAGCCCAAGAATCAACAGATAAAACTAACACCAGCCCTCAAAACAGATCAGAGGGGATGAAAGCCAGCACTGTGGACATTAAACTAACTCACCTCTGCCTTGCAAACCTCTCCCTTCTTGCTTTACAACACTTTCAAAAGAAAGTAAAAGGAAAAAAAAAAAGATTCAACAAAACCACAGACTTTTCCTGTAAGGCTTCAAAGATCACGGGCAGGTGAGGCTGTAAGAGAAGCACTGCAACCCCTGGCAGGAACGGATGCTCCTGCTGGGATGCACCCCAGGTAACTCAGCAGGGTTGGGCAGGAGCACACCGAGCTCCTGTTGCAAAGGGTCACAAACTGCAGCTGGCCCCACACGAGCACTCTGCAGCCCAGCACCTGGCTCAGGGCTTGCTGATAAGGGCAGGACTTTGCTCAGGGGCAGGAACTGATGCTGTCCTCCGGGGTTTCCATGCTCTGTTTCCCTGCCATAAATCTAAGCCAGCTCCATAAATCTGCTAACATAAACTGCTGGTGGGAGCTGTGCAAACACAACACATGCAGTGGGGAGTTTGGAGGGAGCCCACCTTTTGTTCATCTCCTAGTGCTGCTGGTGTGTTTTTTTAAAGCTGTTTCAGAGATGCTCCATCTGCCAAGCACTTGTGATTTCAGCCAGCACAAACACCCAGCCACTGGGAGCATATTATTTTGTGCCATACAAGACCTTTGTGATGGAGTTTCAGATGTCCATGGTGCTGGGATTTTGTACTTAACTGCAGAAGGACAGTTTGTTCCTTGTTCCCAGGAAGATGGAACTTGAAGGCATGACAAAATTTGTATTAGAATTTAATGTTAAATGAAAAATCTACAAAGGTTACTTAATTCAAACTGTCCTTAAGCCTTGTGTGTTCTAGGGAACCAAGTATCAGGGTCAAGTTATCCCACGTGTATTTACCAAAGATCTCATTCTTTCTTGACATACATAGAAATTTGGAGAGGAACAGGCAGTTTGAGGTTCTCTTCCTGCTGAATCAAAGATTTATCTTTACTTGCTCAGCTCCTGCTTTCTCCAATACAAATGTCTCCCTGTGCTTTCTCTGAAGTCTGAGCAGAGGAGTCTTTAGAGATGGACCACTGGACTGATGATGGTTTGACCCCTCCTTCAAAAAGAAAAAAAAAAACAAACAGAAGAACTCAGTACTTGCTGAAGTAGCTGCTCAGCAAGACAGAAAGTTCCCATTCAAGGTTTATTCTTTATTCTGCAGGCAGAACTGTGAACATGCAGCAGGTCCCCTGGCAGGCAGGGAATGCACCAGCACCACCAGGATTTTATTCTATCTTATGTCGACCCTTCTCCACATCCACCCAGCAATTCCTACTGCTGACAATGGCAGTATTTTTATGGTCACCCCCTATCAATGCAGATGCCATTAATATGTCTATCAGTGTAAGTAATAGCACAGTGTTAATTGAATGGCTGAGTGTTCATTTCATCACACATTAACACTGCTAAAAGTTATATAATTCAGTTCCCAGGGAACATTTTACCATACACTATAAACTACCTCAAGAAAAAAGAAGGCCAAGACAAAGCAAACCAGCTCCTAGCAGCTTCTCCCCTCTTGGAAGGCTGTTATTTAATCAGCTTTTATTTCCATTATTTATCATGTGGAAGCAATGGTGCCGTTTCAGTGGCTGTATCTTAAAATGTAATAAAATATGGTTGTGACACAACAATACCTGGATCCTTCAGCCAAACCCTGCATTTCAGTGTCAGGATGTACAAAATATTAATCATCTGATGCAGCTGCTGCCGTCTTTGTGAACAGAGCATATATTTCACTGCTCCCTGGCACGTCTCTTCTCCTGAGGGCTTTTATTAAAAAGAGCCTGTGAGTTACTGAACCATTAAGGTTTCCAAGCCAGAAATTTGACCCAATATCCAGGTTTATAATGCTCTTGGAAAATATTTAAATCAACGAGCAGACCCAGACCCTTAAATCACAGCAAAAGAACACCTGACACACCATTATACAACAAATCTTTTTTAAGAAGAGGCGGCTGATAAAGCTTAGCTCCTGGCATCATTATTTGCAATGTTTTATAACCAAGGAGGCCAGGTTCCTGCTTACAGTTAGGTCACCAGACAGAGTCAGAAAACATTAGGGCTGACAAACTCCTTCTTAGACTTCATCTTTGAGTCATGAGTTTCACAACACTTTAATTAAGGAGAATATTAGCACAGTGCAGCTGGGCAGTAGGAACAATGCTTTGCCTGGAGGGGAGCACTGAAGGGCCATCTCTGATGAGGATGATGGTAATGATGACAATGACCATGCACTTGGGCTGGGTCAAGGCTCTGCTCTTGCCTTTGGCAGCCCAAGAGAAGTGGCTCCAGCTCCTTGGAGCACTGCAGCTTTTGGACAACATTCACGCCTCTGCTCAGCCCAGACTTTCAGAAAAAGGAGTACAGAAACACAAAGGAGGATCAGAACATTTCTTTTGGTGTCAGCGTCACTCCTGATGAGAACTGGGTCACTGAAGAAGAGTTATTTCAGCTATTATACCCAATTACAAAAAGGAATCAGCATCTAAAAATAAACCTTTGTGGGGCTGAACTATATTAAAGACAGATAATTCACAATCAAATAGAAGAGGCTACCTTCCCCAAGAACTTGAGTCTGCATCTCTGCTGAGATGTCATTGAAATGCATCACTAATGTGGGAATTGCATGCAAAGGACAACAGCCACAGCTCCTGAGGGATGACACCACCACACAGGAGCCTTGATCTTGGAGACTGGAAACAAAGAACTCCACAGCACTTCAGTAATTACTGCTGCTGAACAGAACTTGTCTGCTTTCAATTCACTGCTGTAACTAACCCAAGAATTTATCAAATATCTGTTACCTCTCTCCAGCACACCCCCTGTTTAGACATTTAAAGGATATATCCCTAGATATTCTGTCCTCCAAGGACCAAGAATCATGCTCAGAAGCCAAGGAGTCCACCTGAAACACAAACCACCCTCTGGCAATGCCTGAGTCGCCCCACAGGCTCCACATTCAGCCTTCAAGCTCTGAAAAAAGTGTCACTGTCCCTCCAGAGGCGAATGTCTCAAGGCCACACTATATACCAACTTATGTGGACACTGCCAAGCCAAACTTCCTGATGGAAGTCAGGAGCAAAATACGTTTAGAACAAGAAGGTGGGAAACTGGGTGCAGGACTGCACAGCCAGCAATGGGCAGAGCCTCAAAGCTTGTTTGATATATGCAAACATGCCAGAGATCAGATGTAGATTTGAAGCACTTGGAATTGCAAAGCTGGATTGAAGTCTCACAAAAATAATCTTCCTCATGGTACATCTTGTTCTTCCTATTTCTGAATGTGATGGAAACACTGCAAGAACAGCCTCTGCCATCACAGAGCAGCATATTGTATTCCCAGGCCGTGCCACAACGGAAAAGCAGAAGTGAATGGAGCAGAAAAAAGCATAACACTTTGGCATTATCACCCTCAGAAACACTCTTTTTTCTTTTCCTAGTATGGCATTTGAAAGTTTTTTACACCCATTTTATCCTCAGAGAACTTCTCTTGAAGACAATTTCACAGAGAGAACCTAAAAGTGAAATCAGATTTGAGAAATTCATCCGCGTGGGGGTGGATACCCCATCTCTTCTCCAGAAAAATGGATGCAATTTATCTGTGCAAACCCAAGAGAAAGGCAGGGGGGACAAGAGGGAGAGATCCAGTCCAGCTGAAGTAGGGACATCAAACACATAAGGAAAAGCAGAACAGCATCAACACTGATGAGGGCATCACGGACTGAGGGGCAGTTCTTGCACACTTGAAGGAGTGCACATTTAAAAGCTGCCTCAGAGGATCATTATCTTACATCCTCCCTCTCTTGCTTTTAGTGAAACTCCTTCTTCTCCACCTCCTTCTGACAGACAACTCAAACACACCCTGTTCACCCACCCTAAATCACACCCTGCTCTGTGCTCATCCCATTTCTTCAGATCCCCACACTACAAAGATGCTCATTACCTCACACTTGCAGGGTTAGCCAGACTTTCAAGAGCTTACAAGTGGGATTCAATAGCACCCAGTAGATAGGGAGTTGTGGGAAATCAGCAAGTTTTTCACACAGGCCCAATTCAGGGTAATTACTAATCACACATTCATTACAGATGCAACATTTTCTGACCCAATTCTCAACAGGCAACATCTGTCTGCCTGCAAAAATGTGCATCATTGTGCTTTGAATCTTTTATGTGCAAAAAAGGAGTCATTATGTACAAAAAGCTCTCCTTTTGGTCAGAAATGTTTCTACAGCTTGGATGGGTTTTGCCAATCTCTGCCTTCCCTCCTTTGCCAACAGCCAAGGAACTTAGAGCACTCGTCACTGCAACTCTTCATGCCCATGGGCTGTCCTATCCCCCACTGCACTGCTGACCAAAAACTTGCCCTTATAGTCTGTGGGATGCTCCTTCCTGGGCCTAAAAAGCAGAAATGTAGAGCTGTTTCTGAGGCTGAAAGCTCTTGAAGGTAGGGAAGAAGCAGGGAGGGCTGTGCTGCATCTCCTCCTTCCTATTCCTCTGCAAACATCTCACAGCTCTGTGCTAACTACCTGCTAATCCAAATTTGCTCACTTCTCACAGGTTGGCCACCTCCTCCAAGATCAGTACTAAGGGATATTAAAGGAAAGATGAAATTAATGTGTAGCCATTTTGTCAGTGGTTAACACAGAGCAATTACCACAACATTCGTGTTCCGTAACAGGCAACAAGCTCTTAACAAAGTGATGTTGTACAGAAGACTCCTGCAGATCACAGCTGGGAGCAAGGCTGGGAGCTCAGAAGCACTCCCGGTTAAAAATAGGACAGCGCATGGAAGAGGTAGCATTTGTAACTTCTAAAAATAGTCTTCCCTAAAAGGATGCTTTTTACCTTGCTCATACATCACATATGTATCAGACCTCTCAGCAAATACCAGCTGTTATATCAGGATTTTTGCCTGGTCCTAGCTCATCATTTCAGAAACATGAAATCCTAACTCACAAATTTAACAAAAAAATATATATTTGCCATAATGACTCATTCTGAGAACTACATTCACAAATGCTCCCTTCCCCCTCCAGGACCATGTGAGCAAGGAAACACAGTGGCAGTCTCCAAACACCACAGCCTCTGCTTATTTAACAATTTTGGCGAGCCTCTGTTTCCTGAGTCAGTGCTTCAGATTTGCAGCAACAGAAGCAAGAGATTACAGAGCAGGTTCGTGTGGAGGCTGGGATAAATGTAGGTCGACCAAACTGAATTTCCTACGAGGTGCAGGAGAGCAGTGTTGTCACACCATAATGGTCTCCAGCTGTTATGCCACCAAAATACACAGCTAACATTTAAAATACACACATATAGTGCTTAAAAGCATGCACAAAGCTGGCTCATCTGACAGCAGGTCTGCAGGGCAGAGCCACTAACACAGGACTGGGTATTTATGGAAAGCACAGATCTCTGGGTGACGCTGCTTACATGGGGCTGATTCTGCTGTGGATTACCTCAGCTAAATCAGACCGGGATGAGCAGGATTAAAAATATGATTCTCCCAATTCCTGCCTTCTTCTATTGCTCTGCCAGCATCCCTGCCAAAGTTGATGTTAATGCATAGCATCAGAGTTGTTATTCCACAGGAGCAAGCGAAGCCCAGGGAGGAGCTGGGCAGGGAGAAAGGGAAGGGAATGCGACCCAGAAGATACAGCATGAACTAGAAATGGAACTGCTGCTCCCAGTTCCCTCACTTGCCCATCCCTGAGCAAGGAAACCTGCCTTTTTGTGCTCTAATTTCCCAATCTCCTAAGCCAGGCTTCTCTGTTAAGATCTTTCAGATCCATGCATGATCAAGAGCTAGACTGGTTTCTAAAATGAGGGCAGCAAAGCCTCAGGGCCAATAAAAATGCAGGGACCACCCAAGAAAAATGTGTGAGTCAGTGGAATTCCTTCAGTTCTTCATTTGTCCACAGTAACCAATGAGCCACGATGCTGGCAGGCTGCCACAGGACTCTGACAGCAACCACTAAAAATTATGGGTTTGGTTTTTCCTTGGTTTGGGCATAATGAAATAAGAGCACTGAATGTATTGATCTATTTTAAAACCAGCACAGTAACCAGCAACATCTGACAAAAGTGCTGGGCACCACAGATTTCTAAAAGAAAAAGCTGCCTCAGTCTGGATTGCCCAAAGAATATTATTGGCTTTTTCTCAGTGGACTCCTGACTACAAGACAGGTGGAAGTCCAGAAAACACAGGGCATAAAGGCCACCAGAATTAGTGTCTTTCAAAACATAGCTCTAAAGACTCTTTTTATAGGTGCTCTAACTTAGCCTTTGGCAGAATAGGAAGGAAAGACAAATATAAGCATTTCTGTGCCTCCTACCTCCTGGGCTGGCTATATTTATACTGCCACACAGATTGCTGACAGGTTGGTTCAAATGCCTTCATAGGAATAACCTGAAAAAGCCTCAATTTTCTCAACAGCCACCTTCAAGCGACAAATGAAGATAAACCACACACAGTGACACAGCTGCTGTGTAACCAGGACTCCAGGTTTGCACTCACGGCAGACAAGAGGAGCATTTGCACTATTTGCTGCTCTAGGAGGTAGCTCAGGACAAGTTCACCTGGCAGAACTTGCTTCAGGGGTTTTCTTTTCAGCTTTAGCATTTTACAGGGTGGAATGGCCTGGGAGCAACTTCAGACACAAGTTTGTCTACATGTTAATGACAGAACACTGAAAGGAAAAGCACTGGCAAAGCTGATGTGTGATGAGCAGCTTTCCTTCTGTGCAATGTCCTGGCTCCCCAGTGACCAGTCTGGCAAAGCACTTTCTAGCACTTCATCTTCCAGCTTTCTCCAAGAGCTGAAAGATTGTTCAGGAACAACAAACCTGCAATTGAGCTTGCTTATTGCATTATGTTGGAGAAAACCCCAGAGCTATCAACTCCATGTGGGAGGAGACATTTAGCAATTCCTTTATCCTGTATAATAAGCTGAAAGAATCAGAGGGAATTCTCATTGGCCAAAACAAGTAATTGCTTGTTCCTGGGATAGGGGTGTAACCCAGGGCCCATGTTTGTATTTTGGGACTGAAAGACAGAGCAGGTGTAGTGTACAGGTTGTACTGTACCTGTGGGCATAAACACCTACTCATGCATCTCATCAGATCCACTACTGAGACACAAGTGACCATAAGGCACTGATTCCCAGCAGAGTGTAAAAAGCAGCAAGAAGATTTCTGAATTTTATTTGCCTTGGTTACAGCAACAGGCAAGTGTCTGGGCAAGCAGCTCTGGTGCTGTACAAATCTGTGGCCTCCCCATATGTCCAAAGGAACTGAAAGAAAGGAATTCATTAAAGGGTACAGTGACATGCCTTTGATGCTTCCAAAGCTACTCTGTCTGCCTCTGAACAACTGAGTCATAATCACAAAGGAAACTCTTCTGAAGTTTATTTCTCCTCTAATTTGCATCTTGTTTTCTTGTGCCTCTTTCGTAAGCTGTGCTTTGAAAGCACATTTCCCTGCCAGCAGCAGAGCAGAGCTGAGAAGGCTCCCTCCCACCCCTGCAAGGATTCCTTGCTGGCTGCCTACGTGTCTCCCGTCGCTGGGCTGACCCTGCCATGGGTGGGCAGGGGGAGCTCCCTCTCAGAGCTCACCCACCACCACCTGCCAGGGCTCTGCAGAGAGCTGCATTCCCTGTGCTTGGAGATAAGCTGTGCTTCATCAGAAGGACGGAAACACAGATGCTTACAGATGGATTGACACGCACCCCATCGCTGCGGGTGTGTGCTCCTGTGCCCTCCTTAGCCTGGTTTCCAGGCTAGAGCAAACTCTGCAGCTGGCTGAGACTGCTACTCTGAGCTCAGCTGTCTGACCATCACAGCATCACATTCTTGGGCCACAGCCCCTGCATTTGGTTGGAAAAAAATAATACATTTAGCAGTCAAGACATTTAGTGTGTAAGGGCAGCAAGGCACAGGTCTATGATGAAGTGTTCCATTTATCTAACATGCTTTATACAGTGTAATGCACTTCCATCACAAATTCCAACATCTCTCTAAGCCACAAGTCTCGCTTTTGCTCTTTCCAAGGGGCCATGTTGCAGCACTGAGGGTAATAGGGTGGTCCCACTCTACACTTCAGCCCTTGTACTTGTGACTGTGGCTCAGAGGATGTGGTTCAAAACACATTTATTGTTTTCTGAAGGGATTTTAAATGTAACAGCATCTCATGTTGATGTATTCCAGGGTAAAAAATGCAATGGACAAGCATTATTTTTCACTATCTCTACTACTGCAGGCCTCTGCTTGAACCTAGAACTCATTTTAATAGGAAGTCTGTTAGAACAACCAAAAGACCATGACAGAAGGATATTTCTGTCCTACTGTCTGCAGAGCCAGTTATACCCTGCAGGATTGACTACTCCAACCTCCAAACTCCTCATTTAAGGGGCTGGACAGAGCTGTGCCCACCTCTCCAAGTTCAGGGGGGACAATAGCACTCAGTAAAACTGTCAACTCCAAAATTATGCCAGTTTTTTGCCTGGGAAAGCCTTATCCAGTTCCTCAATCCCCATTAATGGCTCCTTGACTACAGTCTATATATCTAACTCTAAATGCAGGAAGAAGAGAAAAAGAAAGAAAAAAAAAGAAATAAAGAAAAAAAAATTTCAAGGTTAAAACATTGTTTAATTTTTTCATGAATAATACAATGGCAGCAGTATAACATTGTGCCTTCTGCCCCCATCATGGTTTCTCAATCATCCGAATTCTAAAGGAGCCTTTCCATCTCTCTCCAACATTCATAGGTAGATACTTGACAATTCAGTAAACTAAACTGAAATGAAGGCTCAACAGAGCACAAAATTTGAGGCTAGTTGGAGCCTTTGAACCAGACCATTATGATATTTTGGGTCAGTGAGTAGGAAAACAACTTTGGATAGTGAAATGTCAAAGAGTAAAACTGTCAGAAAAAAAAAGATGTCAGAAACAATATACTCTCATTCCTCCCTGAAGATGACTCTGTCTGTGATACAATACCAAAATTATTTTACACACCAGAGATCCATGAAGTCCTTTAAGCTGGAATGGCAGCAACTGATATCTTGCTCTGGAGTGTGCACACTGAGCTTCGTCAGTCCTGATCTCGTGTTTCATGAGCTGACTTTGACCATGAAATTTTATTGGTAGCACAAAAAATTCTTCAATAAAGCTAAGCTGATGGTTTTGCACTGCTGAGAAAAGGAGATGTATTTACTTTGATAATTTTATCTCCTCAGAGATAAAACTAAGACTTTACAAAAAGATGCAAACATCAAATTACAGATCTTCTTTGTGTATAAGTTGAAAGTTACAGTATTTTCTTAGCTAGGAAAGACAGAACTGCAGTGAATTTGATGACATTCAAGACTTGCCACAGTCTATTTTATTTTCTTGAACCAAAATCCAATATAGAACCTACAGTGTCATTGCTAGAAATATTCTTCTAAAGAGGTAGCAAAGATACTTGTTAAACCTGTTAGGATAAATTGGCACTCGCTCATGTATTTAAATCAATGACAAGAGATAGAAACATCTGAAGTGATGCATGAGCATTGTGAAGTAAGTTGGCTGAAGTTTCTCCAATTAGACAGTGCTGGGATTCAACAATTAACTTCAGCCATTCATTGTGTGAAGCATCTGATGTAACATCACTGTAAAAGAGCAAATAATCTGCAAGTGGAGCAAGAATGTGTCCCTTGACAAACAATTATAAGTACATGTAATATGAGGGGAAAAGACATCTTGAAGACTCTTAGAGCCTCAGAAAATCATAGAAGATGGAGAGTTTCAGATTTCAGAACCTGTTCATGAATAAACACCACGGCTATCAATGGATTTATGTAAAAATGCCTATGAAGGGCTCCCGCCACAGCCCTGTGTGCCAATCCCATGGCCTAGCTGGAGTCTTTGCTGAAAGCTTGGTGTCAATGCCAGAATAAATGTGAAGAAATGCAAAGTTTGAGTTTGCCCTGGGATGCCCACTGAAGGAGCACAGAGAGGAACATCAGCAGCTGTTGGAGAAGGACACTCTTCAGGTCAGACAACCCGGCACCCATGAGCATCAAACTAATTCCAAATAGTTTAAAATGACAGCTGTAAGTTAGCATCCATTTTCTTCTTCATTGACTACTAAAATGAGTAATCCCCTTCTTCAGCTCCCAGGAGAAAGCCAGGACAAATACACTTTGTCAATCACAATATATCATTCTGCAGCCCCAGCTTCCCTGGAGAACCTCAGCACACGAGTCGTTTACTGGACTGGATGGGCCCTGAGAATACATACTGTTGAAAATCATCTTGCACTCAACCCTGAGAGGACAGTTGTAATAAATATTTCCAAACTCTCATTTCTGTGGTTCCATTCCATGTACTTCTGCTAAGAAGATAAAAGGCAAGAGAACAAGTGGAGTTAAAACAGCCACTTGCAGGCAATGCCTAGCATTATCCATCCAGGTCAAGGATCCTGGAACATAAATACAATGCAAGAGAGGCTACAAAATAATGGAATTGATTGTTTTCAAGTGTGTCTTTCTCTCCTAGGAGAACTGCCTTTATATAAGCCCTGGAAATGCAATGCCCTCAATTAGCAGAAGCAGCCTTTGAGTGAATCCATTGAATTTAATCTTGGATCTACAAGTCTGTGCTTTTCTCATGCTTATTCCCTCATCAGAGAAGTTATTCAGGAGAGACCAGCAAAGACAATTGTCAAATGTTTTCATCTGCTGAAGCGATGCCTTGGAGATGACCTCCACCCCACCCATCATCACAGAGGTGCCACCCCCTCACGGTGCCAACCAAAGCCATGCCTTCCCAAGAACAGGAACACCAGGTGTGCAGCTGGCAATCCAGTACAGGCCACTTAACTAAGAGCAAGACCAAAAACCAAGTAATCAAGCAGGGATGAGTCAGCTGCTGCTTGCAGATAGCTCAAAGGGAACAGTCCAGCCAATCCTAATATTTATTGTATATATAATACTACTGTATTTCCAAAGAGCTTAAACAAATGGAAGAAACTACCTTTTCGCCCCAATTAATTTTGAAGTTGGGGAACTCACTGTCAAGTAACGAGTGCCAAAAGTTTAGATGGATTAAGAAAGCAATTGGACAAAATAAGAAATCTCTCTTCCTGCCAAGTAACACAGCAGACAGTTTCACTTCCCCCACTGTGAGATGGGGCAAAAGGCAATTCAAGGAGGAGTTAACATCACATCAAACCACTAGCATTCAAAATCCCAGGCTGGTCAGTACAGGAACTTGAAGAGACACTCAGTTTATACAACCCCAGTGTACTCTGTTTCTTTATACTTGCTCAGTATTTGGCCCATGGATTCTCCATCATGGAGAAGCTCTTGTGCAGCCACAGAAATGCGACAGCACACACAAGGTGTGCTCCTCCTGGTGACCAAGTTTCTATTGATGGCACGGAGTCACAGGTTTCCTGACACTGATTCTGACAGGTACTAGAGAAGCCCAGCAAGCCCCCAGACAGCTTTTGGGAATAAAGAAGCACTAATAATTGTGCACAAACATATACAGGGTGAGCTACATGGTCACAAACAAAGCAGTAGCAAAACAACAACCTGGATCCCAGTCCAAGGATGCTCAGTCCGGTAATTTGGACATATCAGCATGAAAGCCCTTGAAGTGGATTCTGGCTGCAGCCACTGTGCTTAGAAGCTCTTTTCTTTGTCATTCCCCTCTAATCAAATGTTTTACTTTGCAGAGACAAATTACATTCCTAGCTTTTATTTACTCAGGAACTGCTGTGACCAAGCAATCAACACTCTTCTGTCAGGTTTAAAATGCTGATGGTCAAATAACACAAGGGGTGATTCATCTTTGAAATACATCAAGCTCTTGCAATTGCCTGACTATTTTCCACACGCCAAGGAATGGCTGGCTTAGGGATCTGTAATTCACAACAAACAGGATTTCTCCAAGTGACTTTCTCATACGTTCCCAGTTGTTCCACACCATTATATATAGGCTCTTCTTGACTTTCATTGCACAGGGTATGGAAGTCATACATCAACAGGCAGCATCTCTATAAAACAGTGAACAGGTTCCAGGCACAGCTAGATCCAAACACCTCTACTGTCACCACCTGCACAAGATGCTGGAGCAGTCTCTTCTTGCTCCCAGCCACACTGGAGTCAGACACCACAACTGACAACAAAGTGGGTGAAAACCAGGCTACAAGTTGGCCAAATCTTTCCCATATGTTATTTAATTTAAAATAAATTTTCCTACAAAAGCATAAAAATAATTTCAATACTTTTTTTTTCCTAATAAAAACTTCTAAAGAGGCAAAAAGTAATTATCAGAAAATTTGAGAGGGGAAGGGGAACTGTCAAAAAGCTGTTTAAGTGGCAGAAAGAAAACTCAGATTACCCCCTTCCTACTGCCATTGTGGCAGCACAGTGCAATTCACTGGGAGGCCTCAGTCCCACAGACTGGCTCTCATAACCACTACTAAGAATGTCCAAGCTCAAGGTTCCTCTTTCTGTCCCAAGTGCTCCTTCCACCACAGAGGATGAAGCTGATGCACAAAGATCTGATGTCTTTGATCCAGCTGTTCAGTGGACAAAGAAATCAGGGCGAGTAATTAATGTTGGCAGCTGGCACAAATGAAACCTTTCTTTTGAGATGTGGACTATATCAGACAGCCTGAATCTCCATCCCAAATTCAAACCACTGCAAAGGATGCACATCAGAGAAGCTGTGGCTCAGCATATTATCTTAAGCTTCTGCATGTGGAAAAAATAATAAAGAGAGTTCAGCACTACTTCTTTTCTTTATTAGAAGTCAGTGCAGACCATATGTGATCCAACTTTCTGGACTCAAAGACAGCCACCTGGCACCGAAGCACTGCACTCAATTAGTGTGATGGATTGATTTCTCCAAGAGGCCAAATTAATGCAAAGCATTAGTGTTATCCAGCTTGTATCAGCATCTCACAGTTCACAGAGCAGGTGACACCAGCCTGGCAGCACTGTGAAGACACAGGGGAAATGTGCATCCCTAATGTTGGCCAGCTGGTCAAGCCCACAGCCAGGATTTGAGGAAACCTCTTGAGGCTGTCACAGGACCTCTGCCCAGGCAGGCAACTCCACTCAGCCCTCGATGTCAGCAACCCTGACTCCAACCTGCTAGCAAGCCTTTTCATGACCCTCTTTCTCTTTGCCCCATGCCTTACCTCACACTGACAAAAAGGACTTTTCTCCTTCTGCCATTTATGCACTGATAACACACTGCTCTGCTTCTCATCCTTATTATACACAGCCTTGGGCTACCACGTTTTGTTCACACAAGAAGTGCTTTCTGCAGACAAGGGAACTGGCTGAATTCATCTGCCAAACCTTCACAACAGCAGGAACATGGATCACGCTCAGAGAGTCTCCTGGCAGGTCACAAAGTCTTTTCCAACTAGAAGCAGACAAAGAGCACTTCAGGAACTCTCACTATAAGCAAAAATAGCTCTAGAGACCCAAATGCTGTAACAGGCTCAGCAGCTACAGCTTCAAAAATTTGGCAGAATTTTATTTTTCCATAAACCTAAAAGAACATTTATTTTTTTTTCTTTGTGAAGTCAAAGGTGGGAGCAAACCACACAAAAAGGAGTCAAGGCAGCAGAGTGGAGCTCTCATCTCTGCTCAAGTTTGAAGGCATTGCTGCAGTAGACTGCACTGTATAAGTCCTGTGGTATTTTGGCTGCCAGAGCCCCAGCTGGAGTACAAACATGTATTGAAAGCCAAAGAACCAAAGAATAATGAAAATAAATCATTATTGTTTAAAAGCTGAAAAAAACCACAATTTGAATATGGCATTTGTGTTTATTTTAATTTAAAGCTATGACAACTGCACCAGGAAACTCATTACAGCCTCTTCACAAATGGACTGGTTCAGGGCAACACCAAATGTTAAACTATGACCACAGACCTGCAGAACTGTCCCCCTTCTCAAGCTTGCCAAGAGACAATGCCTGTATTGGAAATTGCAGATGGGAGGGGGCAACCTACAGGTATAATCTCCATGGCATCCCTTTTAGAGGTACAAATAATACAAACAGCCTAGGTGCAAAGGTCCAGTCCCTGCCTTTTAATGTTCTGTTAACACCTGGCCACTTCTGCTAATCCTCTGTTCTTTGGCAAAACAGAAAACAGAAGCTTATCTACAGAGATCATAAACTAGCAGGCTTTCATCTCCTAGAAACTGTGCACACCAAGAACTGTCACGATGGAAAAATCACCAGTGACTGTTTGCAGAGCACTGACAGGAAAACCCAAGCTCAGCCTTCCCCACAGCACCATCTGCAGAAACCTCTCTCTCAGATGCCAGCCCCTCATCTCTCAGCTTGACATCACCAACATCCCATCTCTGCTTTGCACTAACAAGATGCCCACATTTCCCAACAGGGAATTCTTCACAGAAGAGGCAGTCCCCTTCCTGAGTGAGGTGACTGAGTCCCACCATCGCTGCCCAGTGCAGATGCCACCTTCAGAGACAGCCTGAGGACACTGTGGGGACTCCCACTCCCAGGTGGAAAGACTGAATTAAAACTGGGGTTTGGAGGCAGCATCTGAGTTAAGCTCTCAAAGCAGTTGGGTGCCTGTCTATGGGATTGGGAGCATGCTGCTCAACAGCCAGCATCAGGAGCAGGACAAAGAGCAGCAACCACAAGCACTTAAGTGAAGGCAGATGGACAGAAAGGCTGTGGTCAAGCCTGTGGAGAGTGTTAGTGAGGACTGATGGGAGTGCCAGATGGTTACACAGCAAAGTTTTGCCTTCTGCTGTGGGTAACAGCATTGCCCTCTGAGCAGCTCCAGTGCCAGTGCAAAATCCATTCTTGTTCAGGGTCTTGTTGATGAATATTTGCCCCCTGGTCCTCCCACGCTGGTGCCATGTAATGATGCACAAGCCCAGCTGCTGCAGTGGCCATGGGGAAGGGAGGCTCTCAGCCTCCCACAAATAAAGTGTCTGTCTTGCAGTTTAGATCTAAACAAGCTATTTGGAAACTTTCCCTGGTGATTCTGGTATTCTATAGACTCTGTCAAACGCCTCAATGAGAAGCCAGGTGCCTGGTTCCTGTGGGTGGGAAAGGTTTCCCTCCATACATCTGTGAATACAAGCATGGCAGGATCCAGGCAGCCTAAAATAACTGCCTTAAGCACTGGCAGTCAGAGGCAGATGTGTCTGATGACCTTCATACTGAATTTTTTGGATGTCACAGGAAAACCCCTGTTTGAGTCTTAAGTCACTGTGATCCTGAGGAATAACTGCAGAAATGGTCCAGTCAGACCAAACTCACACAGCTGTACATACAGGGTCACAACAACTCCCCCCACACAATGGGATCTGTGACACAAAAATACCATTACTCTGTCCTGCCCTATCACACCCAAGGCCACACTCTCAGCCTCTGGTACTGAGGACAACAGAACAAGGGCTCTTGCCTTGACGCACACAAATTTGGGCTGCCATGTAAGTCAAATCCCAGATTCAATCCACTGCACAACTTGTGTATCATTAAAAAATATTACTGACTCAAAAAGCAAGTTCAGCACGTGAAGAAAAATATTTGCAGCGCGTCAGTGGGGAATACATCACTGCTTCTCATGCTCAGAGGAAATGCTATTGCCACCTTGCAATTCTCCAGCACAAGAATTCCCAAAGCTTCACCCCCTTCACTGGGAAAGGAGTGAGCAGCACATTAAAATCAGCTGCTGCTCACAGAAATCTCAGGCAGAACTTCCAGCTTTGTGTCCACATTCATGCACCAGTGACACCAGTCACGTGGGATGTATAAAATGACAGCTCTAAGATTACAGCACAGTGATGATATAAATAGGTGGTGATGCACAGATGACGACAAAGACGAAGGGTCAGCGATTTATGGTCTGTCAGGTGTTGCAGGAGCAGATGGTGGCCAAGAGCAGCAAAGAAGCCCACAGCCATGCCAGACAGCTTTGATCCATTCATATCTCAAGCTTCACATCTGCTCTAAGAGTTTCCACTTCCTGAGCAGCTTCCCAGAATTGGCAGGGTGGTATTTCCTGTCCATAGTACCAGAGATGAAGCTGCTGCCTGAGCTCAGACATGACAGAAGGGATGTGAGGGATGTGTCCAGACCCCAGGTCACACTCTAAAGTCCAGTGCTGTGCAGTGACCTACATCAGCCAGCCTAGCCACAGAGCCAGGCTGCTTACAGATAAATGAAAGACCTAAAAACTTGAAGATTTGGAGGATTACAAGGGAGATGAGGCTGAGTCAGGTCCTAATCCTAAGCATTTGCCTGATTTTGTGTGTTAAAATGAGATCTCTGTGACACTATGTACTGCAAGTTTTCTAGTTTGAATTTGTTCCCAACTTTGCAGCATTTGCCACCTCAGCCTCTTTTCTTACCATAAATTTCAGCACTGGAAGATGACACATCACTGGAAGACTAAGCAGTATGAGTAGGACACCCTTTGGATTCAGTATTATCTAGAGATAAGAGACCAAACACACAAATCCTCCCTTTCCCTGCTGCCCTGACAATAGTGCTCCTTCATGCCAAAAGTCAAAGCCACAAAAATCCCCAACTGCTGAGAAAGGTATAAAAAAAAGTTGCTTTTTCACAACATCTTCTCCACTGGGAACATGTAGAAACATCTTAATGAGCTAAAAGAGGATCTCGAGCTGTATTCCAGAGGTGCTGGCAGAATACTGACTGCTCAAAACATGTAGAAATGGATGCAGCACCACATGGCATAATCAGTCCTGCCTGACACCAGGCAGTGATCAAACTGTCCTCAGACTAAGAAAATTTATTTAAACATCTTAATTGGACACTTTGTCCCTGTTTAGTCCCACGTATATAACAGGAAATGCAAATACAAGTCAGCAGCATGGAAAGAGGAGGAGGAAGCTCAAGGGAGGAAAAGTACAGTTAGCCATAAGCTGCCCAGCTAAGGACAAGACATTTAGAAGTGTGAACTTTGGTTTAACCACCCTATTCCCATCACATTTTCATGGGAAAAAAAAAATCCATTCTGTAAAGGTTGACTTACTGACAGGACAGCATGAATGTGGAAAAAAAACCCTCAGATCCCCAGAAAAGTCAGGAAACCTTAACTATGGTTTAAAAACTAATCCACCACCACCGCATTGTTAAAACCCCGATGAAACCTGTACAGGGCTTTAAGGCTCTCAAGGGAAATTTTAGACAGAGCACTAGCATTTCATGGATCAGACAATCCAATTTAAGGGTTTGCCTATGCTGGAAGTTCACTGCTCTCACTTGCCTGCGGTGGTTAGAGTGGCATCCTGCTCAGCCTGGCACATGCCTCAATATGGGAACAGTTGTGCATGAAATAGTAATTGCATTTGTAGGGCTTATTTGCTTTTTTAGGCAAAATAAACCGTTCTAAGTAAGACAGTGTTCACTTCAGCCCAGCACTGGGAAAACCACAGGTAAAAAATAAAATCCCAACTCTGACAATATGGTTTTTGATCAGTCTGTGTTTTCTAGCAGGCCGGTATCTGAACAATTGCAGAGACAGAAGGTGAGCAGAGAACCAGGAGAGAAGATAAAACACCTCCTTTCCAATTTGCATGCATTACTAGTGCCACAGCAGTGATGTTTCACAGCGTATTTCCCCCCAGGAAAGGAGGAAATGGGCTGACATCCCACTACCTTTTCCACCCTGTGCTGTATCACTTCCAAATTAGCTCTACATGGAAATAAACTCCCTCCTAAAGAGAATCAAACTTTTCCTCATAGCACAGTATGTTTTCTTCTAGCTCAAGACTCTGTAATTTTAAATACAAACTTGCTCCCTTTACGCCAATTTCTTAACATTTATGGTGCAACCCACAGGCACAAAACAGGATTCCCGATAACACCATGTAGCTAGAACCTTAGTCAGGATGTCACATTAGCAGAGCCCCAGCTAATGATTTATTTGAGCCATTTTCACATGAGAAAACTTGGTTTCTCACAGTGCAAACTGAAAGGGATGGTTTCAAGTCCCTTCTCTTTCCAAACATAGTTTGGAAATATTTTTTAATTGCTCCTTTATTTTCTCAAAAATGCCTTCAAATCAAGCAATATCATCTTTTCCTGAAACAATGCTCAGAAATCCCAAATTAAAAGAAAAATTAAAAAGTAAATAAACATTCAAAAGATAACCTTTGTTTTAGTATTAGGAACCTGCTCTTTTCATCTCATCTCCCACCATATCACAGATTCATTCTGGAGAATGAAAGCCAAGCAAGCCAGAAACACCATCCTCCGGCTGACTCCCTGCTTTATCCATTTGGTTGCAATATCTTCTGCAGCTTGAGTTTTTGTGGGATAGGTGTGTGTTTGAGCCCAGGCACCATCCAGCCTCATTCCCCCATTGTTCCCACTGCAGTACGAGGGTGCCAGGGCTCAAGGAGCAGACAGAAATGATACCTAGCCCAAATGCACATCTAAAAATATTTTATTAGCCAACATGCTTTCTGTGCTGGAGCTGTTTAGCTTATTAGTCTTCCAGTGCCTTTCCCTCTCCAAACACATCCACACTACTTCTTTTGCCTGCTGTGGCTTCTTGCATCCATGCAAACCACTCTTGCTCTTCCCCACGTAAAACCCAGCCAGCAGGCAACACATAACTTACAGAGCATCATCCTGCTTAGCTTTCTTCTTTGTTGTTGAACTGCTCTGTGTGTTTGTGGGATCCAGAACACCCAGTTCATTAAATAATTAGCTGTTTGGATCTGCAGCACTATCATTAGTCAGCAGTGTAACAACGCAGGGAACAGCAGATGTGGATGTGGGGGACTGAGATCACGGCTCAGTCTCAGGGCAAGCTCAAGAACTGCAAAAAGCATCCAAGTTTCCTGGGCACCCAAGTCTTGCCTGTGCCACAGGGCTGGACTCACACACTGCTGGCCAGGTAGAACTGCCATGTGCACAAATGTGGGCTGGGGCAAGGAGAGCCCAGACCCCACAGCAGACCCTGGCACGGCTCAGACAATGAGCTAATTCAAACTTTTCACAACTAGAGCTCTGTTCAAGTCTAAACTTCCTTTTGTGGCTTCTCCTTCCACCCCATCTGCTTGTGGGCAAGTGCAATTCTTATCTAGATACCCATTTCTGCATGGGGTTTCAGCAGGCTGGTGGATGAGGTTTCCTCATCCTCTGCAACTTGCTGGAGTGGGGAACAGAAGTGGCACATGAGTAACAGACACTCAGGAGAGGGGAAAAAACATCAGAAAACCAAGCCAAGGCTCACTTAGCCTGCTGGGGGTTTTTCTGTATTATTGAAGTAGGTTTTCATTAGCTGATAAACACTCTGACAGTGAGATTACTCCAAGAGAAATCATCATGCAGAACAAATCAGTACATCCACAAGGCTGTCTCCATTCTCCAGCCTCCACAGGGACCACTTCCCCCATCGACAAATGTAGAGGCAAAGGAGATGTTAATTCTTCCTAGTAATACTCTGCCTTTCATCTGAGATTTTCAAAGCACTCAACACTGAGCATTTGTTTTGTTAATGTTTAGAGGACCCAGGAGAGTGGAGGCCTCATTAGGAAATTGATACAGACAAAGCAGCATCATCCCTGTGCTGAAGACTGTGGTCTGACCAGGCTGGACAGACCAGGTGCATCAGAGGAAATGAAAGCAAAGGAACCTATGTATTTTATCCACTGAGATGATGAGGAAGCCAATTCTGAGCCTCAGTCTTACTCACTGGATCAGACTGAACATCACAGCCCAGCTCCCCACACCAGAGGCAGAATATCCCCATAAAACACACAGGAGGCCAAAGGAACTCTGGTTACCAGGAAACATAGGAAGTCAAAGAACAGACATTTATTTCCCTGGCCCCTCAGGAAAGTGCCCAGATATCTCCTGGATAAGCCAAGGCTCAAATACATGCACAGAGACAGCTCCACCATAAATGCCAGGAAGAAATGTGTGGAAAAGCATATATGTGAATAACAGCCACTTCTCTTTTCCATTTCAGTGTTTCCTCCCAAAGGAGAATGTCATGTATATTACTTGCATCTATAAATAATTTATATGTCTGAAAGAAGGAAGGCAAGGTCTTACAAATTTAGGTACCATATGCCTTCACACACATATTTATGTATAGAAATATATCTGCACGCACAACACTCTGCTATCCTGGCACTCGGATTTCTACAGACAGCTCATTTCTCTCCCCTCTCCTCTCCTCCTCTGCAGGATCACAGTAATGAAGTTAGGCCTGGCAACATTAGTGAAGCACTTATTTAATCCGCCCTTTCAAATTCAACTGATATCTGCCCAGATAATATCAAGAGAGCAGCTGAGGCCCCTTTGTCAGCAGCCTTGAAGGAGTCATAAGCAAGAAGATAATAAGAAATCTTATTACCAGCTTGGAGAGAAAGAGAAAATAGGGATTTGGAAGAGACATATAAGCCAAAATTGACCCTAGGCAAACGCATGTGAGTAAGGCTTTCAAATGCAGTACATCAGGAGAGCCGTAAAACAGGGTTTTAAATGTGTGCAATGCACCCAACCAATTAAAATCAGATGCTGGACAGCTCTGTCCCTGTCAGGACACAGAAGGAAATTTTTATCCTCAGCTAAAAAAATAATTTACCTTTTTGTTTCACCTCCAGGACACAAATTTTATTTTGTTCTCTCCCCTTCTGCAGTATGAATGAACAAAAATGGCATTCTTGGTTTATATATCTCCTCAGAAACACAGAAACTCTTTGCATATATCTGGAAATGCCACCTAAATCTTAAAATTCATCCCAGAACTGGGTTTCAGTTACAAGATGTTTTTGAAATAAGTAATCTTGAAGAGCAGTAGCACTAGATACTTGCCTGCAAAGTAACCGAAGTTACTTTATTTCTTGGAATTTCTTAAGAACCAGAGTCACAGCATATTTTTATGAATTATTTATCTAGCGTTTCTCACAGAATATTGTTTTTTGGCAAATTTTGCCCAATTTTTATACTTGAAGCTGGATATCACTTTGAAAAATACAAAACTTTTGTAGCCCTGCAAAGAAGAGACAGCGACATTAAGGAATCACTAACTGGTCACTGGATCTGATCACCAGAATGACCTGCACAAACCCTTCTGGTAACTATTACGTCTGAATTAGTGATTGCTCCACCTCTGTTCTCTTCCCTTAAAGTAGGGCTGGCCCTCCAGGGCCCATCTCCCCACAGAGCTCCAGTACACCACGGCTTCACATCCCAGATGGGAGAGGAACCTGGGCTGGTGAAGGCACAAGGACCCCTCACACTGCACCTTCACAGCCAAGGCTCAGCTTTGAGGAAAACACTTCCACTGAGACGAGCCTGAAGAGCCAAAGGGAGAAGCTGATGGGCTGTTATTAACAACAGATGGCTCTCAGTAGTGGATCTTCAGGGGAAATTGTATCATTTCCCAGTTTGGGGGCTTGGAAACCTGAGACACCATGGAGGTGAGGTGGTTTGCCAAGGGGCACTAGCAGTGACTCTGCTCTTTCTGATTTATTAATAACTTCATCTACACTGACTCAGCTGGAAAATATGATGGCCTCTAAAGGCAGATGAAAGCTGGTTTATGGCCCAGAAAGGTAATGTCAGTTGAACATATTTCTAAGCCTGTTTCTACCACTGAAGTTATATTTAAGCATTCATATGTTACAGCTGATCTCGACCCAGAAGATAAAGTCTATTGTGCTTTGCAGGGTGTCCCACCAGAGGCAGAAACAATTGTTTCAGTTTGGTTTTTAAGCTCAAAAGGAGAAAAAGCAGCATTTTAAGTTGACCCAAATACTTGGCTTCACATGACCTATTTCTGACTACGATAACTGCACAGCCATCATTTACAGGTCACCGAAGTGTGACGTACAGGGAGGAGCACAGCAGCTGCACAGCAGCCCAGAACCCAGCCAGAAAGATCCTCCCCCTGTGCCTGACCACTGACAATCTGAAGCCTCCTCATCACCACTGATTTTGGTGCAGAATGGACATTTCCAGCGGTTTCATTACTTGCAGATCAAACGTACAGTTAGGACACAGATCCATCTGACTCACTGGCCTGGATCTGACAATTTTTCATAAGCTTGGGACATACTTGTGGAATTTCAGCCTAGTCTTATCAATTCTCCTTTTGGTTGCATCTAAGACAATATAAGATTAAGCAAAGTGGCCTCTTCTGCTTTGACAAAGACCAAGTAGAAGCAGTGATGGCTGCAGCGAGCACAGCTCACTCCTGCACTTCCATCTGCCCATCCAGGGGAAGGAGAGGACTGCTGAAGGTGATGATGAAACTTCTCTGCATCAGGTTTGGAATTTAAACAACAGAAGGTCAAATCTGCAACAGAAGTATGGACTGAGACTGCAGATCTACTAAGCAATGCAAACACAGCACAGGCTGTTACATAGGGCCCTTATAGGGACTGCTATGCAACCCCACACTGTTCCAGCTCCTGCACCAGCTCCAGCCACATCTCTGCCCAAATACACTTGGGAGCTGTGCTGACAGTCCAGCTCTGTGCCTAATCAAAATTGAAAGCCTCTTAGAATGACTACAGTCTGCCAAGGAAAGGTTAGTTAAACTGCAGGACTACCTGCAGACACACAGGAATGAGATTTACTGTCATAACTGAAAGTCAGTGCCTGCATGTCATGGCAGGAATATGTGCAAAGAGCTCTTTTACCTCCCCATGCTCTGCCCAGCACTGAAGAGTTATCCTTCCCTCCAGATATACATCCCTAGCAGTTCTAGGGACAGCAAGGCACTTCTACAGCCCTGAGAATCTGCTTCTCCTCTTCAGTCTCTACAGCGCAGAAGCACCAGTTTTAATTGCTGACAGCATTAGTGGATGTCTCCCCTCTTCACACACCCATGCCCAGCCCATGCCCCACCTCAAGCACTTCACAAGGTGCTCCCTGGGATCAGGAGGAAGGGAACTGCAGAGTTTCTCCAGCAGTCACATTTGTGTCCTGCAAGTGGATGTTTTTGAATGGTGTTTGAGAAGTTACTGCATTCACTGACACGTTCTGACATTCTTCTACTGACATTTAAAGATGTAAATAGATGTAGCCTGGCTTTCATGGACATCACACCCAAAGGGAGGTGACATTTGAGCACCATTCAGTGCAGACAGCAGGTGCCACAAGCCTCCCTTATTCTTCTGGAAGCTTCATACCCTCCTGACTTTCTTTGCCTTCCACAGAAATTCACCACATGCCCATCCTAAGTGCAGCCTCCCTGACCAACTCCAAATTAAATCTAATAACCAGCTCATGCCTAAATGTGATTATTGTCCATGAGTTGCAGGAAACAGGGAACATTCTATAAAACTGAGATCAGGGCCAGGCTTGATAAAACTTGATAAAAATTATCTCTGGAAATAAGTGTAGTGAAAACAGAGGCTCCATAACAGGGTAAAAAAGCCTTTCCAGAGCTCTAAGACTGTTCTATATTTTGTCCAACTGGTATAAAGCCCTATATACTACACCAGGAGTCAGACAACACATAGAAGTTTTATCCAAAAAGCTTTGGATGGATGACAGAGCCAATGCAGGAGATAAAGACAGCAAAGACAAAGCATAGGGAGAAGCAACAGATTAGCCACCACATCCAAGGAGCAGCCCAGCCATGCTTTTGAGACAAAGGATCCTCTGTCATGCACAGTGTTTCCAAAGGCAAGGATTGCAAACCCCTGCTGGTGCCACTGGAGCATTCAGGGAAGCCCAGTGAATATCTGATACCAAGGAAGACCCTGAGCAGCTGCACATTCTGTCCCTGCCAATGGGAACAACATCTGGGAATTCCTGTCATGGAATGAGAAGTCATCACCTTCATCTACACAGAAGGCACTCAGCCTTACTCTCATGGCCTCCAGATCTGTACAGAGTTGTCCAGAGAAGAATGCAGTTGAAAAAAGGAAAATAAACATCAGCTTTTCTGTTCTGGAGTGTGGTTGCTTGCATAGCTGAAGTATTTTTGGCTGTATATACAAAATGCAGATTAGATGTTCTTCAAGTTCAGTTTTGACAATCAGAGAACTCACTTTTATATCCTGACTGACCCTGTAATTTCAGGGAGGGTTATGTTAGTTTTGGCTATAAAATACTGATTATGAGCTTTTTATTGCACAAGTGTGGACAACTATCCTAATTTATTTCCTAATTCATCCCTAGATACCTGGGAAAATCAAACTTTTAGAACAGGAAAGGAGACACACAGTAACACTGAAGTCCTGTAATGACACCAAGGAAAACTGGTCAGAGCTAAGCTGGCAGTCTCTCCAAAAGCTTGACTTCAGCAGAGGTGCTGGAAATGAAGCAAGGAGGGGCTGGTTTTTTCTGTGCAACAGCTGGGGAAAATGCTACAAGCTTCTTTTCAAGGCCAGCCTTCATTTAACTGAAAAGATTAGAAGAAAATCAAACAGTAAGCCACTCTCAAACTGACAGAGCTGGAGGACAACACATGCAAGCAAGCAGCCTGCATACAAAAATAAGACAGCAATAAGAAGAAGCAATGGCCGTATTTTCCTCCTAGAAAGCAGCCTGGGGAGTTAGACACAGCTTGGCTCTGCAAAACTTGGGAGAATATAATCTCCCACTTGATCAGCATCCTTTCCCACACCTCTCCACAGCAGACTCAAAGAGCAGCTTTCAGAGGATCCCTGTGACACTGCAGGGAGGCAGCACCACAGGAAGGCTCCAGCCTGGATGGCAGAATCCCCCCCAAACCCCACCCCACAGCCCAGCTGGACCTCCCACGTGTGAAACCAAACTGGCTGGCAGCTCTGGGTAGAGTTGTAGGAAGCCAAGGAGAGGAAAAAGCCATTTATAAAACATCCTGTTTGGGGAGAGCTACAGCATAGTGCAGTTTCACAGGGAAACTGATTAAGCCCAGGCAGGATGCAGGAATTCTGCTCCAATCTCATCCTCTGTGCCAGTGCTACAAAGACAGAATTAAAAGCAGTAAATATGACTGCTCTGCCTCTCTGGCATGAGGGAATGTGACTCTTGGGCAGATGACAGGCACTGACTGCTCCCTCCTCCCCAGGGCAGGGCTACAGCTGTAGGACCATGGACAGCCCAGCAGAAAGCAGAGCATTTTTCTCCTGCTTCCTCCATCAAATGAGCCGAAGAATCAGGTTTAAAACACGGACCAATAAGAACTTTTTGGACTTTCTCCCACTTTTACAAGTCTTCCAAATCACATCAAGCAGCACTTGTCTGGTTTTAAGGGAATGCCACGTGTTGAAGCACTTCAGTTTTTTTGCCTTGACTGCAAAGTAGAAACCACACGGATAAACTGAATGCCAGTCATTGCCATGCCCATTAAAACATCTGACAGTATCCTAAATGGGAGCATTTCACCACCACAAACAAAACCTTCACTGAACACAGGAAATGTCCAGCACAGCCCACGACAAACAATCAGTAGCTGTGGTTTGACACACGTTTCCATCCTAGTAGCAACTCTTGTTTTTACCTCTTTGAAAATATTACACAAAACCTGTAGCACCCTGTAAAGTTTCATAAACAAGGAAAGCCCAACTGAAATAATTCAGCCAGGACTTTGGAGGAGCAGTGCATCAAGTGGATTACAATCCAAGCAATTCTTCTCTAACCCTCCTCCCCAAATATGAGCTCATGCTTGGTTGCTGAGGGTTCAATAACAATTAATTTTTGCACCACAAAAACCTAGCTGTCTTTGCTGACAGAGCTCCCATTCTGTGCACTATATTATTGTGGTAGGAATGCAAAGGAAAATATCCAGTGAAAAATTAAACAGATTCTACTAAATGCCTTCAGCTCCGTACAAAGAGCAGATGTTAAAAACTTCAAGTGGTGTCAAAATATCTCTCTCAAAAGTGGCAGGTTTTGAATGGCTTGGTAATTAAAGACTCTGAAGATTGCTGGCTTTAGTTCAGCACACTTCACATTCACAGAAAGCCTTATTTCTTCCCTCCACAGTGCCAGATACTGATGTATTTAAAAAGCCAGTCAGCCACCAACTTCCACGAGAAAACGGCAAAAAACCAGCAGTGCTAAAATCCCAACATCTGCAGAGTCTGTTCACATATCATCAGCCTGCCTGGGTAATAAAAGAGACAGAAATTTGAGAAATCACATAAACCCACAACCAGCACTCACACCTTGCAGGCGAGGGGAGGGTTTCTCCCTGGGGGCACCAAACCAGGAGCAGAGGGAGCCCAAGCAGGACGAGGAAAGAACCAAACCCCAATCTCCTCAGGAGCCAGGTAGTGCCCAGGGGGATCTCTGTTTGGAACATACTGAATTGGAGGCTCCAGAGCTGTCACGCTTTGGCCAAACTCCATCACTATTTTAAGAGGAGATCTGTGTATATTCCTTACAGCATATACGGAGCACACTGAAACATGCAAACTCCCCCATAAATATGCTATAGATCAAGGACAAAACCAAGTCCTTTTTTAACACCAAAAATGTTTTCCACACAAAAGCCATGTTATTAATTACAATTTTTTCCTTAAGTGGCTCACATGAAGGGTTAGTCATATACCTCCCATTGACTCTAATGAGAGCCTTATGGTTAGAACAGCAACAGCTTTTTCCAGAACATGGTGGGTGGAAGCAACTTCTATTTTAATAGGCCAAGAGTAGCGAGAAAGACAGAAAACCAGAAAAAAATTTTCCCCATGCATGTTTGGAAGGGGAAGAGATATGGCATATGTGTTCTCTGCCTCATTTCAGGGACCTGAAATGCATCTTCAAATCAGTTCTTGAAGCATTGCAAGAATATAATAAAGTAATTTTCAGAAGAGATGTTGACCTGCTCCTTCCTTTAGGATGAACAACTTCCACACTGAAAGGACAAAACCAAGACAAAAGCGTGGAAGCTGAAAACGAATCTTGGGTTTGAAAAATATCTTACAAAAAATTATATACGCTGCCAGTGGTTCAAGGCTGGCATATCTAGATTACCAGAGCTAGAGAGAAAAAATAGAAAGGCTTCTCCAAAGAGCCACTACATTTCAAGCTAACTTGAATTCTGAAATGGAAACTCACCCCCTCGAACCTATACTTAGAAAGAAAATCCCTAAAAAGTACAGTCTGAGACTTCATTTAGGAAAACTGAAAACAATCTTGTAACTGAGGATTTTCAAAACACTTCTGAAGCGCCTTAAAATGCCTAAACCTCAGCTGTTTGCAAGCTGACAAGCTGGGCAACAGACACGAGAACTGGGTTGTGAAGGGTATTTTAAAGCAGAGGAGCCTCCCATGGTGCACACCTTTGAAGAAAACATGGGAGCTCCACAAATCCCACCTCCAGAGCAGCACACACAGTGGGAGCCTGGAAACCCAGACTGCTGTAAAGCATGAAGACAGTTCAACTCCAAGCTTCTTTTTTTTTAAAATTTTTTTTTTTGACAGATCTATTGTTCCAAGTGGCCTATTAAGAGTAACCTTAATATTTGTATAAGGTTTCAAAGCTCTGTCCAAACACCAGCTAATCCTCTTAACAAATTTGTGAGGTAAGCAAATGAGTATTATCATTTCCATTTCATGGATGACAAAGCTAAAACACGTAAAGGAAGTTAAAGCCACTATTTTCAATTGAGCAGGTGAACAGAATGAATGAACGAGTGAACAAGCATGCTGAAAGTTCAAAAGAGATCTCTTCCTCCAAACAATCCTATCACTTACAAGAGTGGTTAGATATTCATGTCCTTGAAGGAGCAGGGCATGCACACCTTCATGCAGAGGGTGGTACCTGACACTCATCTTCATGTGGGAGGCAAATTCTGCTTGGATTTCATGGCATTAAGCCTTGGTGAGTGCAGCAAGAGGTGGGTCTTGTTCCAGGAAATATTGAAAATTATTCCAACAAGCACTGCCTAAATCTCCCTGGGAATGGTCCACCCCTCAAAACCCAAAGCTCCTATCTGTCGATGCTGGGCTGGGATGTTTGAATCTCACCCAGCCGTGCTCTTCAGGACAGACCCCAGTGGTTCCTTCTCCCCAGGGCAGGGGAGCTCAATTGCCTGTGGCTGTACATAGTGGAGGTGGTCACCAGTCTTGTTTTCCAGGATTGTTTTGAATATATTTGTAAGGGCACTGAAGTAATTGAGCTGGGCATTTTATTGTCTTACTCTTATAAATCCAAATAAACACCACACCTGCTAGAAAAATGGTATAGTTATTAAAAAATACAAACATGAGCAAACTAGAATTTACTTTTTTTTTTTTTTTAAGATCTCAGAATATGTCCAAAAGTCCTTAATGCCTGAAAGGATAAAACCCCAAAATAAACAGTACCCCAGAGGCAGCACAGGCTAATTTATATGAGCCAAAAACCTTTTTGTACAGAGTATACAGAACTGTGAAACAGGTTTGATCATGGGCCAGGTTGTGTTTCCTGGGCTGGTGTGTGATTATCCAGCATGACTTTGCATTATAGCACAAGGACACAGATGTGAGCTACAAGAGGGTGCTGCAGAAAATCACAGGTGAACAGCCAAAGGTTAAACATCCTCAACAGAGAAAAAAACCCTGCATTTCAAGTACACAAAGCTTTGAGTTAGGCCAGTTTTATACTGTGGTGACGGGGAGGAGAAGAAGAAATTAACTGTGGTTGATTTTTTACTAAGCAAGAACCTAGCACCTTATATGCTTTTCCTGCTGAAATAGAAACAGATTAGATATATTAAATTGATGACAATGACATTTATCTTGAGAGCCAAGACACAAAGTAACAAACACTGATTTGCTGTCAGAAGCACACAGAGCAAGACCTAGATTTTCATAAATCTCAGCTGTTGCTCAGGCAACAGCCACTTTTAAACAGCTACCATGCAGGGAACGTTTCCACAAACCCAGCCTGGGGCATCTCTGACTCAAGTTTACTTGCTGCAAGCAGGGATGGGAACCTCAGGGTGAGAGGAAGCAGCAAGTGCTTCACAGTCCCTGTGCGAGGAAAGCCTCCCTGGGGCCACTGTAAAAGCTGATGGAAGCCAGGGAAAAAGCTCTGCTGTTCAGTGTGTGAGCAAGAAGGACGTGGACCAGGTCTGTTCCCCTCCCCAGATGGAGGGATGATGTGCAGGGCTGCAGGGAGGACCTGCCCTGTGGCTGTACAGTTTCCTGCAGCTGTAAAAGCACCACAGACCAGCCCTGCCAACCACAACAAGTGACAGACAAGCAAAAGTTCTTCCTGAGCCCTGAGGCTACAGAGGCCCTGGAAAACAGCTACCAGGCAGGAGGAGAGCTTGCATTCCCAATTCCCTGCCTCTCCCTTTACTGTTGTGCCTTTCTGTCCTCCAAACACATTAGCTTGGCTATTTAATTTTCCTCTCTCCAATTCTCACTGCCCATGGAGAAGCAGCTCCTTCCCTGCCAGCCTGCTCCCACTCACCTGATCCTTTTGTTTCAGCTCATTATGGATGTCTGTGTGGGAAGCAGAGCTCAGTAAATGAGCACCAAGTGTGTTATTCTCAGATTTTTCTTTACATTTTTTAGCAAGGTGGCACAAGTACATCGGCACGTTTTCATTTTTCTCGCTGAGCAGTTTGGACAGAGCCTCAGAGTCCTCTGGGATGGAAACCTGGCAGCAAAGCTCTGTTTCACCCTGCTCTGCTCTCAAAGCATAAAGCTGATTTTCTTCCCATTTAAGTATTGTACCGGAAAAAAGGTATTTCTTGCAATAACCCTTAGTGCTCAGTGTATACAGTGGCCTGATTTGCTCTGCTTACTGTAACAATAAAACTCTCCCATCTTTATTTCTTTCCTCTGATCAAATAGCAATGCAGGTTTCCAGACTTGGACACCATTAAAATCTGTATTCTCTACTAGTCAGTAAAAGGTGCATTAAGAACTGAAAGGGCTAATAGAGCATAGAAGATTTTCAGGTGGCAAGTCCCACTGGTCTGTACAAAACACAGACAAGATTGGGAACTGTGTGACCTTATATAAGGACTGTAATTTCAAAAACTGGAACAAGATCTCTAAATAACATTTACAGAAGAAAAAGGAATCACAATCAAAAAAGGACTAAGTGTCCCTCTTGCCACAGGTGAGACTGCAATAAGCTTGCAAAGAAGCCTGAGGCTGAGGCCAGGAGACAGAAGGAGAAAGGGATTTAAATGTGGAGCCAAAGCAAAAATACCCAACAAATGTTGCTTTGATTTGCCTGTGCAGCAACACTGAAGTTACCTGGAGTGACCCTACAGAAGGAGCGCAGCAGCAATGGGGGTTATGGGGAGATGCTGTGGCCAGATTGTCACAGAAATGCAGGGTATTTTATCAGGTTAAAACACACAGAAGGCAGTGAATGACAGTAAAGCAGCAGCACCCTGCTGACCCCACAGAGGTAAAAAGGCAGAAAAGCAGGAGGGTTTAGCTGAAATTAAACAGACAGTGGATTAGTACGGGATTTTTATCCTTGACCTGGCTTTCTCTCTTGCAGACAGCTTACACCCAAACACACTGGCTAAAGAGATACCGGCAGACAAGTGATACATTTGTGCTCTGGCACAATCAGAGGAAGGAAGGAAGTTATCCATGCTTTACTGTACACAAGGTACACATCAGTTTCCTGCAGTTACAGAAAAGCTTGTGCTTCCTCCTTTCCCAGAAACACCTAACAGTTTTCAGTGCAGCAATACTAAGTCTTCTACAAGTTTTCTTCCACTTCCTCGGGAATAAAGAGGAAACTAGACAAATTTCTCTTTTTTCTTTCTAAATTCACATCCTCCACACATCCAAGATTTACATTTGGAAACAAAAAGCTGCAGAAAGTGCTATGAAGAAGAATTCTCTTCTTCTTAGCCACTTTAGAAACACGCACATGAATCAGAAACGAGCCCTGGGAAGTTTGCTGCCATCCTTTCATTCACAACAGGAGGCTTTCCCTTCCCCAGCCCCTTTTCAGAGACAGAAGCTGCATCAATAACCACTTCATCCTGCACTCCAGGATGAGACACTGTGGGCAGGAGCTGCCTCCCAGTTAAACCCCCATCCAGAGTGTTTGCTGCATTTATCCTCGCAGCAGAGCCTGCAGCCCACCCTGTGCTGGCAGCCTGCACGAGCCAAGCTTGCCCAAAATATCTGTGGATCTACAAACCAGCTTTGCTTCAAGTGCCTCAGAGACAGCAGCTACTTCAAAACTTCTTCGGAGTAGGTTAAACTTGCAAGGTCAAGTGATAACTCTGGGGTTTTTTAAGCTGTGGTATACAAGGAAGCCTCAGGCAGCACTCCTTTTCCTTTCCCCATCCCAATCCCATGCTGGCTCTGCATCCCAGCAGGGCAAGGCTGGAGCAACCCCAGTGCTGCTGTGTTTTGCAGCAGTCACCTCAGCACCTGTTTGGAACCCCAGGGAGACTCTGAGGTCCCCATCTCACCAGACACAGCAAACTTGTGCAGTCAGAGTTAAGAGGCACTAGGGCAGCTCTGGAGGCAAAGCTCTCCAGCACCAAAGGGCTGGGAGATGGTGACACTTCTGCAAAGTGAAGGATGGTGCAGGTGAGAGGAACGCCCTTCTATCCCATGACTATAGATACATCTCATTAACAGGTGTGCAGGGAACTGAGATTGTCCCTTTTCTTAGTATCTTGAATTTTGAAACAAACCCCAGAAAAAACCCTTGCTGCTGCCTTGGAATGTTCCAAGCAAACAGAACTTTGACATACTTCCTTGTAAAGCTTTTTTCCTCCCCTACTTTTTTTTTAACCCTTGAAATACTGACTTCTGCTCAGTAAGAATGCTTGATCTTGCACATAACCCCAGATATAGCCCTTCCTTATCCCCAGTGTTTCTGGGATGTTCCAAAGGAACACTGAAAAACCAAGGTGTGACCTGAATCTCAGGACAGGGTGTTCTCTGAGCAAGCTACACCTGCCACTCCTGAGAGTTTGAAAATAAGGACAACTCTGCTACTCTGTCACAAATCCCTAGCCAGTATTTCATTTTAGTGGACTTAAATTGCTCTGGCACACAATGCAGCTTGAAGAAAAACGCTCCCCTGAGCAGCTGCAGTTGCTTGTTTAAAAGCAGAATAATCCTGTGTAGCTCCTCAGGATGGATCACTGGGAACTGTGATTCTGTGATGTTAACAACCCATCCCAAGATGACACATGTAATCCTTTGGCTCCAAAACAAAAGCAAACTGGAGCACAGAGAGGACGTCCTCCTTCAGGTTCTGCCAGCCTCTGCACACGCTGTCCAGGAAATGTTTCACTCACCTCTGCACTACAAACACCTCTAAGAAGTGAAGCAGCAGACTAAAATCCCATATAAGCATCCTAGCGTGACTCTGAGGACAAAACATAGCTCTAACATTTCTGACAGGAGAGGTAGCAGAGGAGAACTGCAGAAGTGTCCATCTCTAGGGCTGTCCCTGAAGCAATGGCTCAAGATTAGCTCACACGAACTGCTGCAGCAGCTGAGCTTTCTGGGGTCAGAGAAGGAAATTTCAGTCCCTGAGCAGTTTTGCTTATGTGAGTCAGATGCTCTTGAAGCAAGCTGTGTACACATGTGCATTTTCACATGCAGCCCCTTGCCCACATATTGATTAACAGCAGCACATTCTGTCTTTCCAGTTCCTTAATGCCAACACTGACTGCAATTCAGCCCTGTAAAGTAGAGGAAGCTCATACAAAGCAGGGGGAAATCAATATGTGACAACCATAATTCTCTGCTCAATAATTACACAGAATTTACACTGCTGAGTAGGCTTCCTCCATTGATTTTTACAAAAAATATTTAGTGCAGCAGGAATACAGGTGTAAGGCTAAGTTTTGAGGCTCTGTCTTTTCAGTGCATTGATTTCAAAACAATAACCAATTTCACACAGTACAATGCTTTAATACCTTCATTCAGAGACACACCTCCACACAGACCATGCCTCTGCCTACAGCATTCTTCTCCCTCTCCATCTCTCTTTGTTTAAAAATCCCAGTTTAGCAACTCTTAAGTCCTTATCACAGTCTCAGTAAGAAATGAGTCATGCTGTAGAAGGCCTTATGTCCAACAAGAAAGGACAACATCCCTGGAATCCTGTCAACCAACCCCACCCAATGACACAACTGAGGGGCTGTGAAGGTGTGCCAGAATGTCTCAGTGCTAGACAATGCTCAGGCTGTTAATTACACTCTCATAGGAAACAAATAAACAAACAAATCCATCCTGATACCAAAAAATCTCTCAGAATGTGTTCTGCAAAACTTGAGGGATGAGGGGGGCAATTAAGAAGGGGCAAAAAATTATTGTGTTGTCACTGTCCAACTCCAGAGCAAACCTGTATCATATCAAATGTGAACACCTGGCCATCCAGCTTTAGAAACAATAGAAAAGAACAGAACTAGAAAATACAGAGAATACAAGACAAGGAAACTAGAAATATGGAATGGAAAAACAAAAGACAGAAGGTCAATACTGCACAAAAAGCTCACTTCTCTTGCTTTTCTCTCCTGAGAACACTGATGCTCCTAATGCACCATGAATTTCATAAGAATGACTCATTATCTAAGTAATAAAAGATTAAGTTTTTCTTCCCCCTCCTTAAACTTCTGCAGTGGAGGGTTTTTCAGGAGTGTGATCAGGGTGAGTCATTGCAGAGGGCGCAGGGGCCACAGCTGGATGTGCAGTGCTCCCATCTCAGAAACCCCTTCCAGGTGCTTTGCAGAGCTGTGCAATGATAAATAGCAGATTAGCATCTGACATGCTAGAGGAGAGCTTGTAATTACCAGCAAGGCGGAAAGGCAGAGGCAAATAATTGCCTCTCTTCCAGGAGACAAACATTAGAAAGGTTTATTGAGCAATGCTTCTTGGGGTGGCAGTGGCCTCTTTCAACACCTCCTGTAAACCCTTCTTCAATTCTCCCAAAGCTGGGGAACTCCAAAGCCACAAGATAAACTATCACAGGAGCAGGGGAGGAAGAGTAAGAAGAATAAAACCTGGATCCAGGCTACAGAGTAATAAATATTTATTGCCTTTCCTTTCTGCACATTGTGGAAACAGATGCAAAATGAAGTTCAGTGACTTGTGGGAAGCAAGCCAAACCCAGCTTTGCTGCTGCTGCAAACAAGCAGAGTGACAGGAATGGCTCCTGGTTACCTTGCTGGTGGTGCAGAATTTGTCTGTCCTTCTAATCTCTAACTCCTTGTTCCACTCCACATGCTCCAGTCCCTCCCAGTCCCATGTGCTGGGGAACAGCCACACTGACAAGTGTGGCTCTGAAGCACTGGGACACGGCTGCTTAGTCCTGAAGTACTGCAAAGACACAGTAGCTGTTGCTGCTTTGTCAGGAAGCCAAAATTTTAATAGCTTCTTTTGTCCAAGGTCCAAACATCAGCTCCTCTTCTCATGTGATGAGAACCTCTCCTTGTACCTTCACTCAACATTCTCAAGGAAGCCTTGTTATGTTCTCTCAGACCTCCTTCTGCACAACTGTGTGCTGAGGAAACTGTTTGTTCTCTTGTCACACTGCCAGAAGCATGCAAATACTATAAAAAGCCACACAGAAAAAACCACAACTGCCTTTTGTTTGCTGGCTTTCATATTTTTTCCTAGATTAAAGGCAAGTCCCACCATCCAACATGCAGCTAGAAAAGGAAAGGCAACTACAATATATAGGGAAGTGCCTAAGGACCAAATGATGTCACAAAGTTTAAATATAATAGTCCCAAAATCAAACTTGTCTCATATTCAGTAACATGGCTTCAAAGGGATGAGTGGGAGCCTTAATTTCCATCCTTTCTTTCTTAGTGGATTTTGGTTCTTCTGTGTAGTCACTTTAAAACTACCACTTCCATCTAAGATCTGAAGTTCTCACAGGCTCCTACCTCATGGGGTGACACAGAGGCACAAATGGATACTTCCAGTTATTTAGGTGATGATGCATTAGGCAGGGATTGAATTTGGAAAACTCTTTGCAAGCAGCTCAGGCTTTGAGCACCCCAATTATCAACAGGGTGGTGAAGCTTAGGCAAACCCCAGAAAACAGCCAGGGTGAGGGAGAAGGATCCTTCTCCTGAGTGACCATTCTAAAGAGCCTCACTAAGAGACCACCAGGGAACAAGAACTTTGCTCCCAGGACATGATGTTTCTTCAAAGCAAGAACAGGTGGGGAGACAAAACAGGCCATCTATAAATTGTTCAGGGTACATTTCTTTCCTTCAATAAACGGCTGAAGCACACCACAGGTTACCAGAGGACATCAGAGAAGCACGAAATGTGAAGCAGTTCAAGGAAAGAGAGAAAAACCTGGGGCAGGGCTTGGCAGTGCAGACACCAAGCAGGTCTCTGGGCTGGAGGGGAGGAAAAGCTGAACACACTGACTTATAAAAGTCAGCAGCAGGTGAGACAGGTCAGTGCAGTTTCACATGCTCAGAAGAGGCCTCTGCAAACAGCAGCACCTGCCAGATGGAGGGAGCTGCTGCTCTGTCCCCATGCACACTCTGCCCACTGTTCCCTATGCAGTTTGGCTTTTTTTTCCCCCTCCTCCACATCTGTAACATCTCTAGTTGACTTAAAAAGCTATTTTCTTTTTGTGGAAATATGAAAGCTCTCCATTATTCAGCACTTATTCCACATGGATGAAGGTCGACGGCCTCCTTAAAGAGCTTTCTGCAGTGTGTAACATTAATAGCTGCACCAAGATGAAATTAATTTCATTTTCCGAGATCTTACTTTTGACACTGAACAAAGTGCGTGGGATGGGAAGGAACAGCAGTAACAATTGCTTGCATGACTCAAGGGGAATTACACCTCAGGCACCAGGACCAAACCCCACAGACCACTTCTGCCCTCTCCTCCAGAGCAGGCAAAGGACTGGGTGAACTGGTCCACACTGGTCACTCCTAAATCCCAAAGTCACAGCCAGGAGCCTTCTGTGAGTGACGTTCACAACATGTGAGGGTGTTGGCAGAAGACTTGAGGAAGTCTTAAAAATGCTTACGAGCTTAATGAGGTTAATTAGTAGGTTAAAAAGTACTTTAGTCATTAGAAATAAAACACAAGAAACAAACTGTTCACTTAAAAGGGGGGGAAATGAGAATAAATTGCAGTGATTGGTATCAGGTCCTTCTGCTCACTAAGTGAAGTTGACATTTCCCATTCTATGCCCAGTGTCAAGGGCTGGGTCCTAAAAGCTGCATCTCTGATGACCATAAGCAAGAAAAAAAAGAAAAAAGGACTGACCATCACATTGCCCCAATACAGATCTCACTGCAATGGTTACAGCATTCAGAGCCTGTGAGAGCCCTCTGCCAAACCAATCCATACCAGCTTTAACCCTTTGAACTTTAAACTTCTGAATCTGGGTGGTTTTGACTGAACGGTGATACCAGCAGGTCTGCTGGGAGTCCTGGTGGGATGGGACATCCCTCATTAGTCACCCCCAGCCAGAAAAACACAGAGCCAGACCCTTGCTCAGGAGCATCTCTCCAGAAAGGCAAAGACAAAGCCACCAAGCCTATGAGGCTGAACACAAAACACAGGGTGAGACAGGAGAAAGTCTGGCAGCAGGGAGTTGCAAAAGAAAGAAGACTGAACCAAAGCAATGTAAAGATTAACAGGAAGGTGGAGATTAAGCACTGCTGTGACCTGACTGTTTTATTATGAATAAAGAAAGGGTACAAGGAAATACAACACCAGCGCCCTGCTTCGTGCTGTGCTGACCTGCCCCTGCTTAGGCCACCAGCATCAGATGGTGCAAACAGCCCAAAGGAGATTTGCCATCACAGTGTAGAAATCATATGCCATTTAGAAACCCTGGAATTAAATTGACTTTGCAATTCAACAGCAAGCACAGAAGGAAGATAAATAAAAAAGCCAGTGGGTTAAAAGTCAGGCTCTCCTTCAGTGCTGGGAACACAGTTTGATTTTAGCTGTGCTGCACAGCTCGAAGACAAAAGCTTAAACTGTGATATTAAGGTTCATACAGCTGAGAAGATATTGGCATTTGGGCAGACGTCAGCAATTCTTGCAAGCGAGCTACAGATACCAAGGGCTGGAGAGTCAGAAGCATTTCTGCTGTGTAAAACGTGACATGCCAAGATATTTATTCTGTTGCAAATGATGCTCCACATGAACCTTGAAAGACTGGGCTTCTTGCAGCTGAAAAATAAGACACCCCCTCCTCCACACACTTACACACAGGTTTTGGCCCAGGTGTAATGATGATCCTGCTGTCTGCTCCCCCAGTCTGTGCTCCCTCACTGAGCATTTGGGACTTGCACGAGATCCCAAATTCCTTACACCATGTGGCTCCAGGGGAAAAAAAAATCATAGAAAAATGCCTCGACATTGGTTATATTAAGGCTTGTGAGCACCGACTGGGTGATGAGAGCATTCTACCAGCGCTGAATACAAATCAGAGGCAACACACAACCACGGGTCGCCTGTTAAGTGATCAGCTCCTATTTGCACTCCCTGGAAAGGGCTTCTTGCTTCTGGGAGGGCACGTGGAAGAAGCAGGACGGAGAAGGGCAGCCCAGGACACGCTGCCCACTGCAGAGCTCCCAGCAGGAACGCTGCCAGTTCCCACGGCTGGCGAGACCCGCAGCGGCTCCGCTGTAGGGACCTGGGCGCGCCGGACCCACGGGCCAGAGCTGCCCAGCTGAGAGTCCTTTGAGTCCCACTGAAAATAACAGGCTTTGTAGCTCATGGCCAAATATTAAATGTCACTTTCATACTGATTTTCAAGCTTGGACACAAGTGTTTGTTTTTCAGGGAATGCTCCAGAAAGCTTTCGCCTTCTGCAAAGATGGGTGCAGCCAAGATCTAGAAAACAATCCACCAGAACTGATGAGACTTGATTTTCCTCCTTATGAAATTATTATATCTGGGATTTTTCTGAACGTAAAAGGTTACAGTTAAAACTTGGGATAATGAAAGCAGAAGTTAACTTTCATTAAAAAAAAACTAACCCAGAATGTTGCAATTACTTCTGCCACACAAAAAGCCTACTGAAATTCAGAAATTATTACTCAAGTTAAATATTTGACTAGTTAGATTAATTTTTTGCTTGTTTTATTGGCTTTTCTTCCTTTCTTAAATAATCTCCCTCCAATTTGCTGCTAGAAAACCCTGAAATGGTGGAAATAAAAGCAGCCAGTGTATCCTGTTAAGGTTATATCATGTCCAGCTGTATAAGAAGCATAGATAAACAGGAGGGAGCAACTCAGCCAAAAGGATTTTGGGCCCAGAGGATGGATGTCATATGTCTGAGAAACACTTTTTGCCTTCTTGCCATGATTCCGGATACCACAGAAGGCAGAAGATAAAGGTACAGCTCCTGCCCCATGTGCTCAGGCTGGATGTGCAAGGACACAATCACTATTGCCTCCACTGCACATTAAGCTCTGTGTCACCCTTGAAATTGGTCAGGATCAGAAGGGACTGATGAACCTTTGGTTTATTAATTATTTTTTCTGCTCCCTAGAGAAATTACACTAAAAATAAAAAAGAGCATTTTCATTTCCCTTGAAGAAACCTGGAAAATTATAATTCCAATATAACTTTGGCATTCTGATTTTTTTAAGTAGTCTACAACTTCCTCTGAAAGGGTAGTAAACTTCTTGTCTGTCAATGGAGATTTACTTGGTTAACAGTTGTATGCAAGTGGAATTAGACCTTCATCACCATTTCTAGAGCATGCTGGGTATATGCACAGCATTGCACAAATTAAGAACTGCACCAGACAAATAACAGGTCTCCCATCCAAAAGAGCTTACATTAATTATGTTAATCCAGCAGAGACAGAGGAGTGTGATTAAGCAGTCTCTACTGCCTGGGATTTGGCTGTTACCCAGCAGTAATCCTGCACAATCTGGGTTTGAAGTGTGTTTGTAAGGAGTATAATCTAACCACCTATACTCAAAAGCAAAGCCAGTGACTTGGGCAGACTATGGCATCCCTAGATGCAGGAGCAGTTCCTGGAGAGCAGCATCTCCAGAGATGAGCCCCAAGCCCCCAAGCTCAGCTCCAGGGCAGCCAGTCTCTCCCCTGACTGTTGTGAACCTACAGGCACGGGGGACTTGAAGTTAGGCAGTGACTGTAATTAAACCCCACAAGCCTCGTTAAGGAAGAGCAGAAGGAGACACCAGAAACAAACCTGGTGCCAAACCCTGACATGCAGCTGTTTCCTATGCACCTGATGGGGGAGGAAGACTCAGCTACATGGACCCTCCATGCAGTCACTCTGTGTTAGATTTGAACTCTCCCAGAGAGAGCAATCTCTGTACAGGAGGTGCCTCATCCTCCTGCTGCAAAGAGTCTGTTAAACAACAATTTAAGTGTCACCTCCAGATCTCCCCTTGCTTTCAGCTGTACCACAGCTGTTATGAACACAGCTGGCTGAAAAAGGGATACTAACTCCCATGCAGCAACACAGCCTGGGGCAATACAAGCTACAAGACACAGCCTCAGATCACATGTTTGTGACCAGCAGAAAAGGAGAGGTCCCTTCAGGCAACTGGAGCCACATGGTGCTGAACAGACAGGCTGTGACAAAGGTGCCCATAGCCCGGGCTGGAGGCAGTAAACCTCAGTGGTCAACACTGGACCTCCTGCTCCTCTTCCAGCGCCGTCCTGCCAGAGGTGAGACAAGGAGCAGAAGGTGCCGACCCTGCAGAACTGAGCCTGTGCCTGCTCTGTGCCAGCCCTCCATGGCAGCAGCACACCAGCCTCGCCCCAGTGATGCCACCCAGCACACTCACTGTCCCCAAAGGCACTGACAGTGGCACCTGGTGTGACACAGCCCTGACCCTGCTCCCGCAGCAAAAGGTTATCTCAGCTTCTGGCCCAGCTGGCAGCAGACCCTGGACACTGCTGCGAGGACCCTGCTGATATACTATCCACCTGCTGTAACCAGAGCACAGCTCATTTATTCACTCTGTCCCTGGCAGGCTGTCTCCCATCCAGAGGCATCTCCAGGGAAAAGAAGCAAAAGCCCTGAGTCACTGCTCGCGAGCACCGGGAGCTCTGCCTGCCCACTGAGGAACCCTCTCCAGCCCATTCACTCCTGAGCATCACCTTTGGCAAGCAGGCAGCAGCTCTGTGCTACCCAGCACAGCTCCAGAGGGAAGCTGGCAGCAACAACAATGAATCATCTGCTGAACCTGAACTCGTGACGGTGTGAGCGTGGACTCTGCTGTGCTGGATCCAGCTCGGAAGGCTGCGAGGAGCAGAACCACAGGGACAGCTTCTGGGATGGGAAGTGGGAAAGGTCTGCTGCCAAACATCAAAACCCATCTCTACACTCGCAGCTGACAGGGAAGCAAATCCTTAAATCGAAAGAGATCGCCTTAAACAAATTCCATTCCTCTCTGCTGCATCCCTCTGAGACAGAAAGTCTGCAGGATATTGTGAAAAAATCAAGATACTCTCAGAACAAAGGCTGAGGTCCCAACCCTTCTTTACTCACTTCACACAACAGAAAATGACACATGAAAATGCAGATCTCGAGAAATGCTCTTTTTCCAAGTCTCCTGGACAGAAAACTGAAGTAGTAACTTCAATATACACACACAGAGAAGATGATAAACATGTCTACAAGCTATTTCTAAATTCTCAGTCTCATTTGCCAACTGAGATGCTACAGACAGCAAGTAATTTCTCTGTCTCAGCAGGGGAGACAGGACAGAAATCTGTAGACAATGTGAAGAAATGCTGCTCAGGCAGGAATCAAAGAGTCAATCCTTGGGAAGTGAAGATCACTGTAACACAAATCTGGTTTGCAATGTTTCTTTCATATTACAGTAGAAAAACCCACTCATACAAATGGAATAATGTCAACATGTACCTATTCTGCTACTAACTTTGTGGTGGATAAACTCAGTGCAATCATAAAACCCCCCAACTTACGGGTTTGCTGTACCTGTCACTCCCACAGCCTCAACTTAAAGCGCCCTTTGATGATCTGCTGACAACTCACTTGTTCAAGGTTTGCATCTAGTTTGAAAAGCTCAACATCCCCAGCATGAAAAACAACAATGTTTTCCTTGGGTCAGCAAAACAGGGCAAAGGCAGCTTTTATTTTTCACCCTAACCCTAGCTGGGAGAGGCATGGCTCACATTCAAAGGCACGAGTACTCTCTGCCACACGGCTGGCAATGAGTTTTGCTCTGTAGCTCTGTAACATCATCCAATTCTCAGCTGGAGGTTTTCCAGTTAATAAAACGGCCATATGGGGCATTAAAAAACAAAACCAAAAAACCAAAAGCACTTCCTTCCTTCGCAACCTTCAGTCTCAAAAATCCCTCCAAAAAAAAGAAAAAAAAAGAAAGAAGAAATTAAAAAAAAGAAAAGTAAAGCAGCAGCCAGTGGTACTCCTGAAATTCAAGAGCATCTCTTTTCCTTCTTACAACCCTTTTACCCAGCAAAAGCACTATCAGCACCTTTGATCGGGTGTGCTGCGGGCAGAAGACAAATAATGATGGGTTGGAGGCAGCAATTAGCATCTTCAGTAAACACTGGATCTCTCTGGGAACAAGGCTTCTGGCACACTCGCTTCCTGACACCACCCACACTCACCATCAAAACACTCTGTTTATTCACAAAACAAGCCTGCCTTGCGAGAGAGCGGAGATGCGAGCACCCTGTGGTCTAGGAGGAGGCACACACCAACACCCTCCTGAGCCCTGCAACAGCTGTGACCCAGAAAGGCAACGTTTAGCACAGATTCCACTTACACACCTGATTCCCAGGTGGGTGTAGATTATTTTAAGAATCTGAGAAATGAAGACAAGAGAATTTTAATAAAAAAATTGAGTCTTTGGATGTGAGGATCCAGGCTTCGGTAGACTTAATGGAGATGCCATGTTTCACATGTACAGGATGAGCTCCTGTCTTAATTCTGGTTGCTTCAACATCTGACCCTCCAGCTTTAATATGCTGCTGCTCACATCAACACTCTACCTCCCTTTCACCACCATCCTTATTCTTGCCTTTGCTGAACGCAGCCTTTGCTCAAGCAGATTTCCCAAATCCTTACCCCATCCTAAGCCACCTCCAACAGCTCCCCAGTGCACTGTAGATTCAATTTCCAATTGCCTTCCTGGGCTGCAATAAGCAGCAAGGACTTTCTCGAGCATATCCTTAGCCAGCCCTACACCTCCTTACTTGACTCTCATTCCTCTGCTCCTCTGGCTCAGCTCTAGAATTTACTGCCCCTCCAGGGCTAATAAAACCCAAACTTGCTGATTTTAAGGCACAGAGTGTCTCTTCTGTTTACTCAGAGTTGCAATACCCCAGGACAGCAAGACTAATTTATTCAGAAAGCTTCACTCAGCTGCTCTCATCTGCACACTACCACAGTTTTGGGGGGTGCAGAATGTGAGATGAACTCAGGGAGCTACACATGGGAGCATTTTACACAGCAATTTGGAGAGCAGCACAGCTGCATTTTCACTTCTCTTGTTTATCTGAAATTTTCACTTCAACAGGTCTTTTATGCATCGGCAAAACTCATTAAAGACTGTATTTTTCACCTAATGGGATTGCCTGTCCTGATTTTTGCCAGCTGTGCCAGCCTGTGCCTTATCTCCCCAGCCCCAGTGCACTTTCCCACCAGTCCAAGAAATTCCACATGCACTCCTATCTGTGGTGGGATGTTGCAACACAAGGGTGATGACACGACTGCCAATTCAGCAGATTTTTGACAGGCAGATACCACTTCGTAGATATCTTTATTCCAAGAGAAGTTCTGTGCCCACTTCGCCACCTTCACAGCCTTAAAGCCAAAATCCTAATCATCCAATCAAGAAAGCAACAATCTTGGGAAGAAAAATGCACAGCCTAACTCGGAGATGAGAAAAGCCACAGGGAACTGTGGAATTTGCTACCATTTTTGTTGTGCAGGCTATAAGATAGCTTCAGAGGTGACAAGTCTGGGATGTGCATCCCTGTGCTGCTGGCTCCTGGGAATGAGTTTCAGAAGAGTGAGGTGCCTGTCCTCAAAACACTTCTTGCAGCTCACCAACCTCAGTCACAGGATGGTTTGTGCTGGGAGGCACCTTAAATTCCAATACCCCTGCCATGGGCAGGGACACCTTCTGCTAGACCAGGCTGCTCAGAGCCCCATCCAGTCTGGCCCTGAAGACTCATCAGTGACTCACCACCCTCACAATCAAGTTTTTCCCTAATATCTAATCTAAACCTACTCTCAGTTTGAAGCCTTGTCCTGTCACTACATGCTCTTGTAAATAGTCTCTCTCCACTAGGCAAAGACAGTGCTGGTCTCAATCACCCAGCTCTTGGAGGCAAGTTAAACATAGTTTGCAGAGGTGGAGCAGGCTAGTGCTAGCAGACAAAAAGCCAGGATCTGTAACCCCTCTGACACTGAAAAGAAAGGAATGTCTGCACCCATGGAAGATACATTGCTTTGCAGGAATGTAGTGAAATGCTTTAGTTCTCAGAGCAATTGCAGAGCACTGGAGTCAGAATTCCTGGGGTCTATTCTCACCCTCTTACTAACTTGTTTTATAACCCTTGAGACGTTGCTGAGTAGGAGTATTTGCTTAACCTCAACTTAATTTAAGTTTTGCTCCTACTTACAAATCAAGTACCTCCAGGACTCTAAGCTCCTAATGAGGTGGGGAATACAATTACAGAAAAGAGTGTTTCCATTTCCTAGGGAAGTCTCACCAACACATGAAGTAAAGCAAGGTTTGAAGGGATAAGATGTTATTTTACCAGATCAGGTGACAACTGAGAAACAAAATGTAAATATTCTTGAGCATGATTAGTCACACTGATCAGAACAAGATCCACCAAGCATGAACACATGTGTATTAAATAGGTGTTATCTCTCCCTACCAACCTCTTACCCTCTGGCACTTGTGGGAAAGAAACTCTTCACAGAACTCTTACCCAGAACCGCTGCAATAATTTTGTTTCCTGCAATGCTGCTTCCTGCGGTTTACGACACAGCATACTTGCCTCCCACCAGTATCACAGAAGCACATTTAGAGAGGACATGATAAAACACAAGTGCAGTAAAACATTTGTATGCTTGCATTCGTGGAGTGTGAGTTTTTACATGAAATGAGGAGAAGGAACACTGAAAACACACACACACGTCTCTACACCACAAAACCAACACGTGCCCAAATTAACAGAAAGCTCAGAGAGAACTGACAGCTCAGGCCAGTAAAGCATTAATCAGTGCTCAAGACACCTCAGAAGCACGGCCAGGGGATTTTGTAGTTCACTTTTTGCATGCTACCACCCCTTCAGTCTCTAAACCCAGCACACAGTTTATAACTGTCTGCCAAGAAGAAGCTCTCTCTAACAAGTCTTATTCTTTTGATGATCAGCCTGATTGGATTAGGACATCCATATGTTGTAGCTGATGGCTAACAAGATAGAGGTGGTTTTTCATCACATGGGTAATTGGTCTCTGCAGCAATTACTAAGAGCAAAGTTGTCCCAGTTGTCTTTTACTCCCCCCTAATATTATTTCTTTCAAACTCTAATAAGCAGTATTGCTGTCTTGTACAAACAGTCACAGTGGGACTGGTTTGTCTAACACCGAGGGCAGGAATGTACAGAATACCAAAGGGAAAAAGTGAGGTAAGCAGAGGGACACAGAGAAGAAAGAACTGGTGCACAGAGCATCTTGCTCTTCTACCACTTTGAACACTTGAATGTTCACTATTGCTTTGACCTGCTGCCTTTAGCCAGATCCTGCTCCTTGTCACAAACACAGCTTTGTTTGGCTCAAGAGCTCTGAGGTATTAAGTCAAAAGAGTAAAGTCACATGCTGTTAACTTCTATCCAAGAAACTAAATCTCACATTTTAGCTGGTTAATAAAGGGCCAAATTTGGATAGTCTCCTCCATACAAAATCCCTATTACTGAAATCAAAAGGGGGCTTAGCAGGAGCAGGCCTCCCTCTTAGGAAAAGCCAAATACCTCATTAGCAGCATAGTTAGTGGAATGGCCATACCCTGGCAAAAAGAAATCTGATAGTAGACTGAATCCTTTCAAAAGAGCAAAGTTCAAAGAAGCAATTTTGGGAGCAGGCACCAACTTTGAACCAAACAACCAAATTTTGAGAAAGCAAAGCCAGAATTTCTCCTAAGCCAAGGAGAAAGTGCTTGATAATCACATTTATGCAAACTTAGCATTTATGGAAAAGAAATCCATAAAGTTATAAATTTTCAACGTGCACCAAACTAAGGAAGAGCTTCCACTCCACTGGCTGCTAAGATGATCACAAAGAATGCAGAGGAATTTTATTTTTGTTTTACAAGGTACCCATCACTTGCGGCCACACTTTTTCCTCCAGGCTGATGCCTGAGGGGTAATCATATACTTGTAGTTAGTGAGGCTGCACTGATGTCCCCACAGCAGCTCTGCCCCAAGTCCCACACTGCTGGGCCTCCTCACACCCTCACAGGGCCTGTGGCAACAGGACAAGGGATAAAGATTTTAAACTACTATAGGGTCAATTCCAAGCAGATCTACAGAAGAAATGTATTATGAGGAGGGCCATGAAACAGTGGCACATGTGACACTGACAGAGAGGTGGTGGAGTGCCCTGCTCAGTCTCCAGTGCCCAGCAAAGCTGGGATAAAACCACACTTTAACAGCTTTGGCAGCCGAGTGCTGCCAGGCCCTGTGGGTCAACAGAGCTGCAGGTTTGTGCCATGGCACTGCTTGGGACTTTGCAAAAGCAAACACGTTTAGGAGGTTACTCAAATAGCACTTTTTTGGCACCCCAAGGGTGTAAGTGCCAGCTCGCCCAGAACCCAGCTCAGACCTGCAGCAGCTTCTCCAAGTGCAAGAAAACTTGGTTGAGCACCTCACCCAGGCACAGGGGAGGCAGTTGTGACAGAGGGAAAGCAGGAACTTGTGTGAAAGGGCTCTGCATTCTCCTATGCACTCTTACAAGCACCTTGTCCTGCACATAAGTGAATAACAACCAGCCACTGCCATGAACTGTGGTGGTGAAGGGGAAAATTCTGTGCCTTGTCCCCTTCCCAGAGGAAGGGCCAAGGTTGGCACACACCACTCCTGCTTGTGCCATCAAGGAGGCACAATACAAGCCTTCAGCTTTTGACATGGGCAACTCACCACCTTCCAATCTATTTAATTAATTTTATGAACCTCAGGACTCTGCATACATGCCATTTAAATGACAAGGGCACTGCACTAGACAGGCTGCCCCAGGAATGATGCACCTTACTAGGCTCTCCCAGCTGATGACTATTTAAAGTACACCACAGAAAAAAACCAACAAACTCAACAAATGGAGTGATTTTTACAAGACATCAGAGTCAGCAAATCCCAATTAAGGCAAAAATCAGCTGCAGAGTACACAGAGAGCACAGAGTAACATGGAAACAGCTTCCACCCTCAATATGCTTTCACACAAAGTCATTTGGTTGGGCCCAAGCTTTATTTACTCAGCTCATAACAACAGCAAAAAAAGAAAAAGGTTAAGGTAGCAGAAGGTTAAGGTAACTGAAAAAATTGCTGTATTATAATAGAGCCCACAACAGTTACGACTTCGTGCATATATTTATTTAATTGAATAAATACATCCATTCAGCCACTGCTTTTTGCAACAGCCTTCCTGCCTGTAGTGGGAAAGGTTCTTCCCATTAACTGATTATTGTTACTGCTCTGATACACCCTACACACTTGCTTGTGTTTCCATTTAATTTTCCAGGGTATTACCACTGTAAAAGAGGACATGTGTAAGGGAGCCAGCCCTGCTGACACACAGCAAATGAGAACTCCCAATTCTCCCCAAAGGGCTGTAATTATAAAAGGCTGCAGGTTATCGATAGATCAGTGGGTTAATACCGGGATATCCACATGAAACTGTGTAATTTCATCTGATCACACTCAGTCCACGGGGGAGACAACCAGCAAATCTTTCAGCACAGACACCTTTCAGTAATGAACAGGCATCACAGCCCTCGCGCTGGCAGCAGCTCTCCTCGGAGCTCAGCGCTAATACTGCGCCTTTCTCAGCCCAAGGGAGGCTGTGACAGGAAGGAAGGGCTCTCCAAATCACCCGTAGGAGGATGCATTTACTGAACAAAAGCATTACAGAATTCCGTCTTCGGGCTAAAAATATTACACACCTATAAAGCTGCCTCTACCAGCAAGGAGAAAAGCAATTCTCGCTTCTGTGCCCACGTGGGGGTGGACAAACTCACCAGGCAGCTGATGGGTATGGAGTGGGCACACAGCAAATACAACAGATAGGAGTCAGCTACAATCCACTACAAGAGACCTCATAAAACAGGCTATAAAAGGAAAAAGGGTAAGGAATGCACAAGGCTGGCAGAGGCTTAGGTGGTGAGCTCAGAGAAGCATGCTCCAGCAGGAAGGGCTAATGTGAATAAAGCACCCATGTTGCTTGCAGACCACAAATGAGCACAACAGGAAGGAGAGTGGGAAATGCCGTGAGGAGTGAAACGATAAGCAGCCAGGATGGGCAGAGCTGAACAGACCTCTCAGGTGGGTCCTAAAGGCCTTCCAGTTGATACACATCAACAGATGGCCTCAAAAGGCTGATGGTATGACCTGTATGCTATAAACACACAATTATTCCACTTCCTGTGGTTTAGAAATGTAGGTTCAGACATACATGTCAAGAAATTTGAGAGCTTTTGAAAGAATAAGACTGATCAAAATACATTAATCCTCCTTGTAAGAGACTTTCATCAGGTAGAGACAAAACCAGCAAACCTCAAACACACAAAATGTTGACTCAAACTCCGATTTCAGCAGCTTATGCTGATAAAACTTGCCGTTAACTCACCAGCATAGATATTAACTCTCAGATTTAAGTCTTGTCAGTCAAGAAAATGTTTCTGCATTTCCAAAGCACAATGGCTGCTATCATTTTGACTGACGTAAGCTACCATAAATGATTTTTGAAATGGACAAATTTATCCCTGGAGACAGCAAGATTCCAATTAGGGCATGTTTGTGCTCCTCTGCGGCAAATCTTGAGCTGGTGCTTAAAGCAAGACAGAAGGCACCAGAAGCAAGAGTGAGCTTTCTCTCTGTCATCACAAAACAAAAAGTGCTTCTACACTTTTTTATATTTGATGCAAAATAACCCCACACTGATACAAAGGTCAAAGCCAGCAGCTGCAATGCAGGGTCCCATCCCTGTTACAGGGTTAGTTAGGGCAGACGTGGTAAGAACACAGCATTCTGTTGAGTTCTCCTCTCACACCAAGGGTAAGAGCTAGAACAACCATACGATAAAACCAAAATATACACAGAAAAGGCAAAATAGGTAAGACAGAAGAAAGCAGCTAAGCAGACACATCCAGCAGAGCTGCCTTATCCATTTTTGCATTTCTCTGCCCGGTCATGAAACAGGCCAAGGACAGTTCTGTGCCCCAGAGGATGCTGTGCTCAGATACACCCTTGCACACTAATAACTCAGGAGCACTCATCACTCCACAGCACAAACTTCTTGACTCAAGACTTGTCCCTTCTGGGGTCTCCTTTAAGCCATTCTTCACATGACTGCAATTCAGCAAGTAGCCCCAAGTCATGGGTCCTGAACATGTGGGGTGTGTGCCCACGATGCCAAACACAGACAGCTTCAACAAACGCAAAGAGAAACTCTGAAATGCATTAAAGATCAGCACAGCATTCTTCTGAATGAGTCTTAAATCTGGCAGGGCTCCTTCCAACATCAATATCAATTTCCTCCATCAACTGGAGACAGAATAATAGCAACTTCCTCTGTTTAATACAGCCCTTAATTGTCCCAGATCAAATACTGGCTCCCAGAGGCTATTCATTCTGCTCTGTAGGTAACTGTGCCCTAGACAAGATGCAAGAACTTTTATCAGGAAATGTTACATACAGCAGGAAGGCCAGAAGGTGTGTCTCAGGCTGCTAAAAACATTAACCAACCACATCACTGCACTGGCTCTAACACAAAGCACTCACAAAGCACTGCTGGGAGCAGCACGGGCACTCCAGTGACCAGAAAACACTTGCAAGCTCCTGGTTACCTGAGAGGCAGCAAATCTATACAATCACTGTCAGATCCCCTCTTTTTTCCCCTCTTTGTATCAGCCCTGATCCGCCTCCTAATGACAAAGTCCTCACTGATTTCAAGAGAACTCAGCAAGACTGAGCAGAAAAAGAACTAAAAAAGGAAATGCCAAGTGAGTCATTAGTGGGTGGAGAAAAGAACCGTATAGTAAGTAGTCTTTACTCCTTTAAAATAAACAGTGCCACAAATTGAAGGAATCCTTTGACACTAGTGAAGATGGAGCAGTAACAAGCCCTGCACAGTCTGTAGGAATGATGAATTCCTCCACTTAGTTATGCCAGATGCCAATAAGCACACAGGTAAAATTAATCTGCTTGTTTGGAAAACTCTAGATGGGAGTTCCAATACTAAATACAAGATCAGACTCAGAGAGAAGCAAACCAGCATCAAACCAGAACATTTTCCCCAATTTTAAATTGCTAAGAAAATTCCTTTATTTTTTCCATCTTCTGGCTGCTACTGCCAGCATTATGATCTTTGAGTTAAGCAGGTGCTCAGATGCTGAATATGGGAAGAGAGTTTTTTCCCCATTATTAGATTTCACCTGACCAGCAACCTGCTCCAGTGAAAGGCATCCCTACCTATGGCAGGGGGTAGGAGCTGGATGATCTCTGAGATCCCTTCCAACCCAAACTGTTCTATGACTCTATGATTAACTAGAGCAGGCATGGTGCCATGATCTTTCTAACCCTGCTACAGCTCAAATATGTTTCCTTTGGAACATACTTTGGTGTGTACTTTCACGCACTCATCTCTTTGGTTGACTTTGCCCTGGGTTACCAAAACAGCCCCTTTTTCCTAGGCCTGGTTACTACAGCAACAGAATCTTTTTGAGTTTGGTAGCAACACACTGCAGGCAGCAAAAAAAATCTGCCATCAGTGCAAGAAACATGAAGATTCAAGTCAGCAGCCCATGAAGAGGAATATTCCTGTAGTAGCTCACCCCTGCCTCCCTAATTAAGGAACTCTAAGAATCCCCACCTCCCTGGCAGAGCACAAGCCTGAGCAATCCCTGACTTCAAAGGATGCACAACAGAGGTGCACTGCCCACAACCTCCTGTGTGCCTGTCACTGCAGAGAAACCACAGGAGAAATCTGATGGGCTTCACAGCCACAAGAATATTACACTCCACAGATGCTATTAGTTCCACTAATGATTAAAGCCAAAGCATCACTTTAAACTCCATATGGTATCACATCTGCATTCTTCTGCATACACGAGTATTAACACACAAAAAAGAAGGTTTGGGGGGGTTCTTAGGGTTTGGACTTTTTTTTTTTTTAATAACCAGAGAAGTTGTCCTGTATTGTTATTTCACTGCTAAGTGACTGTATTAGATATTATATTATTACTCCACTTAACTTTCATACAACTCAGAAGGAGGGAAAAAAAACCCCTCTCAGTGCACACAGTTATTTCTATCTAATTCACTGCCTTGGGACATGAGGATTTTTATTGCAGAGGTGAACAATGACTAGTGCTTAGCTGTCAGGTTGAGAGACTGCTTCTAACCCTCAGCTACAGTCCAGCCCAATGCAGCACACACAGACTCAACATAAGCAGTACACTAAGAACAGCACAAAATGGTCAATCTGATAATTTCTCAGCAGCAGCCAGTCATTCTACAAAGTTCAGCCAGACTATTATCACTGTTATTAATTAGTTCCTATCCTGAGAGAACGATCTATGCCAGATTTGCCCCTAATTTCAACTAAGGGAACTTACCCAAAAACATTTCATCTGGTCACACACAGCCCCCACTGAGTGAGTGTGCTATTATGAGAAAGCAAACGGATATAAATATAGCACAGTGACAGTATCCACTCTGCAGTTATTTCCTCTGCGAAACAGAGCAGAATGAAGTGGGAAAGCTGCTCAGCCAGCTTTCTTCTAAGGCCAGTGAAAACTGCATTGATGACATCAACAAAAATAATCAGTTAAAGACAAATCTGAGCAAATAATTCTCAAACAACACTTAAGCCAAGCAATCCGACCCCCTCTGAAGTATCCACCAATGTAAGATGACACTTCCACTTGTTTCTTCTCCATTTATATTCATTCATGGAATAGATTTTTTTTTCCTGGTAGCTTTTATTTTCACTAGCAAAATTGATTGCAAGTTGATAGATGAATTAATCATCCAATATCTGAAACCCTGCTTGTGATGAATAGGCTAGGACAGGGCAGAAATTAAACTTCATTGCTGGTTGAGTGTGCATAAACAGGCACTCCTCTGTAACCCACAATTCAGATGTAGAAATTCAGGTTATGATTTCCATAGCTAAAGCCAGAAAGCAAACAACCCCAAAATGCTTGGGGTTTTGTGGTGAGTTTTTTTTGGTGTGGCTTTTTTTCTTTGTTTGTTTTTAAACTCCACATGTAGTAACAAATACGGTTAGACAACATCCTTATCTCTGCAGAAAAAATAAAAAAGCAGCACATAGTAAGCAGAAATAATTTTCTGGAAGCATTTTCCCAGCTACAGTTGAACTGCCAACTTTAAACACGTTATTTTAGCATACAAGATGAATGTAGCTCAGGAAGAAGAAGAATCACTCTTCCTAATCCTCCTCTCATGCACCCTCCTCCAGCCTGTTCCCAAGATATGAAGCATTGCTTAAGAAATGCCCACGGAACAGACTGAAAGAAGTTGCTGCTCCTCTACATAGTTATTTATAATAGATAATCTTAGAATCACTCTTAATTCCAGCTCATCACTTACGGTGTTGGCACAGTTGCTCCAGTGAATTCAGTCTCATTATTCACCTTTGGGTTGTACATTATCTTGTATTTTATACATCATCCTTCTTTGTCCAGTGGATCTCTCACAAACACTTACAGAACCAAGTGAAGATGAATAATGACCCAAGGACAAAGCTAAATGCTGAAATACTATGATTTTATGGCCAGCTACAGAAAAGCAGGGACATGTTTTGAATACACAGACGAGGCTCTAAGTGAAGCAGCAATACACCCATGAATGCCACGCCTATGCAGTGACCTTCCACCAGGCTTCTGCACTACCCAAGACATTAAAAAGCACTCTGAAAGTCAGCAGGACTGCTCAGCTCTGCTGTCAATGGCCACACTCAGCTTGGAAACTTGATAAAAATGTCTTTGGGAAAAAAACCCAAAGGGGAACAGGATCAGCCATTCAGCTGAAAGTCATACCAAGGTGGGGATGACGGGACAAGTGCATACTTTTGGTTACCAGGATTATACTAACAATGGCAGCAGACACTCCACTGATTTATGCCATTGGAGCAGCTCACCTAGGACAAATCCTGCAGAAAGAGGAATGTGCCAAGCTGGTACATATTTTCAAAGAAAACTTTGCCAACAACATCCTCTTTAAACCTGCTGGGAGGGGGAACTACTGCTGAAACCCACAAGCACTTTACCCCAATAACTGAGATGTTTCACTAGGGAATCAAAGGCAAATTTCACAGCGTAACCATACGAAAGAATTTTGCAACATGATCACCAGAACCATGAGTTCTACTTCAGGCTCACTGTATCTCTAAATAGACCTCGCCAGCTTCCACGTCCCATTCCGTTACAGGGATCACATTATCAAGGGTCCTGCCACAGCATCCTGGGTCACAGCACCTACTCTGTAACTGGCACTGCCTTGCTAAAATGTGACAGTGGTAGTGACAACACGTGTGTCCTCTCAGTCTCCTCAGACTGCAGTGACACATGCTTTGGAACAGGAAGAGAACTAGGGTGTCATGTGGGGGAAAAAAACCAAAAGAAAAAAGTCAATCATCGTCACACACACCACTTGAAAATTCTTCAGCTAAACCTGAGCCATAAGCCACCAATATAAGAACTTAAAGCAATCTGGGCAAACACAAGAGAAGGAATGAGCATCATCCTTCTCTGCCCAATCATCACAGCTGTCCACCTTTACCACTGCTACGATATAAGCAAGCACTTAGAGGCCCATGCCAAGTTACTTTCACAAGCACAGCAGTACATGGAGAAGAGGCCTTGAGGCATCCCTTCCACAGACATCAAACAGGGAACAAGAACCAGATGCCAGCCCACAAGGAAAGCCCTCCAGGAGAAGTTCAGAGAGCCTTACCTATGTACAGGGAGGAATCTTTCCGCCTCACATGGTCATCAATGTAGGAAACTCCCAGGGGCTGGACAGGGGTAGCACCAATGCCCAGGAGGACCTGTGCCCCGATGAGCAGCAAGTACATCATGTTGGTAGCAGTCCTATTCCTGCAGATAAGGTCTGGGTCTGGTCCCTCATCACTGGTGGACCCGTTGACAGCACACACATCCCTCCCTTCAGCTCCCCAGCGTATTTCTCCCGATTCGTATTCGTACTGGTGGGTCAGAAATTCAGGCAACGCAGAAAGGAGGGCACCCAAGGCCATGACTATCCCTCCACATCCTATCAAGCGTGGCCGGTGTCCTCGGGCTCCAAAGTAGCTCACAAAGAGGATGAGGGCCAGGTTGCCAATCTCGAAGCTGCTGGCAATGACGCCCACGTCAGCGCTCTGCAGGTTGAATCGCCGCTCCAGGGTGGTTAAAACACTCACCTACAACAGAGAAATCCAGAGAAAATTACATTCCATGCCTACCATTCTCCTCATATTTACTGCTAAAATGCAAATCTCCTTGACTTTTTCCTGGAGCTGAAACCATACCCATCAAGGACATCCAAATCACAGTACAGTAGCTGAGCTCCAAGCATGACCTGACTGTTCAAATACAGCCATGCCAGAAGGTCCTAATACCAAGTGACATTTCACAGCCTACCACCTGTCTGAGCACATGTCACTTCCGAATTCCTGTGCCCATCAGTGTGTATTTTGGATGCCTGCAGACACCCACGATTCCATGATTCTGTCTTTGGGCTCCCTTTCTATTTGAAGGCACAACTTCACTGTCCCACGGAACCAAGGCACAAACCACACTGAGCTTCACATCCTGCCAGGCACCCAGTTCAGTTCATTCCCTTGGAATGAACTGCACTTAGGATGCAGCAGAAAAGCCTGCAGATTCTTTGCCTGCACACCAGCACAAGGCTATCGAGCCACTCAGAGACAGTGATGTACAAACAGGCAGTTTAGCTGGCACTGAATGCTTTTACTCAAGTATATAAATAAAATGCTGATCAAAGGGTTTAAACTGTTTGTGGATTAGTTAATGACTGGGATCGTCACAGAGTATTTTTGAGAAGACAGGCCAATTAAGGTTTATATAGAAGATTTAAATCCACCATGAAGAAGGGATGATTTAACAAATTGTGGGTATTTAACACTAGGAAGAGAGAAGCACATGAATAGTCTTCAAATATTTAACATTGCTGCAAAAAGGAATGACCTGTTCTTTGAATTCAAAATGGATGGGACAAGAAGTGACAAGTTTAAACTGCAGCATAGATGATTCAAGTTAGATACAAAGGGGAGAAACCAGATTTTACTGGTAGGGATTGTGAGGCATCGAAATATGTTGCCTAGAAAGGCTGCAGAGGTCTTAGAGCACAGATCAGCATCTGTCAGGTAAGACACAGGTGTGACTGATCTTGCCATGGGGCAGGAAAATGAACAAGATCATCTCTTGAGAACTCTTCCAATCTTGATTACATGATGCAGCGAAACACAAGTGGATTTTCTGCAACAGTCAAGCACTGATCAGAGCATGAAGGATGAACCATTAAGTATCTCACTTGCTGTCAGGTCTGCTCAATGGAGAAAACAGAGTATTCTCATGTCTATGGTAGCGTCCCTCTTCTACAGTAAAAAAGCAACAAAAGAAATCTTGAATGTGTCACGGAAATGCCAAAAACTTTTACCTTGAACAAAAAACTATCTAGTTTTTCAAACTGTAAAAGATGAAGGTATTTAAGGTTGTTCTAAAAGATGCAGGTTTCTCTATTCCAAAAAAAATGTGATAAAGACCTCAGAGCAGAAGGTAGCCCCTGGATAGAATAAAAATAGCCTCCCACTGGAGGCACTGAAAATCTTTGCTGATAAACCTCACGAAGCAGGAGCCAGCCTGACCGACTTTAAAGTATTCTGACAGCAGTTCTTCTCCGGGGGCAGATTGCCTCTGCCAGGGTGCACCAGGGCACAGTTGGACAAAGACAGCCCCGTCGGCAACAAAATGGAAAATGGAAACAACCCACTTCTGCTGCTTTGCATAAGCAAAAGCTCCCAAACCTGACTGTGATAAGTGTCCAAGTCAGATGTCCAAAACTGGACTGTGTTAATGTTTTCTGAAAATCCAGCCCTCTTCTCATACAGGCAGCCATCATTTTATACTACCACCAGTGTAATCCTCCCCAACTAAAGAGCAGAGGAAGGCAAGGAGAAAGAAACCTAAAAATGAAATCCTATGAATAAAGGCAGTGCAAGAGCAGTAATTCTTTCCATGCCTACGCCAGGTGTGCGTGTCAGAGGGAGAGGAGATCACCACTCTGCCTGCAGCACCAGGTGCAGGTCCCTGCTGGGATGAAACAGCCCCGTGACTCACGAGGGACAAGGGAGTCCTCTGTGAGAGGGGACAGCACAGCCTGTCCTGCTCCAGTGGCCTCGGCCAGCAGGGCTGGAGCTCACATTCTGAGGGACACTGCTGCTCCCAGCCCTGTCTCTGTGGGAGCTGAGCAGGTGAGCACAGACACCGCAACAAAACCTCCTGCTGGTGTTTCCAGAGCAAGGCATGACAAGGAGGGGGATCCACACATCCCATAGACACAGGCAGATCCACCAGGCACCTGTGGGAGAGAGAACCATGGAATGGTTTGGATTGCAAAGGACCTTAAAGACCATCTATAGTTCCAAATCTTTCACCATGGGTAAGGATTTATCATCCATGGTTTTATTGCAAGGTGTGGTCTAATAGGGCTGGCGCTGGGGTCCTGTGAGCACCAATTCTGACAGACTGGGGAATCTCTCCAAGATCAATATATAGCTCTGAGCATGCAGAATTATGTCTGTGGTGCTCATTTCTGAGCTGTACCTAGATGGAAAACTCGTGATTAGTCATTACAGCTGTGTAAACTGAGGTAGAGAGCCAACTATTAATGAGACAAGTACAGTCAACAAAATTAATTTCTGATGGAATAATTTAGGCTGGAAGATTGAAAGCCAACAGAAGTGATTTCCCAAGGCCAACTGGTATTAACTAGTTTTGGAAGTCACTCACATTTTGACCTGGCTGCCACATTTTAGGCTTTTACCATACATATATACAAGTGGCTAGAAAACAGGAAGGTGTTTAGACACATGTGGGTGCCAGATCTCAAAAGGGTCAGATTTTGGACAGCTGGATTTCAGATACAGAAAACGGCACCATTTTCAGGTGCAGTTCACAGTGACAGAGACAGTAAATTGGTGACAGAGACAGTAAATTGGTGACAAACCAGAGAACTAAAACCAGAGTCCCAGCTCTCATTCCACTCTTATTTCTGTGGGACTTCATTATTTTCCTTTTCACAAACACGAACCCACTCACAGTAGGGAAAAAGAATCTCACCATCCCCTAATACTTTCCTGCTTTACTTTGGTGAAAAGACTGAAACAAAAGCAGGAGGAGGACAACAATACAGGGCAAATTCCAACTCTCTTGATAAAATCTGGCAGTTCTCCTTATTCCTCTGGCCAGACCACACTGCACTTCCCAGTCTGCTCCTTCTGGCTGCAGCACTGCTGCCCAGTGCTACCAGCTCTGCCTTTGCTAAGTGGGTTATGAGGTGCAGGGGGTATGGTGAAAGAACAAATCCGTCACATCAACCTTGAGCATCCAGAAGAAAACAGCATCCAAAATGCTGAGACCAGCACCAGCAGAGTAGCCTCCAAAACTGACAGCCACAGTGAGGGAAAAAAAAAATCCCAAAATAAAAATAGGGCTGGGAAATAAACTGTCAACACGCAGATTCTTAGCCAGAGAACAACAGGAACCCAACTGCATTTTATCCAGGGTAGCTGCAGCCTGGACAGCACAGCCCAAACTCTTACTGTGACATTCTCTGTGACCTTAGAAAGACCAACTACAACATCAGCAATAGCACAGCACAGACGTCACCTGCATTTATGCAAAATAAACCCCTGCCCATGGCTAAAATCGTCTCCCCCACCCTCCATGCTCCATTTTCATGGGACTTTCTGTATATAAGGTTTAACCTGACTAAACTTGTCGTTTCTATGTGGGATGTTTCCAGTGCCCTGGTAACTGGGATAAAAACACTGTATTGCCCATATTTCCTTTCACAATCCTGTTCCCCAGCAGACCAGCCATCACCACTCCCAGACGCTAACTCTTTTTAACCAGAGTTACATAAAATGTTGTAAAAAACACCACGGGTCCCTGTAAAATACTGATGTCATGTGGAAAGGCTGTGAGGATTATAAAAAGTCCCTGTGTGCTGATGCCAGGTCAATCACTCCAGAGCACAGCCCACGTGGATGCTGTTTAAGAGCAGGGATGTGGGCCATGGGATTGTGCAGCCTCACAACAGCTTCAGATGGACAACCTCCTGCTAAAACACAGCAGGGAAACACCAGGAGCCCACAGCTGTGAGGCTGCTTCTTCCTGACTCCTGTCAACTCGCACAGCTGTTTAGTCAGGGATGGGAAGAATTGGCTAAGAGGATATTTAGCTAAAAAAAGCTTCTAACCCAAGATCAAAACCATTACCAGGAAGCAAAGACAGCACCCAGCAAAACTCATGCAGACAAGATAGAGCAGATCATGCAGTCTGAGCCCAAGGAGTCACTGGTGTGAAACCACCCACAGGACCAGACAGGTCCAGGGCAGGCACAAGGACAGAGGCAGGGCCAGTGCTCTATCCATGGCACATGCCAGCACCCAGGACAATGGGAACAGCACTGAAACCACAGCTTCCCATGGCTGTTACTCCACGGGTTCCTGCTCCTCCACACTGGGTCTGTACCCAAACAGCCAACTGGACCACTCAAAACTACACCAGTTTGGCACCTGCACACCTTGCTCATGCAGAAAGCAGGCTGGGCATCTAGAAAAGAACATATAACCCAGCCTTCTGGCTTTCTGTGAACACACTGCAACTAGAAGTGATTAAAAGTTGTAGCATGCTTGCCCTGTGTCCTCCTCTGAGCCACGGCAGGCTGCACACACACATTTGGATCAGATGACTGACACCAAACAGGCCTGGGCTAAAGGGGTCTCTCTCCTAACACCATTCTAAAACACTTCTCAGTGACTGAAAAAGGAAAATGTCTCACGTAACGCACACAGTGATAAATGACCCACATAAAAAAAAAAAAAAAAAAAAGAAATCAATCACCACCTTAAAATTTTCCAGCCAAAGCAATTTGTATTGCAACTTTTGTAACTAAATCCAGGGAAGCTTATGCCATGCCATTCTGGACTTATTTCAATAATACATGCTCACATTCATCATTCCTGTCTGTCCAGAATCTACAGACCTCTGCCTTTCTGAACCAAAGTAAATTTGTTTTCTCTATAGGCTGTTTATTTTATATTAGTGCTCAGCAAAAATACAATCCACAGACCTGCTTCACCCTATTGCCCCACTTCATCAGTAGAAATGAACTGAAGGCTGGGAGCACCATTATGGAGTCAGAGCCACAGAACATTGAAAATGAATATCATATTGTTTGTATCTCCAATGATCAAGTCATATTCACCCACAGAGTCTCCAGTTAGGTTCATTGTATTAATAATACTGGGTTATATATAGAAAACACATTGACTTTATGCCTGAAGGGCCTTTTCAAAAGGCTTCTTTTTAATGTAAAATACATTTTCTCAGTTATGTGGTAAGAGATTGGACTTGAAGAGACATGTCTGCAGTGCTACAGGGTGTAAAATAATTGCCTGGCAACTACGTTCCCCAAGGAAAACAAATGCAGTCTCCATTAGAGAGCTGGGAAACACAAGGTTCCTTGCAGAGCCAAAGGGACCATGCCAGAAGTGCCACTCCTTCCAGGTGCCTCCACCCACTTCTCCAGGAGTCACCTCGTCCTCTCTTCCAGCAGCTGTGCTGGAAGTGATCCCATCACTGGGAGACTCTCAACAGCTCTCCTCCTGTAGAGCTGGTCCCCAGGGGCTTGGTCACCCTCCTTCCACTGCCACCAGGCTCAGGCTTCAAGCACAAGGGAATGATGCTGATCCTCTGCTCTGAAACATTCCTGCTCCACAGTTCCAGTGCTGAGATGGATCACCTGTGGTTGAGCTTTTTAAAAATGTTTTTTAAATTTTTTTTAAAAGCTTTTAAAAAACTTTTTAAAAATGCAGCCACTTCCTTGGCGTTTTGCACACTCCTTCCCCATCACATGGTTGGGAGGAGAGCAACAACCTTAATTTAATACCCTTTGCCCAGGTAACAGCTCTTCTTGCTGCTCCTCACCCCACCAAAGTAGTGAGGGCATCAGGACTGCCTGTCTCAGGCTGCTGATCCCTTGTTTGAACACCTTTCCTGGTCCACCAAAGTCAGTCAAAAGTTAAAATACATTTTCACTGCAGATGCCAACACCTGTGCTGGCTCTGGGCACATGAACATAAGGGAAAGCAAAAAAAGGTGGTGATATGGACACACCCAAGCTGGCTCTGCTCAAGGTCTGGAAATCATCTCTGCATAGGAATTTGCATTCACATGACAGGGATAATAGATGCCACAGCTGAACCCCTGCTGAAAGCAGGGTGTTATTAGCTTGGCTCTTGCTGCATGTGCCTGTGCTGTTTTCTAGGCCAGCACTCGAAAAATCTGCAAGTTACTGTACTGGTGCCATGAGGAGTTTGCAGATTGGATCTGTGCCTCACTGGTGTGAAAAATTCATTTTATATTCTAGTGACCAGCTCTGAGGTTACTGACACAGTCCAAATTAAGCACACGTTCAAGGTCAGGACTTTCAGGGCCTGAGAAGAGAGAAGGTATTGTACCATGCAGCAAGAGAAACAGCACATCACACTCCTAGCTGAGGCAAGGCACACATTTTTGGCAACATTCTTCTCTCTGGCATCAAGCAGAAAACTTTCCTGTCATCTCCTGTAGCCCACTGTGCATCTCCTCACCACATTTCAGCAGCCACAGCATCCTGTGCCCCTGGCCAACACACAAGGCACAAAACAAATGTACCTGGGCACCTTTTGCAGGGTTTCACAGCTGTGCACAAACACAGCGATGCTCCAGGCTGCTGCACACTGCAAACAGAGCAGAGAGTACTCAGCACCCAAGGAAGATATCCTGTTTGGTCAGAAGCTGATACATCAGTGCAAAGCCACAATTTGTTCCGAAATAGCTTAAACCAGAAAAAAGCCACGTGCCTCTCAGAGGTAAATGTGCGTTTTTCACTACTCGAGTGAAACTGGGATCCAAATACGCTGCATAAAAACCTCACCTCTAACCCAGGCACCATTGCAGCAAACAGCAAGGCAGGCAGGGCTGTCAATACCTCCCTCATTTGCTCCCTAAAGATCCTGCAAGGGACACAATGGGCTGACCCCCTTTCCCAGCTCCCCCAGGAGGGGAAGGCGCAGTGCCCCATTTACAGCGGTGTGAACACAGAGATCACTGGGGTGTTGTTTGCAGCTGCCCCCTCACATTCATGGTGGAAAGTCAGCCTGAGTCACCAAGAGCTCAAAGCAGACCCAGGTACAGAGCCAGGCCACACCAAACTGCCTAAGAACTTGAAAGGCTTTTTCTGTTGCTCTGAAACAGATGCACACCACAGCCAAAATCTAGTTTTTTAACCTTTTAAAGCCCCACTCTACAGTGATATCATAATCACAACCACCGACTTAGTGTCCATACAAGCTTTCTGCCTCCAAGTCTGCTGCTCAACACTGACCTCACTGAGTGAAAGCAGGTGGTATTTTAGTCCCTAACAAGGTATCTACATAAAAACACCCGGTGCCAGAATCCATTTTTAGCACAAACTTTCCTTGAATAGCACACTTACAACAAAGCCAGTAGGTATTTGAATCCTTACTTATTTTTAAATGTTATGTCATCTTCCCTTGCAGCCAAATAACACATCATAAACATGCAAAGAGGCACAAACCTCAACCCTGTAGCTGCATTTCTGCATGCTTTAAAAACTGTAGCACAGAAAGCGCTGCCGGCACATTTCCGACCTGGAGGATGAAGAATTCCATGTGGAATAAGTGCACAGCAGCAGGGGCTGGTGAGCAGGGGCAGCCAATCCCTCTGTCAAAGTAAACAGCCAAGGGAAAGCTGCTGGAACATCTTTGACACATTCAGAGATGGATTTTTTTTTTCCTCCATGGGCATCAAGTAGGTGTAGAAAGCCAGATGAAGAGGAATTCAAAGCATATAATTTAAATGTAGGTTCCTGCAGCACTCCTGGCTACATACAGAACTGGCAGCAAGATTCATACATGGATCTGGAACTCTGCAAACTGGGCACCATGATGCTGGGTTCCAGCTGAGAGGAGGAGATGAAATTCGTGTTGCTGGAAGACTCCTAACAGGAAATATCCCACGGACTATGTACTACCACTGGAGAGGCACAATCCCAAGCTGTCACACTGCAACACCCTCCCTTCTCCACCTCCACAACTGAATGCAGGTTTGCTTGTTCATCCCATAAAACACTTCCTAACACAACACTTCCATGCCTGCAGAGAAGGCTTTCTACTATGAGCATGGCACTTGCCACACAGAAACCATAATGCCAGCCTGCCCAGGAAACCTGCCACGTGAAGGGCTTCATGTTAGCTTAATTTGTGATCAGGAGCTGAACTCGGGCTAAGGGCTGCACCCGAGTTATGGCACAGTGCAGGTGAAGAAGCAAGGCTGTGGAACTGGTTGCTGAAGCATTCCCAGCTGCCAGGCACGAACCAGAGCAGAAGTGACACAGGCAGGACACTCTGAGGCAGCATTAATAAAAGCTTTGAAGGAAGCTGAATTCAGCTTTCACGGTTGGAGGACACCAGTGATTATATAAAGGCTATATACTGGGAGAGGAGCTTTTCTAAGAAGTCCTAATACTTTTCTCCTCTTCTGCTCTGGCTCTGCTGATATCTCTCCTGCTCTACTCCATATCCAGCAGAAAGGATGCCTGGCTGCAGCAAATGGGAACTCAGCTTAGGGAGAAGTTTGAAGCTTTTCCCATCAACCAATGCTTTAATTTAGTAAGCCTTGGGACACAGGAAGCCATTTAAAAGGGAAACAACAAAATGTTGGCCACACTGTAATGTGCCATTCCACAGCACTTTGTAACAACTCATAAAAGAAATACTGAATTACACTTCTGCACGTGGAATTGGGGTCTCTCTAGCACCTAACCATCAACACCCCAAGCTTGCCCCAGAGCCACATGTGCTGCTTGCTTATCCCCACCTCACACCCTGCAGCCCACACAAGCACTGTCCGTGTCATCCTGTTTATTTGCTAAGTAACACCCTCCTACAAAGCTGTTCACAAGCCACTCATTTCTCCTTTCACGTTGTGTCTGTGCAGTGCCAAGGGTACAAACAGGAGCCATGTGCTGGCTGCTGCCAAACTTCCTACTAAAGGGAGAGGCAGGCTGGGAGGTGAGCAAGGAGGGCCACGGTGTCAGCAGGCGAGCCACGGCTTGAAGGTGATCTTAAATCTATTTACAGCAGAATCACCAGGCCCTGAAAAACTTTAATGAGCACACACAAGGAAACCAGAAGTTCCAGCCTCTTCTATTTACCTGTCAGAGTCTGACATGAGCCAAAGCACAGGGGTTCCCATGGAGGATGACTGCCCCTAGGGACATAGCAAATTCTGGGAGGAATCCATCATTCAGGGACTAGAGTGGGAATGGTTTTGGATTCAACATTCAACACAAAGCCAGAGACAGCCACTAACTAATGGTTACTGCAGCCAACATGAGCACTCTCTCTTCTCTGCTTGAACTTTTCCAGTCTGGGTTCTCTCAACCTCCACAGCCATTTCAAATCCCATGTTTTCATCTCCTTCCAGTTCTTCACTCATCCTTTGCAGACAGCTTCTACATGAAGTTAATTCTCTTTATACTCAGCTTCTCCCTCGTTCCTGCCTCCCCAAGGTACTAATTACAATACAGTTTATTAGCCAGGCACACAACACTTAGACTCTAATTTTGCCCTGCTTTAAAGGAAGCTAGACACCACTGAGACAGTCCACTGCAGTCAGTAACAGGGAAGGGTATTTTTCAAAAGCACTTCATTGGCTTTGGAACAAGAGTCCCATTTTCAAAGAGACACTTGGAGTAAGTCACTTCTGTCGATGACAGCATGGCTCAGAAAACATCCTTGAAAATAATACCCTCAGGCTTTTAAAATCCATCACTTACCAAAGAGTGAGTAAAGCAGCCCCAAGCAGTCTTTTCCAGTGAAGCCTCAAACAGCAAAAGGCTAAATGTTTCAGCCCTGACATTTCAGGCAGGTGTGAAGGAAACAGGGATAACATCCAGCAACAAGTCTGCATCATCACAGGTAGGACAGCACAAAATTACCACCCCATTAATTAATTTAGTTCAGCCTGTTATGATAACTGCTAGAGACCTGGTTCAGGGCACAAGCACAGGGCACTCTCATCCCATTAACCATCACTGGAGCAGCTCAGTGCCCATCATCCTACACCAAAAGATGACCACAGAACCTGACAATAACACAGCTAGCACATTTGCTGATTGAGACAGAAAGCCCAAAGAAGGCCTGGAGATGTCCATGGCAAAGCCAGGAAATGAGCCCAAGCATGCCTGGTCTGCACCTTCACCACAAAATACAAATAGTAGCTGTTCCTCAGCCAACAAGAGTTACCCCATGGGCTCAGCTGTCCTCTCCCAAGCCTGCCACATGTCACATTGTCCAAATGTGAATAAATCCAGATTTCTCTGGGCACAGATATTAGTCTTGACTGATGAAGAAAGTCAGTTTGGACATGACAGGTCTGGACAGTTAGCTGCAAAAGAAGACCTTGGCTTTAAAATATTATCCACATGTGGCAGGAATGTTCCTCTGTTCCTGCCAAGATGCCACCAACACCAGAATCTACCTTGCCAGTACTGGTTCAGAGGAATCAAGCTGCTGTTCCTCCACCATTTAATCTCTTACTTGCCTGAATAGTGGGGGCAAGGAGGAGGTCAGGGAAATACACAGTGACAGGACTCCTGGAAACACTCCATGAACCTAATATTTTGTGACACTGTCTGGATACCAAGAGTTCTGAACACAATCAGGATGCTGAGAATCAAATTGAAAGTGTCCGAATCTATGTACTGTGAAGTACAGGAGGAAGATAAAGAAAAAAAATCAAATGTCATTTTAGTTTCATTTGCACTTCCAGTGTAGCAAAGTTCTGTGCACCTCTTAAAGATCCCATTCCCTGAAGCCTCAGTGTGATGCCTAACAGAAATCCATAAAGACTTGATAAACAGAGACTTGAGTACAAGTATTGGAGTAACCAGTATTGGAGTACACATATTGGAGTAACACACTCCATTCATGTCAAAAGGCCTGGCTGGCTAAACCAGAAGACCACACTTTGCCACAAGCTATCTGCAGAACATTTTTGTCCATTTTGGCCAAGCACTCCCCCAAACTGTAATGCCAACTCAGAGTAAGTCAGTTTGAACGTGGAAATACAGAAGTACTGAGCTGGAAACATTGTAGGAGAAAAAACTTCCATGCATGAGACTATACAATCTTATACCAAATCCCAGAAAGAACTCTGCATCCAGATTTACCTCCCAGCTGTTACCCTGCTAACCAATTGCTCAGTGGATGGCTGCCCACAGATACCAGAGATGCAGTCTATTAATGTGGGAGTATCTGGAAAACTTAGATAACAACAAGGGACCCTGGGCACTGTTCTGAGATAGACTTCAAAAGTTTGCAATCTGAAAACACACAGAACTGATTCTAGAGACTGCATCCAGTATTTCCCAAGAGTCATTATATACAACCACAGTAATTCATTAGGGATCTTACAACTACAGCAATTCATTAGGGATCTATTTAAATAAGAAGGCAAAAAAATTTTGGCAAAAAGCTTGTCCAGCACTGAATTAAGCTGAATAATTCAAATCAATAAATGCCATCTTAAATAAGGAAGGCTACACCATAAGGCTCAAATGCTTCCACAAGAAACAGCAAGAAGAGATTTGAAACTTCTGCCTTCTTGCTAAGAAAGAGCAAGAACTGATATTAAGTGCAACACATTAGCCTTGATGCATCCTAATCCATGGAAAAACCAGAACTTCTGTACAGGACCAGCATCTGAGAAAGCGTGTGCACTTGTGCCAAATGACACAGCAAACCCACAAAACTGTGCCTCTAGCACATGGCCTGCTAGTGTGGCTTAACTTCAATAGCCATCAAATAACTCCCAAGCTGATTCTGGAATCCATTCATTCACACAGTGATCTGTCAATGCAGAAGAGGCCTCAATTAAGCAAATTAACTCATAGAAGTGCACATGGAATACTTTCAGCCTTTGCTCTCAAGCTCTCTGAAGCTGGTAGGTTTGAATCCCAAAGACTATGGGAAAGCTTTTCAGTAACCCGAAGCAGCTTCCTTGAGTTACAATTTTTAATAGTATTAAATATGACAGACTATAGAAAGAGAGCTAACAAACCCAAAACCCAACCTAGACTAGCATCTTGTGACATCTTGTGACCCAAGGGCTCAAGCAGCCATGTGGCTTTGGTATCACATTTTGATATCAAAAATAGAAACCTGTGGTCCAATTAGCCCCCTTTGGACTAAAGCTGGAGAACACAAAACAAGGCAGGCTCCTGCAGGAGCACAGCTGAGCTCAATGGGCATTCCTTGCCCCTTGGATGAGACCATCTATCTACAGGATCACCCAAACAGCCATCACTGCCCTTCACAAACAAGCACCCCTAGACAAGGCATCCCTTCAGCTGAAGCTCCTGTCCCTCAGCCAGCAGCTGCACTGACTTCAGACATAAGGACCTGCATTATAACTAGCTATAGGCAGCAGGAAACAAAGTGTGCATCTCATGCAGGGGCTGAAAGGCCCATTGTAATTAACCACTCTCGGCCCTGTACGCTGGACAAGACAAAAACAAAACCCACAGTTTTCCTTTGCTGGTAAGCCCTAAAAACACTGCCCACTATTTCCCATAAAGGGCCTGTATGCCCAGCATTTTCTCTGTCACAAGCTAGAGCATTTGGCATAGGCTCTGGGAAGGTTAATTCCCACAAAAATCACATTTTACAGACAATTCCTGCAGGACAGAAAGAACACCACCATGTTTTAGTCTCACAGACATGCTCCTCCTTGGGCTGAACCTTGCTGCCCAGTGGGGCACCACAAAAACCAGTGACTGATCACCAAGTGCAGACAGGACCCAAGCAAAAGGGAAACCATTTACCCAGTGGCAGCCAACATTTCTGCAAAGAGCACGTCAGTGCTCAAACATGATTAATGGTTTACTTCAGCTCATGGCGAGGGTGGATGCTCTCCCAGCAGAGCACAGCGAGGATCTGACAGAGAATACTCCCAGAGAGCCCAGAGGGGAAAAGAAGGAGTGGGATGAGGGGAATATGGTGTTTTGATTTTTGCCTTTGTTTTAAACATCAAAATCTATTTTAATGGGCGATGAAAATTAATTTTCCCAGGTCAAGTCCATTTTATCCCTGACAGTAATTGCTTTATGTCAACCCACATGCTTTTTCACCTCATTTTCTGCCCCCACTGTGTTGATGAAGGAGTGAGAGAGAAGCTGGGTGGTGATCTGGCTGCAGACCAAGGCTAACACACCATAACATTTCACCAAGCAAGGTGGACACCCTTTAACAAAAAGAGTTAAAGCTTGAAGAATAACTTGGAGAAAATAGCTTTCCTAAATGACAGCAATTACAGCTCTTCCTGCAGCTCAGTGAGATGATGAGAAACAAGCTGTAGGTTTGAAAAACTGGAAGTCTTAAGCTTCTACTCTTTAAAAATCAAACCTTAGTTATATACTGTTATTTTTCTGTTGTTTCCAAATTTCTGGGTATCAAAGGATCCATCCATAATATGGCTACTCAACGCATTATCATATAACACTCAGACCATGTCAGGATGAGAAGTGAGCATGTTTCCAGCAGATGAAACCCATTAGCAGGGCACAAGAAGCAGCAGGACACCACTGGGGGCATTCCCCTTTCATGTTTTTCAAAATAATTTTCTTTCAGTCAGTATTTTAGCTTCTCTCTTGGGAAGTTTTAAATGCTTGCCCTCTTCTCTCTTGGCATTTCTCAGTGTAGACAGGCACATGTGGTATTTTTCAGAGGTCCAGACACCTGCCCTGCTACTGTCCCCAGCAAGGCACATCTTCCTTCAGAGATTCCTTTCAAGCCAAAGTGTGAGGTTTAGTCCATTCCAGCACCAAAACACTCCCAAGCAAATCTCTGGTCTCCTGCTAATGAAGTGCCAAACCATGTCTGCATGAAGCTGAGAAGTGGAAAGAAGTAGCAACTATTTCATATCCTCCTTTTCAGAAATAAAAAACAAGAACTCCAGACAATCTTTCTGCAGCCCTTCCTGGTTAAGTTCCACCAGAGAAAACAAATACCATTCATTGTTTAACAGGATAGCCTGCAAAACTATTAAGTTATGATGTTTTCTCACTCCCTGTTATTCCTTTGGAGAATTAAAGGGATTAAATAAATCTGAAGCTACAGAAAACTCAGAACTCTGTCCTGCCACCACTGCTATCCTCTGGCTCTGCTGTATTTGAACATAGGTGTGCCACAGGTTAGCTCCATCTAACTCATGTTGCAAGAAGACTCCAGAAAAAATACTTCCTTTCCACCTTCAACATAAATTCATAGAGTAATTCCACTGTTTTAGGAATGCAGAGGGCACCACTACCTGTCACCCTCCACTCTAAAACAATTCCACATTTTTTCATGCAGTTCTCCAGGTATTAAAATGTTAGGTATTATCCTAAAATATACATATGCAACACACATCTCAAGGCTGTTTATTCTATACTGACCCACACTCAATGCTGATTTCAATTCAGCCAAAGTCTTTCAGTGGGAGACAAAAAAAAAGTATGCCACAAATATACCACTATTCATCTTTGAAAATGAAAAGTGAAACATTTCTGAAAGGTTTCTGTAGTCTTCCACACCCACACCACAAATCTCTTCTCAACAGCCAAACTTTCTTTCAGTTTCCTTATGGTAGAGTTTGTAGTTGCCTTAAAAAACCCCCAAAAACTAAAGAATATGTTGGATTCAGATGCAAACATCAAAGCACCAAAAAACAAACCTGCCATAGTTGTTTCAGAAACTGGGTGAGTCATGAAGACCTCAATACAACTGAATTATCCAGGTTCTGTCAAAAACTTCACTGTCATTTGATGGATCACCATAAGACTAAATTTTAAGTCTTTTTCCACTTTCAGTAAACTCAGGAATTATGAATTATACCAGTGAACAGCATGGTAAGTGTTTCAAAAGGACAACTTAGTATTAAAAATAAGCCAATTCCAGCAATCCTTGCCCATGAAACAGATGTAACATGAAATAACAACTCCTGTGCCCCCACACTGGCTCTTACAGCCACTTATCTAAGAGCCACTGTGCCTGCAAACATGCAGATACCATCCAAGTGATAGCTGCAGACACCAAGATGGTTAAAAAAATACAGAGAAATCAGCAGCCTGCTTGGTGGGGTTCTGAAAGGCTACTATGAAGGGAGAGGCAACAGAGGGCAAAAACAGAAACCAAAGCACATTCCTTTTCTTCTTGAAAATAACAATGATGATAAACATTCCAGCAAACCAGAAATAAATATTTTGCTTTTACACTCCAGTAATCTAAAATAACTGACTGGGTTCAGGCACTGCTGCAACAGAAGCTCAGTAAAAGATCTTTAACTTCAATACAGTGGGCACTGTGCAATAGCAGGAGAGCTGCCTGCCTCACTTCAGCAAGGAATACTCAGGTGGTAAAATGCTGAAGCACATCAAATCAGGAATAAGGCTGGGAAAAAAAAAAAGTTGCTAACTGGAGAGTTTAGAAAATCTGATTTTAGTTCTGAGGTGTCTCCTAGTTTGCTGAGTGAGGAGAGGCAAATCCAGACCTGTCCTCTCAGTCTTTACCTCTGTATGATTGCAATTGTATACCTGCTTAACATCTGGGAAAGGGAACATTCCTTCTCCCCCTTCTCTCTAACAGAAACAGCTTGGATCCAGGGACCACCTCTCTGAACACTACAGAATGCTTCCCATAACAGGGCAGAGCCCTCCCAGCATGGATGGGAAGAGTGACAGACACTCCAGGAGCTCCCTCAACAGCCTGCAATCACTATTGATCCTATTGACAGCAGATGGAGCAGGGTGAAATCTCTATTCCCTGGAGCAGGCACCACTGTTTGCTTTGCACTATCTACAGAGACAGAGCTTCTAGTGGCTGTTCCAAGGTGACCTGGAGACAGGACTCTTGGGGTTCTAGTCCTGGTTTTGCTGCAGAGCTATAATGAAGCCTTTTAAATCAAAATCACTGGCCCATTTTTCTGCGCAATAGGAAAAATTAAGTCTTCCAAACTTCACTGGAGCACTTAAAGGAGTTACTACACAAAGTACTATCACGTTTATTCAAACTCTTTTGGATGATGCTTAAAATACAACACTTGTAGTTTCATCTGGTGTTGATCAGGAGACAAAGCCACACTAATTCATCCAAGGTGCAACCTCACCCTCTAAATAGCTTGCCATTGTTTGATCTTCCTGTGAAGGAACAGCAGGAGACCAAGCAGTCTACAAGAAAGGATTATAATACACAGAGGACAAATTCTTCTTGACGAATTGCAGAATAACCCTTCCAAAGCAATAAATTTGCACTGCTGTAGCAGGACAGAAGTTGGCTTTTGGTCCTTTACAACATCCTGAAAGTAAGGGAAAGAAAAGCCCATGCAAACCTGACAGACATCCCTTTCTGGGAAGCAGGGAGTATCTGCTCTGCCTTGCAGAGAAGGGGAGGGATCACAGTTCCACTGAGCCCTCTCTGGGACAGGGGCTACAGGACCACTAAAAGAGTCACACTGCATGAAATTCCCAACACAAAAGGCATAGCCCTTCAGACCAGTGCATCCTCTGCTCTAATTCAAGATCCCTTTAAACCTCAGCTGCAGGAACACTGCAGGCCATTAAACCACACAGAGCCTGTCACACAGGCACCCTGCAAGAGCTGGAGGGATTCTGGAAGCAAAGGCTGGCCAGAAGAAATGAGACATTGGTTTTACAGCAGACCACAGCATTTCTAACTGTTCCTTCTTTCAGGGCTTACAAACATCACTTGGCCCTTACAGAGAAATGGAAGAACTGCCAAACTTTCTACTAAAAAATAATAAAAACACTAAAATCAACTAGTCCACATTTAGACATCAAGTGCATTTTGTCCTTAAATGGATTTAACCATGAAGACATCAGGTTGTCAGTTGTATACAATACATAATCTAAGAGATAAGCATGTTACCTCTACACTGTTTCATCTACTAGTAGCTGATAAAAAACCCCCTTTCTCCTAACCAACACATATATGCCAGTTACAAGTTTTCTTGATGCTCAAAAATCAACTCCTGGATTGGAATTTGTTTCCACAACCTAAATAAAGTTCTTATGTTAATGTGTCCATGCCACACTCCCAACTCACACCCCACAGGAGCCTGAAAGTACCAGAATCCAGAGCTGGATCTGGTTTCTGCTCCACCCTGTAGTCAGAGACCCAAAAAATTATCAGAAGGTTTCTTCGAGAAGAAATATGAATGTAGTCAAAAGAGCTAGTTTAGAATAACTTTCTGTGCAACTCAGCTGCAGAACAGACAATGTTCTCTAATGGGAAAGGCACACTAGAAACAACTTTCCAGAAATAACATTGCCAGCAAAGATATATTAAGGGAAAATGAACAGTAAGCAATAACCAGCCAATGCTTGGCAATACTCATCCCCACTAAAACGTTTATTTTCACTCCATGGGTTTCTTTCCCTTTAACTACCCCAGTGACAAATAAATTATGAACATTACAGCTAATTTATTACTCAGCGCGGCTGAGGATGGAGAGAAAAAAAAAGGCAGCAATATTTTCAAGCTGATTCTTATTCTAGAAAAACAAATACTTTATTAAAAACAATAATAAGTTACAATGGAAAAACTGCTTTTGTAGTTAAGTCCACCCATGCCTAAGCCATTCAGACTCTGCTGCTGCCAACCAACCAAATGCTTTATCAATAGCTCCAGAAACAGAATCAAGCTCTTAATCTCTGCCTCAGTTTCCCCACCTGTGACACTTCTCCCACCCCCATCCATTCAGACTGCAAATACACAGAGACAAGTTCTACTGTGCAGCACCAAGGACAACAGAAAGCTCTGAAGCACTGCAGTATTCCCAAAACTGACTTTTATGACATCCTCCATGCAGATCTTGCCAGATTTCAAGGAGGGTTTGATCAAGTCTGTACCACAGAACACATTATTGTATTTGTTATATTTAATGTGGGAGAGGAATGGGTTGCACATAAAAACAACTTAAAAAATCCAAGAGCCAAATTTTCCTGTTAACAGCTCCCAGCAGTCCATAGAGCCCTTACTTCTGTTTGTTCCACCAGGAACCCTTTGGTCATTAACTTGTCTATTTATCTTTGATACTTATCTTTTTCCTGAAGATGAAATTTCAAGATTTTCACTGGTATCTCAAACCCCAGCAGCAATAAACCTGCACAGAAGGAGCCTGTCTCAGAGACCACATACACGCACACACACTTTCACCTGGAGTCACACAGCACTAATTTTACTGCAGACACTTAGTTAAGAGAGTTTTTGCAGGATGCAGTCAAACACTGCTGCATGGCAAAGCTCTTCCTAGGAAGTTAAGCATGGCTCAAAAGTTTTCATTCAACAAAACAAGAAACAATTTGGCATTCATTCCCATGCAAACACCAATGCACCCTCCTTGGGAGGGACCAATTATTTTCCTTTCCATCCCATGCTCAGGCCAGTCATCCCCTATCACTTGATAAAACACATGAATAGCTGCATTCAAAGCTGTAGCAAACAGAGACGCTCAGTAAAGCTCTGTAAAAACAGCTCCCCAGAGCACACCACAAAACTGGTTCCCAACGCGCTTCCCATCTGCATGCCCGTTATCTAAAGAAGCCCATGACTTTGGCAGATGCTGGATGCTTGCAACTAGGTCAGTTTGAACCAGAGTGAGTCGAGGCTAAAGGCCAGGGAGAGAAATTAAACTGCTCTCGTGCTCCACAAACTGTGGCTGTCAAAGAGAGAGCTCCTTGCCTTCTGCTCAAGCAATGATTTCACCACTGGCTAGGCACAATATCTGACTGGCAAGGTGATGAAATGCCTCAGCGACGAAACGTCAGGAGCACTTGGAACGTTATTACCAGTAAAAATATTCCAAAATATAGAGCATGTAGGAATTCACGGGGAGGGACGTAGACAGGCAGGAAAGTGCTGCCAAGGTATGTGAATCAGCCTTATCGAAATCCTCATCGCTGCACGGCTGGCATGACTGATCACACTGCTGCATCCACCCGAAAGGCACAAGGCTCCAGCTAGAGAACAGAGGCTCCAGCCCTTCCCTCCTGGTGCCACCTGCACCAGTCACCCTCAGCTCTTTAATCCACTGCCCAGCGCTGCAGGAGAGCAACTGCAGGTGGAAATCAGCTGGGCTTCTAAAAAGTTGCTGCAAAAATCCTGAGTAACTTCTGCAGCAGGAATGCCTGCAGACTACAAGCAGCATTTTCCCCACTGCTGCTGCAGTTGCTGGGAAATTCAAGTTTCCAAAAGCACGCAGGAGTAATTAGATGAAGCCAAATAAATGTGTACACAAAACCTTACACGAATATGCAAATAATAGGGTGTATTCAGCAGCCCCAGAAATTAAAGCAGCAGCACAGGCTTGTATTTGCATAAACTATGCAGGATATGGCACCAAGTCATTTTGGAACATGTGCATTTTGCAAACAGCGAGCATAATAATAGACAAATATTTTTGAGCGTGACATTGATCAAATACTCCCTAAAACTTCACAAGAAGAACCTCAGAGACACTGCACTATTTAAACACAGACATCTACTGCTGGCATCCTGGGGTATTTTCACTGCTGAGTTCTGTGGGAAAAGAATTGGACTTTATATAGATTTTTATCAGCATTCATTATTTATAAAGCCCTGTTGGCAAGCAGAATGTTTTATGAACAAATAAAAGTGAATGATCCTTGCTTAAAAACCACATAATGAATGAATGTATACTTTGTACATATATGCAAGTGGTTGCTGCTAGTCTATTGCACAGTGAACGTGGAAAAGGGGAGGTTTTTTACATCCCTCAAAAGAAATAACAGTAGCCACTTCTAAATGTACTGACATGAAAGCCAAGCCCAATCCAAACTGAGCTCTTCAATCACTGCTGAAAAGCCCAGCCCCTGGCTTGTTTTCTTAACAAGATGAGTTTCTGCCCTCACGGTCTCGCTGTGCCGAACAAGACAAAATCTGAGGAAACCAACTTGTCGCCGTATAAGGCAAAAAAAGGTTTCTCTTCCTGAGTTACAAATAACTAGGGAAAGTCACACATGTGGCCAAGGAAAGCAGAACTACAATACAGAACTCCCTCACTGCTGACAGGCTAAAATTAGTAGTTTATTCAACTGCCCAGAACTACGCACTGTGCCTGTCCTATGCAGCATCTCCCTATTTGTCTTGTCCTTCTGTTTGCTCTCCACTTGATCTCGCCTGCTAATTTGTCCCTCGGGGAGCAGCCCAGCAGCCACCACCGAGCCCCACTCATCCCAGGAGCCCGAGAAAATGAATATCCACTTGCAGGTACACCTGGGCAACTCTGCACTGCCTCCACTGATTCCATCCCATGGCAGCACCTGAGAACAGCACCTGGCCCCACGGGACACTCGGTCTGCAAAAACAATTAAGTCCTCTGTGCTTTCCAGCAAGCATCTTTGCCGCTCCTGCTCTCGCTCCCCTGCAGCACCTGTAAGCACAGTGCTGGGCAGATTTGCTTTAAGCACAGATTCACCCTGCAGTGACAATTCCACATTTGCATCTGTTCATTGTATGAAGGGCTTCGTGGTATTTGCAATGACGGCAGATAAATTATACAGGGAACAGAGGAACACTTGCCCAGTGCAGCTGGGCCACTGCTTATGCATGCTAGGGATTGTTTTGAGTTTAGTTTGCTTTTTTTTTCCTTTCCCTCCACTGCCCAGTTGTCTGCTACTGCTTGTGGATCACGCTACCATGCTGCTCAGGACAGAGACCTGGAGAGAATCAGAGAGCAGAGACAGCAGCACCTCAGCTGGGTTCACCCCTTGAAGGAAGGAGGCTCTGGGAATCGCAGCGCTCATTTCATTTCCCGACCGTGGGGCTGGGGTGTGTGAAACACACCATACAAAGCACGCCCCAGGAGTTGGGGAAAACAGGAAAAGAAAGGCGAAACTGGCGAGGAGTGAGCAATGCAAAGGAGTTTGAGGAAAATGCCACGCTAGGGACTAATGCTGCTGATCCTACGCTCCGACACCCCGGCGCAGCGTGCTGATATATACAGCCCCCTGGCAGAGCCACACATTCCTGGCACACCGGTGCCCACCGGGTGACATCACCCGTGGGCTCTTCCTCGGCTATTACTTTGAGGAAGGATTATCCTACACTCATTCACACTGACAGCTCATTTTGCAAGAAGCTCATCGGAAACAATATATTTACTTACTAAGGTGTTACTCACATAAAACAGGCATGTTCCTGTCAGGCTCCTACAAATTAAGTTATATCCACATATAGTCACCTAGGGTATAGAACTGCTGAATTTATCTCATCAGATGTGATGCAGTTTCCTTTGGAATTACAACTATGCTTCAAACTAAACGTATGTTTTATTATATGGAGATGAATTCTAATTTCCATTTCATATTAAGAGGGAATATTAACCATGGTTAGTTTAGTCACATACCTTGAAAAATTATAGATCACGTTCAGTACAAATTTGCATAAGTAGTTTGAGCATGTGAAAGAAGCAATGCTAAATACTGAATACAAGTACCAAATGCAGAGTTCTTACATTTACTGTAGAATATATTATGTGTATGGCCTCAAAAAGCCTCAGAGATTACGAATACATTTCTTTTCCATGGAAACTATAATTCTCAAATCCAGCAAGCTATTTTAAGAAATTTAAATCAACTATACACTTGCATCTGCTGGAAGCAGAACATTTCCACAGGCTGTACACTTCAAGGCACAAGCACAGCCGTATGGACACCTTCCCAACTCTTCTACTACACTTCTGCCTCTGACACCACATCTCACTATGCAGATTTAGTGCTAAAGTCTTATTTGGATTGTTCTGTACCCATCACCGAGACTTTCGGGGCTGCTGCGCTTTGCACCGCTGCATCACTTAAGAGGATGAGGAAAAGCGGCAACGCGGGAGGCACGAAATAAATGCACCGCTAGCTTGTGCCGGTATTTATTCCGTGTGAAGCGGCAAGGCTGGCGCTGGAGCCGAGCGCCCGGCCAGCCGGAGCCCCGCGCTGGTGCCAGCCCGGCCGCGCTCCGGGCGCTCGGGAGTCCCGCGGAGCGGCCGCACAACTTGGGCGGCAGCGGGTGGGTGACCCCTCGGCACTGCTGAGTCATTTCAGCCGCCGAACGCCGGGCTGCCCTGACCCCCCCGGGCTGGGGGGCTGCCCGCAGAGCCGCCCCGGCTCCGGGGAAACTTCCCCTGCGCTCCGCCGCGCACCGCCGCCCGCGGCGCGGGGGGCTGCGGGCCGGCCGCACTCACCAGGTAGGCTCCCACCGTGCCCTGGGCCAGCATCAGGGCGCACTCGGACACCAGGAAGAGCTGGATGCTGGAGAAGCAGGAGACCTTCCTCCGCCGCCTGCGCTGCCGCGGCGCGCCGGCCCCCGGGAGCTCGCTGCCGCCGCCGCCGCCCGCCGAGCCCCGCTTCCCCGGCATCCTCCCGGGCACCGCCGCTCCGCCGCCGCGGGATGGCGGGCCCCGCGGCTGCTCCGCGCCTTCCTCCTCCTCCGCCTCCTCCTCGTCCTCGGGGTGCCAATCACAGCGGCAACCCGCGGCTGCCTCTCCGCCCGCGGGCTGCTGCCATGGCCAGCTCGCCGCCGCCTCCGCCGCCGCCTCCTCGCTTCTCCCCTCCCCTCGCCCGGCCGCGCTCCCTCTCTCCGCCGGCTCCGCGCAGGCCGAATCCGCGTCCCCGCCGGCGAGGGGCGGGGAACGCGAGGGGCTGGGGCCGGGGCTGGCGGCGGCTCCGCGGCGGGCGGGGTGGCCCCGTCCCGGGCTGCGGGCACGGCGGGGGCGGCAGCGGCCGGGCCGAGCGCGCTGCCCCGCGGCGCGCCCGCCATCGCCGCAAGCGGCGGGGCTGCGCGCCGGCAGCGCGGGCTCTGCCCGCAGGTGGAGGGCAGGATGCCCCCTCATCCGCCCGGCCGGTGCGTGCCCCCTGCTCCCTTCGGCTGGAGGGGCCCCTTTGCGAAGGGCAGCGGAGGCGCCACGGAAATTAAACGTGAGAAGGAATGAGCGGCCGGAGGTGGCTTGCGTCGCGCTGCCGCTGCCATGTGCGCCAGCCCCGGTGCTTCGTGCCCCTGGCACCTGCCTTCCGTGGTGCCCTTTGTGGTCAGCCCCACGTCGAGTTCTAATTTCAGGAGATGTCTTCTCTTAAAAACCACTAATCTTCACTTCTACTATTACAGATCACATTCCTTGTCGGCGTAATTGCAAAACCTGATCTGTTTCACTCTACAGATGCACTTTTCTTGTTCATTTCTGCATCCGCACTGGGGGCTGCTGTTCTACTTCCTTGTGTAACACAAGTTACATGAAACTTACTTGGAGTAAACTCCAAGCTATATGGAACTTTATATCCATGATTCATTTAGTACTGGGATGCCCATGGCCTTTGAGAGGAAGAGTTTTTATGGGAACACAGGTATTCTTCAGAAATACCCCATGATTTGCATCCTAAATTTCATTTTCAAAGGTAGTTGATGCCTTGAAGCTCCTGAACACCTCAGAAGATATCTTTGAAAATGGAACTTAGGACCATTCTAATTTTCAGAGCATAAACCAGTCAGTACCAGGAAGCCAAAAGAACTGATATGTTGAATGAGCCCTTTTTTCTTCCTGTACCCTTTTTGAGTTTCTTCTTCCAAAATACTATCAACTCTTGGGGGGGCTTTTTATTTTGGCCTATTTTTACATGAGTAACCTTATTAAATGCAATGCTGAAAATCTCTGAGCAGCATCTCCACCCAGGCTGATGAATCTTTACTCAGACCAGCTGGTGCACATTGCAGAACTGCAAACCATTGCTGGAGAGACCTGGCACGCTCAGTCGCTGCCCTTCGCTCATCCGCTGCCAACAGGTCCCTCCCATGCTGAACTTTGTCTTGCCACAGCTTTCCCAGCAGGTCTGTGCCACATCAACAGGAGTCAATAGTCCCAGTCCACCTCAGGGGCACAGCCTCCAATATTAATGGCCTGAGGCATCGTTATCAAATAATTAGTGAGAACGGTCTGGTGCTTGTAGATGAGTGGTCTTAATTTTAATGAGATACAGATCAGTCCTCCAGACACTGCAAGCCTCACAAGATGCACATTAGGAGCTACCTGAGGCCTCAATTGCCAAGGTTTTTTGCATGAGCCCATGAGAAACTGGCTCTTCCATACAGGTTTCTGCCAGTTCATAAGGTGTTTGTTTTCCATCCTGAAAAAACTGGTTCTTCCACCAGAGAAACCCCAAAAAGGCAAGTGTTCTGGAAATACCTTTAGACAACAAAAGTGCTCATCTCCTTCCTAAAATGTTTATTTAGGCACCTCTTCTGTAAAAATCCTGAAGTTGGGAAGCTAGCAAGGTCTCTATCTCTAGATGGGTAAATTCACAGACTAATTCAATTAGCGTGGCTAGACAGATGCTTTGCTCCAGGTGGATGCTGCAGTGCGTGATAAACAGGATGGACAAGCTCACAGACTTTTAAATAGGTGAAACCAGAGTGGTGTCTCTTAAAATACTTGAACATACAGAGTTATGCTAGGGGAAGTCTTAAGGTTTTCTGGAAAAAAATCCCACCCAACAGAACCAATACAGATTTTTGGGGCATGCTGGTCTTTCCAGTCATCTTTTGCCTGCTCTAGGTTAGATGCCAAAGACAGCAAAGCTCTGAAAACTCATCTAACTCACTGAGTATATATCTGGAGGCAGAAGTAAACTTCTGCACGTGCTACTGCAGTTAACAATATTCAAGTTGATGCTTTAAAGCTCTTCAGAATATATATATATATAATATATGCAAATGACATCATGTTCTCGATCACATCTTAGACATCCTGTTGGAAGAATTTGTTCAGGCTGATACACTTGTTTTTCCCAAGGAAAACAGCTGCTAGAAAAATTTTACTCTAATACTAATTATCTGAAACATCTGGTTCCTTGGTTTATTGCAGCAGAATACAATTTTCAGTTCCATTTCTGTCCAGAAGAGACAGAATGCCTGGATTTTTTCTCTTATTTATGTTGTATGCTCATACTTATTTCCTCTAGAAAAATTCCTCCTGGGTTGCTCTGCTGAAAGAAGGAGTGAGGGTCTTGCATCTCCACTTGAGGTACATTGGTAGTCCTGAGTTTGCTTTTTGCCACCTCTAAACAGACCACATTCCTGAGAGATCTCAGTAGAATGCTTCAGGGATGGACAAGTGACCTGGTTGGATTTAATAGTTAATTATTGCTATACCCAAACAGCTTTTCTGGCCTAAATTGACTCAGCTTTAACTACTAATGTGTGGAATACTAATGTTCTTGGATTATCATTAGCCTAGAATAAAAAATGACTCTACAGCTAGAACAGTCCCTTCTCCTCAGGGCTCAGCAGTTTTGCCAACAGAGTTCTCAGCTCTTTCCACATCCAAAGCAAGCATTTTCCACAGTAATTTCTACTAAAGCATCTTGCGTCAGGTTTTCATTGCTGGCAGGCAGCGTGCTGCCCTAGATAAGGGTGGGCACTCCAATCTTAAACCAGCCAGCTCTCCTGAGACCATCTCATTGCACCTTGTCTCTGGACATCTCCTTGGTCCTGGGCTTGTGTCAACATTCACCTCTGGGTAACCTTAGCAGGCAGAGCTTTCTTAGTCGATCACCATGCTGAAACAATTTCTGCTTTAGTTCACTTTTCCACCCTCCTGTTCTTGGTTAAAATTACTCCAAATTAGCTGGGTAATCATGTGTCTCGATACTCAGCAGAAATAACTTTTTTGATCCATATGCAGAGTCATTGCCTGTGGTATATGGGGTGTGTGGCACTGAAGAACTGAGTGAGAGCTGTGCAGGGTGAGGACCTTACTGGAGTACTTGACTGGTATCTTACACCTCAAGGGGCAAAAGTGCAAACTGAAAATCTAAGCTTGACCATCAGCAGTGTGGGTAACAGGAGAAGGAACAGGAGAGGATGATTTCCCTTCAGCAGAGCTGGTGGAAAGCACTCCTATGAAATGTGCCAAAGCAAGCAGCTGAGCTGTATCATTAGGCATCTCTACAATTGCCATTGGAATCGTATTCCCAAACCTCCCAGACATATTTTACAGTCCAGGGAGCTAATGTGTGCCTCACCCAGCACAGCCCCTCTGGAGCACCTTACCTATTCCTGCTGAGGATGAAGCAGGGAAAACCAAGATGAGGTGCTAAGAGAAAATGATGGTCTTACAGAAGACCTGTGATATATATTTAGAAAAACAAACAAACAAACAACAAACAAACAAAAACAAACAACCAAAGCAGTCCTGCAACCATAACTGTTGATTTCTGCCACCAGAACCTCTCTGGATGTTCTCTGCAGGGTAACTGCATCTCATTGCTCTCCTTTGCAGCGCTGCAGGTCAGGAGCAGCTGTTGCAGCCTGACACCCACCAAGTGCCTGCATCCTCACCCCTCCCCATGGCTATGCTTTCAGACAGGTGTTTGTGCAGCGCTGGGGCTGCTCTCCTGCCCCGTGGCCCTGGGTGCCAGCCCGGCTGTAAATCGCTGCTAATCTGAGATAATTGCAAGGGTGTCTGAGGAACATCATCCCGAGAGCCGCCCTCGGGGCTTGCTTGCCTCAGTCTGCCGGGTTCTGACACTGGCTCTGGCAGAGAAGATGCTCTCACCTGGCTGGGAGGATGTCACACCCCTGCATTAGGTACAGGAAAATAATGTCCCTGAGAGGTTTGCATTCTGCTCTGTTCAAAATCTCACCAGTGAGGTTAAAAATCAGGCGCAGCTGTCTCAGATACCAGCCTCAGACTACACCCATCTGGGTTTCTTTCCAGGACACTGTATCTATGTTTGGGCCAGTTTTCATTTGCTTTAAGCCATTTGGATGAAAGCAGAGCTCGTGTGCTGCCAAAACAGATTTACATGTAATGTAAATCATATCCCCTTGGCACCAGATCTGCACCCCTGACGGTCCTGCCTGGTGCATTTGTCTGAGGGAAGAATTACATATTAAGACAATAAGGAATAACTTCAGATATGTTCAAAGTACAAGAAAGAAAATGTAAATAAACATGAGATCCCAGGGCTTTGGCCAAGAGGCTTTTCCTTGGGGTGGCTTTGAAATTATATTTCGTGATTCTGCGGTGCAAAACCCTGTGGACCAGCTGGCACAGGAGGGAGGAGACAGGAAGGGGTTTTAATCACCTACCGGTGTAGAATCGGGGTGTAAGAGTGCCCAGCAGCCAAGGGTGTATGGCAGTAAGGAGAACTGAGACTGGGGCAGCTTGTGGATGTATCAGCAGCTGTCATTTCCGAGATACCATGACACTAACAGTTTTAAAGCAATTTCTTTCTATAAACACTTCTGGCTTTACTGCCTTGCTATTTTGAGTCCTGCTGGAGACTTGGACTCATTAAAAAGGCATTTCCTTTGGACAAGCAGATTAGATAGCTGTTCCTTCCCCCCACACGATGAAAGGATGGAGAACACCTCACTGAAGCTAAAAAATGCAAAAAATTAGGACATATTAGTTTAACAAGAGGTCAAGGCTCACCTTGAAATCTCCACCTATAAAAAGAGTTAAAAAGGAGAGGAGATTCCTAAATGCAAGAACTGGGTGTCTTGCCTACAATCCACATTGCATAAACCTGGCTCCTAAGCTCTAATTACGGTTTCCCAAATAAATGAGACTTGGATCTGAAGGCAGCTGAGTAATCTCCAGTGCCACTGACTCCATGAAATCTGAGGGCATGCAACACTTTTACAGCAGAGCTAGGGACCCAGCAGGATCATGGACTAAATGGAAATCCGAATGACTTTTGAGTTAAAGCAATGTCATTTAGCAAACACAGTATAATTGTGGAGTACCTGCAAATATTGACATCAGCCTAACGCCTCATTTAGTAGGAAAGTTAATTTGCAGAATCAGAAAATTAAAAGTAAATTACTGGACAACAGACTGCTTCTTTCCTGACTATTAATCAGCATCTCATAAAGCAATGCTTGTCCAAACTGTAAGTCAATATACAATAAAAATATTTAATTTCTTTATTGTAAGGATGAGACCTTGAAACTCTAATTCTAGAAGATAATTCTATTTAGTCAAAAAAAGGAATGTAATCTGTATTTTATACATTGATGTGCATTTGTGAAACAACTAAAATACTCACAGTAGTAACACATTATTACAAATGTTCTGCTTTCCTGTCACTGTCACACTCTGAAAAATATTCTTGGCCAGAGCTGTCCGTGGCTGATGATGCAGCAGAAGGCAATGTTCCCTGGAGTCTGCAAGAATTCATCTTCCAGGTGGTGGGGTAACAGGAGGAGTGATGGTGACGTCTTTTGTGTGGGAAGTCACACCAAGCTCTCACACAGTCGCAGTTGCTGGTGACACACAGACACTCCTGCCCAACTCTGGGCATTAATATTAGCGGGTCAGCCCAAAGTTCACTGCTGTGATTTCATTTTGACCCCTTTCTTTGGGTTTTTTTAGTGTTAGCTGGGCACAATTTGCTCCTTCTGTGTGTCCACCTAGAGAGTAATTTCTTTTAATAGCAAAATGTAACAGAGCTTGTATATGAAAGTTTGTGGAGCACTTTGGATCAAGGGAGCTATAAACACTTCGTAAGCAAGTGGAGTTCCAGCCAGACACTGAACAGTTGTGCCCTGACACTTCTTGCTAGATAATGACTTGATGGACCCAGTACTTGTAAATCAGACTGTCCCCTTAGTAAAGAAGTTGTTTATAGTGATGCTCAGTGGCACCTGAAATCCAGCCATGGGCTGACTTTTCCTGGAGCCTTTTATTTACTGTCCATGACCACATTCTCAGTAGATCTTGCAGCTTGGGGTGAGCACTTTCAATCAAACACTGCTTGCTTTCAGCCCAGTCATATTTTTTTTTTCTCTAGACATAATGTAGAGCATTGTATTTGTCTCACGGTACTAGCTCCTGGGTTTATTGAAATGACTGTTGTGTCTCTTTGCAGAATGGATTTTATTAACATCTCTGAGCTGTTAAAAACCTGGCTTAGGGCTTTTCTGGATTAGCTGTTTCTTGCCAATGGAAGAGAGTTTCCTGTGTGATTTTGTGGTGAATGTGTAGTACCAGGGTCTCTCTAAGACACACTGTAGTCACACCTGAAGTGAGCCACTGTGAAGGGTGTTCCATCTCTCAGGCTAAGATAAAGGTGTTATGGGAGAGTGGGAACCTGAATAATTATAGATGATAATTAAAATAGTGGCCTATGCTGTCCATGAAAGAATTAAGGTAATCAGCCAACACAAAGTAGGACAGTACAGACAGAAAAGGGAGGAACTTCACTGATGGCATTGTGATGTTGTGGAACAGCTCCTCCAAACAAAACCCAGCTCCCATAAACTTTTTTTTCTTTTTTTTTTTTTGGCTAGGACTGAGTTCTCTCACCCCCTCAGCTGATGCATGACCCCAGTTCAATTCAATAGGTTCATCTTAGGAGCAGCTAACAGTGTTGTTGGGTGTTACTTTATATACTTATGTAATTTCAGTTGGGTGAGCTTGATGTAAAAGAACACCCTTTTGTCACCTTAGCTATCCCAATGCCTCTGGGTACCATAAGGTCAGTCACAATCTGTTTTGGCTGGACACATAACCCCGAGTTGAGCTTTAATCTTTTAGGTTCATGTAGATAACTAACAATGTACCTTTGAAAAATGGCAGCAATATGAATATATAGTGAGCATTTTGGCCAAAATTAAATGTTTTTTTCATTTGTCATGGACTCTACTGTAATAGCCTGCTATAATTGAGTTTCAACATTCTTGACAACATTTGGTCCTCAAAGGTTTGCACACAGACTAATGGAAGCAAGTAGCAACTTCAAGAATGGAATTGAATTTTTTTAAACTTATTTTATTGGGAGTTTAGTGGTTTATTGTGTTTTACTGCTTCAAGCTTTTAGAATTAAGAGAATCCCTAAATTATTTCATGTCTATGTGAAAATGAAATGTCTATAACAGCCTCTTGTGGTATGTAATGTCTGAGTAAAGGCAATGGTCATCTGATATAAAGACTCAGCTGTGAGGGGAGCCTTTACTGAAGTCACTGCAGAAGACCTTGCAGAGCATTCCTGAGGTCTGCAGGCAAACTTTATCCAAAGAGCACCAGAGTCTTGCTACACCTTTTCATCCCGTGGTCCTAGAGTCTGAACTTCCCCTTGTGAAGGATCCTTGCAGTGTTTGGTATGAAGGAGTGCAATATCTCTGAAGCAATGATAGAAATGCAGGACCCAGGAATGCAGGGGAGAGAGGAGTTGTTGACCTCACTGGAACTTAGCTAAGTCAGGGAAAGATAAAGGGAATTCACTTGCTCTTGGCCTGACCTCCAACATGAAAACAGGGCAGTGCAATGGGCAGTCAAAGAATAAAACTAAGTTATTTGAGAGTCCCTCAGTAAGGCAGCAAAGAGTTGCTCTACTTGACCCTGAAATAAGCAAGGCCCTCAAGGAAAAAAATGTCCAATTCATTTGCTTTCTGTGAAGCAAACAGAGCCCATATTTGGTTGAGATAACAGAACAACTCTCCTGTAAAAAAAAGTCAGGGAAAGGAAGGTGTCATTAAAGGAGGTTTGTGAGCTTGTTATCTTGGAGCTTGATGCTAATTCTAGAGTGCTCAATAAGCATGGAGAAAATGGAGCAACAAGGAGAGGCAAAGCCTGACAGGTTCTTAACAGTGTTACATTTCTGCTCCACTTTTCATTGCTATTTTAAAAAGAAAATAATTGGGTTACAGGAAATATCCTGAAAGCTCTCATATGACTGTTTGCTGTCTGGGTAGAGTGGCCTGCAGGTGAGCCCTCAGCAGTTGTTTTTCATTGAGAAAAAGACACAATTTCTATCTCCTATATTTTTCTGGTGTGAAGGGTTGTCCATAAGCCAAGAATGGAATTCTGCTAATGCCAAGGTTACAGTAATGAGGTTTGGATGCTGATTATCATCTCACATCAGAGCATGGGATAGCGAGTTCAAATGGAATAAAAAATAAATAATATCTCACTACTCATTTAAATGTCCTTCCCCTCTATATCAAGAAACTAGCTCCAGCCTTTTATATTATGGTGGGACATCAAGAGATGGGATTCACTCTGCCACTAAAATTGTGACCTTGAGACGTTGTTGTCAGGGATATTCTCTAGAGCTCCATGGGATCTGGTGCCATAAAGACGCCACAACCTGTGTTGACACCACAAGGATAGGAGTTAATTCCCACTGCCTAAGAACAAACATTGAAACTATCATTCAGGATCCAGCTTTGCACCTCCACCTTAGCTCCCTTTCTGACTTTCAAAGTCTCTTTTCTGAGAGAAACATCCTAACTGTCAATTATGAAGAATATGTTGGGCTGCATAATTAGGATGAAGGACAGTTGTTCAGAAGGCAACTATTATTTTTATTTTTCTGTGGTAATATAAAACTCTCCTGTGAATCAATCATAAATGTCTCTGCAGTGATTTATGACCAGTATATGAAAGCTGAGAGATGGCTTGAATGCAGGTTTTGTTATAAATTATTTCCTTGAGTTTTTGTCCCAAATGCAATAATTTACTATTATTAATAGTCTGTGCACATCACATTGAGGCAAAATGGAGCATGGCACCTTAAGACAACCAGTGTACTCAAGAAAACTTCCTTGCATAACTTCCTCCATGTGCACGTGTATTGTTAATCTTTTGGCAAGAAGGATCTTGATTCTTTCCTTTTGTACAAAATTAAAAATGCCTTTCTGGAACTGAAGTGGTACACCTACTGAGAGGATGAGAATCAAGGTCTTTACAAAAGATATGGCTTTTTAAATATGCAGCTTTATTGACTGACATAGATTGCAGCAGTGCCCACCTGGTCTATTGAGGACTGAAGTTCTGGAGGTGCTGCTTTCTCCTGAACAAAGGCTCAGTCTCAGCTCTCCTCTGTGTGGAGATTGTTTTACCACCTGGACAAGACAATATGATAATGATTATTCAAGAGAGTGATTGTCACTCCAGTCATTCCATTGTATCAACATGCCTTTTCTCAATCAAGCTGAACAGACCCTCCTTGAACTATTGCTGTTGTTTGCTTGAGAAAAGCTCATTATCAGAGCTGATCTAGAGAGATGCTTCAACCATAATAAATACACTTATTTCTGTGAAACTCAGCTTTTTATGTAATTTTTTATTAAAAGCAGTATGTTTTGATTACTGGATTTTCTATTAGAATTCTCCTTTCAGTAAGTAAAAATTACAATGACAATTTTAATACCTTTATCTATAATTTTCTCTGTTTTTCTGGGAAGGTCAATAAAAGTGTAAAAATGTGTCAATTTTACATTTCAAAAGGAAAACAGACTTCATCATAGCTGTCAAATTGCTTTCTCTATCTTGATTATTTAGCCATCAGAATGTATCTTACATCTCCTTCTGTGCTATGAATTACCCTGATGCCACCGACATCACCACAGGTTTCACATCCTTCTGAGCTTTTTGTGGGTTTAGGTTTCCTAAAAGAAGCATTAGAGGGGCACATTTACATGCTGTCTGTGATTTATGAGTAGGTTTTATTTGTGGGGAGATTAAATTGTGGTAGGTTGGGTCTGTTTGGGTTTCCACGATAGCCTCTGATTAGTTTTAATACAGGTAACCCTCACAGTAAATCAAGTGTCTCAGCTGATCTACCACAAAGTGAAGCTGTGACTCATTACCTGGTAGAGCAGCCTTTCCTCAGACTGTAACTCATTAAACTGAGGGAGTTATTTACGATCCTCCTTGCAGACACCCTAGCTGATGGTGTCATTTAGGAAAGCTGGATGATCCATATGGAATGTGAAATATTTGATGGTTTGTAGATAACTCATTAAGATCTGAACGAATTCAAAGTATGCTTTCCTGAGGAAAGCTCATCTGGGTGATGAATGTGGCCATCACTGGGCTCCAAGGGTCTCCTGGAAGCACAAAGAATGTCCCCTGCCTTTTCCCAAGGTTGATGTGCCTAAGGTTTTCTTGGAAACATGTTAACTCTGTGACCTGCAAAGTGTAATAAAGAAAGGATTTTTTTTCCAACTCAAGCATGTGAGTCCTGCAGAAACAGCACAAGAACAGACCTCAAGCTGGAGTGGTCAGGAGCATTGTTGAAACAAAAAAGTTGTTGAGCTTGAAAACATGGCTAATGCAAGCCTGAGGGCATGCAAGGCTTAGACACTGCCCAGTGCTTGCAGAGCATCTGAACCCAGGCCTAAGGACCAGATTTACAGCAGCACCTGGGTCAGTTTATCATCTCTCTGTTATTCAGCATCTCCAATATATTTCCTTATGCTTCTTTCTTTCTGTCACTCCTTGGTGTCTGTGCTAATGAAGTATCAGTACTCACAATCATATCATGAGTTCCTTCACCATCGTGCCATTCTTGAAAACTCATGGCTGCACCATCATATTTACACTTCAGCAGCAACTCCAACCCCCAAATCCCTCTGTGTCCACCAGCCAGCTGGCCCCCCTCTCCTGAGCAGCCATGCAGCCATTCCAGGAGGATCCTGGCCATCCTCTTTTTATTATCCCTTGGACACCAGTCTGTCACTTGGATGGCAAGCAGTCTGAGACAAGGGCTGCACTCATGCTTTCTGTTAAGTGGCTAATGCACGGGGGAGGCAGAGGGGGATATTAAATAATAATGACAATAATAATACATCTGATAGAGTTCTGTTCCACTTTAGCACTAAATGGAAAGCTGAAAGCCTCCCTATGGATCTTTTCCATCTCCTGCACCAATGGTTGTAACAGATGCATCAGTTTAAATTTATGACTTGCATGACAAATAAGACTGATACATGTGTTTAGAAAATCTGTGTCCAACTGGCATGTTTTGATTAGCTGCAAATGATGACACTGCCATGTCTGTAATGCAGCTTATAAAAGGCATAGATGTGGTCCACTTTTTTAGTTGGAGCAAGACAACATAGATGTTATAATGTGATATCTGTCCTTTACTTCCAACTTTATGAAAACCTTGTGAAATAAAAATAAAAGTGATGAACTTCCTTCTCTGATTTTAAAAATACCTACAAACAACAAAGAATTAGTAAAACCAAAAGAGGAATGAGGAAACACTGAAGATGAAAACCACTGATCCATTTAAGCACAGATGAAACGATTTGACAATGTACTGGAAAGGAATATTAAACAGATACAAGCTATTAATTTTCACTGAGGGTCAGCCTGGGAGCTTGAGTAGCACCTGAGATTCAGGTTAACCCTTCACAGTGTGCAGGATCTCACCATCAATCAAAGCTTCTTACTCTTCTTGGAGGATGTTGATACTGCTGATATAAAAACTCCAAAATGTTTTGGGCAGGTGATAATGTTTATAGAAGGGAAGAATAGTTTGGAAGGTGGAAAGAGCTCAAAGATTACAAGGAAGGCTATCAAATGGCAAAATTAGCATGGAAAAATATAGATCACTTTATTTCTTATAGGGAGAGAATATTGAGGGGTGAGACTGGTCTCAATGAAAAATAGTTTCTGCTATCAGGACCTCTCATGGGAGCAGAGACCTTCCAGCTCATAGGCCAGCTGTTTGTACTGCAAACTCCCTGTGGGCTGGACTCTCCTGGCCATTTTCAATGTCTGTGTGCTCCCAGAGTATTTGAGCATCTTCCATCTTGAGCACAGCAAACATGAAGCTTTTACAGCACTTCACAATGTCACTGGCTCATCCCTCATTTTGAGGTTGAAATTCTGCTCAGTGCTTTTGGAGTGGAATGAGGTTGCTGGGAAAAGCTGTGCAAGCAGTTAATGTGAGGAATTTCAGCCTTGATACCTCTGTTCTGAGCACTCCTTCATCTAAAACAGAAAACACTTACCTCCTCTCAGCTCCCTATGCAGCCAACTTTTTGTCCTTCTCCTTAAAAAAAACCCCAACATTAAACTGTACAACAAATCACTACACTTGTCCACAGGGAACAGTAAATGCTACTCTGCTCATACCTTACTCCTTCAACAACCCTATTTCCAGTGCTAGAAATAATGATGTGAATACCTCTATATCAGCATTTTCTATCATGATTAAGGCTATGCCAGTCACCATAAAGGTCACCATATGATAGACTACAGACCACAGGCCCCCACAAGCCAGTGTGACTAACACATTAAATATTGGATTGCAGTTTGGTCAAGTGACTGGTGTAGTGTGAGAAATGAAATCAATACTCACCCTGGTGAGAAATGATGGAAATGAGCATTCACCGTCAGCCACGTTCAGATGGCTGTGAGTCTGGAATGCCATATTTTCATGTTTATAACCTAGATGTTGCATTAAAAATTGCCCTGAAACTCAGTAGTAGTGGCAAGATTGAGCACTTATTCCTTCAAGCCTTTCTTCAACTTTATCAATGTCCTTGACCTTTGAAGCAGCTCTTTGTGGAGCTCTTGACTCATCCTGCCCCAGCCGTGGGGGAGAGACCTCTTCTACCAATTCCAACAGAACAAACTATACAGAAGATTCAGCTTGTTCTACCTGGAAAAAAAAATACACCCAACAGGACTGTTGTAGCTGTTTCATGGGGATTGTATTCTGTCCCTCATGAGAGAAATGTTCCAGGTACAGCGAGATGCATTTTAATGACTTGCACATCATGTGGAACATAACATTTATTCCCCAACCTTTCTCCTTTCCCAATCTTCCCCATTTTCAACACATTCATTACAATTATTAGTGTTGTTATTGTGGATACCATTATTAATATACTTTATTTTCTTTCACTTATTAACCTGTTTTTTCAACCCACAAGCTTTACTTTTTTTCAATCATCCTCCCAGTCCTGATGGGGCTAGACCATGATATCACGTTGCATTTTGTTGAATTGGAATTAAACAGAGATATTTCTAGAGGAAAGGTTGATGTCTCAGTAGCTTCTCTATTTGGTTTTCAAAGAAAGTGCAATTTTATTCTTTTACATTTTATTTTTGTTTCGAAGGTGCACCAGTTAAGCATACAAAGAGGGTTTCAGATTGATCTTATTATGTGTTTACAACAGGCTAGTCTTGAGTTCAGAATCATTGCTGTTTAAAAAGCGTTGAAGTTGTAGTAATGAGTATTGGAGTGTGTTTTATGTGCAACCTTCTGGTCTTGAAAGCAAAGTGAAGTGCTTCACCTCTTTTAGCATGTCTGCTCCTTGAATATCTGTTTTCCAGGTCAATCTTAAAAGCAGCCTGTTTCTTACAAGAGCAAAAAACAACACTGAAGCTGTTAGGGCAGATGCTTAAAACTTGGCCCTGTCTGGAAAATAATTAATAATAAGAAATAAAACAGTGTTTGTGTAACCTTTCTGTAGAAGAAGCCACTAATTGATACAGATGTCAGTGCAAAGAAGCACTCGGAAGAAGCATTGATTACAAATCCCGCTGGGATATGGCTCTCTAAAGGTCAATCACTCCTTCTATTAATTGCTTTAAAAATAAGGCTTAGAGAAAGCTGCATATGAAATAATGATGGGATTTTGGCAATCCCTGTTGTAAACTGTGGCAGTGTTTCTATTGGTTTCAGGAGGAGAAAGTTGTGCCATGGCTTGGACGGGTCCTTTTATTCCTCCTAGGTTTGTCTGTAATGAAATTGGCTGGTGAGGAGGTGAGCATGGTAAAGAAGTGCCAAAACCACAGGTCTCATTACTGACTGCTCTGCTGAAAACATTCATTTCAAACACCTCAAAAAGCACAGGAGAAAAGATTAAGTCTGGGTATGTTTCATTTCTCCAGGCAATTTTTCTTCCTGGGTTACACAAATCTATTCTTTTCGGTTGTTTAATAAAAAAAGTCACAGAGTGTAATTGTTAAAACGAGCGGTGGGAAATGCAACAGCCTGACAAGAAATTACATGTCTTATTTATCTCCACTGACATTACTCCTGCAGGAGCTGAGTGCTGGTGGAATGTATTGCACTGGAACGTGTCCCTCTGATGCTGGGCAGGGGTACTTCCCCCAGCTCTGCAGCAGTTTCCTTCTCACTGGAAGTCCTAAAGGTAAATGCAAACCCAGGTCTGAATTAACCTGTGAATCTTGCCAGAGACTGACACCCCTCCATGCCCTTGCTGTTAATGCTGGGGAAGAAATTAAGCAGGTCAGGCAGAACTGGATCTCTGTGGGTGGCCTCCTGACTGTAGGAAAAATTAAATCAAAGCTCAAGGAATAGTTATCCCTGGGGAAGAGGGTTGGTGCTTAGAGGTTTTCTCAGTAGATGCCTGAAAAACTGCCCAAGCACGATGCACAGCCCCAGCACAACGAGCTTTGGCTGAAATAGAGATGAAAATAGATAAGACAAGAAGAAAAAATGGCTTTAGTACATTTATTTCATGGAAGTGGCAGTATAAAATCAAATCCTGTTTAACCAGATTGGAATTCTTCTGTGCAATGATTTAACAGCATGCTGATGTGCTGATAGCATTTGCCATCAGCTTAGTTAAATGCTGGTACATGGTGCTCCAGTCCTACAAAAATTCACTCGTTTTCACAGATAGCTATGCCAGGGCATCAAGGCTCTTCTGAGATGGATGGCTTCTTCTTTTGAAGACCCTAGCTACTATTTTGATCAGCACAGTGTAAAAAACCTGAAGGGAATTTAAATTAGATTTAAATTATTTCTTCATTTTGTTGTCATTATGAATATTGGGAGGAAGGGGAATGAGCAAATAATGAACAATATTGCAATTATACCTTCAGAGGGCTTGGCTTATGTAGGGCAACTGGGCCAACAGATGGTGAAAGCAATTTGATGTACAAAAGTATGAAATAACTGATCGGGACAGAAGGATTAAAGTGGGGTGTGGGTATAAATTGAACATGGATCATGAAAAGTATATTGGACTATTATGGGAAATCACTGCAGCCTGAGCACAGATGCTGCAAAAGAGCAAATCAAAGTGCACTTGCACAGCAATAGAAACAAAGACAAAAGGTGAAAACCTTGTTGTTTTAGTCCTTTGTCAGTGCTGCAGGCTTTGATCTGCTGGAAGAAGAGAGCTGCCTCGAGGGAGAGGTGCTGAAGGATCTGGTCAGGAGCAGAAAGTTCACAGGGGCTGGGCCAATTTGCATGGCAAAGTACAGTGATGTGCTGATTTTAGAGAAACACCTTTAAGGAACGGCTCCATCAGGGCATTGCGTTCCTTAAACTAGCACTGAACAAGACAGAATATCTTATTAGTGTTGGCAAAATGGCCTGGATGAGGCAAAAAGGCCAGGCTGCCTCTTCTGAAGCATAATGCAAGCATAAAATAAGTAAAATGAGGACACATATTTGAGAGCACTTAATGGGAAGCACCAAGTTTTTAGTTGATAATAGCCACTTAATCAAACAGCCTTATGTAAAGTCCTTCTAATCCTAGCTCATCAGCAGAAGCTATGGGGTATTCCCAGGACAGAAGCACAGTTTTGCTGACAAAGAAGACTAAAAGCAGGAAATTCATGCAGTGCTCCTGTCCATGCTGCTCACAGTCTCAGGGACTGTGTGCCCCAGACAGGGGTGCCTTGGTTGGGATCCCCAAGGAAGAGCTGTCCAAGCTGGTTCCCAGGGTGGGCTGGGCGTGGCACACACCAAAGTGATGGCAAAATTTCGGGAGTCACATCCTGCATCCCTGCTCTGCCCTGCCTTCTGTGCAGCAGGACAGCCCAGCCTGGATGTGCCTCTGGGTTGGCCACAGCAACCCAGATAACACATCTCTGGTAAAAAAGGGTATTTTCCTGCTTCAGGTGGGTGTTGTGAGGCAGCTGAGAAGGATGGGAATATGATCCCTCTCTGTTTTTAGGAAAGAATGCCTCTTGGTGTCCCCTTACCTGTGCATGGCACTGCAGATCTGACAGCAAAATGCAGGCTCTGGGCATTTTTTGCTGTGATCCAGGGGGAGAATTTGGGGGGCTACTACTGAACTCATCCATACAGAAGGATCCCTGAAGGATTCCCCAGAAGGGAAAGTCTGTGGGATACCGAGCTGCTGAAGTAGTTCACTGTTGCTCTGTGTTCAACAAATGATAAATTGAATATGCTGCCCCAGAAAGCCGTGACCAACCCATCTGTCCCAACCCAGAAACACTCTTGTGTTCACTGTGAAGCTCTTCTAGCACAAGTGTGGTGCCATGCAGTCCCACTGAGCTGAACTTCAATGGCATTGCCTTCCTACCTGGGGAGGATGACAACATGGGCTGCCCTGGACCAGCAGCACATCCCAGTTTTCCTTATTTCCTAGCTGGCTAAATTGCTTTTGGCTGGACATGTGGAGGATGGAGGATTGCTTCAGTTCATTTCCCACCCATAACTGAGCAAATCAGCCCATTTACTCTTAGAACTCCCATTAGCAGAACTGATGGAGAGGCATGAGGAAGTTCTTGTTTGCTTTTTTATCCGCTTAGTCACGCAGTCCAAAACCAAATTAAACCTTCACCCTAGAAATGTGTCCTATTGTGAGAAGCACTTAATTCCTGCAAGGATCTTGGAGTGCTGAGGAGTCAGAACAGCACAGCCTGAAGGGCTGAAGCACAGTAAAACCTGACTTTGGGATTTAATGGCAGAAACAGAAAATAAGAGTGTTGGAGAAAATCAGTTTAGAGGAAGTAAAAATGGATATGTCAAAAAAATAGTTTTCTTCAGCTTTAGATTATTCACCATTATAAACTTTTCTGTCTGTTAAAAAATCACTTCTAGGTCAATTTTTCAGTAAAAATTCCTGTCTCAGCGTGAAGGGACCAGTCTTTTCAGCTTGAAAACACACCCCTGCAACTGGCATGCCTGCACTAAAATATATTGTTTTTAACAATGTGAACATGAAAGTTAATACATAAAAACTGCTGCACTCACTTTTTCCAGTCTGTATTGTTAGCCTAAGTCTGTTCACGTGCATTGTCTCACTCCGTCTGAATTGCTATGTTTTAGGGAAAATTTCCTGCAGAAAATAAATCACCTGGATCCTTCTCTGGAGCCCCTAAATCCCAAGATTCCAATTTTGTTTTGTTTTCAATTTTATTCCCTTCTTTTGGAAATTTTGGGGCAGGTAGACTGGAGAAATTTTCAAACTTGTCTGATAATTTCTTGCACCTCCTCCTCTCCCCCTGTCTCACAGATGATCTCCACTCCCCCAAATCCCAGAACCTGCCCCATCTGGAAAGAATGCATCAGTCTGGAACACAGGCCAGCAGTATATAAGCTAGGAGTAGAAGTAAAGTTATAGTAATTAAGGTGGAGTCCTGAAGGGATGGGTTATTGTTAGTTAGCTTTGAAATAAATTTTAAGAGTATGCTCAGACCTTATTAGCAGATATTCCCTGGGTAGAGAATATGTAAGATACCTGAAGAGTTAAGCTGAAAAATAAAAGCTTCAGCAAGGGCTGCTTAGGTCTTAGGAAGGACAGAGAAGGATTTAATTTAGATTTAGTCTAGTGAGAATTTTCTGTTGGAGAGATTCTTCCTGCTCTCTTTGCTCTCAGGGCAGGATTCAGCAGCCTGCCAGCTCCCCATCCCTGTCTGTAGGTGGTACATATAGACCATGACAAGTACAAGCCAGGCAATGATGTGCAGGACAGAAATCCCACCCTTGTCACTGTATTGAGGCTGGGGTGCCTACACCAACAGAGAAAACCTGCTGCATGGGTGCCACAGCAGGTACTGGAAGGGATTTAAATGGCTTACATAAAAGCATCTGAAATGAAGCAGCAGGGAAAGGCTGGTGGCCCAATGTCCAGCAGATCAGAACTTGTAGCAGAGAAAAAATACTGTGCAGTGTCTTCTGGCTCACACTTAATTTTTGTCCCTTCCTCCTGAATTTGGAAGAAAAGTAGGATGTACCCCAGCAACTGTATGCAGTTCTTGATCCAATGTCTTCCTCACCCTAGGGAGAGGCTGAGGAGGGTCCAGTGGCAGCAGAGCCATGTGGATGTGCTGCAGACCCTGAGCAAACAGCCAGTCTCTCCCTCCCCAGCCCCAGGCAAGGACTATGGTGTCCTGAGCTGGCCTTGGTGCCTGGGCACAGCTCAAGCCTCTCAGCATGCAGTGTGGATGCTTCTTTAGCCCTCTTTTTGTGCTGGGATTGACAGCGTCCTTGTCCCAGTGGAAGTGCCACTCTGTCACAGCAATGCCATGTGTCCCAGTGTCACCCTGATTTTTAAAGATTTTCTAAGCCTTCTGATGTTTGCATTCTTGTAATGAACTTTCTCACACACTTTCTGTAAATAATTTATTGTTTTGCATTCTTTTATGAAGAAAAATTTGATGGACTGTTGGTTTGTCCAGTGTCATTGGAGAGGTGGCACTTTCACCTTCCAATCCACTGTCACTTCTGGAAATCTATAAATGTTGGAGTCAGAAAATAAACTGCCCTTTTTACCTTGAGAACAGCAGCGTGTTCATGTCATGTTTTTTCATGTCTTATAGTGACATCCCAGTCCTGGGGGAGAGGCTGGGCACGTGCTGGGAGCTTATGGGGTAGGCAACAATGAGTGTTCATCCCCAAAACGTGGAGGCGGGGGAGCAGAGGAGAAGATGTGACCTCAGCAGACGCTCGAGGAGGAGAGGGGGAGGATGTGCACTGCAAGGAACCAAAGTTAGCACAAAAGAGAAAGTGTTAGCCTCGTCACAGTAACAAATGCATTCAGATCTCAGTGGGGGCTGACAGCAGCTCTGCTCTCCCAAACGCCTCAGCTCTTCCTTCGGTTCTCCAGCCCTCAGCACTGCCTCCTGTGCAAGCTCGCTGACCTCTCCTCCTCCCCGAGCCCCTGGGTGTGCATCCCCACTGCTCTGGTCCTCCTTCAGAACAAACAGCTCTCCTGGAGCATTCTGCATCTTCACAGCGTTTCACAAACACCAACACACGTCACCTCCCCAGGCCAGCAAACGCTCTTTGACAGAAATTTGTGTCTTGCAATTTTAGTTGGAAAGGTTGAAAGAGAATGGTGTTGGCCCAGTGCTCTTGCTGGCAAAAAGCCAAATCAAGTGTGGAAAATCCAAACTGGGTATAATGAAAGGAGAAAATTTTGTGCCCTGTTGCACTGTTGGTGCAAGAATTCTGGTTAATTGTTAAGAGTTGCTTATGCAGTGTTTCTTTTCATCCATAGACAATGTCTTGCAACATGTGACTGCATAAAAACTACAATAAAAAATTCCACAATTTTTGCCTGTACTGAGTATCAATAAAATAGTCTACACAATCTTACATGACCATACTCCCTGATGTCAACACAGATGAAGCATCCGTCTTCCAGAAGAAAATAAAGGTTGTCAAATCTGTCACCTTTAGCAAACAGAGCAGCCTTTTTTTTCCCTACTCTCTCATCGCTGAAGTACTCTTGCCTGAATGACTCCAGTTTTGATGATTAACCAGCCCATTTTCAAACACCTAGAAAATGCCTTTCCCAAACAGGGAAGGATTTGGATATTAACTCCAGCAGCGTTGTGCTCAAACACAGACCCATTACTGCTGTTTGTTAATCATCTGGGGAGACAGTGTCTGCAAACAACTGTGCAGGAACGCTCTACAGGGCTTATAGAAGTGTTTATATCTTCTTCTGTACCTTCAGTGAAAGGCAAAATCAGTGCTCATTGATACATGAAGTCTTCAGGCTTCATTTTGGAGTTTTCTGCTGCAGCATAACAAGATGTACTGAAAGCACTGTTGTGTGCTCTGCTGTACCTCCTCAAACTCCTCTTCTCTGGCAGATCAGATGGATGGGGGGCTGCAGCCATTTGCATTTTTAAATAAAGTCAAACACTGTAAAGTGGAGCTTGGCTTTCTACAGCAGTGTGCTGAGCAGTTGGATTTGGTTGTATTTTAAAAGGCTTGAACTCTGCTCCAGTCTGTTGCTGTCTCTTTTCTCAGCACACTCCCTACTGCTCTAATAAATATTAAAACCATGGTTGTGCCTTTTCTTCAGCTAAAACTTGGATCTGGCAGATTCTGACCCAAAGGTTTGACAGAATTGTAGGCTGGTCATTAGAAGGGACCTGAAAGGTCTGGTTGTAACCCCCATGCCATGGGCAGGGACCTTCCACCAGACCAGGTTGCTCAGAGCCCCATCAATCCTGGAGATAGTTTGGGGTCAGGTTAGGGGCAGATATGTATGTGTAAAGATATGCAGACAGAATGATCTGAAGAACCTTCAGAAGCTCTGCAAGAAGCAAACAGAAAGTCATGATAAAATAAATAAATAAAAGCCAGCAAACAAGTGCTAAATTCAAAGAAATCAGAATAAATACATCCACAGGGGTCAACTAAGGGAAAAGCCCCTTAACTGATGTTCCTGCCCTTCTCCTTTCACCCCTTATTGTTTTTCAGCTACAACCAGAAACGATCCTCCCCCTTCCCCAGGCTGAATTCAGTCTCCCACCATGTCAGCAGCTGGCACCTCCTCAGCACTCACAGAGACATTTTGGGCACTGCCAAGACCATTTGCATTGCCAGAGGAAGGATTGCTATCCACTGAATTAATGAAACCTGTGTCAAACTCAGCTGTCCTTCCAATATTCTGACCACTTTACCTCTGCCTGGATTTGAGGAAATGGGAACTATATCTACACCATTGCTGCAGGTTTTGTGTGCTCTAGGTTGAAGCTAGCTGAATGGGAACCTGAAAGAGATGCAATAGATGTTTGAGCTCATTGATGCGTGAATTTTGAGCTGATGAAGTACAGAAAAACACACTCCCTGTCTGGAAATATAGGGACAGTCACAAAGGTTAAAAATACTATAAGTGACATCATTTGGGCTCAAGTTATAAAACAACTACTGTTGTTTTATATGTGTGTGGAAATTTTTCAGATGAGCTCAGTGAAGTTTGCATAAGTTCTCTTTGCAGTAATGCTTTATCCAAACCCATCCTCACACATGCTACACAAATCCTGGCAGTTGGCCTGCTGAGTGGAGAGGGCTGAACACATGGCAGGCACCATGTGTGTGCAGTGTACTTTGCCCCAAGCTGCTCGAAATCCCAAAAATTTCCAGAGACTTACAAATGTTACACTAGGTTGGCCATTTCCACCCTACACAATAATCTGAGGTTTCCCTCCATATTCTGCCAGTATTTTTAAACAGGGCTGGAGCAGCCTTTTTCTATAAATACTCTACTTCTACACCAATATTTGAGATTCCAGCTGATCAAATTCTGTCTCTTATGCCACTATTGTATATTAGTGCTTTTCAGCACCCATTTAATCTCTTTCCCTTCTTGTTATTACTAGGACACACTCAGGCTTTGGAGATAGACAGAATAAATCTGTGTTTTTCCCAAACCAAGAGTCCTGCAGCTCACAGCCTGCAGTATTTCCAGGATATAACACAGTCAGCAGGACAGCATGTCAGTCACTAACAGAGGCCAAAAATAGCATGTGTAAGGCCAAACTCAAAGGGCTAAAATGGTGCTCTTAGAGCAGATGTTTAAAAGCTTGTGCACAAGCTCTAGGCTTGTTAGCCAGCCTGGATCAGCTGCAAAAGGCCTCTGGGAAGGATTAAAACTCTTGGCTAGTACACACACTGCTCTGTTGGAGACACTAAAGATATGTTTTACTGAAAAATGAAAGTGGTAACCTGGGCTGAAGGCTTGCTCAGAGAGCTCTTGAGCCAGAGGTGCTGGCACCATTCCTGATTTGGGCCAGGTACTCATTAAGTGTAACAGGAGTTTGATCTCAGAAAGGACTAAGCAGGGGCATTTATGGCTCAAGAGAATCTTAAGGAGAATGGGGTAGAAAAAACTACTTGAGAAATGGAGAAATTCCATAAGTAAGAATAATAGATGGGGGGTTTTACAAGTATAAAAGAAAATACATTGAGAAACATCTGAAGAAAGAAGACTTTAAGATTCCTGGTTGAGATGGCCCCAGTGGCAGCACTCAGCAATCCCAGCCTCACTTTGCATCCACTCCAACATCTGTGGAAGCCCCAGGTCCTGACACATTCTCTGCAGTGAACAGGCAATATCAATGACTTTATCTTTTTTCTCATCACCCCCACCTGGTTTTCTAAAAACACATCCCGATGAACAATTCATCCACCTTTTGTAGTTTCTGCCATACTTTTACTTCTGTGCACTCTCTGGCTACAACACTGTGTCTTTGGCTTGTTTCCATGGGAAGGAGGTGCCCTCAGAGTCATTCACAGTGAGAAACCAGAGGCCCTAATACTCCACATAACAATTTTATAGCCTAATGTGTGAAAGCATGAGCTCACTGTGAAGCAGAAAGCCAGCATTCACCCTGAGCTACGGATGATTTCCTCAGTCATGAAACCTTTGGCCAAGCAGCACGGCTTTTTTTTTTTTTTTTTTTTTTTTAATCATCACAAGAAAAAATATTTGAAGGTTTTCCCAAGTGCCAGATTCTACAAGTAACAGTCTGGGAGTTATTATGAGTCTCATTAGTCTCCATGCCCTCCTTCCTGCACCTATGAAGACCAGCAGGTTATAAAAAGGGTTAGTTGGAGTCAACAGTGAATGAACAGTTTAGCTGGGTAAAGAACAGAGAAGAAATAGATTGGGATAATATGGTGGAGGAAAACCAAATTAATTTATTTCCCCAGCCTTAGCTGAAATTAGATGAGTGCTTGGACTGGGTACCCACTTAGGGAAACGCCATGGTGGTGTTTGATCTTGGTCCCACGAAGAACAAGGGGTTTTTTTCTGATAAAAAACAACCACTGTAATATTGGAAGTTCCACCGTAATATATAAAAATATTTTTCGTTCTCTCTGGGATAGCTGTGTGAGAGCTCTACCAAGTGTAGATCAGAGAAGGCAGGGTATTGTGGAGCTATTTTCTTGCAGAATACGGCAGGAAGTGAGAAATGATCACTGTTGTGTCTGAAAAGATCAGGTTAAGTGCTGGAACAGAAATCACTGAGGAATTAATTTGTAGACTTTGCAGAGAGTAAGGAAATTAAATCCAGCTAAACGAGTTACTCATATTTTTTTCCCTTAACAGTAGTAAGCAGCAAATCTTGAATTGGGAGTATAGTGAGGCACTGACACACCATCAGTGTGTTAACTGGCTCATTCATGCTGGAGCAAGGCTGTGGGTAACAAGGAACTTTCATTAACAGCTGAGATAAAAAGGAAGCAGTTTTAGTGAGCATTTACCTTTCCCAGGCACTCCAGGGAGTCTAGCTTGTTTGAGCTGGGAGGGATGCCCTGGGAGACCTGGTGGTGCAGGCAGGCCAGGAGGTCTCCCTCCTGATGGCATCAATTCCAGGAATGCTGTCTATGGATTTTACTCTGCTCAAAACATTGGCTCTGGGTTCCTGTCATCACCTGAGCTTCCTACATAGTTCTGATTGGTTTGGCACCTGGAAAAAACTGCTTTCAGCCATGAGGAGCCAGCAGTACAGTGTGGTGCAGCTGGTGTCATCCTAGGAGAGAGAAAGAAGCTGGCAGAAAACAAAATTTTGACCTATATAGAGCGATCCATCTATCCAGGGAAATATTTCTATACTTCCTAGACTCAGCTTCTTCCCCTGCCTTACCTGTTGGTGTTCTGAGAGAAATGTTCAGTGTTTTTACCTGCTAGAATAATTTTCCCCAAGATTATTTCTCAAAACATGGTGCTAGGGAAGGCTTAGCCACCCAAACTTGCCATTCTCTCCCAGCAGTCTCCTGGGAACTCCCTTAAGGCTGTCCTGCTCAGTCATTGCATTGCCTTCCTGGTTGCTTTTTTTCCTTTTTCCATTCAGCTGCTTGCAATTCACATGAGCTATTGTATTAATAAACAGACCTTTCCCTTCACCAATCAGGCAAACATATGGGATATGAAGCAATGAATGACAAAGCAGCCCCACATCTTTCATTCCCTCATTGGCCTTCGTGTCTTGCAGGAGAGGAATTTCATCCAGCTGGTTTCATCATGGTTGAGTGATCTTTAGTATTAAATGCAGGGCAAAAGCTAAAGATCATGGCACCAGAATCCTTTGTACGTAATGTTACAAATGACTCGCCTGCAAATGGAAAGAAATGTCAGAAGATGATATCAAATGAATGAAGATATCACCACAGCTACTCATGTGGAGCATAATGTCCCAGACCTTCTCTCTGTTATTTCAAAAACACTCACATTTCAAAAGAGTGGGGATTTCTTTTCTCTTCCTCGTAGGGGAAACCGATGCTGTAGAATTGCAAACACGATTGTGGTGTGTGCTGCGTGAGAAGCAGCCACTTGCTGCCTTGGAAACCCTGAAAAGGCCGTGTCTCTGATTCCAGTTTCTCTTTCTCTCACCCTCTAATTATGTAAGCCCCACTCATTTAGGTTTGGACTCAGGCTGCTTTTCTTCCTGGTATCCATTACACCATTAGGCTGTTGCAGTGACAGAGTGACCCGATGGGAGGGTCAAAATACCCCGTGGGTTAATGGAGGCAGCAGGATGTTTTCCCTGGATGAGCTTGCTGCAAGTGGGATACAATGGAAGACATGCTCCCGTCAGTGGTGGTGCTACAGCAGCAACCTCCCCTCCCCTCCCCTTCCAACATCACAGGGGCTGAACTGGTAATTTAGATGTAATTGGGCACCTCTGATTCTGTTTAATGGGGCTCCTGATAAATGGCTCTCCTGCCTAATTGGTACAGTTACCATAGGAGGGCCTGGCCCAAAGTGTGAAGCAATGCAGGCCCCCAACTCCCACTGAAATCAATTACACTGAAATCAATGAGAGTTAAACAGCTGAACAGCTTTTAAAATCTGGCCCTCAGTGCCCCCCAGGGCTGTAATTTATCAAAACACCAAATAAATGGCATGCCTGGTTGATTTCAATGGGTGTGATTGGTTTATAGGAGTTATTACTGGAAAACCCCCAGCTTTTAATACATGTCCCTTGCTATTTTTCCAGAATTTCAGGCTGTTGATGCACAAGTGCAAAGCAAATGTACTTGAGTTTGACTCTGTTCCAGGAAGGCTATCAGGTGGAGTCCAGTGTATATTTTGATTTTGAGCATGATGGGGAAGAGGACACAGGAGTAGACAGACATCTGCTCTCATCCTATGCAGCCATTTGTGCAAGTTCTTATCAGGGCAATTGATTTGAGGAAAAAACTCTGCAGTCTTTGCCCATCAAAACTCTCCTGAACATCACTGGGCATAAAATCAGCAGTGACCTTGAGGATGGAGCCTTTTCTGCACATTGCAGTGCTGTGAAACTGTCTGCACACAAAACCAGGAGACTGCCACAAGTGCTTCATTCTTTAAAAGATAATTCAATTATGGTGTTCTGGTGCTTGCTAGCATGATCTTGTTGCTCTGTTACAGCTTCTAAGCAGGGTAGCTTATCTCTAATGAGTGTTGTGAAGTGCTTCACTGTCCTGCATTTTGCAGTAGTACCAGATAGTGAAGTATGTCTCAGTCCCTACATCCCTGAGAAATGCAGAGTTGCACCAGGACTGCTGTGGAAAGGACATTTTCTTCTGCAGGTATCAGTATTTCAGAGCATCCTGCAGTGAGTGGGATGTTAATTAATATCTGATTTATGTCCCAACATTGTAACACATGACCATTGTGTTTGATAGGTTAATCATAGGACATTTCAGTCAATTTTCTGTCTACCCTTGTATTTCCTATGTGCGTTGATCCTTTGGCTTTAGGGTCTTCTCAGAGGTGTGAGTTGAGAGGCAACTAGAAATTCTCTTTCCTAATGTGAAGGGAGGATGCCAGGTGGCCTTGGAGGAGGACTGTCCAAATTCACCTTCTAGAATCCCAGAACCCCCAGGATGACAGAAGTGTTATTTATAGACTTTGATGAAAGAACTGAATTTCTTCATTTACAAGGGTGCCTTGTAACCTGTCAAACCAGATGTTAAATGTCAGTCTTTCAGAGTGTGACAAATAATTTCCATTCTGAGATGGCTTTATGTTGCTGATTAGACTGTTGATGGGCCATCAAAGACATCAAAGACATCAGATTCTGGCATCTATTCTTGATGACAATATGTGAACCCTTCAGTGATCTACATATTGGCTCAGGGACTGACTTTGTTCTTTCCTGCTCAGAATAGCAGTGCTTCCTCACCCCTCCAGAGAATGATATGTTTCTCACTTCTTGATTTTTTTTTTGTGGTGCAGCTTGGACAAAAGGCTTGAAGGTGTGAAGGAAAAGTAGCAACAAGAAGTTGCTTCACTCATTCCCAACATAACTCGTGTTGGCAGTGTTTGTACTGTCCTGGTTAAAGATGCCAACGTGCACTTGAGTTTGTCACGCCGTGTGGCACGATCTGCTCACAGCTGTCCTGCCAGGGGGAAGCCAGGTTTTTTCTCCTCTTGTGATACCCCGGACTGTCTCTACTTGTGCCAGCCACGTAGTTTGCTCCAGCCTAGAGCAGGGCACTGAGGAGACAGTGTGGTTAGTGCTGAGGGCTGGCTCAAATGCCAACTGAAGCCCCAGCTGCAAAGGATGAGTCTTATATTCCCCAAAAGACAAAGGTACAGATAAAGGTACAAGTAGACTCTAGGTGTAATGCTTGAAAAATCAGAACACTTCATTCCATGTGAGAGGAGATACAGGTCCTTGGAGAAGAGACTCCAGCCTCCTTGGAAATCACACTCTGAGTTTCTGCTGAACCCCTCTGTGCGACTGGTACTGAGCTGCTGCCAAGAGCTGAGATCACAGTTCACCTGCCTTTATTTTCTCAGAGGTGCCTGGAAGGGGCTCATTTTAAACAAAAACAGTGTATGTTTGGACTCACATGCTTTTCTTTCTTTCCTTTTCCACCCTACATTTCTTTATGCTTCCTTCAGGTGACAGGCATGGTCTTCCATGTACTTCCATGTACTTTGATCTGCTATTCCACAAACTGATCTGGGTGCCAGCAACTGAGAAGTATCCATCAGTATCTCGCCTAATAATGATATTACACTTCCATGAAGTTCCTTCAGATGCTCCCCACCTGTACTTATAACAGGCTCCATATGGTGCCTTCTCTCATCTTTTTTCTTAGCTCCTAAACTGATGCATTTCTGACCCTGGGAAATGTGTTGGTGAATTTCTGTATTTCCTAGAATGACCTTGTTGGCATTTTGACCACAGTATGTGAAAGACCCGAAATGCCTGCAACCTTGTCAAAATGAAGTTAACAAATATGTAAATCAATCTATGTTTATTCATAGCCTGGCAGAACTCAAACATCCAGGTTCCAGCCAGCAACTGTGCTGTCTCTGGTTCCAAATGGCTTCACACTTTAGAATTTCAAACACCAGGAGGAGGTGAACACATTCAAGAAGGACCTTTTTTTAAAAAAATAACTGAATTACCCATAATTTCCTCTCTTTAATTTAATTTACATGTTTGCAAGGCATTGAGCAACACACTATTAATGACACAGAGGTCACTCAATATAAGATGATGTATCTCCATTCCTCTCCATAGCAGTTCCCAGAAGCTCCACTCAGGTGGGAGTGGAACCCATGTTAAAGTTCCTGCTATGAAGGCACTCTATATGTATGAATTTATTTAATTCTTTATTATAAAATATGCCTGGATCTATGGATTACTCCAAGGAGTAAAATCGAATCAGCTTAAAAAAAGGAAAAGTAAGAAGTCTCAAAATGAATGCAACACAGCCCTTTCAGATCCTGTTTATTTACTTTTTGTTTGTGGGTGTATTTCCTTCATTCCCCATCAATCATGCCAGCTATTGATATTTTTTCTGTCAGACACTAAGAGTATCAGACTGACTGACACTATCTGTCTATTGACTGCCTCGGTTTTCAACCTTTTTGGATTTGCAGCCCTCCTGAGCATTTCCAACTGAGGAATTTAAGCCAACTGACATGGATCATTAGCTTGAGTTACTCTTCATGAACCTGTCAGAAGTAAACTAGAAACCTCAGAAGCCTTAGGTAGATTACACTGATTATATAGGATAGATATTTACATAACACCATTAATGTCTCAGGTATAATCAGTCTCTAGCTGGATGAAATAATCAATAGGAAACCTGGCAGAAAATGCAGAATGAGATTGTTCTAGGCATTAGGAAGCCAGCCCCATAGGTGGATCCATTTTTTGTCTCTCTGGACTGAGACAGAGTTTCTGAGGGGGCCCTCACCCACTCAGGAGGACAGCTGTGATCCAGGCATTGTTTGCATGCTGGGTGGGTGGATGAGGATTTAGGACAGCCCCTACAACCTCTTGAACCTCTTGCAGGCTTAGGAGATACAGGAGACTCTAGCTCAGGTGGATCCAGTCTCTATATTGAGCACTTACCTCTTGGGCTTTATTATGCTTTTTTTAGCGCCTGAAATCACGTTGGAGACAAATTCTCTTGGGTCCCTCACTGGAAACTAATTATACTCTCATAAGCCTGCTAATTTAGTGTGTGCTTCCAGCTACTCCAGGCAGGCACCACCTGATGTGCAAGTTATGACTTGCATAATGCCTGGGGACTTAATTTTCAGAGGAACCTTTGTGCCATGGAAATCAGCAGGACACCTCATACTGCTCTTTTTTGCCTTCACATCATTGCTCAAATAAATACAAGAAAACTATATAGTCATGTGCAGAGGCTCAGCATTTTGATGTTTCTCAAATGTCAGTCAGATTTGCTACCTCTGCTAGACTGAAGAGCTTTTTCCCAGCCAAAACCTACAAGCTGAAACTTCAAGGGAGATCACATCCAGCAATTTAATATGGATTTTTCACAGTCAAAAAGTTCAAGGGCATGTAGATATATGAAGTTGTGTTGGTTTAATTGATAGTTTAACCTAGTTTTGTCAAACTAATTATGGTTTCTGTGAAGGTTTACTTTTCCTCTATTTCATTTAAGATTAAATTGCTAAGTAGCTGATTTAGGCTGGAATATGATAAAACAATTTCTAAGCAGAAAAAATATCTTGATATGGTAGGAAAGAGCACTGCAACGTCTATCTGTCTTGGTTGCACTATGGTAATTTGTGTGTAGACTAATCCTGGGAAGTTTAAGAGCCATTCCTTTGTGGATTCCATTCCCCAGTGATGAAAGAGGAACCTTGCTGTCCGCTTATGTTCCAAATGTTCTTATGAGGTGTTAATGAAGCATTTCATCCTTTAATGGGACCACTGGGATTGCAGTTATCTATATTTTATTTTAAGGGTTTTTCATTTTCCAAGGATCAATACCTAGTTCCTAGAAAAGATACAAAAAATTCCAGTAATATAAAGGAGAGAATTACTGCGTACCTTGAGGGCTGATGTGTTGGTAATGAAATCTCCTCTGCAGTGTGAGCCAATTTTAAATTCTCCACAACACTGAACTTCCTTTTCAAGATGCAGAGCAGAAAGAAAAAAATCATGTCATGTAACAAATATCAAGACAGAAGGGGGGCCCAGTAGCTTATCACATATGTGTTTGGGACTCAATCAGTCATTTAATAACTCAGCTTCAGTGGTGCTCTGGCACGTGAGCAAAAAATCCAGTGCACAGAGGCCACTGATATCTCAGAAGGTGATGCCAGGATTTGCTGCCATCTACTCTGCTTCATTTTCTCCAGAAGGGACTTTGTATTTAATAAAAGCAGCAAATGTACTAGACAAAAGATTTTTGGCAAGATTTTGCTTTGGTCAGTTGGAATCCAGTTTCCATTACTTCAGGGCTTGGCATGAACAAAAGCTGCAGAACTGAAATGGTTTACAACCCACTTGGATATTTTTTGGTACAGCAGACTCACATGGAAAGTTTTTACCCAACAGAGACGGCTACAAGAACAAATCCAGAAAGTGCTGTGGGAAAAGCCATGTTTTCCATGTGTCATTCCTGAGTCCTGTCCCCACACCAGGTTCATGTCTGTCATCTGGCTCTGCGAACTTTCCAGTGTCATGTAGCAAATGTGCTTTTCTTTTCCTACCTCAAATCATCTGGAAAAGCTGTTCCCAGCTGCCATGTAAAATATAGTAGGAGAGGCTGTGAATTTTCAGAAATACTTTTTTCCCTGTGCTACTTTTGGCTGGAGTAAAGTTTGCTTTCTTCCCAGTAGCCAGTGTAGGGCTCTTTTGGATTTGTGCTGTTGATAACTCAAGGATGATTTTTTCTTGCTGAATGGTGCTTGCACACAGCCAAAGCCTTTCCTTCTTCTCACCCCACCAGTGAGCAGGATTGGGGCAAGTGAATTCCTTGGTTTGATTTTTATTTGCACACACAGCTTCTGATTTACTTAATTCTCTGTCTTCATCTCAATCCACAGGTTTTCTCACTTTGGTTCTCTCTTCCATCCCACTGGGTGGAAGCAAGAGGCTGAGTGGGGTTTAGTTGCCATTTGGGGTTAAACCACAGCATTCTCCATCAAATATTTTCCAACTCAGCAAAAAAGAAGCACCTCAATCTGCTGTAATTCCCAGGCAAATCCACAAGCAATCCAAATAAACCTTCCTTACCAGCCATGTCCAAACTGTGCTTGCTTTTTTGTAGGGCTGCCTCCTCAGAAGGTCTTCTGGCAGCCCTGGTAATGCTTTGCTTGGCAGCAGCTCTATTTTAGATTTGTTTTTATTAAAAATTATGGCACATACCCCAGAACGAGAATTTCAGCCTCTAAATTATGGTGCTGCACTGATGTGGTGGCTGCTGTTTTTCTAACTCCAGTAACAGGATCCTTGTGCATGTGGTTGGTAACAATTTTTTTGTAAAGATTTTCCCCAATCACTTGAGATTTCAGAACTGGATACATGATTTTCCTGCACCTCTTTTTTTGTTGTTGTTTTTGGGGTATTTTTGTGGTTTTGTTGGGGGTTTTTTTTGGTATTACTAAGTGCCTGATTGTATTTGACAATATCCTGGATACTGCTCCACATATGGCAAGACAGGAGAGCTTGTAAGGTGTGAAATGAAACTACATGGGCATGGAAATACAGCAGAGATATGGTCTGTTCCTCTCTGCTGGAATTAGAAATAACGTGGGTATGATAACCTGAAAGGAATCCTGTTCCCCTTTTTTCTGGATGACAAATGAAATAATGGTGTTCTCTGGAGTGTTCTAAAAGAATCAGCTTTGATCCTACCAAACTGAGCTCATGGTGACAGCCTGTCACTCAGGAGAGAAGGATGGGTCTGGGACTTGTGATCATGAGGGCACATATGGATTTTGATGCAGTCCAGGGTGTAAAAGGTGGAAGTGAGAAAATCTAAGGCAGGTTCAGTAAGATCTCATCCCTGCCTTCTCCAAAAAAGGCAGAGTCTCACTGCAGGTCAGTGCTCGGCATCACCTAAGCAAGGTGAGCTCTGTTCCTGCTTCCCCGCAGGAGGAGATGCATTACAGAATCTCTTTTAGACCCGGAGAGAGTTTCTCATTGTTGTCTGTGAAAATCAGATTATTTATGTCCCATTGTAATGGAAATAGCAGAGCTTGAAGTGCTCCAGCAGCCATCCAAGCCCAAGAGGAGAGCTGGCAACTTCCCCCTGACATTTCCAAAACAACTTGCTGTATTTTCACTGCTAAATGATGGTGTGGACAGAAGCCCTGAGACCATTCTTCCTGTCAGTTCCAGGGATGGGCAATTAATCACTAGTGATTACAGTTTTTTTCCTAGCCAATAATTGCAAGGCAATTAAGTTTGGGGAAAGGAGAGCAGGGTGGCAGCGTGGATGGCTGTGCAGAAGGGGACTGTCAGCCCCTGGCAGTGTTAAACTGTCCCACATCACCTACAAACTTCAGCTACCAAAGCATATTTTGATATGCAGTAATTATGCTTCCACCTCAGTTTTCATCCCTTTCATTTGTCGCTTCCACTCAATGTCAGGCATTATGTGTCACGGTTCAGAAAGACTTGAGAAATCCATTAAAAGCTTCCACAAAGAGAGCAATTTTTCAGACAAATGTACGATGAAGAAACTGGTCTCTGATGATTAATTCCAGTAACTATTCATCAAGTCAGGTGCCAGGCTTTGCAGTAGGCTAGGAGCATTAAGAGCTGTGATGAGTAAGGTCTTCTAGCCTTGAACTTATGAACTAAGTACATCAGCAAACTCCCAGGCAGCAGCTAGCAGAAATACAACATTAGTTTTAGTCACTGTACTGTTAAAACGTGTATTTTCACTGGCAGGCTGCAATTGCCAACCCTTCATAAATCTTTCCATACAGCCAGTGCCATAAGCAGCACTGGTTTAGCTCTAATCCCTTGGAGTGTTGTAATCTGTCATCCTCAGGGGGATTCCAGTGACCCCCACCCAGACTGTGCCTGCCTGATGTCAGTGGGAGTTTTGGACAAAACCACTGCAGGGTTTGGTCAGCCAGATTTGCAGGCATGCTGTGATATCTTCAAGCTGTATTTAGGTACTGGTGGGGAGTGTTTAATCCACTGGGTGATATCAGGAGTTTATTGCAGTCGCTCTTGAGCAGAGCTGGTTCAGCAGCTCAGGCTGTGCTTTGTGCTGGAGAGCAGCACTGGCTCCTTGTGTGTCATCAGCAGCACCAGCAGCTTTGTGTGACCCCCCAGCATCCAGACAGAAGTGCTCCTCCTTGAAATGCCACTTCTTGTCTCTCTCCACTGGACTTAATTTTGTACCACAGAAAGGGGCGCCCCAGATTTCCAGCCCAGAGTATCCCTTCAGTCAGGGCTCTGTGTGTGTGTCATAAGAGCTGGAGAATGGACTTTTTGACTCTGGCTGGGATGAGTGATCTGTTTGGTGAAATATTTTGAGTACTTTTGCTGTGGGGTTTTCTTCCTTTCACTCTCCTTCCCAGAAAAAGGAGCCACAGGGAATCAGGAGTCCTGCCAGCCTCTACTCCTGAGCCTCCTGCCCTCATCCCACATAAGCCAAATTCCTCTTGAAGTTACACTTGGGTAATTCCATTGAAATGAATAAGATTTTTACAGTGTGATCCAGAGGAAAACTTGTAATACAAGTTTTTGGTTTTTTGGTTTTTTTGGGGTTTTTTTTTAAGACATACTTACTTTGTTCTCTTTTTTGCTGGCAAAAGTTGTATTTAGAATATTCTCCTTCCTACTTGCTCTCTTGTGGGTGTACCTCTTGTGAAACTTTCCATTGTTGGAAATGTCTGTAAAGAAAAGACAAAAAAGAGATAAGCTGGATTACCTTTTTTTTTTTTTTTCTTAAAAATTTCCTTTACAGAAGACCTGGCAAGAATTGGAGAGAGAACATGAGATTTTAGTGCTGCCTTTAGCCATATGCAATTATAAAGTTAAGGTATGGGTGCCTTTAGGGTATCAGCCTAAAAATGAATGGCATTTCTATCAGAGTAGCAAAAGGAACGTTAACTGTTCCCTAGTGATAGAGACCCAAGATAGAGGGAAATTAAATGATGTGCTCCTCGTTTCACAGACATGAACTCATACACACACGATCACAGAGAGCTCTGTGATCTCTGATGGTCACCGAGCCATGGATCAGAATGTGGGTCACTGGCAAAACTTTATTTATGGTTAGTCAGCTGCTACAGGGAGTAAGCCAAAATACCCATTTCCATCCAGAAGACTGTAGGAAGCCAGTGTTAATCTTGAGCTAAACTGCTGTATTTGGTCTCTAACTGCAAAGAAAGGTTTTGACATCCTGTTCCAAACCATCTCAGCACAGAAGGCACCTTGTACAGGGACTGTGCCAAAAGCAGAGCCCAGCAGAGCCAAAGCCTCAGCAATTGCTGGGTGGTTGGATGTAACAACAGCAGGACCTTCCTCATCCAAATTCTCACCTGGGATCCTGCATGGCTTTGCTGAGGGCTGCAATGTGGCAATCACACTCTTATCAGAGCCTAAGATAACCAGGCGTGGCAGAGGGAAGGAGAAAGCAATGACTCATGAAACACACCAGCAAGGACAGGGAACACACACATCCCTGCTACATTCCCATACTCAGTCAGATAACTTCTCTTTTCAATTGTTAATTTTACCTCAGCCTTTACAGCTAAGTGCACAATACTGAAAATAGTTCAGTTAATTTAGAATAAATTTTTTAATTCACCGACCTGCCACCAAGTCTTGGAACTATAACGATGCAGCAAAGTCAATCTTTCTTTGCTGTCTAAAGTTTGAGAACTACAAACCAGAGTTAATCATCAGCCTTCTTGATGTTTAATCTTAATTGACAAAAGGAAGACAGTGCTTTTAGGAAAAGCAAACTCCATCTCCTTCCTTAAAATTTTGTGCCAATGTCTTTCTTCTACTTCTCAATATTAATCTGAGCGATTGCTCTAAAAAGCAAGATTATTAATTTCTAAGGATCTGAGGATATTTTCTCCATAGTCTGACCTGGATTTGGCACTGTATTTAATAGATCAAGCTCAATACAGAGCAAAACCAGCTCATTTCTCATAGAAGTTTATCCTTTCTTCTCAGCACAGCAGACGTATCTTTTGCAGCTGAACTATGTCAGGCTTTATCCTGAGACTTCTCTCAGTAAGAAAGTTTGCCTCTGGCTGTCTCCTTTGCTTTCTTGCTGACTTGCTCTTTGTTCTTCTGTGAATACAACTCTTCATACTCCTTGTTCTTCATCTGTGAAATTGTCTTTAAAGAAGCAGCATTAGGAGGACATTAGTACAGTCCAGTGAAGTGCACCACGTGTAAGAGGTGCCTGAGCTAAGCTTGTCCAAGCAATCCTAATTCAGTCCCTTACACACGTGTTTCTTTTCCTACACCCTATAACCCTCTGTTCAATATTTCATTGGCTCTCCAGGGAGGGCCCCATCTCAGGCTGAGACTGGGAATCTGTGCCAGCAGAGCAGCACTAATTGGAAGATGACAAATGTTTGCTGATGGACCACTGATGATGGTTGTGCTCCTGGATCCCTGCCGTCTCCTAGGATGACCAATTTATTTAGGCTGACTCGGATAATTAAATGCATGAGTAAATTTTTTCCTCACTCAGCCTCTATTCTTTCCTCATGTGACTGCAGACCTGTGAACTTTCCTGGCATTGAGTTGTCCCAGCATTGCCGACTTTCTTTGCTCAGGAAGCACCAAGTTAAGTAAATGGAATATTTGAGGTCACACAGGGGATCTGTCCTTCACAATATCAGTAGATATTCTCTACCAATGATGGAAAATGTGCTACCACATACATTGTGGAGAGACACTGCATGAGCAGATCAAAAGATCAGTATTTGATGTGAGGAGGAAAGTCAGTGAGCCCATGCCAAATGCTTTTGGCAGATTAGCTCTTGCTTTGAGGAACACAGCCTGAACACTTTCCTGTAAGATCAGGGAAGCAGTGCCATGATCATAAAACACAACCTTGCTGTTTCTGTTTAACAGCTCTCTTTCCACCCTAGGCACAGACACTGCCTTCATTTCAAAGATGGTCAATCAACAGGGATATGGCCTCAGTTCCAGCAAGCTGGGACATTGCTGGGGTGGCATCCTCAGGACTGTGTTCACTCTGTTCCAGTCCAGAGCTGGAAGAGTTTCCTCAGGGAAGAGGAGAAATATTCCACCTTCAACCTCTCCAGAGCATTAGTGACACAGCAGTGTGCACACCTGTGGGACTTGGGTACATCTCTCTGCCAGGAACTGCTCAACCTCTCCTTTCCTTAGTGTGTATCACAGAACTTTGCCCACTGCTTTCCAGTAAAATGAAGAGAGCAGCTATGCCAACCCACCAGCCATGCACACACCAAGGATTTTCCTCAGGCATTACTGGGTGAATCAGAGAAGGAAGATGCTTGAAAAGATCCTGTAAATGGTTTACAAGAATAAAAGAATGGAACTCAGCTCTTCAAATAAAACAGCAGCCTAAGAGAATAAAATTGTTCATTAATTTATTTCAGGTTGAACCTCTATACAAGTTTATGCACTTATTTTGCCTCACAGAATCATTTCAAGCATCATCAGTTCTCAGCTAACAGGAGGTACATTTCTAGCAGTGCTGGGGAATTCCTCCTGCACCAAAGGGTTCACAAACCATCACTGATCTTACACTGCAGTCCCTGCTCACACCCACTGCTTCTGCTACTCATCATCCTGATAATTTTCCTTTTGTGCTGTTGTTGTGCTCTTCTCCAGAGGTACCAGAGCACCCATGGGCAGCAGGTGGTGGCCTGAGCTGAAGTGCTCTTGAGGGACCAGCAGAGGTGATGGCAGCAGTCAGGGTGTGAGGTTCCCAGCCTGGAGGAAGCTCCTCTCAAAGCCCCCGTGCCCACTCACTGTGAGCACCCTGAAGTCTCCCTCGCTTCTTGGTGATAAGAAAAACTGATGAGAACAGTGCTCAGCTCCTTCCTTCTCTCTTGGAAGTCACTGCCTCATTCTTAAAATCCAATGGACTTCAACATCCTGACACTTCCCTTCCAGCAAAGAAAAACACTTGATGTACAAAATCCCCGCACCAGCGTTTTGAGAACATTTTCCAATAAAATAAATCAAAAATAGAGGGAAATTTCCAACTGATAAAATTAGCCCAGCCTGTCAGTGCTGCTGCCCTGAAACAATCAGTCATACCTGGGAGCTAAGCTCCCATGAAAGGCAATTGCATCTCTGTGTTGGTAATACTTTTTGTCACTGCAGTATGTCTTTGAGGTACCTCCGGCCCCACTATGGCTGGTTTAACATAATCTCTTCTGATAGCAAATAGGAATTTTAGCTGTAGCCAAAAAGGCTTGACAGTGTTGCTTTCATCTTTGTACCATCCATGCTAAGGATACAAGCAGGAAAATATCACTAACAATATATCAGCTGGGCTTATATTGTCACAAAAAATTCAAAAAAGTCACTACTACTTTCTGATGGCACCGTCATTAAATCCAGCTGCCCTGGAGCATGATTAGTGCACACACAGACAAGGCAACACAAAGGATAACAAAATGAACTTGCAGTGGCTACTCTTTGAGTAATTCTGAGTCATCACTGATTATCTGGTGCATGATCAAGGAAGGAAACAAGCAAAGCCACAAACTCTGCCAGGCTTAGGCTAGTGTGACTTGTCCTCAGAACTTACTTACAATGGCCACACATCAAGAAAGAACTTGGGTTAGCACACTGAGGAATTAATGCTTGGAAAAACGAAACAAAGTAAAAACTGGGAAAGGCACTATTTAATCCATTTTGTGATATAACATTTTATAAGTTCTCTCAGAAACAGTTTGGTGTTTGACATCTGATGCTTTCTAAATATGTTGCTGTTTGTGGCATGTTCAGAGAAAACCTGTAATCATCACAGCCTCTTTAATACAGCACAATGAGATCTGACTGTAGCAATAAATCATAACTCATCCTATTCTATTCTCATTGATTTTGGTGGAATAAAGGTTTTGCCCAAAGGAATAAAACCACATGAATACTTTGTTAGCTTCTCATCATCTCTTTCTCAATTCATTACTACTTTGCTTTCTCCTTTGATAACTGGTCATGGAAAGTAATTCAGTAAATAATTCTGGTGGAGGATTTATGTTGTTCTTATTATATGTGAGAAAACTATTTGTGATGCATCTGCAAGGAGATCAGCATGGGTTTTAAATCTTACCAGATTTGTAGACAACCAGATACTGGCTTTATCTCTCAATTGGCTGAGAAATATGTATATTTTTTTTACTCTCGGGTACAAACATTTCCATCTGCATCAAAATTTATTTGCTGGGAGGCTACATGTGCATGCAGTGCTCCAGGGATATAAACCATGGAATAGCATAGCTTCTTATATTAACTCTTTCTGGTTATCTTTAACTTGACCAAGCCATCCCTGTCACAATTCTATTCCCATATATTTCAGGGAACTGTTGAGGAAATATCAGGGTGCAATAACAGAACTTTGCTTCCAAAATTGATTTCACAGCAGCGAAGAGTAATGCAGCTGGCTGAGCTAGAAGTGATGGCTGCCACAGTAAACCAACTTTAATTTCCTCCACAATTTCTTTTTTCACTTTACCTGACTTAATACTCTGGCACAGAAAGACAGATTATTGGGAAATAGGCTCAGGTGACCATTGAGAATGTGGAATGTGTTTGATTAGGTTTCTATTTAAAGAGGGATATTATTTGGGAAATTGAGTCTCACTCCTTGTTAGAGACTGATTCTAGTTTATCAGCTGAAGAGGTTTAGGTAACATTTCAACTACACAGCTTGAAGTGGTACAATAACCCTTGATTCTAAAGGACTAATTATTGCATCCAGCTTAGGCTTAAAATAGAGAAAAACAGACTTGCAGGGCACAGCAAAGGAAATCTCATTTTGTTTTTTATTTGAAAGCAGCAAGGAGAAAACATGTTGTCATGTAGCTGTCAGTGGGATCTTGACACCTGAATCAAACGCTGGCAGAAAGCAGCAGCACCAGTTCTGTGCAAGCTTGTGTCTCCTGGATGGGGAAGGGAAGAAGAGGCATCTGCTGCTTCCCTCTCCCCATTTCCTGCAGCCTGCCACAAACCCCCTTCTCTCCTGCTCAAGACGGAGGCTGTGCAGTTCAAATAAAATTAAAAGGCGAGCATTGCATCTTTGCTTATCAGTTGTCATCTCAGATCTGGAGCATGGGGTTGTCTCCACCAGGGTGAAATCTGTCTCTCAGAGCCTGTGACTCACCAGGGAATACACTGACATAAGCAATACCCTAAAAATACCCCATTTAGCCCAGGTATTAATCTGCAGGCGAGAGGTTAAGAGGAACATTTTTAAAGCAGAGCAAGACTTAGTGGTGGAACTTCTCTTGACATTAAGTCTCACACACTGCTTTGAAAATTTTCCACCTAAGAGCTACCTTAAATCTATAATGCAGTAATGGTATTAAACGAGGCAGGGACATTAAAGCACTGGCTTAAATCTTGGATTTCCATGATGCTCTGAAATGGGACAATAGCAAGTCTAGTGCTTGGTCTTGATTAATTATGTGAGAGGGATGTGCTGGACTGGCCAGCACTGTCAAAGGCAAACTGCTTATTAAAAAGGTTATGATCTTTCCTTTTCCTTCCTAAATGCTCCATCTCTGTAGGTAGAAGGTGACTCAGGGAGGTCACTTGCAGGGAAGTGTTCCCAGGAAAAGCAGGACCAGTCTGTCTTATACCCACAGGAATCAAATGCTATTTTCATAAAGTAGAGAAGTAACTAAATTCTTTCAATTCTTTAGGAAAAGTTGTGTTCTTTTCCCCTGAGAAATGCAGTTAAGATTGGTTTGAAGCCTCTGAGAAGCTTAATGAACCATGGCTATGCCTGCAGCTTTTTAACATTTGGAAACTTTTGTTGCTAATTAACTTCATTAATAGTACTTAGAGGCACAGTGGCCAATATTTACTGAGTACTGGCGTGACTGCAAAGCACCAGTGGCTCAGCAAATAGACTCCCTACAGAAAAATACAGAGCTGAACTCATCGTGGTCAGGTTGTTTCTCCTCTGTGTTAAAAAAAAAAGAAAAAAAAAAGGGAAAACTTCATTGATGCTGTTGGACAGAGCTGGGCAGAGCAGTCCTGCCTCCACAGGGACCATGAGTGCTCAGAGGAAGATGCTGCACAAACATCCCTTTCCAAACAAACCCCAGACAGGAGCTTGGTGGCACTGAGGGACATGGCTCTCGATGCCTGGGTGACTTCAGCATCCATCCAGCAAAATTGTTGACATCGTGGTGTCCATGGGAAGTCACTGAGTGTGTCCCTGGTGCACACTGAGGTGGGGGTTTTAATGAGACCACCCTGACCAAAACCTTTGCTTCTCTGCTCAGCTGAGAAGGGAGGTGCACCAGACTCACTTTGCCATGGCAGAAATGCCCTCTGAAAAGACAGAGAGATTTCTTCTGCTATCTGAAGTTCAGCTAATTGGACATCACTGCAGCAACTAGCTGATCTGGGAAACTCCAGAATGGTGTAGATGTTACAAAAAAAGTAGCTGGAATTATTTCTTGAATAGGTTTTCACAAACTTCTCCCTATTCTTTTCCTCTCTCTCTCTCTCTCTCTTTTTTTTTTTTTTTTTTGGTGTTGTTTTCTTTTACCTCTTTCATAACCTCTTTTATTTACATTGCATCCTTCAGGGGACACTGTTGAGCTATTCACTATACAATTAAAATATATACATATAGGTTGGTATATATATGGAAATTGATTGGTCTCTTTGGCTTATGTTTCTAGTCAGTCTGTCCAGATTACTGTGTTTGTTCTACCAAGGGAAATCTCCCGAACTGAAAAATGTTTAAACTATGTTTTGGTTTTTTTTTAATATCACAAGAACATTACTATTGGTGTGATGGTTCCTTGATGCTTCTCTACAGCCATTTTGGCTTTTATTGCACTGACAGGATTTGAGTAGATTCTGAAAGCTGCTGGGAAAAAATTTGCTGAAGGTCCCAGGATTATAATCCTCTCCTTCTGGTTTTTCTACAGCTCTTCTCTCTTTTTTTTTGTTTTACTTTTTTTGGCATGAGAGCCCAAATCCCAGGGGATTGTTGAGATGGTGAGAGTAACTGGAAAAGGAGGAACACCTTATCAGGCAACGGCTGCACAAGAAGGTTTTTAAATTTTTTCTTATTTCCATGCTATCATCTACAACACCAGATCCTCTTAGGTTTTATACCAAAAGGGGTGTCTCTCAGGAATTCATTCCCTGGTGTATTACATTGTGGATGGCTGTATTCCTCTTAAGAAATTAAGATTTTCACTCTTATTGCCCATGAGGATGGGCTGTAGGAGAAATCTGGAGACACAGGGAAAACATCCTGTTGGATGACGTGGTTCTGGGCATTGCTGAGGGCCCCTGGGTGCTGATCTGGGGGAGTTGGGCTCAGTCCCTCAGTCTCACGTGTCCTCTGCAGATGGTAATCTGTGCCTGCAAGGCCATGTCAGCATTTCCCAAGGTCCCTTAACACTCCCTGCCACTGTAGCTGGGATCATATTCCACTCTGCATGAAAAGCAGAATAGGCCTGAGCAGAATTGGAAGACTGGATCTCTGGAGAGCAATAAACCTCCAAGGTTTGCAATGGGTATAAACACACTTTTAAAAAAAATTATTTTTGGCTATTGTGAAAAGTTGGAAGGGTTTCATATTTTTATTTTCTTCTGCCTGTGAGAAATACATTAACTAATAAATTAAACCCCAGGGTGCCTGCTGGTACTTTCTTAGACAAGAAGGGAAGGATCAGTATTAAACACAGTTTAAAATAATCTAAGAGCTATGTGGAAGGAAGACAGGATCAAAGCAAATGACAGTAAATTATTGAAATGGGCTACAGAAAGGTCTAGAGAAGAGTCCTTATGCAAAAAGCAAAAGGAGGAAACATTTGAGCTACCACCTTGGGGCCCAATTCTGCTCTGTTATCACCAGCCAAACTGCCCAAATGATTCTGCAACTCTCTGCACAAGGCACCTCCTTTCTCTGTGATGCTGCAGACTCTGCTGGGAGCAGGATGGGACCACAGCTGTCAATGGGAAATGAAAAAGAGATGAGTTGCTGCAATCACAGGGCTTGAAACTGAGCCTGGTGTAAACATCAGCGAGACGTTTGGTGCACTCCTAAGGCTGTTCTGTCACTGGCCAACCTCTGTGTGCTGTGAACAGGTCTAGGGCTTTGGAATGGTTTAGCCATCTCTAAAGGCCTGTAGGGGTTTATCTGCTTCAGCTCTCTAAGCCTTTAGTGCCAAATCCTTGTCCCTTGTAAGTCTCCAACAAAATCACCACTAGTTTCAATGGGTGCAGGATCGGGTCCCTGGAGCACTTTAAGTAATTTAAACCACTCTAAATCCTCGAAGCAGCTTAAGTGATAAGCTACTTGTTCCAGAGTTTTCATCTTGCAGACCCGGCTTGTAAAATACTCCAGGCAGCTCGTGGTGCACTTGGCTGGGAGCACACACAGATGCATTGCTTTGGAACACAGAGATAACGTGGTGAGACCTTGCTATCAAACTCTCAAAGTGTTTTACTTTGAGAGAAAGTGGGACTTTTGTTATTTTTTAAACACAGTAAATAACTTCCAGCAGCTTCCAGATGAGATGCTGCTCCCTGTGCTCAGGAGAGTGCCAAAAGCTCTGGATCCAGACCCTGCAGGTGATGCCATTTGCTGCTACCTTCCCAACCAGTCTTTGCAACATCAGGAGCACCAGAGGCTCTTTAATGTACCCTGCTTTTGAATGATGATTGACAAATAGGATAAACCTGGGAAACACTTCACAAAAACTCTTCTGTAAGAAGTCATTTTGGAAGTCCTAGCAGATCATCAAGCAGCATTTGGTCAGGACTGCTGCAAGCAGGTAAGTGTCTCTAAAGGGAAAGGGAGGTAGAGCAGCCACAGAAAAATTTCACTGCATTTCCATCCTTTAATTTTCATGGCAGCACCTGGTTCACACTTGTCTTCTCATCTATTTTTTGCTGATCTGCAAATCAAGGCAATTGTGGCCAGGCCTGGTCAAGGGGATATTTTAGGGAGCTTATTAAGTCTTGCTGAAATCATACTCATCGCCCTTTGCCTTCCTGTTTACATCAGCCTCTCCCATTCAAACTCTCTTGGGTGTCTCGATAAATATCATATACTGAATTACAGCTGCAGACCAGAGCCCAAGGCACCTGTGTCTGATTCCTGCCAGTGTTCGTGAGCTTTTGTGACTCAGCCCCTTTCTGATGCTCCTTCCTCATCTACGAGCTAAAGCTGGAAAAAATATCAATAGGGGCCATGTGTTCCTTGGGTTCAGGGCACAATATAAATCCAGGGTATGATTGCTGTTAACCTCTTCTGTGAGAAGTTGAACTGGCCAAATTTTCTGGTGGAGGCCATTGGCTGCCCTTCTTGGCTGTAAGATGCCATTTTTCCTGAATTTATTCCCCCCTTTTCCCTCCCAGGGAATGTGATGTGCTTGGCACAGGAGCTGCAATCCATGCAATATTATTATTAGGCAATAAACAGTGTCCATGAATGATTTAAACACATGCAGAGCTGCTGATATTGATTTCTTTTAAGCTCTATAAAGAATTGCATGGAGTTTTTTTTTTTTTAATGGGAATTATTAGGTCATCCATGGGGGAATCTTCAAAAGTAACTCTGTGCAACAAAGCAAATAGTGAAGCTTTTGATTTGCAGAGGCTCTTTTGGGGCTCCATGCCTTGGGCTGCCTCTACCAGCAGCACTGGGAGGGACAAGGCACTGGCTCTGGGGGTGTAATTTCTCTATTTTCCCCCATAATGAAAACAAAACTGCTGCCTTGCTGGAAGGAGCAGAGAGGAAAGGCTGGGAGGGGATGAGGAGCAGACTGTGCAGACACTGATGGATGCTGTAATATTGTCTGCTCTTCTCCCTGGAGTTTCTTGTGCAAAGCAGCTTCTGGCAGAGCCCTTCCTCCTCTCCTGCCTGCTTTCCAGGCCCGGTGATCTCTCTCCTTTCCTTTCTCACTTTCCACCTGTCCTCTTAAATCTCCCCTGCTGGCCTGATATTTCCAGCCCTCCACTTTAACATCCTATCTCCACATCTCATTCGTCCTTCAGGACAGAGAACATCCACCTGACCTTCCTTTATGAGCCAACCTACACTGCTGGACTTTGCTCTGGGTGAGGAACTCTCACAGCTCTTCAGCTCATGCTTCACACCAGGTGCCTTCCCCCCTTCAAGCTCACCACCTTTCAGGAGGTGGAAAACCTCCACCAAAAGCTGGTTAGAAGCAGGCTGGTTGAGGGAGGGCTCTTTAACCACCACTGTTACCTCTATAGCCCTTGTCTTAGTGCTGGGGGTACCTCTTACCCTCTGACTCTTGTCCCTAAAGTCTCATAAAGTAACAAGAAATCCACTTTGCATTCAGATGTTCTCTGTTCAGATTAATTTACATGTTTTTCTTTTTTTTTTTTCTTTTTCTGTGCTGAGAGATAAAGAAGCATTGGAGAAAGATGCCGAAGGTATATATGGGAATTGGATCCCCAACCCTTATTAAAAGTCAGGAAAAGGAAAACTGGTGCCTAAGAGTGGTTCATGTCTTTAAAACTCTCTCCTTTTGACTTCAGGAGAAGGCAAAAGTGAGTGTGTCCTCCTGCACTGAAATGTCTTGGTGAAGACAGAGGACTTTCAACACTCCTTTGTGACTTAGGAGCACTGAACATAGAGATTTAGAAACCAAATCCCTTTTTAACAGTCATCTGCACACCTCCAGCTCCAGCTTGGAAAGCTGCTCAGAAGGTGCCTCTGCACGTGCAAACCTCTCATCCTGCACAGCTTTTGAAATTGGGAATTTCATGCACTGGGAAGCAGAGATCCTCTGGGTGTTGGATGTAATCTCCTGGATGCTGTCCTCTGCTCCAATGAATGGCAAAAAATAAAAATAAGCTCCTTTGCAGAGAAAGATATCTGAAAAGCAGGCCTAAACCCCAGACTGTGAGCAAAGCCAGTGAGAATTTGAGTTGTCCACGTGGGGAGAGAGGTGCAGGAACATGGGAGCAGGAAACATGAGCAGCAGAAGCCCCTGGCACCACACAAAAGAGGAGAGACCTGAGTCTCTGTGGCCAGAGACACTTTCAGTTCCCAGGGGTCACTTGAAATGAAGCCTTTTATAATATGAAGTTAATTTAATTAATCTGGAAACAATCCGAAGAAAAATCACTGCCAGCTATGTTGCTTTTAAATAAGGATTTCAATGGGCCAAGATTTAGCATCTTCATAGACCCATCTGCCTAAAGGCCTGTATCTTATCTGATCATTTCCATGGCAACAGCTCTGGGATTAGAAAAGGATGAATGTTTAGGAATAGTTGCTGGAATTTCATGGAAGATGATGAATTGAGGATTACTTCACTACCTACGTGTTACCATGGAAATGCACATTTACAAATTGCACTGGATTTAAAACCCCACCATTATTAGTACAAATTTGTGCTGCTCTCTGAAGGAGCTCCAGGGGCAGAAGGTGCCTCTCACCTCTCCAGCCCCACAGAGCACAGAAATTACTGTGGTGGCTGAGAAAGGAAAGGGAAACAAGTGGCAGGTCTTGGGCCCAATTTCTCTTATCAGACAACCTCCTAAATGAAACCCAGGTAGTCAAAAGGGTTAAAATATTTTAAAAAGGGTATTTCACATACGGAAAAACCACCAGTCAAAACCACCCCTCCCCTTTCAACTTACATATAATGGATTTGATAAATGGATGAACAGATTTTTGAATTGCCACACGTGACTTCTTGACTTAGGAGACTTTCAGTCTTGCAAACCTAATTCTAAGACTGTTTTTTATTGCTTTTGTGAAGTTCTTATTTAAGTGTGAAACAAATCTACATGGTCTCTTTTGTAAATGATTCATAAAATATTCCATATTTTAGTAACCTGCTCTGCTCCACCACTGGGACTGAAGTAGGACTTGAGACTAACTCTTACTAAAGTCTTGGAAAACACAGTTCCCATCTTTGAAGCCCAGAGCAAAAACAGAGAAATATTCCCCATCCATACATAAACCATGAAAATCCAGAGGGTCAGATAAATAACTGCTGGAAATTCTTTTATCACAGACACACCTGGTTTTTGTAGGGCCTGAGGAAGCATCTTACCATACAACAATAAATATCAAAATAAAGAATGGCATAATAACTCCAAGAAAGCTACTGCAGCTGATGCATGAATTTAATCTAAAGGGGCCAGAGCATCTTCAAAGCAAAACTGAAGATTTGCAGCAGCTTGAGAAGGAAGTGTTATTAATTTTATTTTGTGTATCAGGAAAGTGAGTCCAGAAAAACTACCCTGAGGGTCAGCAGCCTGACTGAGGATGTGGCATCACACAAACTCACTGGTGTTTGCTGGTTATAAGGCTACATGCAGAGAGGGATGGGTGTCACAAGGATGGGTGGGGTAGTGATGCTGCTTCTTGGGGGAGAAGGAAAGGTGTCCTCTGAGGAGCTGTGTGGCTGAGGCTGCTCCAAAGCAAATTCATCTGCTCTGACAGCCCTGCCAGCAACAAATCTATTCAGATTGACATCCCCACTGCCTAAAACAGGGCAGAAACACCCAGGGCAAGGTGTTCCCAAGTGAGGCCAACTTCTGTTCATCCAGCCACCACCTGGCACTCTGTTATTCCTTGTGGCATTTCCCAGATCCTGGGCTTGCTGCAAATGCACCATGGTGATCCAAAGAGCTGTGCTGGCTGAATTAGTGACCTGGGGATGAGATGAAGGGAGAACACCTTCCCCACGGGTGGCAGAAGGGGCACATCAGCTCACACCCTCTGCAGACACGCCTGTGTTGCATTTTTGGTATTGAGAGCGAGTCAAAGCCCAAGAACACAGAGGCTGTGCATCACATTCCCCACCTGGCCTTCCCATGACAGGGTGAAGTGCTCAGAGGTGACCCAGGCATTCTGTTAGCTGTCATTTTTGGAAAATACCATGGTGTGAATCTCATCTGTCCTTTGCACTGAGGAGGTCACTGCTGATGCAGCACCTTTGCAGAGCTCAGCATCCTCCCAAATCCATGGATATGTGGAGGAGAGACCCCCATCCCTGAGTTTAGTGACAGATTTGGGTGTTGACATTGCATTACACCTAGCAGCAATTCATGATGGGATTTTTTCTGTGTTCTCCCTTCCCACCTCTTTCTTGCATTCTTTTTGCTTTTTTAAGCTACTTCTTTTTTCTTTCATTTGATTGTGGGCTTTTTTGTTTGTTTGTTTGTTTTTTTTTTGTTTTTTTTTTTTTGTTTGTTTTTTTTTTTTTTTGTATATGAGACAAATTACTTTTGGGCTGGGCCTCTTTGGGAAAAACAGGGGCAGATCTCCCCAGTTGCCTGAAAGCCCTGCTCCCACCACTGCCACATCCAACCTCCTGCAGACTTTCTCACGAGCAATTAGGAAATTGCTGGAGCAGCCAGAGGTACAAAGAGGCAGTGAGGATGCATGGCATCTTCCCAAGGGTGAGAAAATCAGAAGTGAATCAGCCGTTTAGAAAACCTCCACCCTTTCCTCTAAGACCAGCCTCACAGCTGGACACAGAGCCAGACACAATGAGGGAAAACAGCCTGGCTGAGGTGGGGTTTCCTGCCCTCACTCCTGACCTTTGGGAATGGCATTTCCCAAGGGAGCAAACCCCTGGCTGCTCCACTGCCCCACTTGGACGTGCTCAGACACCCCAGTGCCCTGGAGCCAGTGCATCATCCCAGAGTGGTCCCAGAATGCAGCCACCAGCACACTGCACCACTCCCCGCTGCAATGCTGCTGCACTCAGCTCACTCTGGGGGAGCTCTAGGAGATTTTAGGTGTCCAGGGTGAGAGAAATCCTTCCAGCAATGAGGTTTTGCCTGTAGAAATGGGTGGTTGCTGGGTACCCCACACCCTGCCATGGGGGAAAGGGAGTGAGCAGCAAGACAAGTTCCCTGCAGGCTTCTCAACTGCCAGCTCTATTTTTGGCTGCTACAAGCTGGAGTGCACAGGAAAAAAAAAAGCCTCTTTAAAACTCTAGCAGTGAAATTCTTCTGATTTTCTTAGCAGCTTGATGACAGTTTCTAGCTGCTGAAGTTTCAATATTGCAGGGCAATATAAAGGATATTTTGAGGGTGGGGGAAGAGTCAACAGCTGGAGGAGCCTTTTCCTCCAGCCCTGCATAGATCCAACTTTGAAACTTTCCACCCACCAGGAACCAAACTGATTTCAGTTACTGAGAACATTGGCTTTGAAATCAGTGAAACCAAAGCAGGACACACACTGTCTTAGGGATGAGGGGGCTTCTCTGCTCATAGCAGGGCTTTGGGAGCAGCCTGAACCCAGCCACTGTCGTAGTAGGTTCTTAGTTGGGTAATAATTAGTATTGACTTTATAATTTACAGAAGGTTGATTAATTTCTTTATTCTATTATTATTACAAAACTCATGACTTTTATAGATAGTTATGATATACCTGGACCTAACTGGTCCTCTAATCCAAACACCACCACCATTGGCTAATTAAGAAACCACCCTTTGGTAAACAAATCTCCATAACACATCCCACATGTTCACAATACCGGTGCAGCAAGTGAAGATAAGAATTATTTATCATTCTTTTCTCTGATCTTCTCACAGCCTTTCCCAGAAAGGCCTGGCAAAGTCATGTGCTGCTCTCTGTGGCCAGAGAGCTGCTGCCACAACCCATGACATCTGCCAGAGCCTTCTTGGAGTGCTTCATCTCAGTGTGCCACACTGCTGCTTGCAGCACAGGGACAGTGGCTGCTTTGCACCTGCCTTCTGCACTGTGACCTCAGTGTCACACACACCCCACAAGACAGCTGGTTCTCCCTTAGTTACATGCAGGTAAATAAGCAAACCTCTTTTTTCTTCCTCTGAGTTGCTTTGTGCAGAAAAGGTCTGGGCTGAAAATACACATTTTTACATGAAGAGTTGATCAAATACCTCTAAGATGTTTAGCCTTGGAAGATGAAAGAGTTCCCTAGTAGTTGCCACCTTCCCTAAGTTGTTATCAGAGCAATTATGTGTGATTTAGTAGTTTGCTCTGTTGCAACACAATTTTCTATATTGTCTGAAATGATAAATGGAACTGCAGACCTGGCCCCTGTATGACTTCTTTGAATCTGCTGCATGGGACAGGTGAGAAATATTGCAGCAGGGTAAAAACCAGTGCTGGATGATCCATGGGAATGAGCTGATTCCTGCAGTTTTCCCTACTTGTCCTTAGCAGTCAGGAAATTATCGAGAGGGCAAGAAGTTATGCACAGGTAAAATGGGAAAGCTGTTCTGCCACTGTTGAACAGATGGGATCAGGGTGCTGCTTGGGCACATAATTTCTCCTTATGTGCCTTCTATTTCTGAGGCAGTTTCAGGGATTTGTTTGTTTTTCCAGTTCTTAGCAATTTGGAATTTAAAAATAACTCAACTCCCAAGTTCTATTTGTTCCTTTGGAGTCCTCAGGAGATCACTGAGAGCTTTCCCCATCAGCCAAAAGGGCTCAAAATATCCTTTCCTTTAATATATATATATATATATATTTTTTTTTGTAGTAAATGAGATGGCATTCTTTATGTATCATGACTCCAGGAGCTGGATCCCACTACAAATTTCAATGCTCAGGATAAAAATGTTGTGGATTTCCAGCTCTGGTAACCTCAATCAAAGAGAAAGCCCTCACTGAATGACCTAGAGACATGCAGCAATGCAGAGCAGACAGGGTTTGGTTTTGGAAATAGCAAGGAGACACTTGGCAGGAAAGAGCAACCACCTTGAGATTTACAACTGCAAATTTTCTTCCTTTCAAACACAGACCTCCTGCATCCCACTGCAGGTTTCCTGTACTAGTAACACTCCTACAGATTTTGGATTACTACTGCAAAACACTCACGCCACCACAGGAGTGACTCTACAGTATTTTGAGGTCCTTTACATGCATGCAGAGAATCTGTCACATTTAGACAGTGTCACTTTGTCCCTGCACAAGAGTGGGGGTACAGAGGCCAGGGACTGCAGGGAATTGCCCTGTTCACTGATGCAGTACAAAACCAGCTTATAACTCATAACTGAAAAGTCCCTGCTCAGTTCCTGGGGAGAACACCAAAAGAGGACATGGGGTTCAACACACCCCCCAGGAAAGCCAAAACACACTGCAGGTTGCTTAGCAGTGCTGGAGGCAAATTGAGGAAATGAAAGCAGAGATAAGGGCTCCTGAAATGAATTGCAAAGCTCCTGGTGACATAAGGCATGCTCAATCAGAAAAAAAAAAAATCACCCTAACCCTTGGTTTTTTTGTTTTGTTTTCTCCTTTCTGTATAATTCCAAAATAGCCCTAGGAAGTAGAAGAAACATGACTCAAAGACAGACTTTTCCTCTTAAGACCCAACTTCCTTCCTTGAACAGTTTGGAGAAATTTCAGCCACACATCTCTCTGAGCAAGGGCTTTATTTGAAGCTGTCCTATTGTTAGGAAAACCCCATCAAAAACCCTGTGGCTTCTACAACAGACATCCTGAGTCAGGCAGGTCAGGCACTGAGTTCAGGATTTTGTTCTTTTAGGATGCTATTGTATCCAAGAAAGCAGGATGTGAGATTTACCCTGGCCTTTTGCTCTCAAGCAGCAGGCAGGGACTCTGCAAGGTGATGTTTTGCACAGGCAGTGGTTTCAGACACAAAACCCAGCTCAGGCAGTGGGTTCAGACACAAAACCCAGCTCAGGCAGTGTCTTCTGGCACAGGCTGGGTCACTTGGGCTGCCAGGCAGGGCAGAGCCTTGGTGGGTGAGGCTGCCCAGCAGCAGGCACGCCAGGCTCCACCTGAAATGAGAGGGGGCAGGAGCACCAGGGTGCAGACACCCCCAGCTGGGGCTGAGCATCCTCCAGGGGTGAACAAACAGCTTCAGACAGAGCCACTGAAGGAAAAAAAAAACCAGAGCATGGGATTTTGAAAGAGAATTTGGGATTTTGAAAGAGAATTTGGGATTTTGAAAGAGAATTTGGGATTTTGAAACTCTTGCACTCATTCAAAGGCTGAATGAGTTCAAGAGTTTCTGATAGACCTGGTTTGGGGTGAGGAGTTTTTTGGCAGGAAGGCTTAAGCCATTTCTGAATTATTGCTAGAATATCTTCTGTTACTAATGATGACATTTGAGATTTAAACGATGTAGAAATGTTGGAAGCCCTTAGTGCCTTGGAGCTCAGAAGAAGACAAGGATAGCATTTCAGCAGGTGAGCAGGGCTTCAGAGATTACAGGGTTTTCCCATTCCTCTTCCAGACAACTCACTTTTTTCTCTATTTATTACTTCTGGTGTCAATTCATCCTCCTAGTCAGGCCAGAAGGCACATCACAGGAGAGCTGGAGCTCTGAAGGAGTGTCAGCTGGGGGCCCTGGCTGACTCATCTCTGCACAGGGAATCCCCAGCATTTCCATCTCTGAGACTGAGCAAACATTAATTTCCACAGGCAGGTTAAATTCCCCATAAGTTAAAAAGACAAGTAATATTCTGTCTCAAGGGCTCTAATTCACCTGGAAGTGTGAGACCAAGCAGAATTACACCAGTCAAATACAAAGTGCTGTTTCCATTTTTGCCCAGCAATTCTGGTCCTTTTCTCATTTTATCTCTGCTCTCGTGGGCTTCTCAACTCCCCCAAATGGCAAAATTTTATCCTTTAAAGGATATAACCCAGTGTTTGTAGGAATAGCAAAATTTAAGTCAGGTAAGCAATACTTCCTGAAAAGGTACAGAAATCAGGAAAACCTCACGTTTTTCAAGTCACAGCTTACTGCAGCTCACTAGGTTATGTGTCCCTCCACTCAAGATCATAGCCAAGCATAAAGATGCTGTAAATAAAATGTCACATTGTTCAAGCTGAAATACCCTCTTGATGCCATTCCCAGCCAGAAATGGTCATTACAATCTCTGAGAAAATCTGGATCATCATAAAATGTGCCCAAAAGATGCAATAAAAGGCTTAGCAGAGGACACCAGAGAGAACCTTAAGTCTTACTCTCCTGAAGTTGAGAAATCCCTAGGAGAATCTCCAGCGAGCTGTTACCCAAAACAATCCCAAATCACTTGCCTAATGCTGGTAATTACTGTGCCTTTTGATTTACAAGGTATCTCACAGGCTGTGACAGCTCAAGGTCACTTTGGAGTGATAACATGCTTCTAATTGCAGCAGTGCTTTTTGAGGAGGAGCAGAGGTGAGCTCAGGATAAGGAAGCATCACCAAATTCAGGTGTTTGTGCCTCTTGAAGGTGCCATCTGTCTGTCAGCAGAGCTGTGTGCAGCCACTGCCCTTCTCCTGCAGGCATCCCTCTCCAGCAGCAGCGAGGTCCCTGTGCAGCTCTGGGGATGCTCAGTGTCCCAGGGGCTCCTGCACAGGGTGTCACTTTGATGGGAACAGACACTGTGCAGTGCTAAATCTCCAGAGGCCGCCTCTGCCACTCTCAATTGTCTTTAACATAATGTCTCTGCCTCTCTTTGTGTCCCTTGGTAGAAGGAGTTGGAAATTAGGAGTCAGATCCAGTGCTGTACCACATGCTTTTCCTACAGAGCCCAGACTGGATACCAGTTCTAAGAATAACAACTCAGGCAGGGTCTTTGGCCCTTGGTCCCTGTTTGCCCTGGAGTATTTGGATGCTGTGATTTAACACACAGATTTAAGGAAAAAGAGCTTTAAGATCAGCAGTCACTTTAATTTTTTATCATCAAGGGTGTAGCTTACTGTGAAATCAGGGAAATATGGAGATATCACTGCAATGCATCTGTCAGTCCTTCCCTAGATCTCTATAAGGAGAATACAGATCTCCTTGCTTCTCCTCCCTTCTCCTTGCTGTGGAACAGAATCACAGATCCAGAACAACTCAGGGGCTCCAAGAACAACTCCAAAGGGTTAAAAAAGCTTTGGTACAAAGATAAGTCATTGTGATATTGCTGAGGTATTCAACAAGCACACTGTGAGGCTTTTCCTTTTCACATCACTTTTCTAATGCCTTTTTTTTCCCCCTTCCTAGAAACACACTGCAAAAGAGAACAAACACCATTCTCACAGCTGAGGTGCCAGTCCTCAGCTTTGAGGACTCAGAGTTACTTTGAGATAATTTGGTTTCATTTCTGTAAAATTTGATGAAAGGTACTTGGAGCTTTGGACAAGAAGTATTTGGAAAAAAAAGCATTTACTTTTCAGTTCACAGCAATTTCTTTTCCAAACACTCACTTCTCTTTTGCAGTTGTACTGGTGTCATTCTGAAGAAACATGAACACTGATTGCAAAGAACAATTATCTGAGCTTTCCACAGCAAGGCAAACCTAATGCTGAGTGTAGGATTTTGCACAATGCTCACTTACATTATACCATATCTTCTTGTAATGCTGTTCTGAGTGCTCAAAAACTTCCTTCTGGCTGGGTAGAGAAACTGAGTCATGCAAAACAGTTGCTATTTAACTCTGTATTCAGCAAGGCATTTAATGAGAAGCTTAAGCCATTCTGTTTCATAAAACATTTAAGATGTCCTGTATGGGATAAGCCATCAAGTTGTCAGTTGAAGAATGCATTTTCCAAAGCACTGAGCACTTGGGAAGCTCCAACTGAAGTCAAGTGCGGCCTTTGAGATAAATGTCATCTTTTTATTTCCAACCTTGTATTTCCACTGTAGTGAAGGGAATAGGTGAAAGCATGGTAAGCCTAGCAGGGCTTACCCAAAGTTTGAGGGCAGGGAAGAACACCAAGAGAGTTTCAAATTAAGCTGTTGAAAGTCTGCTATCCATGTGAGTACAAAGGGCTTTTTCTGATCTGAATGGTGACATGAACCTGGAATCACAGAATATCCTGAGTTGGAAGGGACCCATGAGCATCAAAGTACAACTCCTGTCCCTGCACAGGAAAGAAAAAGGAAAGGCAAAACTCCTTTTTACCAGACTTTAAACCTGGAAAGTTCACTCCAGTTTTTCCTTTTCCTGTCAAGGCTGGCAGAAGCTAATTCAGAAGTTACATAATCTCATATTTCCTTGATAAACATCACAGGGTGATGGACCTGTATACAGTAATATTATTTTCTCCAAGATGATAACTCTGCAACTAAGCACAGCCTATACCCTCTGCAAAATGTCAGGTGGGTAAAATACCCCCCAAATTATATTTGTCACTATCAAACAAGACAGTGTTTGCACACTTGGGAATAAAGCGAAGGCAATTAACTTCTCATATACTTGAAAAGATGTTCCACTGCCACCTGATTACTTTATCTTCATTATTTTTAGCTGTAGAATTATGTAAATAGCAATTTAGAGAGCCCAGAGGATTCTGAAGATTCAGTTTAATGACTTGTAATTGTTTAATTGGACTGTAAACCGGCCCCTGTGGGGAGTTGAGCACAGGTACAAGTGTTCCTTCATGCCCCTACCAAAATTTGCTAATTGCCAGCTTTTGTGTAAGCAACAGTTTCTAAGTCCTCCCAGCAGCACAGCAGCTCAGCACTGCTGAGGATTGAACCTGCATGAAGTTCAGCTGGGGAATGGATTGCAGAGCCTGTGAGATCAGACAGGATGTGCAGCAATTCACAGAACCCAACCACAGGCTGCATTCTATGAGCAGAGGGCAGCACGTGGGGGGAGATGCTGTTACTAGTGAGAAAGGAAGAGGTTTAGCTCAATTATGTCACAAACTCCATCATAGAGAAACATCACACAGTTATTTAAGGAGGGAGGAGCATGCTAAACCAGTTTCTGGGGGATGTACCCAGTATTTTGGAGATGTGCTGTGGCAAATCAAGACAAACAGAACTGGAGATATTTCCTAGATGCTGGCCAAGAACCCCCTAAAAGAGAAATCTTTAGGCTCCCTACAGAAGCAGCAGGGCTCTCAAACCACAATTAAAACATTTCAGGTCTTGGCTCTGAGCTTGCACAAGAGACAAGCCCAACAATCTTCTCTGCCCCCCCCCAAGAAAGGAGGAATGGGGCAAGCAGATAAATCACTGCAAAAGGGTAGCAGATGTCCAGGGGGAAAAAGGCAGAGAACCTGAGATTATTCCTGCAGCAAGACTAACTGGCTTGGCAAATGAAACATAATGGAAAATGCCCACTCTGCTCCACTCTGTCCATCTCTCCCCTGGTCATTTCATTTGCTCTTCTTCCTCTCAACAAAATAAAATGAAATGCATATTTTACTGTAAGCTTCTTTACAGTGCAGGCTGCAAGAGGCTTGAGGACCTCCCTAGGGGGAATGAACTAACCAGGGATTGCTTCATCCTTTAATTCCAAAGGCCAGGGACTTTCAATTTCCTTTTATCCAAGGCTACTTATTATGTTCAGGTTGCTCCTCCACACCCTTCACTGAGTGACAAGCGTGCACTGGAAGGTGACAGACAGACACCACATGTGTGGTCAGTGGCAGATTGAAACATCTCAAAACCTGCTTTGCAAAAGGAAAGATCTTGATGAGTTTCTGGATTGTCTGATGAATTTTGTGGGTTTTGAGCCATACAGCTGGGCATCTCACTGTCAAATGTGATTTAAAACATCACTCAAAAGCATCAAGGGTAGCTAGAGGTCAGGTGAGGGGTTATCAATTCCCTGTAACCAGTTTTTATTAAACAGAAAACAACTGGTGATGTTGCTGATGGTCTTCCTGGGACTCTGTGACCCTCCCACTTCCACCACCTGGTTAGATAGGCCAGAGCAAGGGAAGTGTGTCATGGGGATATAAGATTCATTCCTTGGATATCTGCCTCTCCAGAGCATTTTCCTTTTCAAACTACCCATCTCAGCAAAGTGTGCATTGTCCCAAAGTTACATTAGCCCCTGGTACAGCCTGGCTGAGGCACTTCAGACCCTCCCACAGGAATCCCTTCCCAGCAGTGCCAGCTTCCTTCCTTTCTGTAGGAAGCAGCATTATAATTTACATAAAAGGAAAACAACCCTAATTAATTAATACCACCCAGTGTACCTATCCTTCAATCCATTGCTGGCCAGGCAGGCCAAGCCTGGGAGGCTGTGCTTGGCCCAAAGACAAGCAGGAAGATTCCCTCTGAGAACTCCTGTGCCAGACTCCTGGCTCTGAGCTGAGGTGTTGACAGAAGAGCATCACCCACTGCAATGCCACGAGATGTCACACAAACCATCCCCTTCCTCTGGCAGTCCTGACTGGCAGCACCTTCTCTTATCAGCTGGGTTAATCATCAGTTAACCCCCAACTAGAGATTGGTCTTTTTCCTCCCTTTAATATATCAGAGACTTCCATAACTTATTTCATTCAAGACGAATACTCTCAGGATTATTTTGAAGAGGGAAAACAGAGCATTAGAAACTCTTGACTGTCAGACAATGCTCTGCTGAGATGCAAATTCTGGGATAAAACCACTTGAGAATCAGCACTGGAGACAGTGTTAACTTGAAAGGACAATGTAGTCCAACCCTGCACAACAATAATGTACTGCATATAAATATATACACATTTTTACATATATATATATATATACACATACACAATGAAAGTGCAATTTTATGGGAGTTATTGTATTTCTCTGTTGGCTTGAGTTCATGGTTCACATGAAGTAGAATTCAGCATCACGTGCTGTCTCCAGAAGCTGAGAAGCATGGCATAAATATGCAGAGGGGAGTTCTTATTGAATGTTCTTTCCATAATTAATTCTCCAAAAATGTTTGTTGCCTGATCATCATGTAATTGTTTGTAAAACAAAAAAGGAAGCTACAATCAAATTATATTTCCATGACTTGAGGATATATTGCATCTATTAGTTTATGTTTAAACAATAATTCAGTATGTGAAGAACTAATCATTGTGATACTGAAAATATCTGCAACACAAAAGCTGAATTCCTTTTTGTTTTAGTTCAGAGAAACTTGGACCTCCCCTATATATGGGAAGTGTCTTTTAAATTCCTTTTGGCTCCCCCTTTAAAAACATGAAAATTATAAACTTATTGGCTAGTTGTGAGTTTTCAGGAAATGACAGTTTAGGGAAGTCCAGAAGATTTTGCTACAGGTTTTCAGGCCTTTAAATATTTCAGTCAGAATATTGGAAAGCCCATGAAAACCCTGATCTTTTTCCAGCCTTCACTCACACACTCCAGCCTAACTCTCAGTGTAGCTGAAGAGACTTTAAGCACAAGGGCAAAAGAAGGACACCATCCAGTAAATATGCAGAAAAGTGTTCTGCCTTCCAGCTCTGCTCTCTCCCATGGCTCTGGACCTGTTAGATACAGCTGAAGAGCCAAACTTAGCTGGAGCCCACCTGGCTCAGCCTGGATTAAAGCCACAATCAAGCCAGGACCATTTCCCCTCCATATTCCTTTCAACACAGTGAAAACATTGTGCAAATAAAGAGACCAGAAGTGAAGCTGTTTAGTGGCCAAGCTCACTCCATTTGCTTTCAGCTCTCAATTACAAGCATCACATCCAAGAGCCAAGTAGCAGCAAAAACAAGAGCAGCCAGCCAAACCCTGCCACCAATTTTCAGAGCATAAATCCTGAACGAGTCAATAGATTTATACCACTATAACCCCTTTGTGAATGATCAAAACAGGAATAAAAGGCTGAGATCTTCCATCCATTTCCTCACTAAATCAGAAACAACTTGGGTGCTCATCAAAATGATGCTCCCCCATTAACACAGCAGAGGATTTGCTCCACTTTCAGAGTCCCAAGCTCTGTGACACCCCCAAAGTCCCCACTGCCTGTGCTGAGCTGAGCTGAGCCTGCCAGGGTCACTGGCAAGACTCACAGAGAAGCCATTTAAATGAAATTATTCTGGTTTCACCAAGTGAAGGAGGAGGAAATGAACAGACTGTGCAGTCATGCCCTGCCTCACCTGTGCAAGCCTTTCAGTTTTTAGCACCATTTCCTAATCTGTTCCTGAGCTCCTGACCCAGCAGAAGCTGCACCACAGCAGGAAAGCACTGCCTTAGGAGCATTAGCATTAAGTACTACAGGGACTACAATCACCAAGAGCCTCACTCATCAGCAGTGGAGTGTAACTGATAATTCCTCAAGGTTCTGTGGCTGCACACATGCTCTGATTTCTTATAATATGCCAGCAGAGCTGATTTCAGAGAGCAGTAGGCTGAGAAGTAATGATGGTTATTCCATTTTTCCATCTCAGATCAAATCCTTGATCACTCTAGCTTAGGACAAAACTGGCTCAGTGATGCAGACTCTTGATATTTTTGGTCAAACACCCATGATGCACCATCTTGCAGTGTTTACACAGAAGCAGGCCTGCATGGCAAGGCAGCTCCCTGAAGCATAAGATTTGATTAACCTCGTTAGCTTGCCTTGCAGAGCTGCAAATGTTGTTAGACATCATGAAATTATCCAGCCCTATTTAAAACCCAACCAGAGTATTTGGCCTGCTGACCTCCCCCAGCAACAAATTCCACAAGTAAAATTAACCACAGCTTTCACAGCCCAGAGTGGCTCAGTCCCTGATCCCAGCCAGGAGCATCTCTTTAAGCTTCACCTAGGGGAGCTCAGGGTTTCTCAGGCCACTTTACAATTCCCCACTGAGTCCCCAGACTCCCTTTCAGTCCTTAAAAGCTAAGCCAGTCCAGACTATAACTAAAATTATTAAAGACAATAAGCAGCACCATAAAAATGATCACAAACTGCATGTGCTTGAAAGGTAAAGACAGAAGAATTAAAAGCACTATTCTCCAAACCCCCCTCTCAAGGGTTATCCAGCATTACTGGGGCTGATGTAAAAGATTTGATCAGCACTGACATCCAGGGAAATACAAATAATTACAAATTACCAGGCACTCTGGTAATACAAGCAGGCATATGTGTATTGACTTACCTGGCCCATAATAACAAATTCACTGCTGACAAAGTGCAGTTCTGCTCTAGGTGGAGACCCAAGTAGAAGCTTCTCAAGGCAGAGCAGAGCAGAGACCTTGCTTAAGAGCTGGAGAATTTCTAACCAGAAGAACAATCCTAGAAGTCATAGGAACTTCACAGCTGAGCTTGATCTTAATAAATAATTGTATACAAACAGTGATAGGGGATTGCAAGCACTAAAAACACTCACAGCTGGACACTTCCACATAACTTGGAGCCAGCTTCTCCCCATCTCACTGATTTTCACTCCACAACTTCCCCTCTGATTTCCCCTGGATGCTCCTTTGGGCCCTTTCAGAGCTGCCTGTTGCTCTCCCTGACTCACAACAACAATAAAGCATTCAAAGCCCTTCTGCTGGAGGAACACACAGTGTCAATTACAGCAACATCATCCTTCTTAATCAAGGTTAATTTCAGTGGGTAGCATTTTTCTCTGTTGGAATATTGTCAGGTGTTTTTAGATCTCCAATTTTATATAAATTTAGCCTCTGAATTCTCAAGGAGAGAGTTGCTAAGGTAACCAGAGCCAGCCATATTGCTGTATGTTCTCCCCATGGAGCTTCATTAGGGCCAATCAGTCACTTCCAGGGTAATGGAATATGTTGCTTTCAGAGATAAGGATACAGCTTTTTATAGTGTCAAGGTATTTTTATTAAGCATGTTAACCCCTTGCCCTCTTAAGAATCAGGCACTGGCCCTTTCCTTAGAACTGTAATACCCAAGAAATGAGATTCAGGGAGACTAATTGCTGCCAGTTGAGCACCTACGGCCAGATCAGAGGAAGTCAGCATGCCTGGAGTGTGTTGCCTTGTGATAAGAAAGCCAGGGGTGGCTGGGGATTGTTTTCTGCTGGCAGGGAGCCAAATCAGCTTTATATCCCAGTAGCCAGGCACAAAGCCTGCTTCTGAAATAGATCTGACCTGCATGAACCAAGGGGTTTGGTATATATATTTCTTGTTCCAGTCTAGACATATGGGCTACCTGCTAAGTTTGGTCTCTCATGTGAGCATCATCATCTTTCACATCTCAGAGCCACTTTACACCTGTTCATAGAATTTATTAGCAGGCACTTTGGAAGACTGCTTAGAAAAAACACTGGTATCAGATCAATTCCTGGAGATGAGACTTAGATCTACTTCCCCAGGACCTAGAAAGATCCCAAATTTCATCTAGCTGAAAACAGCACAGCCAAGACCTGCAGCTTCTTTAGTCAAAAAGACTCTGCCTGTTGTTCTAATTGTCCCTGCACCACTTATTAACTATTAAGACCAACTTCAGAACACACATATTCCCATTTCATATGCATACTGGCTTCAAAAATTCATTTTCTCCAGGACTTTCCAGTCAGTACTCAGGAAACTCCTCTGTACCAGAGCAGCTGATGTTTGTGAGTCTCACTTGCTGATGCATCTCCTCAGGCTGAACTTTCAGCACGGAGCTGCTCCAAGGTGATTTCTTCACCTCTAACAACACATTTATCCTGTGCCTCTTGCTCATCCACAGAACCAAGAACACCTGAACTGAACATGACTTGACCTCACTTTTGCAGAAAAAATTTGAAAAAATAGTACTAAGGAAAAAAACCACATTTGCTGCCAAAGTGGTTTAAAAAAACCTCAAAACCAACACAACTCACTAGCAGCTTTCTGTATCTCAGTCTTCATCCTCCAGAGTCCTGCTGCAGACCAAAAGCTGCAGTCATAAGACACCAGAAACCCAAAGGAAAAAAATCTTCCCCTCCTTTCTCCTCCATTAATCTCTTTGGAGGTTCCTCCTGGTGCAGAAAGATACAGTTACACCTCATTGCTCCTGCTCTCCTGAACATCATGTCCATCTCATTGAATAATGGATATAACACCGCAGTCAGGAAGGACAGCATCTGTCAGCTGATACCATGTTTATTGTTTTCCCTTGAAAGAATCCATTATTGTAGTCCTGTAGCAGGTTCACTTACAGACAAATAGAAGCTTTACTTAAAAGAGGCAGGATCTTTTGTGCTGCAGAAGTAGAGACAGCTGGGTACTGGCTTTTTTTTTTGTCATCTCATGATTTTTTCTTGCTGTTATATATTCACTAAGAGGATAGGAAAAGGTAATTATGTGGAATTTGAATAAAATTAATGAGATGGGTAATAATTTTAAAAAGATGCCTGAAAAAATCCCTAGTATTTACAGCACAGAGGTATTTAATAATCATTTGAGTTAAAAATCCACTTGTCTCAACATGAATTCACAGTTGAAACAAGCACATGGAAACAAATGAAATTCAGAGCAATAGCTGGTTTGAATTTGTTACTTTGAAATGGAAGTGTAGGGCATGAACACACATTTGAATACAAGAACAGCAGCAGTGATGGTGACACCCAGACAATAAACCAAAATGGACAAGGTTTTTTATTTTGGTAATTCTTTTCCTTTTTTTTTTTTTTTCATTCTTCCTTATGACACTGTCTCACTTTTCTCCTAAAAATGGAACATGCCCCTGTAACAGACTACAAGGAGCCTACAAAAGCGAACATAAAGTGTCATTCCAAGGGAATTAGGAGTCCATTTAGCTGTGCACAGTTGTCACTGCAGTGGAGAACAGGAGCTGTGTGTGGAGCAAGTGGAGGATCAGCTCCTCACCCCTCTTCTGACTCCCCAGGGTGGGTCCTGCAGCCTGCCTGGGATGTGCAGTGAGGAGGGTGAAGATGAACACCTTTCACCCTTCTGAATCCCACCACAGGCTGTGAGACAGGGCTGGCAAGGTGTGGATGCAGGCTCAGTACATCCCTCTTTCAGTTCTCCAGAGAAGAAACCCACGAGCAATGAAAAGCTGAGGCATCCTCCCCACCAAAATTACCCCACTAATGAGAGTGTTCAGCTTGCAAAGCTTGACTGCAGCTGCAGTAACAGAGCTCAACTCAAACAGAAAAAACCCAGCAAGCTGCAGGGAAGGTGCTCCCAGCCCAGGCTCCAAGGGAAAACCTCTCCATTAGTAATCATTAAGCACTGAAGGGAAATCAGAAACAGAATCCATTCTGCTTTAGACATCTGTGCTCAACTCCCTGATACAATGGCTACCCAGATTCTCTTCAGCTTCTTTTCATCCATACTCCCCTAATCTCCAGACAGGCATGGAAATCCCAGGCAGGCTGCAGCTGCTCTTGGGGAGCAGTTTTGTGAAGCCTCCACTCCCTAGGACTGTCCCCTTCAATAGCAGGTGATGGCTTTTCTGCTTTGCAAAGCAAACCACCTTTCTAGCAAGGTAAAAAATAAAGCAATAAGAAGGTAAATTAACCCCCTGTAGGAAAAATCTGTGTTCATTGGCCTGAACATCTGCCTTGGATGCTTTGTGAAGCAGCCAACTACTATTATGAGCATAATCAACCTCAGAAGCTTGGCAGGGTGAAGCTGCTTGACTTGAGCTTGAACCCTCCATGAAACCCCCAAAGCTCACATTAGAGCCCTGTTTGAACCTGTTGCTGTCTCTTCACATCTTGCTTCTCATCCACCAGCACATCCTATTTGTCTTTTCACAAGGGCTCAGTTCAGTGCCCATCTGACCCCAGATCCCCCCAGGACTGTTGCCTCCCACCTGAGGCACCCTTAGACATTCCCCACCACATCTTAAAGCCCCTTTTAAATAAGGATTCCAGGCAGAGCTCCCTTCCCTCACCTCTAGGCTGCTAAACTGCATCTCTGCAGATTCTTCCATCAGCTGTAATAACTGTTCTTCATAAGAAAAGAATCCAGGATAAATATAAACTGAAAAGTACCACTTCAATACAAAATGCAGCACACCCCTCCCCTCATTGCTACTCAAGCAATCCATCACTAAAACCCTTGAGACAATAGGATGTTCTTTGCTATGGAACAGGTAGCAAAGCCCACAGTAATGATGTGATTGACGTTAGTTATCTTGGAGAGAGCACCCATTAAAAGGGTTTTTTTCAACCCCTGGTTCAGCACAAAAACAAGTAATCTCTAATTGCAGTTGTGCCTGTAGCAGCTCAGGGAAGTGTACACAATCTCACTGTTCTGCCACGTGAAGATGATTTATTTCATGAGGCCTGAAAAGTGTGGTAACAAAGATAATAACCAAATACAGGCAGAGAAGACAGAAGTGTTTTGAGGAAGTTTAATTCATTGGAAACAAAGAATAGAAAGTAAGCTACTCCATTATGCTTCCTCTTTTCCAGATGTGGAAGTAATAAAAAACCATCCCACTTTCTGGAGCCCTGCATATCATAAATGCAGCTTCTTAGGCACTGTTACTCAGCTGGAGGTTAAGAACAACTCAACAGCTGTTTAGGATTTTGAGCATCCTTCATTCCTGCTGGAGTTTACATCATGCTGATAAGCACCAAGAAAGTTTGAAAGCTTATGCAAAACTTGCCCAAGTAAACTATTTAAACTCCTTTGATCTGCAAGCCACAGCAGGAAAATCACAGCGAAATCAGTTTTTCTTCTATTCCAGCACTTGTGCTTCTGGCTGGAATCAGAAAAAATGCACATAAACAGAGCTTTTTCTAACCTCAAAACATGATGCTTGTCAGAATAAGTGCCACCTTAGGCCACCCTCTTGTGGCCAGGGAAAATTTCGCAGCCACCCTGTCCTGCTTTTCCCTCTCCATCACATCGATGGCCCCTATTCCCCCAGCAAGGGGGATTACTGAACTTATTTTTATTTAAACCTGTTTATGTACTTTTGTAGAGCAATAGCAACACTTGAATCCTCTGCACAAAATTCTTACTATTAGCAACAAAACCAAGTAAATAAGGCAGGAGAAACAACCAGGGTATTTTATTGCATCTAATCCTCCTTTTTCATCATTCATATTTATACAGGCCAGAGACTGATTTTCTTGGTCTGCCAAGCATGGCTGACAGATGCACTGCAAACACAGAACTGAGCCTTGCTCACAGCCAGGTTTTTCTGTGTCTCACTAGAGTGCTTTTGTTTTATCTCTCTCCACACCTTTGCAGTAAGACAAAAGATTACAGCTCAGATGGGTGGGCAATTGTTAAAGGAAGGGGAACAAAGTGAGCAGTGAGGCCAATCTGAGAGAAGGATGTAGGCAGGGCTAAGGCACAGAGACATCTCTACTGGGTTTAGGCACCAAGAATCAGGTAAAGCATTTAGGCACTGGCAGTCACTGGAATAGGGAATTAGTGCCCAACTCCCTTTGAAAAATATTAAACCTTTGCCAGAATAAAGGGGGAGAGAAAGGAAGAACTTTGCTGGTGGTGAAAGGTGATGTTGCATGATTCAAGGCACAGATTTTTGCTCCCTAGTCCTGTTTGCACCTGAGGGGACCTCTGGACCATGGCCTTGCAAGTGGCCAGAACTGCACAAGAGCCACCCCATCAGAAATGGTAAATCAGTGTGGTGGCTCATCAGCTGGGACCTCCTCTGGTCCATCCAGCAGCAAGGTCTGAACTTCTATCTAAATTCAAGCTGCCTTTTTCTCAGTTTGCAGTTACTCACCCAGCTGAGATGCTCTCCCAGAAAGCCTTATGGTGTTTTTTTCCCCATAGAAGCAGTAATCCTATCTTCTTTCCACCTTTTACTGCATATCTTTATATGCTCAAAGCTCACACAGCATTTAAATACTTAGTCCTTAGGAATCTGAGCACTAGAAAGCAAAACTCTTCAGAGATGTGTAACTCAAGATGCTCTCAGTCTTATTTTGCTCTGTGTTTGATTTAAGCCCCTCAGCTGACAACACAAAGTGAGCTGCCTGGTGCTGCAGAGATGGATAGATGTGTTTGTGCAAGACTGGGACAATTGCTCAGATAAAATCTTTGCCAATACTTTCTATTGTCACATCCACGTTGCATGCACAAATAAAGCCTCTCTCACTTTCTTTCCTTTTGCTATTATACCTGGTGTAAGGCTAGAGCAATATGTGCTTCAAAAGAGCCTGCTGCCACAAATTTACACTGCCAAAACCTAATTCTCAGAGGGAAGGAGAGAAAAAAGCTAAGCAGAAAAAAATATCTGATGCTTTACACCTCTTCAGTGCTCTCTCAAGAGCCCCCAGGATCAGTGGAAATTGCACACATGGAGCAGAACTCTTGGCTCTGGTGTCAGGAGACCAACCACACCAAGTGACAGCTTTGAGGGCAGCATGTCCTCAGAAGAATTGCTGCAGGATTTTCCTGTTCCAGGGGCAGCAGAGCCATTGTACAGCAGGCAACAAGGTGCTCTGAAGAGCAGAAGTAAACCTGTGCCACACCATTCTCCCTCTAGACTTCACTACTCAGGATGGAAAATGGGGTCATTTTCCTGGTGTGAAACACAGCTGATCGTTCTGGCACTGCTGTGTGTGAACTCCACGTGGAGGGCAAGCAAAGCACAGATCTGCTCTCTGCCCTGTGAGGATCTCCCTTTTGAGAGCTGAAATGTCAGTCTTGGGGAGCAAGCAAATTTCCAAGGGATAATAGGAAGCAGCTGCCCAGCAGAGAAGTTGGTCAAGCCTAGATTTAGCAAAGAAAGAGATTTTCTATCTCCTCCATCTCAAGTGCCCAGAAAGCAGACAGCATATCAGTTACCAACCAGCCCCAGGAGAATTCTGCCTTCCTGTCACTGTCATCAGGGAAGTATTTCTTTAGGAGGAAAGAAATATTGATGCTGAAGAGCTACAGCATAAGAATAACTTGGGCAAAGGTCTCTGCTTTCCCCCCAAATTAGATATTTCCCATTACACTGATTTATCCTTTTCACCAAATCTCATGTTCTCATTTTTCTTAATTATTCCTAACAAGTCAGAAGAGCTATGAGGGCTTCCATAAAGAAGTATAAAAGCTTTCTCACACTGAAGAAAAGAGGTTAAGTTCAGCAGGCTTTGGTGCTAGGAAGGAGGGAGGACAAAAGGGAGGGGAAAGAGGCTTTTCTGCATTGTCTTGTAGCACCAGGCACACACTATGGACATGAGACTTGATCCCAGTTTTTGGAGCATTATGATAGATGGGGAGATGGGAAAAACATGGCCCTGGCACCAGGTCATAGCTCATTCCTACTCACAGGAAGGACAAGAAAGTAGTGACAAATGCCAAAATGGCTTCACAAAAAATCTGCCCCGATAGAATGACAGCCCAGAGCAGCACAAAAATCCCCTTCCCAAGCCCTGGCTCTCCAGTCTAAAAAAAATTATCTATTCTCTGGAGCTGCTTTGGTCTAATTTGGCAGGGGCAAGCTGCACCCAGCAGCATCAGGGGGGACTGAGCACACCACTGAGTCTGTCCTGGGCTTGTTAACACAGGCAGGCAGCACACACGAATCAATAGCCAGGGTCTGAAGTTTCACAGCAGGTCATCATTTGATCTGGTAATAAATCTTCTATGGTTTATTACTGGGCACAACAGAAGTAGAGGGAAAACATAGTTTTCAGCCTAGCCGTGACCAATGGGTTATAGGGAAGGAATGTACAGGGTGATGGTCTGAGTTATTTAATTAGAGAACACTTTAAACACTGATTTTGTTCTCTGCAGGAGGGATGATGTCCAATGAAAATGTCAAAACACAATAAAATGAGTTCAAGAAATAAAATAGCCTGGAAATAGGGAAAAGGATCCTAACTGGCATTGCTAGGACAGTTTTTGGGATTGGTAACAAACCTGTCCCTCTTTCCTGTCCCCTTTGAGTTGCAGGGAGAAGAAGTAAGCTGTCCAACTCTCTAACTTTGCATCTTCAGTGGAATTAAAGGATTTGTACCACCCCTTTTTCCATGCTGCTTCAGCAGCACCTTTGCTTGCATTAAATTGGAGCCACAGCTGTGCAGCTTTTAGTGGAACACTAAAAGCCACTTGTTTGGATAAGAAAGAATATTGTGACCAGACAGCTGGGCAAATACTTTACCTTGGGAAAACCCCAGCTGGCATTTCCTGCCTCCTCACTCCCAATAAGCAGGAAGTTTTCACAGGCTGGTTCTCCATCTCCAAAGCTGCCTCCAGCCTTGCACTGCTCACACAGAGCTGCAGAGGAGCTGCACTACAGGGTTAACCAGAAGCCAGGCTGTAAAAGCAATTCCAGCCCTGCTAATCCCCTCCACTGAGCTGTGAGTCTGTTCCCAAGGTTTCCCAGCACAGCTCATTGCTGCATGTGCCTTTATATTATAGCAGAGCACTTTAGGTTGAATTTTTGTGGGGCTGGTGAATATAGTGATGTTTCAAGCTGCTCTGTCCAGATAAAGGACGGGGCCTGGACTTGGAAAGGCAGGATTGTGTCCCCAATCACAGTGTTTTTCCTTCTGGCATGTGCTCAAAATGCCTGTAAACCAGGGAGAGCAAAAAAAAAGTTTCAAGAGTAGGATGCCCTAGATTTTATCATCACAGCTTGATCTATGTGGAGATCTCTGTGGAGATTTTATCATCACAGCTTGATCCTTTCTGCTGCTGACAGCAATATTGTCTCAGGTACTTTGTCATGGTCGTTTCTCTTCTGGGTTCACTCCTCATGGATTTCTCTGGCTCAGGGTTTTCTTGGGATATCCCTGACTCAGGAGCCTTCTGGACATCTCTGGTTGTCAGGTATGGGAGCTGCCTCCGGGTGGGTGCCCTTTAGCAACCTGGAATAACTATGCTGAGGGTGCTCATGGTCAGACTGATCTCTAACCGGGACATACTGAAGGGCCCAGGACAAAGCAGAGGCTGATGTCTGTCTCTCACCCAGCTGAGATGCTGAGGACCCAGATTGACTCTGAAAGCTCCCAAAAACCCTTTTTCCATCTTCTTATTCCCATACCCCTGATTACATCTTTGTCATGGCTGTAAATGCTGGCTTTCTTTCCTCCCCAAATATTCCATTTACTCTAACAAGACATGGATTGCACTTAATTGTTTATCTGAACTGAGGCTGTAAACTGTTAAATGATTCATCCATTAATATTCAAGGTGAATGCTGCTTTCACACGTGGCACTGTGCAGAAAAACAAGAGGCACGTGTTATTTTAATGAATCAATAATTACTGCTCATGAAATGTTATGGAGGTAGGGCACACCACTATTTATTAGATACTTATTTTAGATTGTTTCACTTGGTTTTGTGATAAATGCTGGAGTTTATCTGTGAAAGGAAGGTGCTTCTCCCCAGACCATTGGGAGTTTGTTTCTGGTACCTACACAGGGGGTGATGCACTGGAGCATGGTTAGGAGAGGCAGGGTGCCAGCCCCAGTGTCATATGCAGACCAGCATTTTGCCAACCCAGCCTGCAAATAATTTTGTTCAGACCCAGTAGTTTCTGGGGAAAAAAAAAAAAAAAAAGGAAAACCAGCCCTGATTGCTTGTGCAGGGCAGCTGGACAGAAACCATCTCTCTTGGCAGAGCACCTTGTCTTGTTTCAGCTCTGTGCTCACTCCACACACTTGGCAAGGGACCCTCTGTGTCCTGAGCAAGGATCAACTCATCATGTGGAGTAGGAAGGGTCAAGCCCACTCCCAGGAGTAAGTGCTGGGAACATGGGCATTGAATGGCTAAAGTGACAGCAATTCTGCCTTGCATTTCAGTGGGGCCAGGATTTACTTGCAAGAAAAGAGGGGAAAGTTCCTAAGATTTCATTCAATTTGGATAAGTACCAACAGTTTGTTTGGTTATCCCAGAGCCTTTTATCTGCAGTAAATACAGAAAGAAAAGGCCTTTGAGAAGACAGATTGAGAGGGTGTTAAATAAGTTGTTACCCTTTCCTTGTTCTGGGTGCAAGCAGCCAGTTTTCATGGACAGGGCTCTAAAAGGCTGCCTACATATGATCAAGAAGTAAATTGTATTTAAGATTTTAATGAAGGAAATTTAACTTGCTGCTTTGGGCTTACTCTGGCCAAACCAGTGGATGGATGCACGAGGGTCATGCATTATTTCAGCTGAAGTACTGTTGATAAATGGTGATGAGTTTGCAGAGAATTATTCAAGAGACATAAGCAGCAATGGGCAAGGAGTGTTTTTCCTTTATCAGAACTTGCCAAAATGTGATTCTGAAAAGCCTGTGCTTCAGTGAAACTTCGTCTCCTGATTTCTCACCTCCAAAAGTCTCCAGTTTTTGCCCAGAGTGGAACTCTTGTGATGCAGACAGTGGTCTGGTTTCAGTGTAATTCTCCCCTGCTCTGGTGCCAGACATTTTGGAGACTGAATCAATATTTGCAACAATTACAAAGGAACTTTCCCTTCAAGCCTTCTGAGTTCAGCTGGCTTTTAAACTTGTCAGAAATAATTCTCCACCATCTCCTTGCAGGTTTTAGCAGTAGACCTGAACATACAGTCATTTGAACAGGCAGATCAATCCCAGCTACCTGTGCAAAGGTGACTCTGGATTTGCATGATGCCACTTTAAAGAAGAAGCAAATGACTTCTAAGAAGCTGAAACACAACTACACAATATCATTTCAGTCAGCTGCTCTAAGCAACAAATATTTTCATGCAGTTAATTTATTCTCCTTAAACATGTCCCCTGGGAAGAAATATCCTATGGTTGATTGTTCATGAACATTTAAAGAGTTTCCTATCTGGCAATTCTTTCTCCTCCTGACAGAATATCAATCCAGCCATTCTGTCATCTCCTGTGCTTTAGTTTAGTTACTACCACAGTTACTGCTACAGCAGTAAAATTTATTGATCAGACATTCTTGCTTTACAAGGTAGAAATGGAGGGCTGTGACTGCTCATTCCCCTACAGAATGCAGAAATGTCTTTGGGGGTGAAGAGCCTTGAACGTTTATGGAGCTGCAGACTCTATTTTCCAAACTGGGTGTTAGGAATGACAACCAAAAAAAGAATAACTGAGCAAGCAGGAAAGAAAAAAAATAAATCTTTGGACTTTCAGTAACCATTTCTCACTTCTGGCAGTGGATATCATTGTCTTCTCCTGACCAGGGTAGAACCAGCAGTGAGCTCCATGGCATTCTCCCTTTCCTCTCCCAGGAAAGCACTGCACAAGGAAAAACCCTTTTGAGTGAAGTAACACAGCTGCAGAGCAGAGCTTTGGGCTGAAGGTGTGCTCTGCTCCCAAGGCCAGGGGACAGCTTTGCATCCTGAGCACAGCTCCAGCCCCATCCCAGCTCTGCTGCCGGCACGGAGCGCGGCAGGGAGCGAGGGCACTGCCAGCTCTTGGCAGCTGTTGTCTCGTTAGTTCTCCATTAACTAGCAGGAACAACATGTGATGCATTGCTACACCCCTCTAGCTGTCAAAGGCATTAAAATGCCCACTGCCATCTGACTGGGAATGTGAAAGGCAGTGGTGGAAAGACACATTAAGCAGCTCAGAAACCGAGGGGCCAGCTGGTATCTTTTGTGGGTGTCATTTGTAAGGCACAAATGGGCCTGAGTGAGCACAAGGGAGGCTCTGACCCTGGGCACTGAAGCACATAGTTCTCTTTAAGGAGTTAGTAATTCCACTAAATTCATTGGCAACAATATTTTTGACCAACTCTTTTCTGTGTCTAATGTTCCCTAGATAGAAAATAGAAGTGATAATATCAGTTTGCCAGTTGTTGAGGCTTAGAGGCTAAATGTGTGCAGAGTGCTTTGAGATAGGAACCTAGGAAACAGACCCAAGGGTACCAAATCCCATAGGCACATCCACCACTTAATATCTTTGATAAATTTAGCAAGCTCCGTCCTGAAACCTGTTGAATTTCCCACCCAAAGTATTTTGGCTAGCAAACTATTCAAAAATGTTACCTTACTAAGAATTAGAAGCAGGGCTGTTAGTGTGGGCAAATGATGAAAAGAAAATAAAATGCATTTAGGAAAAGATTATCAGCTGCATTATGAGCCAAAAAGAACAAGTGTGCTCTGAACAGTCCATTTGCTTCCTGCCTGCTCTGGGCACTGTTCCCCTGTCTTCTTCCATGGTTTATGTCACTGCTCTCCTCCAGCCATTATTGCCCCATTACTCAATTCTGTTGTCTGCAGACACCTTCTTCTTACTGATTTTTGGATCCTGTCCTCCTCCACCACTTGATTTTGAACATCAGAAATCCATGGAAACATCAGAAATCCTGTCTCCCCTCACAATCCAGGAGCATGGGCATTTACCCTTTTGCACTGAGCTCCTGAAACCCTGTCAGCATTCAGCCACGTCCCAGGCTGGGGTCAGGAAAGCCTCTGGCTGCAGAGAAGACCCTCGGAATTCCAGGAGACAGCATTTCTTCCCTTTATGCTGCTGTGGAATGATCTGTGTGGAGAAAATTGAGAGCCTGATGGAGGAGTGTGGGAAGAGTGGCTGTACCAGCACCCCCAGGCTGTCAATAACCATCAGGATGGTGGTGACTGAGCCACTGCTGGGAACCACAAAAGCAGGAAGGAGCCAAACATGCAGCCATAGAACATTATTTTTCTTCTCTTTTCAGTAATTATTTCCTAGGGTGAGAATTTGCTTTTCCTCAACATTTTAAAATTGAGGCCACTCTTTGTGCAGCGGTCACAATCTGCCTGACATTCACATCCTATGGTGGGGACAGGACCTGGTTTTGGATATCATCCATCAATGACAGATCCACACCACTGTGTGATGGAGGGCAAGGTAGGGAGGAAGGAGAGGGGGGGAATGGGAGGTGCAGAGGGCTGGTAAACAGCACACAGAAATCTCATTTTCAGTTGCCAGCTCAAAAACAACCCCAGCTTGTGGTGGCCCAAAGCCATTTCCTGTTGAGTGTAATGACTTTGCTCTGCACTTATTAGACAGGCAACCAAAAGAAAACAACAGCAAAAAGCTGTCTTTGAAAATGAAGCAGGCATTGCTAACAGCAGCTATCCATCTTAGTCTCCATTTCCCCCTGGAAACAGATCCCAGCAATTAGCAGGACACCCGCTTCTTTCATGGAAATTCAAAAAATGTTAAATGAACTCCAAACCCGCTTCTGTCTTTTTGTGAACATCAACTGAGGGAGTGAATGGACCCTTCAAGCCTATGTAGCCCAGCACCTCTGCAGTGAGCAGAGACATCTTCAGCTTGATCAAGTTGCTCAGAGCCCCTGGCTCTGAATGTTCCCTGGGATGGAGCATTGGGAGTCCATGCCAGTGTTTCTCTACCCTCATTGAAAAAAGCCTTCTTCCTTACCTTTGACCTAAATTGACCCCCTTCCAGTGCAAAACCATTTCCCCTTATCCTATCACAACAGGCCCTGTAAGAAGCTTTTCCCCACAAATACAAGTTTGTGCCCAGATCTGAGTTCACAACAAACCCTGGCATCCCAAAGAGACAATTTGCTCCTTGGCAAAAATGCCATGAGCACCCTGGTGTGGATCCCTCTGGAGCAGCAGGAGAGCAGTCCCACAGCCCTCCCCATCCTGCCTGAGCTTGGGTCAGGGCAGAGAACCAAATACCCTGAGTCCTGACCTGGCTGGACTGTTTGGAGTCCAGCCAAAACCTGGAGTGTTTGAGGGAGTCACTGTGCATCTGTGCTCTTTTCCACACAACACCTTTACTTTTTCTGCACCAGACTGGCAGCCAAGAGTGACAGAGGATTCCTTCCTCGTCCAACAGCTGTGCTGGCAGTGCTGATGAATGTTTCAGGATAACTAACATCCTCCTCATCTCGGATTCCTCTGCACCTCTTAGCCTGCTCATGTGGAAATGGCTTAGCCCTGGATTTAAACAGCACTTCTTCCACAGACTCACTTTCCCTGGTATTTGTCCACGTTATGACGTGTATCCATGTGAAAGAAAAAGTATGTTGAGGGTAATGGAGCAGAAGGACAGAGGGTCATCATTATTTTTTAAGCTGCTTCGAGGATTCCAAAGAAACTACTTCCAACAGACAATTGTGTAGGCATTCTGATGTGGCTACCCTGTGGGAGGAAGTTTGGCTCCACCACACCTTCCCCTCCTCAGATTGCTTTCACCTGAATTTTAATCATCTGAAAGACTTCAGACTTGAAAAAGATAAAATCAATAAAATGTTTAATGTGGAGAGATGGCACAGGGTGACCCTGAGTGCTGTTCTTTGTGGATGAAAAATGCCTCATTTAAAGTTTTTCAGTTTGTGGATCTCCCCCAGCAATAAATTTGATTTCCTGCCTTTTGCATTCACTTTTGATTCCAGTAGAAATTGGCTCCCACAATCAGGGCAGGGCAGGGAGATGGAGCTGGACTGGCTTTGTGCACAGACACTTCACAGTCACCCAAGAGAGGTGTAGCTGGTGGAGTTTTCCAGCGGCACAGACTGGCTTCTCCATGAATAGGAGAGCTGGCATGATGAATACTGAAGCTTTCATGATTACCAAAACATCCACAATAGTTGTTAATTCCTTCCTAGCTGAAGAGGTGGTGTGTAAAGGACTGGAGCTCTTCAAGAGATGAAAAGATATTTTGTCCCCAACAGAAAGCAGCTGATAATGAAGTAGAGAAGCACACCCCACCCCATGCTGAACATCTGCATTTGGATTTTAATTCTCCATCCCCTCAGAATCCTGGTTTAGTATTGTCCAAAGGGGGATAGAAAATTATGCTTTCTTTTATTATGTCTGTGAGTTTTTGGCAGTGAGATGAGCCTGTATCTTGCAAACTGATGTTCCCTCTGATGTCAGGAGTTTGGCTGCTTTGGGCTCTTGTAACTGCAGCTGCTTTTGGTCCAGAAGAGGCAAGAGCAAGAGAAAAGAACTCACCTTGCTGTTTCAGGTAACTGGGAGCCAATCAAACAGGCTGGGACCCTGCCCAGAGCTTTCCATGGGGGCCCTGCCCACAGAGAGCTTGGTGCTCTCCTGTTCAGTCAGTGGCATGACCTCTATCACATGGTTCCAAACCTGAAATAACCTGTCTGGATCCCTTACAACAAAAGTCTTTCACATCTTTTTATACATTGAAATACCATGGAATAGTACTGCAAAATCTGCAGGAAAATGATGGAAATAGAGATTTTTCTTCACAGCCAAACAGAGTGAAACTCACTGACTCTTATGGTATGTCGTTTTTCTCAGCACTGAATCTCCTGCAGATACATGGTTAGATAGAAATCTCAGCTACAGGACTGCACAGAAAAGCTTGAATTCAATGCTAGGCCTAAGGAAGCAGAAGGTGCACTAAAAAAAGTTAAAATATCACGCTTTCTTGGAATCTGACTCATGCGTTAGGGATGGTAGATTCTGGAAATGGTTAATTAGTAAAAACACTTGGGATATTCTCAGCTAGAAAATCTTCTGTGCCAGGATCACAAAGGGCTAGGGTTTAATCTAACACACAGCAGCAGTGGGAATTATGCTCCCTGCTGTATTTCAACATCCAGTGAGCCTTTGCTTGGGTGTGTTTGGATACCTCCACAGCCTTGCACTTATGGGGCACAAGGGGATTCACTTTCCTCTAAACCCAATTAATCAGTGTGGAAGGCACAATGGATTTCAATACGTTTTGTAAATATAATAAACTGGTTTGGGTTTTTTTTTTTTTTTTTTCCTTGTTTTTTTATTTATGAGCAAATGTGCACCCTGCATGAGAATGTCCCTCCCCACCAAAGGATTGTCCATCTGTTGCTGAGAGTGGTGGTTAAAGATCAAAAGATGTACACTAAATCTTATTTCTGTTTTCTCAGGAGAAGTTCTGTGTGAATAATCAACAATCTGCAAATGCAAGAGACTCATTTAAGAGACTGAGTCACTCCCAAAACTTTGGATCAATTAAGAATGTAACCAAACCAATAGAGAATGGGTAAAAGAATTCTACTCTTTTCTACATAATATCAGTTTAAAACTGAACTGCAGCAAGTGAAAGAGGAAACAAAATCCTTGACAGTTCATTCCAGAGCTACCCTTATGAAACACCAATCCTGTCATTTATTTGCCTTGTCCTTGATAAATACACACAAAAGAAGGGAAGAATTTACAGCAGAAAATATCAATAATGTCTTAAGGGAGTCAGGAAAATTGGTTTGTCTATTTACAAATCAATACATAAAAGCCTCCATAAAGCTGGTACTTATTTGACTTTGATGCCTGAGCATTACTGAGGGTGTCAAGGGTTGTTCTCTGTGCTGTCTAATGGCACACAGTGGCAAAGCTGTTGTGCTCTGCTGAATTTCTGGTTCCCCACGTGTCCTTGTGCCAGCACAAGCCAAGAGGCTCTTGTGGGGTCATGGAGGTGTGCTGAGCACCACTCCTGATGGGAATCCCACAGGGATGTTCTTCATCTGCCCTTCCTGCCCTCCGTGCTGCCTTGATGGCTGCATGAGAACTGAAACAGAAGAGCTCAGCCCCCCTGGCATCAGCATTTCCTGGAATATCAGCAGGATTTTGTAAAATGCTGTTTTCTCCTCTGTTGTATTCCCTAGGGCCTGGAAAATAAGTGGGAAAGGCTATGCAGACTCCACTGGGACAAGTGAGGTGGGTCAGGACATTTACATCAAAGCACAGGGAAGATATTGGCTGTAAACTCAGCTTCCACTTCCCTGGGGAAGGCCCAGATCTGTCCCTGGAAAAGGGGTGATCATCTATCTGTGCAAGACTTGAACTGGGAAAAAGATGCCCAGAAAGCCCAAGGGCATCCCTCCTGCAGTTACCAGGACATGGAAATGTTTCCCAGCAAAGGAGAGAGTGAAGATGCAGAGGGAGAGATGATACCTGTCATTAAATCAATGGAGCAGAGCAGTTTTGGAGCAGCAGAGCAACAGCAAAAGGCAGGCAGCCCCTCTGCAGGGCTGAGCCAGTGATGGCAAACCACACAAACACAGTCACTAAACACAGCCAAGACCCCAAGCATCAATCTAAATGCTACAATTATGAAAATATTGCCCTTAACAATTTGAAAACGTCACTTGCAGGATGTACAATTAACCCTAAGAAATCAGCGAGAGAAAAACTGATTGGGTAGAAATTCCATAAAATGGGGGTCAACACCTTTTCTGTTTTCTCCATCAGGATTTAAAAAGACATAAAATAAGGGATATAAAGGCCAGCAGCAAGAAATAAGATTTTTTTTTCCTCAGCCAGCAGTAAACAACACACATCTTTCAGAAAATGAGACATGTCCCAAGGAATTTGAAATGGATCATTGCCTTTTATGAAACATTAGATGTGTCTGGAAGTTAACACTGAAAATTAGAATGCAGAGAATAGACAGACCACAGAAAAACATCATTAAGTGCAACGTATTTACTATTCTTTCACAGTGGGGATAAGAGCATTATTGTTTAGGTAAGTGAGTGGGAATTCAAATGGAAGACCAGACCATATCTACCTAGTTTTGGTTTTTTTTTTTTTTACAAGATGAAATTTCCTGCAATGTCCTGTATTACTGTATTATGCATTACTGCCTCGAGGAAAGTTTCTCTCTAAACAAATAGATGGAAATATTTTGAGAGAGATCACAAAGGAGCTTAGAGCAATGAGCAAAAACCAAATAGGCAATGTAAGCATGATTAATTTGTTTCTGCCTGCTCCTCCATTCAGAGAGAGATGAGCTGGGGAAAATGTGGTTTATTTGCAAAAGGAACAGATTCCTATCACGAAGAGAATGAGGGCCAAACTGTTTTGAATTATTTTCGTTGTCTTTTGTGCAACAAATTCTTTGACACAAAGATGCAAAACTTAAATTTTTATATATGCTCTCACATTGCTATTTCCAGCAGTGGGCTGTGCTCTTTGTTCTCTGTATCACCCTTTCCCTCTTTGTGTGCTCTTTATTTACGGTTTTCTACCTGTTGGATAACAAATTACTGTGCTACATGAATGGGAAAGGGCTTTGATGAGCAGAGATGGGGCTGGTGGCGTGTTCTATGATATTTTATGATTCAAATACTAGATGCTTCCTAAACAATTTGTGCCACAACAGGAGCAGACTCAGGTTAGCAGCCTTTTGTTGAGTCTGAGACGTTGCTGTGAGTGGTGCAAAGTTTAGGGAGGTGAGGTTGGAAGGTGGAGGCTCTCAGGACTCTGCCCTGCCTGCACAGCTGAGCGGGTGGTGCTGAGGGGTCAGGGACCCACTGTTGTGGTTCAGCTTCTCAACCTGGTTTTGCTGCTGAGCTGGAGGTGTAAGAACCTTGCCCTGAAAGCAGGAGCTCAGTGGCTGCAGGTGACCTGCGTCCCACCCACCCCTGTCCTCACGAAGAAGAAGCTCTGCTGCCTGACTTGGACAGCCTTTGTGTGAGGCCTGGCTGTTGCAGGAATTTTCCTGAATCCAGCCCTCACTTTTGCTGTGCTGGGTGAGCAGAGGAGGTGCTGCTGCTCCTTCTGCTGCCCAGCGAGGCCGTGGCTTCCAGGGCAGCAGCAGCCCCATCTCCTTGTTCCTCAGGGGGGACCCAACCTCAGCTCTGTCCCAGCACAGGTCCTCACATCTGTCACCATCTCCTGTGTGCTTTTCTGTCCAGGTTGTGATGACCTGGCATTTGTACTGACAGTGAGTGCTGAAAAGTTATGTGTGCTTTGGATTTCATAGGGATTTGGTGTCATTTTGGTCTTTTTTAGAGCTTTGCTACTCTTTTTCATCCATAAATCCTGATTGTGTTGATGATAAGGTCAGCAAGGGCAGCTCCCAGATGAGTGGGAAAACATGTAAATACCAAAGATTTGGAGGAAGGCAATAGGTTTTTCTCAAGGTTTGTGTGCTTTTATGAAGTGCAGAACAGCAGTAAAATTTTATTTTAAACTATACTTAACCTGTGTGGGGTAAGATGAAAAGAGGTTGAATGCGCCAGCCACAGGACTCTAGGTTATGGCATTTTTGTTCTTCAAATCACAATATAACCAGCTCTAAAGAAAACAGAAACACTGAAAACAGTTTTCTGGGGACAAAGTGAATTGCTTATTGCTCAGCTGTGGTTTAGAGGTTTGTTCCCTTTTCCTTCCCCCATTCACTGCTAAGTTATGTCTTCCCTCCTGGTAATTCACAATAAACACCTCGGGGATGGAGGGAATGATTGAAAAAACATGAAAACATTTGAAGGCCTTGACTCACTGCCAGCAAACCACCTTCCACTGCCGTTAAATATCTGTTTGCATTTGAATATTTGATGGAATCTGGTCGAACTCAAATGAAAGTGTTGCTGGGAGAGAGATAATGCTGTGGCAATCTATAGTAATGATCTGAAGTGGTGCCATTTACAGCAATGGCCCTGCTATGGCTGCTGCATTGTTAATGAGACCACAGAAACACACAGAGCCCGTCAGTGATGGGGAAAAGCCTGCAGGGAGCTGGGCACCCGCAGCTCCAGGGGGCCCTCAGCTCCCATCCTCTGTGCCAGATGTGGAAATTTCCACTCTTCCAGCCCCTGACACGCAGGGATTGCCACCCACTCACACCTCCCAGCTGGGAGCTCATGGGAGCATCCCTAACCCATTCCCCTGTGCAAAGGCTGGATTACTGAAAGCCTGGTGCTTCTGCAAGAGGCACACCAAGGAAGAAGTCGAAAGGCAGGATTTCCTATCTCCTCTGATGGCTTCTGGAATGAGTTTGCCTGCAAACCACTAATCCCACTAAACAGTTTTCCTCTCCCATACTGTGAGAGTTTTCCCTCCTGCTTTCCTCAAACAGCTACCACAGCCAAGGATGGATCAGTTATAAATTCCCTCACAAGATATAAAACCCTAAACAAAATTAAAAACTCACTTGACTTAGTGGAAGATTGTAAGATTAAACCTGGAGCTAGAGCTGACCCAGAGGTCATTTCTGAGCTCCTGCAATGGCTAAAGTTGTGCCTCATTCACTTCCAAGCTGGGTGGAATGCTAGAGGTCACTGAACTGGGCAAAGCACAAGTGCTGAGGTGACAAATGGTGCCAAAATTCTTCCTCAAAGAAAAGAGGAGCCAAAGGAGAAGGGTAATCACATCTTTTGAGCAGCTGGCTTCAGGCCAAGGGAAAAAGAGATGTTGGGCTGTCACCACTTCCTGCAGCACTGCTGAAGGGGTATTGGCAGGGAGAAGAAAGCAGGCACTGCCTCACAAGCTCACCTTGATCTTCTGAGTAATTGCATTTCCATGAAATGTCACTCCCTGCCGGCTCCCAGGTGTTCCCAGCTGTGTTTGCTGCCTGAGCACTCAATACCCCCTCAAAGGGGTGGCTGTGCAGGCCCTTTCATTGAGCTGTTGCCAGGCTGAACAGAACAATTCTCATTTTTCCCAAATTTTCTCCCTGCCTCCATTCCATGCACAGCACCTCCAGTTAAATTGCTGGGAAAAGCTGGGACAGGAGCCTCTGCCCGTTGGATTTTTGTTACTGGCACTGTAAACAGATGTGGGGAGTTTTCCACTCCAGCTTTCCCTGGATGCAGGAGAGGATTTAACCAGCACAGACACTGCCCAAAGGGAGATGCTCTTACCACACATGGCAAAGAGCTGATGCTGTACCTGGAGAGAGAGTCCATGAGTCCAGATATGCTCCTTGAGAGGTTTCCCTGTGTCTTCTTCTGAAATACCAGGCTCTGCCCCTCACCTGGCAGGGAATCTGAGATGAGACTGGTCCTGCTCTAAGCTGATCTGGCTATTTGGGCACTGGTTTCCAGCAGCTGAGACCTGCCATCAGAACCAAAGAATGACATTTCTTTAGCAGTGACCATTTAAATCCAAATTATTTATTCAGGGAATTTATTAATTTAAAGAAGAAATCATTAGTTGATCAGATTGTGAGAAACAGCTTTCCCTCAGGACTTGCAATACTGATGTCAGCCTTGTGCTGGCATGTGGGGTGTTCATTCAAGCTTGGCCCTTGAAAAGGGTCACCAAGCCCCTGTCCCAGGGTATTTCTGTTTGCTTTCAATTGCAAATGAACATTGGATAAGGACTTAATCTCCAGTTTGCCTTGTAGAAATTGATTTATCACTTAATAAAACCCTTGCTGTGATGGGGAGAGAGCAGGCAGAGCCTGAGCAATAGCTCTATTGTGCTGTCAGTATAAATTAGGGCTAAAGATGTTGCTCTTTAACTACAAGCTTTGGGGTTTCTGTGTTTTTTTACAAGTGCAATTTTCAGCTGACAAAAGGCATCTTGCACAACAGATTCTTTCCTGTTTAGGGCTTCATCCCACACAGTTTTCACAGCCTTGCTGCCCTCTGAATCTCCTGCAGGCAGCAGCATGCAGAGGAGAGGGGATCAAACTACAGGAAAGACAGAGTCTGCTTTCTGGGCTGGAAATTGTAGTGTACAGCTATTGATGATAATTGTGGGGGAAAGGCTCATTGATTTACACTCTGCTTTCTGAAAATCTGAGGTTTCAATAGAACCAGGGAAAGGAAAAAGTAATAAACTAAGACACCTGTCCTTTTTTATCTGTTTTTAGAGAGGATAGAGCTGGCTTCAGGTGTCTGAGAGAGTCATGTTAAGCTCCAAGACTGAGTTAAGTCTGAAGAAGGAGCTTTACTTCTAAAGTACAGACCAGCTTATTTTTCCTAGGACCTCACTCCAGGCTGAGTAGCTGAAATCTGGAATAAGAGTGCCTCAGCTCTGTAGAGATGGCCTTGCCCTGAAACAAAGGTTCAGGGTGCAGGGACAGGTCTGGATTTCATCCTTTGGGAATTGCCTGGACGTGCTGTCAGTCTCTTCCTTTATAAGGAGACCAAAAAGATGATGCAGTGAGTAATGCTCAGTCAGTAATATTGAAATGCCAGATATGGATGGATGGATGGATGGATGGATGGATGGATGGATGGATGGATGGATGGATGGAGCTGTATCAGCCCCGTCTGAAGCTGAGAGCTCTTGGTCTCCTGCCTGACTGCAGAGGGAAGATCCTGCTGGACTTCCAGGGGAGCAGGGAGTGTCACAGGGGCAGCCTGCTGCTTTTATGCAGAGGAGCTGAATTAATATCAGTGGTGGCTATGAATCAAGGAGGCCAGGTCCAGCTCAGGGGTTTCCATGTCTCTTTTTAATTCTGCAGCTTGTTAACACCAATTTTGTCTTTTGCATTCAGCTTCTGAGAAGATCCCATAAATTGTAGATTCCATAATTCTTCATTTCACCCAGCCCAGGACTCAAGGGTGGCATCAACCAGCCTGTAATTCCCTTGGCATAAACAGAAATTCTATAAAATAATATTGACCAGGGCTTATGGGGTTAACTTACTATGGCATAAAACTCATAGAGGAGAGGAAGATTTATTTATAAGTTAACATTTATATATATACACATGCATATATATATATTCATTAACTTGCAGGAATGTATATTGGGAGCATTTAATAGATTCTTCAACAGCTGAGAAATTTCTGTTCAGCTCACGAATTCATCACCACAGTGAGTGATAATGAGCTTTTTTCTGTAGGATGCAAATCCTACAGCATCCCTGCAAATCCTACAGTCCTCCCTGAAGGAGGGACTAGGAATCCAAGCTCTTCCTGATACTAAGGCTAGACTGAGAATGGAAAAAATAAATTAACCCTTGTCATTTTTGCTGTCTGTAATGCATCACATGAACTTCGAAAGGTAAAAGTATTTTAAACAGAAACAAAATGTGGACCTGATGTACTTAATTACTGTTAATCAAAGAAGAATTAGGACTTATCAAACATTGTAACATTTTGTTAAATCTTTCATACAGTCTCTTTGCTCTGGCAGGACAGAGAACAAAATGTTAGGAATATCTTCCAAGACAACTTGTTCTAGAAAATGAATAATTGAATTTGCATATTTATTTGACATTATTTCACAGTACTTTTGGGATATCTTATTTCACTCCTTAGTAAATTCACTTGTAGCAACATCTTTTCTTTATTCTTATGATTCACATCATAGGGATCTTGGAAATATTTTTCAAAAATCACTTTGGTTATCTTAGTCATGACTTACCACAACTTTTGCATATTCTAATCTACAAATCAATATTTAACAAGCATTCAAGGTCTTTTATACAAATAAAAAATAAATGTGATGGTGGAGGGTTTGTGTGTCAAAAGTGACTTTCTTTGTATGGAAGCAAAAGAGGGCAGAGAGAGCTGCCCAGAGAAGCAGCCTGTCAGCAGCACCATTTCTTGCTGTTATGACCACTAGGGACCAAAATCCTCCAAAATCTCACCTCTCCTCCTGTCTTATTTTTCAAACAAAATGCAAATCTATTTTTTTAAAGATAGCTTTACTGGTCTCTATGATCGTTCCTTCCTCTTCCATTTGTTTTGAAAAGAAAACACCATTACTTAATAATAAAAAAAAAATTATTATATAGGAGAGAGAGAGATTTATGTGCCAGTGAACACTTTGGTATTCTGCACACAGAAACACTGATCAGATTCGATTTTTTTTTTTTTTGTCCTGAAGGTGAAAGAGATATTTTCTTTTGTGAAGTTCCCCATTGCCTTAAGAACACTTAACAGAAAATTTCCCTCCTTGCACTAATAGGACAGACATTTCAAACCTATCAAGCTGAAGGGAAGGCTGCAATCTTTCATTAGCTGCTGAAGAATGCACCACACCATCCAACTTCAAACATTCTGTCAAAAATATAATTAAGCCATCTTCTAAGTAATAATAATAATGATATCTTGTATTTTCCCAGATGCTTTTATCCCTGCAAAGAATAAATTTCAGAATTCACAGACCTCCTCCTGTCTCCCATTATTAAAACAAATGTTGAAAAAAATGTCACAGTTACTTGGATGATACATTTATTTATTTATTTATTTATTTATTTATTTATTTATTTATTTATGTGCCCAGCCCACACACCCATGGCATCTGCTCATCTCCTCATCTCAGGTGCTGTCTCCCTGCAGTCCCTGGGAGAATGATGCAGGCAGAGCAGGAAAATCAATATAAAGTATGCCCCCTTCTACTTTGTTTATTTATTTGCTTTTATCATTTTAAGGGAAGTAAAAAAAAACCAAACAACTCTGTCTCTTGCTTGGTTGCCCTCTATGAGGGATTTTAAGGTAATTTTTCATCAGCTTTCCTTACCACCATGGGAAAAAATCTCCCTCTCTTGCATCCTTACTTCAGGCAAGTGAAGCATGAAATGGGAAATCTCATCTGCAGTGGAGAGCAAATGTGTCACCTTATTTATTAATTTCGTGATCAGCTGAAGACTTTGATTTATTGGACAAGCCCAGCCAGAGTGTTTTTGAATAAAAGCAAGAATAAAGACTAGCTGTGGAGAAGGTTGCTGAATATTTTCTTTTGATTATTTAGACAGAGATGCAATAAGAAATGTCATTTAAAATCAAAAATAAAAACAGTGCAAACCCAGAATCCCTTATGTCTTTTTTAGCATCCTATGGGAAGTTTTTCTCCCTTTTTCTTTGCCAAGTCTCTCATCATGACCTTGGTGACATCACATTCCAGCCCATGCCTGTACCTGCAGGTTGTGGAGTGCTGTACCTTGGATCTGTTTGATTTAGCTAAACTTGGCTGCCAGCATGATGGGTTGAGACCCTGGAGTCCTGGCTTCAAGGTGCCATTGGCAAAACGAGCAGAATTTAAAATATTTGCAAAGTGCTGTGAGCTCTCGGGCACTCTGGAAGTGCCTGGTATTTTCTTTGCAAATGGGATTTGCATGTATCTGAACATTTAAAATCTTGCAAGAGAAGGTGAAGTCACCACAGCCAGTCAGGAGACAGACTAAGAACATTCATTTCACTGCATTTGGGAAACAGAATACATAAGCATTATCTTTCAAAAATCTACATTTTCCTCTTTTTTACAGCCAACATACACTGAACCAGTTTCATACTTTAAACTTGCAATAATAGCAGTATATCCAGGAGAATGGTGAAGGAGCTCCCTATGCACTGCTGGAGCCTGAGGTCTCAGGTATAAAAATCAGGAGAACAGTAAAAGCACAGAGGTGGACCAGGCATGGGTGTTGGCCTGGGTGAGTGCATGTCCCAGAATGATGCTCCTGCTTCATTTCCCCAGGGCTGCTAGTGGATTATCTACTGATGGATAGATTTTAATTACTGGTGGACATGTTTTCCAACATCTGATCTTCATCCAGATGCTAATTCAGAGAAATGTTCTGGTCTGGTTTCTGCAGGGGAGTTGGCTAAGATCATCTTGACAGTCCCTTGTGGCACTATGATCCATAAGCCTTGCCAATAAATCACACCATTGCTCCAGCCCTCTCTATGGAATCACACATGCAAAGGCTGTGATGAAGAGGATCAAATCTAGCCCTGCTCTTTGTTCAGAGCTCCCCTTTTGGGAGGAAATACATATAATGAGTGATTCACCCACCCCACTTGACCCACCATTTAATCAATTAGTGGGGAAGTTCAGACTGTCCTGTCAGATGGGCTCGTATGCAAATCTCCTGTTTTATCCCTGTAAGGCAATTAAGTTCATAGGTATAAAACAATTATGCTTTAAAGTTTCCTTTTTCCTTAAGGGGAAGCCTGTGGCATTTAAAAACCACATATTTAGAATTTTAAAGCCATTGTTTTTTGGTGATGTTTAAGGGATGTGAGGCTAGAGAGTTAACTGGCATCAAAAAGAGCAGGAATGAGTTCCTGCTTGACAGCTTGGAGAAAAACTGTAAATGTGAGACATAATTTATATGTATTTTAAAAATTCAACAACAACAGCAAATAATTCAAGGGACTCTAGCCAGCTGGTCTTCCTTCTAAAACTGGATACAGCAAGCAGGAAGTCTTTGCACAGCGATGATGACATGCAGAAGCCTCCTATATAAATTTACACATTCATCAAGCCTTTGTGGAATAATGAGCTACAATCTAGCCAGCCTGGGGCAGTCTGCTGTAATTGTTATGATTTGTTTTCAAGATACAGTACAAATTCCTTGGTAATCTTTCCTGAATTTTAATAAGGGGAAGGGAAGACTTAATTAAAGAATCCTTTGTACCTTCTATGGCAACTGCCATCTGTGAGTGCTTCATTCTGGGTCTTATCTCCATCGTGCAGCCCCCAGCTCTGCCTTTGTGCAGGGTGCTGCCAACTTAGACTCAAGGAGTGAAATACCCCTGCTGAGAGGGTTTTGGGAATCATGAACCACTTTGGCATCTTCAGTGGAGAGGCAAGGACCAGAGCCCTTTGATCAGCCCTGATCCATTAGAGCATTTATTGAAGGCAAATTGCATTTATCTCAAGACAAATTAATGGCATTTATTTCAAGACAAATTAGGGAATACCCAGTTTACATATGAAAGAATCACAAAACTTTTTTTTTTAAGAGGTATGTATAACATAATTGACTTCTAGCAAGAGTAGTCTCTGGTATCAATAGGGCCTTTTGTGTGTTGCTATAAATGAGCTTTTATTTTTACAATGAAATAGGGAAATGTATCTACCAACAGAAGCTGTCAGTAAAGAGGTGAGCTTCTCAGATGCAGCTCTGTACAGGAAAAATGGATCATTTATTTGGAAATAAATCCTCCCCACCCACAGTTTCAAGAATAAGCAATTTTTATAATAGGAGTTTGTAATTAAGGCTGGGTGTCCTAGCTTACAAAGGCCTGAAAATCCAAATAATAGGATGGATTTCTTCGCAAGTATGACCCAGAAACTGGCTGGCATTTCAGAGCAGGATGTGTCTGAACACAGGCAAAAAGAATTCTGGAAACTAACTCTCCTTGATTTAATGCAGAAGAAGCAAACACCAGAGGCATCTCATGGAGCCCTTGCTCCCTCCTTGCAAGTATATATATTCTTATGTACCTTTTGCTGTCAGAAATGTAAAGTTTGGCCAACATCTCATTCTTTCTGTTCTGCTAAATGATGCCTAGTATAGCTGTGAAAGCTCTACTAATTTCCTCTCTTTGTTACATTCCTATTCCCTTCTTTCCTATCCATCTATCCTATATGCCTGTGGGCTGAGAAGCTGCTTTGGTGTGGGAATCCTCAGCACTGAGTTCTTTCCTCCCCTGTTAATCCCCCTTAGGAGCAGCCAGGATGTGATTATTAATCACTCACTGGAGAGCCAGGAATGTAATCTCTAGATAACATCCATCCAACTTAAGCCTGCCCTTAATGCCAGTTTTTGGAGAAATGTCTTGGGATTTGGTGTCTTCTGTTACACCTTGATATGATCTCACATGGGAGTGGAGAAAAACACTGCCAGACCTGATAGCCAGGCTTGAATTTCTTCCTGTCTGACTGCACACGTGGTGTGATGCCATTGCTTTGGCTGATGGGTGTGTGAAAGCCTGAGCTGTGGACAGAAGGGTTAATTTGTTGAAAGAAAAATTAATGCCCTTTGTCTTTTTTCTCTCTTCTTTTTATCCATTTGCATCAAAACTCTATCAAGCGAACTGCTTCCCTCTGCATCTGGAAGAATTCAGTTTGTATTTTACTTCTATTGCACTTTTGTGTCCTTCCAGCTCTGTTAGCATAGATCAAAACAATCTAGGAGCATATGTTCCTATCAGATTTAATGTGTAGACTTTCTTAAATCTCTCAAAAGACCTTTCAGATCTAAGCCTACATTTAAGTAAGCAATTAATTATTGCATAGCTCTTCCAATGAAAACACAACTTGTTTTCAATTTAAACTGCACTTCTGGCTCTTTTGAAGTTTCCTGTCTGTTCATTCCAAGCTAGGGATTGTGCAAATTTGATCTCAGGCAGTACCTGTCAAATCTTCAAAAGGCATTGGGGAGCCTCCACGTGTCAGGAAGAATCTGCAGCTCCTCACTCACCCCTGTGGAGTTCAGGGACCAGCAAATTCAGCCACACACATCAGTGTGTGCAAAGCACTGAACTAAAACCTTTCTCTAAAACGCAGGATCTTGCCTAAAAGGACACAGCCTTCCTACAAAAACGGGGGGAGAACATTTAATTAATCCTCTGACACTGTGAAATGTCAGGCAGGAGGGAGTCCTTGGGGAGGGAGAGGATTTGGGAGGGAAGTGTTCCTTGTCCTGGTTCGTGAGTCAGGGACAAAAGCCGGCAGTGATTTCCTGAAGAGAGGAGGTGTCTGTGATTCAGCTGTCACATTCTCCACTGCTCCTGGCCACCCAGTGCCCTGACAGGGCAGGGAAATATTTCCCATCAGAGCTGGGGTGAAATATCTCTTTCTACTGGAGAACTCCAGGCGGTCCCACAGCTTGTCATGCAGTAAATCGAGTTCACCAGGCAGAGCATCACCTGCTGCCAACCCAACAGAAGGCACCAAGCAAAGCACAGAAAGCCCCATAAATACACAGAAAGAGCAGAGGATGAACGTGGGGCTTGTTGTGTTGGTTTTTGAAGGATGGGGTGTAATTCATCACTTGGGGGCAATCATGAGAGGGATGTTTAAATTCCTCAGAGAGCACAGAGCTTATAAATAATAATGAACAGAATAAAATGCAAATGGCCTGGAAGGAATCAATAGTCATGAATGGAATCAGCCCTCAGATCCTAATTGAAATGAAAATGAGATGCATATTCAATATGTGCTTAATAGAATATACATGATATGAGCATCCTGAGCTAATGAACAAGATCTTTCCATCATGCAGATACACACAGGCAGGCCCCCCTCCTAGGAAGAGAATGCCAATAGATGGACCCAGCCTCACCATACCTCTGTGAATTGCTATGTATATATACATATATATTGAGGATAATGGAAACAATGAACTTTTAACCTCTGTTAGGTCTCAACAGCAAGCAGCCACAAAAAGAGCAGCTGTTGTTTCTGAATATCCATGGAACAGTGATAGGTATTTTGCATATTGCTCCAAAATTAATTGAAGCTTTTGTTTGTGTCAGAAATAGCATATGCCAAGGCTTTATTCTCCTTTGTATTTCAGGCCATTTTGCAGTAGCTGATTAGGTGCCCACATGCTAATTGCTCTGGTTCCTTGGTAGCCCTTCCTAGGACCTCACCGACCCACACAGAAGAGTGGGAGCTGCTGCTCTTTGAGTCTAATCACAAACAACTGAATTATTTCCTGCATGAGGCTGAGCTGGGGATCTCATGTTATCCCAGCAGAAAGCAGATGTGGGGATGACTTGCCCTGATATGCTAAACACTGGCACACTCCCTGGCAGAAAGAAAAGAGCTCCCTGCTTAAAACCAGAATTTTGGTGTTTGTGACTTGGAAGGAGGAGCAGCAGAGACAGGAATGTCAGTGTCATGTGCAGGAGGGTCTCAGCTAGGGCTGCAAACATCAGCTGTGATGCACAGCACTGCTGAGACAGGAGCAGGACACGGTCCCCAGCCCTGGGACACATGGGATCCTGACAGCTGGGTAGGTGTGAGGCACCATGGCTCATGTGGGATCACCTCCCTGAGGTCCCACTCGTCTCACGCTGGAGAACAGAGGTTAAAAGATGCCCAGTTCGCTGCTGAAATGCTGATTGCCCTTTGCCATGCTGGGTGCCTCGCCCAGAGGAACAGAATTAGGCATTCTGCTCTTGAGGTAAAAACCCAAAAGCCACAAGTCCTAATTGGAATTCTGCCACAGTTCAACCTCTCTGCTTCCAATTCCTCATCTCCACCCCACATCTGTCCTGAGGGTTGAGTGTTTAACATTGCAATGTTTTGAAAATGTTCTAAATGTTTTGTGCTAAATCCTATCTGAAAGTACCTAACTGTTAAGCAGATGGAGCTTTTTTTATTGCTTTGCAAAGCAAATGTCATCTGTATTGAATTTCTTGCCTTGTCTGCTAACAGAATTCTTCTCCCTGATTTTATTTTCCCATTCCTGTGGAGACGGGGTTGCTGGGGAGGGAGCCGAACACAATTTAAGGGCCAAAAATCTATTTCTTGCTTTAGTATCCAGCATTAATGTTACTGCCTCATCACTACTGAGCCAGAATCCCAATTGGATGTCAGACTGATGAGGTCTTTATCCCAGACCCATTACTGTGGATGGAAACACATTCTTCTGAATCTGCACTCTATGGCTGGATGGGGGCACTCAGTGACAGGGAAAACAGTGTGTTCTGAGTGTAGCAGAAAGCCAAAGTAAAATCATCCCTGACACAGTGAAGGCTTTGCTAAGGGCCACTCAGCTAAGCTAAGGGCCATTAATCTGCCATAGAAATCCCTGTGGGTTTTCCTCATGGGGAAAATGGCTGAAAATGGTCAGTGGTGTAAACTGCAAGGGTGCAGCTTGTGCTCTTGCCCCTTGCTGAGAGCTGAGCACAGGAGAATGCCTGCAGGGAGCAGGCAGTGCTCCTGGCTGTGCTGCCAGCAGGGATTGCTGTCTCCCACCACGCTCTGCCCTCTCTCAGCAGCTCCATCCTCAGACACGAGCACAGCACTTTGTGGGGTGCTGTGACCAACAGCTATTCTCACAGCCAGCTGAGTAATTCTTCCTGTTGTATTCCTTTCTCTTCCAGCAGATGGTTGTCTGTAGCTGTTCCTCTGTAATTTTTTATTTACTGGCTCCAGGCTGTGGAAAGCCAAGAAAAGGGAGAACATTGAGGTGATGGACCTGTCTTCATCACCTGGCCTGCATCCTGTCACCCTGCTTCCCAGACCTGGTGCACTGGTTTCAATCCTTCCTCCCTGAGACCCTACAGCCTCTGCACCTTCAGGAGTGTGGCTTTGAGTCATAAGCAATAAGCCTGGAAGGACTTGAGACTTGAATCTATTCTAGGCTGCTGCTGCCAGGTCCAGCAGATGCTATCTGTTAGATTTTACTTTCCCAGAAATTCTTCTGATTCATAAAACATTCAGGATTGTGGACCCCTATTTTGTCAAGTCTTTCTTTCCTGCTGTGAAGCTTTTGGCAGTGCAAAAATGTATGAATGACTACAGAGCTGGTCTTCTTTATTAATGTCTTGGTTGGCCAGAACATTGTTGGATAAGCCATGGATAGTCCTGGGGAGTCTGCAAGGCATCAGGAAGTGATTTTCCAGATGAGAGCTAGAAAGAAAGAAAGAAGGAAAAATCTGTTTTGTGCTATACACAAAAATTTCCATGGATGCAAAGGAACAAAATGGAGAAGGATTAATTCAATTAAAGAGCATTCAAGCTTAAGCCTTGTTTTAGTTTTTAAGTGGTAACTCATGTAGCTACACTGCATGGAGTTTCCTTGGATTTTTTTTCTTTGTATTTCTTTTCCCCAAGTAAGACAATCCCTCAGTCAAAAGGACCAGAACGCTTTGAAATAATTGTTGAGTAGTAATTCCTCTTGCTCTTCTCCTTGGGGAACAGAATTCCAGGGGGGGATGCTGGTCCCAAAACAGCTGGAGACACCTCAGCTCTCAGGATGTGGCTCTCAGCACATCCCTTAGTGCTGGGATGAAGGAGAGGAGAACTACACACATTGGTCTGGAGCATGTTTTGTTGGTGCTGACCCTGGTGCCTGTGAGCCCAGGCTGAGTGCTGGCAGTGCCCCAGTTTGCAGGGAAATTCCACATTCCTGACATCCCTGTCTGGAGGGGACACATGGCAGGGCAGCTGAGCCAGCCCTGACAACCTCCCCTTCCAAAGGGCCACTGCTGCCATGCTGGAGGGTGCCAGGAGCAAACTGAGGGGTGTGAGAATGGCTTTGCATGAAATACAGTCACTGCTCAGCTGAAATTCCCCTCCTTTTTGGCATATAGAATACTCACATGTGATATACACTAATGAGATACATCTATTTCTAAATCCACCTCATGCTACTTAGAATAGGGGCAGGAGTCATTCACCTTATACACAGAGGTTGATGGAAGGAGGATTCTGTGAGTTTCAGGGAAAATTCTTACAATAAAACCTGATCTGGAGTCAGTAAAACATCCATCATTGTCAGCCCTTCCCCACTACTGCCCCTCTTCTATTTCTGCAATTTGTGTGAGGATTATCAACTTTTCTCTCATCTTTTGAAAGACTTTTGTTACAGTGACAGTATAAAGATCAGTTTAGCATTTGTTATGCTGGTTTAAGATTTTTTTTAAGTACAAAAGAATTTATTTTAAACAGTAAAATTACCAGATGGGAAGCTAATTTAATAAGTTGATCATATCTTTTCATTTTAATTAGAAGACTGCACATAGAGCTGTCTTCTTGAAATACAACCTGACACAACTGCAATAATCCTAAACTGCCAGATCTGATTTTGTTTTCCAAGTAGGAACTAAAGGGTACTTTAATTTCTTTAAAAGTACATTGGAGAGGATAACATTTCATTTACAAGGGCATTCTTTAAGGAAGACTGACTCAGGCACTATGAGACATGGAAACTGAAAAAGCTAAAACCAACTGAGGTGAAAAATTGTTATGACCACCAAATGAAATAAGCAAATAAAAACTGCAAAAGAACATCCTAATTTTGCCACCTAAACCTTTTATTTTTTCTACAAGCCATAGGTAGACTGCTACTGCAATTCACAATACAAAGCTTGTTTTAATATTCTGCTCTGTCTACACATATTCTATGGCTGGGAGAACTGGGCTTTATCTCAATATTATCAAGGTCTCTCCATCTTAAATATAGTATACAAAAACCAGACTGACTGGAACTGAACACAGTATTAATGGAGAGAACAAATACCCACAAAATATCACCAATATCTGATGAAAATCAAGACGTATCCTCTGGAGAGAAGATTATGTAGACCCACCCCCAAACATAAGTGAATATTCTGTTTTTACATATACCTGCTTCCTAACTCTGTTTCCAGTGAAGGGAATAATAAATTATTTTTTAAATTCCATTTTTATCCATGAGAACCATCTCAGAAAATTATTAATGGATGGGAAATGTTGGCCGATAGTAATGTGGTTAAGAAGCACATTACATTATAATCATTCTACCTGGGTTCAGATTAAGATTTTTAAGCCACAGAAGAAACTCTTTCTCACTCTTTTCTTGTCAGAGATTGAGTACCCAGAACAATTCAGAGGGGAGATAATACCTGCTGAGTGTAACATAGGGAAAAGGTTGTGGCAGAACGTTTCACAGGGAAGTTTTTTTTATGTGGTGGAAAGTCCCCACCTCCAGATATGTTCAAGTTACAGGGACAGCACTGATTTTATCAAGAGGAAATGGGAGCCAGGGAAATATTCCTTGTTTCTAAATAAAAACCTCATTTTTCTCCCACCTCCTAATGCCTGGGATATAGTCAATATGAAATATTGTTCTTCAGCTGCCTCAGCATGCACGTTTGCTACACAAGCTCCTTCTTGGCTTGATTTCATTTCAAAGCCCATTCAGACTCTATTCTCCTTGTGCTATAGTTCTGTTACTGATTCAGGTTTCAAGTCATATTTTGCTGTTTTCCCTCAAGAGTAAAAATCAGAGCTGGCTCCTGTGGGCAGTAGCAGATTTTCACATGAGCTAGAGGCAAACCGTAGGGTTCATTCCACACACTCTCTTTTGTAAGAGTGTCTAGCTTGATTGAAACATGCAAAAAAGCATCACCTACACCTGTCATCAGCACAGCACTTATCTAGGAAGAAAGGCTTGCAGATGAAAATGATCCTGGGAATAATTGCAAATCCAAGATGAAAAAAGTCAAGTGACCTCCTTTTAAATACCACAGAAACATATTGGCAAACCTTTACCATTGGACTGGAAAATAAATATCCATCCACTCATGGTCAAATTTCAAATGAACATGATCTAACTAATCAATTTTTGTTTATTTAGCATGCTCTAACTACTCAAGTAAATCTAAATTAATGGCATGAGTAATTGGATTCATTTAAGACCTTGCATTTCCTTTCTTTATGCTCTGCTGCTCATTGCTGCTTAAATGGGAGCAGCCAAACCATTTTCTTCTGTGGGCCACACAGACAATCCACTGATCACCAGAATTTGGGTCCCAGGTGCCCTTTTCAGAATTATCCTCTCACATATGGCATAGCCAATGATTAAATGATAGCTTAGAGCTCCAGAACGATTCAAACCTGAGATTTCCAGCAAAGAAAAGAGCATGTATACAAAAGAGAAACTACCCAGTGCTATTCCCACTAGTGGGAGGGGGAAGAGGTCAGTTTGAGGTTAACAACAAGACTTTGGAGGCCTTGGCATGTGGTATAAATGTCTTCTGGCACACAGCTGAGCCTCTGGGCTGTACCTCAGCCTGAGTGGGATGTGATGTGTGCTCCTGCCTCTGCTGAATTCATGGAGAGAGGCATTGCTTACTGGGGACTGCACTGCAGCCCAGCTATGCATGGGATGGATTTTACAGAGCCTGAAGTTAATAAGGGTTTGCACCTCAGGGCCTATGATCCCTTCTTTAATAATAAAGTCTGGTCTCCTGCAGGTCTCCTTCCTCCTCCCAGCACATAAAACTCCCCGTGTCTGTCCTGTCCCAAGAACAACTGCATTCTTTCATCCCATGGTAAAGAGCTGGTGCTGCCTGTTGTAACTTTATTTATATCTTACCTACACCCCCCTGCTCTCTCTCACAGGCAAACCAAGGAACAAGCTGGAGGCTGCTGCGTGGGGAAAGGGAGTTCTTCAGGAGCTGGGATGTGGGGTTCTTATAATACTGTGTCACTACCCAGAGAATATCACTTAGAGCCTGTCTCTTCTCTCTCGAGAGGCTTTTTTTGATAGACTAGGCCTTTTTATGGAAAGAGAACACTTTTCACCTAAAATGTTGAAGGTTTTGCGAGGCAAAGTTGGATCCAAAAGGGAAAGAAAAAAAAATGTTACTCCTACCAGAATATATCTGGGAGAGAACAATCACCTTCTGAGCCTTCTCAGCAGTTCTGTCCTCTCTGTGTTGAGGTTAAGATTGCTCAGCAGTGAGGCAAATTCCTGGAGCCTGGAGCCCTTAGCCCAGATGAAAATGGTGTGAAAGGCATGAGGTGAACAGGCAGGAGAGCAGGAAAAGGCAAAGGGGTTTTGGACCAGGAGCAAACAGATCTGTTAAAGTGGCATATTTTCTAACTAGCAGCAGAACTGCTGACTCTGGTTTAGATTATTGTTCCTTGCCTTCCATGAGCACTAATAGGCTATAAATAAACCCACAAAACCTTACTGCCAGGGAAAGCTAATTTCTGGTGCATTTACTGATGTTTAGGGCTTTCTTTTCACAGCAGATGAAATCACTGGAGTGTTTGCTGTGATTTGGTGTATAGTAGCTTAAATCAGAGCTTTGCTTGGACCAGCTCCCAGCATTCCCTTTGTTGTTGGATCAGCGATCTTAGTGTGAATTTGCAAGGGGCCAAAGGAACTAAGTGCCCACACTGACTTATTTTGGTCATCAGGATGCCCACATTTGCCTTACAATTGCAAACTTTGAAAAGGTACACCTTGTTTTCAGCAAGAAACCTACTGAAAAGACTTCCAAACCAGGGAGATTTTTTCCCCATGGTATCTTGAATTCTTCCTTTGGATTTTGGTCTGTGCAGCAGGGAAGAGGTGCCCAATGCTGAGAACACCTGAAAAGCAATTAAAGACAGCAGCTGCTGAGGGACTGCTTCTTTACTGCCCTCCACTGAGAAGGTTCATGGAAAACTATTTACTTTCCCTGAGCTGCTGGAGAAAATGTTAGACAAGTTGTAGCTCTGTGCAGAGGTTTGTGCTTGCTCTAACCTCTTGCATCCATTTGATATCTGCAAATCTATTGACAAATTATTTCCTATCTGCTTTTCACACTTGCTAGATTCCTGGGATGAGAGAGTCTTTAATTCTTTGCAGGGCTGCACTACAGCCAACTAGATTAGAAAATGTTACTTTCTGATAGATTTTTTTTTTTTCTTTTAGCTGCCTACAGAATGCTATACCGAGGTGCAGCGAAAAAAATAAATTCCACACCAGAGATATGATTTTTCTATTAACCTTCTCACCCCAAACTTCTTCAGAAATGTTCAATTTTTCCCCAGGATTTTTATAGAGTTTTTCATAAAAGCTGAAGAAGTTTGCAGAAATCAGCCATTCTTAAAAGAATTTCTTCATGCTCATATATTTATACATTGCTTTTCAAACCAGATACCTTGTAAATATACAATTCTACTATAGATGAGGCCTTGTGAGGCTCAGTTGATACATTACAGAGCCCTTCATTCCCAGGCTTTGGTGAAACCCAGCTCTGCTGTGTTAGTGGTACAAGCTGCAGGAAAAGGAGCTGTTATCACACATGGTTCTCTATAGAAACCTGGTGTTTGACAAGAACTGGAATGGTGATGGAAATGGTGTTTTGGGGACTGGGGATGCACCAGCCCACGTTGAGTGAGTCTGCAGCACTTCTTGGCCAATTTCACCAGAAAACCAACCTGTAAAACACCACCACTGGTGGATGTGAAGGCAGGCACAATTAAGCAAAATTTTGGGGTCTGGAAAAAATGCATTTCATATGCAGCTGAAGACAGCCCTGCAGAAGAGTTCATCCCCATTCCAAAGAGAGAGTTCCCACATTTTGGTTGCAGGAGCACTTGAAGGACAATATGCAGAGCACTGCCATCAGAGAGGCATTTGCAATCAAACACAGCCTAATGCAACCCTGTCTCTTGGGGTTTTTGTTGGTTTTTTTCCTTCCCCGTTCTTTCTCACACTCATCTTTGTGGTTTATTTTGTCCTTTCAAGCATTAATTTCACAAGAGATAAATAAAATTTCCTACTGACTGGGGTGCAGTGAGAGTCAGACCAGGATTTACACTTCCAGTTTAATAAAACCAGTGAGAATAATTTGTTAAACCAATGCAAGAAAAATGCAGGAGGGGAATTTCAAGGATCTCTCAGTTCATGGACATGATTGCATGAGATGGAAGTAATAGCTTTAATTTCTTCAGATCTAAGCAGTGTTCTCACGACCCTCACAAAGTTACAGCGATCCTACATTCCTTCTTTATAATGGATTGATGTTTATTGCCTAGGATTTGGGATTTTTATCCTGAAATCTGGAGGTCAATTAATTTAAAGATAATTTATGGCTACACATAAATTTAATGATGCAAGACAGCTTTCAGTAAAGAGCCAATGTGGTAATGACTCCCTTAAATTTTGGCTATGGGTTTGAGCAGGCTGACTTATTTCTGTTCTGCAGGCACCCAAAAATTTATTAATCTTATAGCAATATTTAGGTATCAATACTTTGTGCTGTTAACCATTATATTAGAAAATTGGGGATTCATATATCTCTCCAATTATTAGTGGTTGCTGTGGAGAATGGACTACACTATGATTTTTACCAAGACCATGATTTTAACTAGACCATAATTTTTTCACACCACTTTCCTTTCCCTGGTGTGTTATTGATGGTGCTCTGTTGCACTCATTCTTCAGGAAAAAAAGAATTCACCAAATAGAACAGTTTTCACTGATGTCCACATTTCATTGTGTTGTAATGCTGTTATTTTCCCCCTAAGTTTTATCCATCCTTTGTCTAGTATATGTGGGCCTTTGAGGACAAACACAGAAAAAAAAAAAAGAAAAAAAAAAAGAAAAAAAAAGAAAATTATGTTCTGGAGACTCTTCAGTCTTCCTTAGTTATAACAAAAAGTAGAACTGCATGTAAGGGTTGTAAGGAGATGTGTAAAAGGGATCATGATTTGGCAGACAGAAGTCTTGATAGGTTTTCTTATTCCTGTGCTTTTAAAAAAAACTTATTTCCTTTAAATATGTCCCACACCCCATCCCATGGCAGCTCAGGATACACGGGCAGACAAACACAGGCACTGTCACCAAGGCAGCAGCAGCACACAGACATCCTGCTGCTACCATGACAGCAAATGTTATATGGTTTAAGTATATATATTTGTTTGTGTGCACACATCTGTCCTGGCTTTAGGCCTAAATCCCACAAGTCAGTGCCAGAAGCTGCAGTGATTTAAGACCGTGGAGTTAGGCTGAATGCAGTGAAAGCGAAGCACGTGCTTAAGCTTGCTTCTTGATGGGAACCTTCTTATCCAATTAAAACTGGGAGGACAAGGACTGTCAGAAAGCCAGGAGATCAGTCAGATCATCCAGGGAAAACGAGTGCAAGTTGTGACCCTCCATCACAGCTTCCCAGGCCAAACCCTTGGAGCCACTGCATCCTGCAAGGAGTCTCCCAAGTCAGGGTTCTCCTTGGCCAGCTCCAAGTAATACCCAACAGACAGTGTAAATACCTTTAAATTTTGCCCACAATCCAGAAGGCTTGTTGCATTATGTTTTTGTCCAAATAGACACAAATATTGCCCCTCATTATCCATAACCCCTGAAATATTGTGGGTTTTATTTTTTTTTATTCAAATAATTAAGCCTGTTTTCTGTTGGCAGCCATCACATTTGCCTGTGTGAAGCCAAGTCTTTCCAAGTTTATTAGATTTACTATTTCCAAGAAATAGCTTTTATAAGCAGAGGTGCCCATTAGTTCTCCAGCTATTTCCTGTTTTATCCCCAGGTTGTTGCCCATGCCAGACTCCCAAGCAAGGGTGGTCTCATGTTACAGAAAAAGCCTCCTTCTCTCTGGAGGACACCAACTTCTCTGACCCCACACAGATATAATGATGACTTTAAAACACAGAGTGCAGCAATTACCCATGCACGTGTCACAAATCAGGTCCACAGAATTATTTACTGTCTCTCTGCTTTTAATTTTGTCCTTGTTCTGTATCTTATAAAGGTCCCTGTCGTGCTGCCGGCATTTTGGGGCCTATTATTTATTTTATTTACTGTTGAAAAAATGAAAATATGTGTAAATCCATAAATAGCTAATACAAGAAATATTGCTTCTGTGACATAAGTCTGAGTCTTTCATGGCTCTTGCATCAAATGAATGGTCCAATGGGTCAGGCAGCTTCAGCCAATCTCCCAGCACCCCATGACATTTAAATATAATTTAGCTTTCAGGGTTAGGGGGGAAGAGGGGAGGGGAAACTGAATGAGTTATGAAAATACAAATTAAACTACATTACTATTGCTTTACAACAGCCTGTGCCATATTAAATAGCTGACGTGTCTGTTCCAAGACCTTGTCTTGTTACTTTTACATTTATGTAAACTTACTTCAGTTTAAAGACAGCAGGAAAAGAAAAATCAATTGAAACAGAAGACGGAGATTTAATTTAGCTGTGGGGAAATCAGATCAGGGAAGGCAAATGATGAAGATAAAAGTAACCCCTGTCCCAATGTAGAGAGAGAGAGGCTGTCCGATATTCATTAGAATTAATTAACAGCATTCTGCTCCTCTGGGACCTGGGGGGCTGAGGAGGGTGGGATTTGCTGCTGTTGCAAGAATGAATTAGAAACCCAGACCAAAGGAAAAGGGAGCCAGGGGTTCCCATCCTTTAGGACCACAATGGGTTGGTGGATCTAGATGTGCATGGATGGAAGTGAGGTGGTTTAAGCACAGCCCTTCCTCACCACAGCTGTGGTGGAAAAAGGCAGTGGCTGCTGGATTATTGTGCTGACAATGTACCTGGGAAAATTAGGTTTATGTGATCCACACTGTGTATGCAACTGTCTGCTCTGCCTCTGTAAAAATCATGATGTCCACTGGCTGATTTGAACGAGATACCTGAATAATCTGAAAGATTTTAAGTTCCCAGAAAGAAATAGGCCAGCAGGTAGAAAAGTGTCTGTGTCCATGTTCAGGCTGGTACTAGGAATGAACTCACATTCCTTCTGAGACACTAGAGAACCAACATTAGACAGAGCTGTCATTAACATCCCAGCACTGCCAAGCTCACCACTAACCCATGTCCTCAGGTGCCACATCTACACATTTTCTCAATACCTGCAGGGTTGGTGACTTCACCATGGCTCTGGGCAGCCTGTTCCAGTGCTTGACACCCTTTGGTGAAGAAATTTTTCTTCATATCCAATCCAAACCTCTCCTGGCACAACATGAATCTATTTCTTCTTGCCCTGTCCCTTGGGAGGAGAGCATGACCCCCACATGGCCACACCCTCCATTTTGGGAGCTGTGACACCAAAAAGGTCACTCCAGAGCCTCCTTTTCTCCAGGCTGAACACCCCCAGCTCCCTCAGCTGCTCCTTATCAGACTCATGCTCCAGTTCCTGCACCAGCTCCATTTTCTCTGGAGACTCTCCAGGCCCTCAATGTCCTTCCTGTAGTGAGGGGTCCAGAACCAACCCCAGGATTTGAGGTGCAGCCTCAGCAGTGCCAAGTACAGAGGGACAATCCCTGCTCTTGTCCTGCTGGCCACACTGCTGCTCACACAAGCCAGGATGCTGTCAGCCTTTCTGGTCACCTGGGCACACTGCCAGCTCATATTCATCTCCAATCCAGACAATTAAACCCAGGATAATCCAAATACCAGACACAAAATGGCAGGAAAGAGGTTTCGTGAATTCATGTGGGTTTTTTCCCCACATCTCTCCCCAACAAGTCCTGCCAGGAAAGCTGTTCATGCCAGCCCTGGAGACCCTGTGCCCACACTTGGCATGTGCCAGAGGAGGAGAAGCAGCCAGCCCAGGAGTGTGAGCAAACCAACAGACCTGCTTCCAAGAGCACGGGAGGCAGCTGAGTGTGGAAGGACACAAACTTCGTTTGTTTGGTTTGGATTGAAAAGGCAGGCTCATTTTAAGCTTCATAGGGTTTTTTGAGGGATGGAAGAAATCAGCCTTTACCAAATGCAGGGAAAAACTGACTTTTCAAAGCCTGGAGAGGATCAGGGCTTAAACAAACAGAGACTCTGAAATTAGATCATGCAAATGTACTTGACAGATTCCCTGTTCAGAAAATGGTGCCCAAGAACAAATAGTTCTTTGGCTGTTGAAATGTTACAGGATATTGGCAGTCTAAAGAAATGAAAATAACCCCCTGAATCAAGACATTCTGCATCCCCTGAGCTGCTGTGCTCCTGCCCTGTGGTCAGGGGGTGTGAGCACTCTCAAGATGGTGATGACTGAATGATTTATGAAGTACCTTTTCCAAAGGATGCCTTGAAAGGTGCATCTGTGTAGCTGATCCCAGCCAGCCATGCCATCAGTCTCTGAAGACTGTTCCATGTGTTGTCTGTTCATTACATAAAAGCAGAGTGTGGGCCACTGGAGTCTTTGTTTGCTGCCTCTCCCAGCAGTTTAGAGAGGGGACAAATGTGAGCAAGGTATATGGACTGCTCAATTCAGTATTCAATAATAAAGCAAAGACCAAGGAGATGGGAACAAACCAGAAGATCATGTTGGTGGCCTGCTTAATCTGTCCCTCCAAACCTGCTGCAACCTCAAGCCTCTAGAGCTGATCCTATCAGATTAGGAAGATATGATGTTGTTGGGAAAAAAAAGGCCTCCTCATTAGGATAATTTGGCCATGGAACAACATGCATAAGAAGTTCCTTAGCTGGACACTGACTTGAAAAGCAGGAAAAGGAGGGGGAAGGAGCAAGAAGCCTCTTGCACTGCACTCTAACAATCTGAAAATTCACCAGGCATTTCACTATCAAGCTACCCCAAACACATGAGCAGTATGAAGCATGAAAGTAGAGCTAGATCTGAATTTGATGGGTCAATATCTTCAGTGATTTGATTGCACTAAATTCAATCTTTAGTTCAGAGAGGTGACACAGAGCTGAAAATTGAAGCTCAGCTACTGAAATTGAGTCTCAGGAAGGCAGGAAAGCAGCAAGGCATAAAGGGAAAAGAAAATAATTTCTTAAATAACTTCCCTTTAGATTCCTGTAGCTAAAGCCAGTGTTTGCCAAGAGATAATCCATGCATAACTCTGCCTCCTTTCCTTTGGAAAGGGAATCACTGGGGGCCAGAATTTGAAACCCCAGCACCCAGCAGCCAAGTGTGAACTATATTGTTGAGGAATTTCTTTCATGACTAATCTTGCTGGCTGTTGTGGTAGCAGGGGGAGCCCTTCCCTCCTTGGGGGAAAGGAAACTCAGCCTGGGCTATGATTTGCACACAGCAGGACCCTGAGGGCAATGGTCAGTGCATGGCAGTGGGATGCCACAGAGATGTTCACCAACCAGGAGCAGATCACACTTGTGAGGGAATGCATCATTGAAGATGAACAGCTCTCAATGTGTTGGCAGAGACCCCAGCCTACCTGGGGATTTTCTACAGGCTGCTGTAATTTCCAGGGCTGTCACCCATTTTGGAGCAGTTGTGGCTCTCCAGGAGCCAAGGTCATGGCCCTGTGTGGTTCTTGGAGCCAGTTCATGTCTCAGGATGAGGAGTTCTGTTTTGTCCTATGAAGACATAAAAATCTGGTCTTTCCTGCACTCAAAAATATTCAAACAAGAGAAACTCTGAGTTCAGCCCTCTGCAGGAGCTTTGGGATTTCCTCCCTTCCCTGGGAAAGCTCTTGCAGGCATGGTAGAGATTATCAGCAGTAGTTACAACAGTATTTATGAATTGTATTTTAAAACATTTTGCTTGAAGCGTTCTGCAAAGAACCAATATTACGATAATAAGCAACAATTTAGAAATTATCATCAAAGTGGAAAACCAAGATAGATATAACATAAAGAGCCAAAGGGCATCATTAGAAGGAGGGGGAGGCTTCCCTTTTGGAATGCAGCCATGATGCAGAAAATGCCTATTCAGAGCTAACTTTCACCTGATCCTTCCCTTTGAAAAAAATGTGCATTATAATTTAATGTTGCAATTTCTATGTTAGAATTCAGAAAGTAAACACAGCCATGAGCTTCTGCTTGTTCTGAGATCTCGTTCGCCCTGCTCCTCTCCTCTTAGATCTTTCTCATCTTTAACAGGTTGTAAAGGAAAACACAGCTCTCTTGAGTGCACCAGGGGTCAACAAAGTTTTCTGCTCTTGTTTAAGTGAAGGATCAGGATTTTTGTGGACTTGGGCCACAGTTGTACTTTGTATGGCCACATAGTCCAATAGCAGTGACACAAGCAGAGAAGAGGAATAGCTCTAAAGTATTAAAGAAGCGTGGTAAATTGTGTCCAATGTTACTGTGACTGTACAGATTCTTATAGCAATCAAGGTTTTTCATTAAAGCCCATTTTTAAGAGAACATTCTTTTTCACTGGAGTGAAAAATGTCAAAGACATATCTGTTTTCCTTAAAGTCTGGGCATATTATGTCACAGGGGCTGGAGCAGGCTGACCAAGAAGCCACAGGTTCCCCTGTGCCACATTGTCAAAAGCCATGTTCCCATTTAGTCACTTGCACTCGCTGTCTTTCAAGCCTCATTGAACTCCAGCAGGGGTAAAAAAGTCTCTGCGACGAATGTGATCTTCCTCTGCAGGACAGAGACGTTGAGAGGATGTCACTGCCATCACTCTGGCTGGGGGTGAGGCTGGAATAACTCCTGTCAAGCCCATGATGAAAACAGGACGGAGGCACGCTGCTAACAACAGGCAGCCGTCAACACTCCCAAAGCTCTCCTCCGAAATAAACCCACTCCACATCCTGCTGGGGGGTGATGGTGCTGTGAGCTGCAGGTCTCTGGGTGTTAGGGGCTGTCTGGAGCAGTGAGGGGCCCTGCAGCTGCCAGACTCCATCGCTGCCCACCTCCCTCTGCTCCCGCTCGCAGCTACAGCCGCCTCGGCTCGGTTTCGTTTATGTGTGACATGATTCCCCCCATAAAGGAGGGCTGATTGTAAATCCAGATGGAAATGGATTTGCATGAAATGCACTTTAATTAATTAGCTAAATGTTTGCAAAGTGCTTTGAAGATGTAAAACTCCATACAAGTGTTCAACGGTTCTAATAATAAAATAACAATAATTAATTTCCCCAGGAAGCGTGTGTACAGCATGTGCTCAGAATACTCCTATCCAAGAACATAAAAAAAAATAACCCCACTTTACCTCTGACATTTTATTGAGGACTGAGTACTGCAATAAAATAAATTAATTCATTTATTCATCCATGGAGACTTCAGTTTGGCTCTAGTTTAAAAAAGAAAATAGCAACCATAGTGCCCATTAGTCACTGTGACAGAACAGAAGTATAATTTAGAGCAGTTAAGCAAGACAGGGCTGTTTAGCAATGAGGCATCTGATAAGGGGACCAAGTATCTCTGCTTTCCCCTAAAAGTTTTCCCCTAAAAGCAGCAGGGCCCTGCAATAAGGTGGCCTGCAGGGACACAAAATCTGGATGTTGTTCTGAGTACATTAACTATGAAGAAGCAACAGAAACCTGGGCTGCTGCAGATGCTTTCACACATTGCTCCTGGATGGAGTCTGGGAAATTCTGCTGCCTTCCCTAGAAGTGCTCATTTTGGTGCTTGCATTCCTTTGGGTTTGATTGCTGCAAACATTTGGCCAGATTTCTGCAGGCAAGAAGGTAGTGAGAAAAAAAAGCCATTGCAAAAGCTCATGTGAATATGCATTTGCCAGAGGATTTACTTCTCCAGCAAAGGCTTCCAGCATTTCGAGGTCTTTGCACCAAACCTTCAGCTCAAGAATCAACCTTCCCTGTGCTGCACCACCAGGATTGTGTTCTCCAAGGGAAACTGGGCTAGATCATCCTCACTCTGAAGGAAGAGTTGACAATGCAGCTCTCCTCCTTCAGCTTCCTGACAGCTTTTCATTTGAAATCACTCAGACTTGTTAATTTACCTGTGACATCCCACCAAGTGCATCTGCTGGAGCAGGTCACCACAGAGACTCAAGGGCAGGGCAGAGAAAATCTGTGGATGGGCTGATTTCCCCCTGCATTTTTCATGCTGTATACAAGTGCAGAAATGAGTGGTGAAAGTTTGTGTCATTAATCAGTAGCTTATACCCAGAACATTAGGGATTTTAAAGCTGAGATAATGTGACAAATGAAAAAAATGATGTGAATTAGCAGAAAACTGACTTTTCCCCTTGATATTAATTCATTTCTATGGCAAGGGTGCACTTTCAGAGTGCAATCAAATTCATGAAGAGGTTTTGATGGATATGGAGAGACAGAAAACACCATTTATCACTTGGAAAAGCTTCACAAAGCACAAGAAGGGCCCCTTTATGGAGTCATAACTGCAGGAGATGTCATCTGTCAGGGAGCCTGCACGATGGCTCTCCCTCCCCAAGTGGGGATGTGCAGATTGCAAGTGAGCTTTAAACTTCTCTCCAGAGCCTGAGTTCAGGAGTTTGTTTTTAGTGTATTTTAGAAATAAAATCAGAGAAGAAAATTGGGAGAGTTGGGCTTCTTTCTAGAGAGAGACTCTGCCACCCAGTTCAGCAAGGAATTGTGTGAGATTCACCTGATTCATCTGTCTCAGAGCAGATTTTTATGACAAAAACCATCTGCCTTGTTCCCAGTAGTTATATAGGGTATTATATAACAAGAAGCAATAGAATGAGACGCTCAAACAAAAACAAACCTGTGCTTTATCTCCATGCATTTAAGGAGATTGAGTGAGAACAAATGATTTCAGATGTATCTCTGACCTCCTTACCAAAGCAGAGGAGATATTCATGCTCCACCAGAAGTAAAAAGAAGCATTCAGAAGAATAGCTGAAGTAAGCCATTTTCCCTAAATACTTAGCTTTTTGCTGAAAATTGGAAGATTATTTGACAGTCATCAGCATGAATTTTCTTGAAGAGGATGCCTGGAATAAGTAGAAACACCTGAAGGTTTTGAGCATGCAAAACTAATACAACTTTACCCTGACTCTGAATTCATCCTTCTTCTGGAGAGAAGCAATGGGAGATTTGCAATCTCCATACACTCTCAACACCCTGACTGAATAAAAAGAACATGATTGACCTGCTGCATTTGACCATTATGTTATTGAAAGATTCCCACCTATGAACTAAGGGATTTAGCCCTTGGAAAACCTACTTGCATTTGCAGAGCTGTTTCCTGACCTTTTCTGTAAGCCAATGTAGTCATGAGCAGTAAGATCAAAGGCCTGATGAATGTCTGATGTGAAGAGAAAAGAAAAGGCTTCAGGCTCTTTCCCTTAGAGACTGATGAACACTCATTTCCAGTTAATTTAATAAGGTATATGCTGAAAAAGGGACTCCTGTATACAGTACATTGAACACAATCTCTTATATTTTCTCTGCTTAAGTGGATGGTCTGTTCTAGTGAGCCTCTGTCTTAGCAGACACTAAATATTATGTTTGTCAGATGAATGTGCCTCTTCAGGAGCTCAGTTTGCAGGCACTGAGTGCACTTCAGAGGCAGATGTTGATTTGGAATGCATACAGAAACCCTGCCTGATTTGGGACAAACAGAAGAGGTGACCCAAGCCTCCAGTGAGGTAAACCAGCCAAATTTAATTGATTTTTGTGCAGCAGCAGCAATTGTGGTCCCTGATGATCCAAGCTGGATGCTCCAGACCAGCTGACTGTGGAGCAATTAAAGAAAGGGATGAAGAAGGAGAGTGTTTGAAGGCAGCAACACCAGCATCAGGCTTTGAGCTGACAACTGAAATTTAATAATGCATTTCATGACATGTGAGCATTTTGTTCCTGAGCCATCACTGAGGACTGGCTTTTGGCATAATAACTGAGTCCCACACCTGGAAGGAGCAGGAATGATCCTGGGGGGAAACAGCTCCCCTTTGTGAGGCACAGCTCAGTGGGACCAGCTCTGCCTGTCAGCCCCTCAGCACTGAGTCCTGCACATGGCACAGGAGAGAGGAACACACAAATATGTGTCCTCGCTGGTAGTTCCTAGCCCAAACCCCTCTATACAAACCCAAAATTCAGCTAAATTTGCCAAAGACATCTTCAAGAAGCTTTTTGGCTGGTTCCAACCTGGGGAGTAATAATTTGTCTCTGTAGAGAATGACTTTGGGAGGGACATAATGAAAGGGAAGAGGGAAAGAGTTGACATTATTTAAAGAAATCCTTTTAGTGAAGGAAAGCATGTCATCTAGATCTTCATTTTGCAGGTGCCAAGTAAATATAAGATTGTATTTGCAGCAGGCAGGAGCCCATGCTCAAGCCCAGGTATCTGTGTTGTTCCCAACTGCTTTAGGGTTTTCTTCACTGGGGCATTCCTGCAATCTAACCTCTTCAGCTGCTAATTTCTTGAGCTTTGCAGGATGGTAAGCAAGGCACAGGGAAGGGAGAAAGTTCTTAGAGGAGAATGGGGCATTTTACTGCATTTTACTGCAGTAAGTAATTACCAATTTAATTATTTCATATACTCTCTGCCTTTGATGGTTATCATCAACATACAAACACTCTGCAACAGCATAATTTCTCTGGCAGCAGCAAATAAAGAATCAAATGGTGATTGGAGCCATCAGCTTTGTCATCTGTGCCCCTGCTTCTTTTGTCAGGTTCCTTTGTGGAGCTCAAGTTTGTGTGGATCTCTCCCCTAAATCCACTGAGCAGGGCCACAAAACAGACTGTTCTCTGTTCTTTTTGGAGATGAAATGAAGGTTGCAAGAATAATACAATGTCCTGCATTGGAAGGGATCCACAAGGAGCATTGTTAATCTATTTCATTGTAGCTGGGGTGGTCAGGGCTGTAAAATGGTTCAGTGCTTAAGTGCACTTTTATAACCCTGTACAGGAGACAGAGTGATGCCAGAAAGCCTCTGCATTTACCACTGCAGAGGAGGTGGAAGGAGACATGCTCCTAAAAGTGCAGTTTTCCAGGGAAGTTGCAGCAGCTGTATCTGAACTCTTCCCTCAAGTCCAGCCTAGGATTCACCCTCCCTTTTTCCTCAAGCTCAGACAATTCCACGTTGGATCAAACACACGTGAGATGCTACCAGGCTGGTCTCTGACAGCTGGAACAGCTCCAAGGATACTTTAGACTGCTTCTATTGTGGCAGATCTGAATTGCATGAGGAGGAACTGAGAGCTTGCCATCATTACCCTCTGCAAATCAGGACTGAGAGGATGCTCTGCAGATGTCCCTGCCTCTCCTGTTCACTGCTATCAGGTCAACGTTTACTTATCCTCCATTCTGTTTTCTCTGGATTTAGTCTGTAGTCATGAGCATATTCTTGCCACCTTTCTTCTCCTTGGATCAGGGTAGAATTGGCCCCTGGCTTTAAACAGTCCCCCTGCCTCACAGGGTACCTGCTGTGCCTCACAGGCACTGTCCCTGTTAACCAGCTGGGACAGAACTTTGGCTCCAACCTGGAAAATGGAGGTGCCAGCAAAACGTGGAGCTGCAGTTCTTCTTCTCTCTAAGTCCCGCTGTTGGTCTCAGTGGTAATAAATCAGTGTTTAAAACGCTTTAGCTTTTCATCATCCATTAGACTAAACATCCGCTGCTCATCTATTTTCCTTCTGCAGTATCATTGTCTTCACCAGTCGGAATTAATTGATTTCTTTGTGTTGGGTTGGGTTTCATAAGAAGACTAAATATTCCCAAGAGATGAAAACATGAACTGAGTGGTGTGTGTGTGCAAAATAGATTTCCATCTAGATAAGGGGGAAGTGAGAGTTCAATACTGAGCTACTGTTATAGTCCTGGAGACACAGGAAAACCACAAAATTGCCCTATGTGCAACATGGGAACAGGTTGCTCAGAGAAGCTGTGGCTGCCAGACCTTTGGAATTGTTCAAAGTCAGGCTGGATGTCCCTGTCCATGGCAGAAGGTTTGGACTAGATAATCTGAGAATGTCCCCTCCAACCCAAACCAGTCTGTGATTATATGGGCCTCTTAAGTCAGTACAGAAATAGCTATTTTAGAAATAAAGTAGAAATCCATGATGGAAGTTAAATTGTTTGAGAGCGATCAGACAACAGACAAACTACATAATCCTTAAGAAAACTGAGGAATTCTGGACATCACTTATGCACTCCCTTCTGAACCATGTTGTCATCTGAATGTGTAAGAAAACAAAATCTACAATAAAATAAGCTTCAATCATAAGTCAGTGAAGCTGAGGGGTCAGCAGGTCTCTCAGTTCCTCTCATAATCAAAACCCAAAAAGACAAGTAAAGTTCCATTTCTGTCCAGTAAAATGCCATTATTGTGTCTGGCAATGACAGGTTTTGCATACACAGACACACAATGTACATGCACACGCATACAAAGTTGTTCCATAATAACAGGTTTTCTGGCTTGGTCTCAAAGCTGACATAAATGAGAAGACCAGGAACTTCTCTCCTGCTATTTTATGGACTGTGAATAAGATTTCACTTATTCTGATGATCCTTCCATTTGGCCATCATTCCTAACCAGCAGACAGAGTGCCCCTCACAAAGAAAGGACACATCCATATGCAGGAATCTGTCAGAGTCAACACATCACTCTAAACATACCCACAGTGACCCAACATGTATTTTTCTCCCTTTAATTTAAAATAGTTTTTCTCTTTCCCTTCCATTTTTACTTGCTCCCTGGATGGAAATTGCACTGCTAGGAAGGCAGGGACACCAGCTGCTCTGCAGCTCTCTCCATTCATCTCTCTTAGGTCCCGAATCAGTCAGGTGCTTTTGTGATGCTGTTTGTAATAAGCACCTGCTTGAATCCATCCTTGTTCAGTGAAACATTTAAAACTCATTGTAAGCCCCACTGACACCAAGCAGAGTTAAACACAGTTAATGCCATACTTAAAATTCAGCCCAGTTGTGTAGTGCTTTGCCAAATCATTATTTGGCACTGGATAGCAATGCAGGCCTAAGTGACCTCCAAAAGGCTGCTCATTATAGCTGTTTATAGCAGTTAGAGGCAAATACTTTAAGGTGCAGTTAAGGAAACATACCCAGCTTCAGATCTTTGCCACTCACAAGCAAAAGCTCCAGGAAGCTGAGAGGAGAAAGTTCAATTTGTTTTCCAAATGTGACATAAACTCTGAGAAATAAATGCACAAAAATGCTGCTTATAAAATTTTGAGGTTAGCAATCATTCACAGCTGCCATAAAAGCCAGACAATTTCCATATACTTCATTTTAGCTGCCTAAAAACTAAATTCACATGTGACAAAATCAGAAGGTAACTTAGGGATGTTTGCTTGTAGCTGCCTACCTACAATTTCCAACACTTGAAAATTCATCATCTAATAAAATGATTTGAGTGGAAACCATTCAATGCCTCAGTTATGTTCCTGGCTTTTCATGACCAACTGAGATAACTCATCACTAACACAAACAGTGCATGTGCACATCAACATCAGCAGAAACAGCCCCCTGGAGGGTGTGCAGTGGGCTGGTTATGAGAATATTTATGCCAGAGAACAGGGAGTGAGGAGTCCAAAGCTGTACCCACACCATCCATATCCTCAAGAACATAAAGGCACTGAAACTGCCTGACTCTGCTCTACACAAAATCTGTCTGGGCCATCTGTTCTCCAAGAGTTTGTTGACCAGTGCACAACTGGAGTGGCAATGCCTAATGGGAGGTGTCTAATGGGCAGATGAAGAGACCAAGCTAAACAGCTCAGTCTCTGCATATTAAAAACTGGCTTTGGTTGGGCTGCCTGGCTGAACTGCCAAAGGTTCAGCTATTAGAAGGCTCAAGATGCTTATCTAAAAATAGGTTTAGGGCTTTTTGTCAAATGTCAACACTTTGGCTCTTTTTAATATAAAATCTGCCTGACCTTCGGATCTGCCTGGAGCTCTGTGAAGATCAAACTAAGGCAATGAGAGCCACAGAAAAACAATAAATTTAGTGATGGGAAGTATTAAAGCCTTTTTATTTTCTCTTAGATGCAGCCCCTAGTACTGATCTCACTAGAAACATACAGAAGTTCTTTCAAAGTGCAAGAAAACTCTCAGGTCAGGTATTAAGTGGAAGAAGCAAGACCTCAGCACCAGCTATGCTGTCTGAAGGCAGAACCCCTCAGGTCCCACTTCTTCCTGCTCTTGGAGGAGTTTATGCCTTGTAAGAGCTCCAGTGGAGCACAGCTCCTCTGCCTAGCAGTACACTCACCATGAGCTCAGCAGAGGTGACTCTGCACCATTTCCCTTGTTCAAAATATCTGCTGAGATGCTTATATTTGGCTCTGCCTGTGTGTGAAACCTCTCCTCAGCCAGGACCCTGTAAAGAGCTTCGCTGCAAAGCATCGGTGTAGCTCCAAACTGGTGAAATGAGTGGTGAGACAGGAGGCACAACCTCCACAGGAGGGAAATCATGACAACACAGCTTGCAAAGAGTAGCAGACGCCACCATGCTCACCCAGAGCTTGCCAAAGAGCTTGTTTGTTTGAGTTCCCTCCATTGCCTTTTTCCACGTACGTGATTGCTCATGCACACAAAGCCAACGAGCGACTGCACGGGGATAAACACACACACGCTCAAACCCAACCACACTCTGCTCCTCCTGCCAGCTGGAAAAGGAGGGCTGGAGCGTTTCTTGCTTTCCCTGCTTCTTACCCCCACAGAAAAGTCTGGGACACCAAACAACAACCTGTATAGAGAAGATAGAGTGGTTTAAAATGGACAAAAATACCTGAAACAATCTCATCTGCTTTGCCCAGGAGGAGCTGCTATTTCACGTCGATGCCTGCTGAAGCTGTGGATGTCTCCCTTAGTCTCAGCAGTGATTTTCTTTCCTTAATTAATCAATTACACATGTAACTGTGGTCCATTAGCAAGGCAGATGACTGTCTTCAGATGCTGATTACTGGTTTCGGAAGAGCCCAAAAATATTTCAGTAGGATGAATAAATTTCCTCTATGAGGTTTTAATGAGACCATTTAGCTTTTTTTCTTTTTTTTTTTTAAAACAAGAACTGAAATGGGTGTAATAAACCAACTCCACCTACATGATGCACAGGGGAAAAACAACAGGCCCCAGTTTTAGACCCTGTCTGCACTTAATTGTACTTGGAAGAGTATATAATGGAGGACTAATGGTACCTATGTGTTTAGCTCACTTAGCAGTGCAGAGGGGATGATTTCCTATACACAGTATAGCACTTTGATTGGCTGTTTTATAAGATAATGATCAGGACACATACATTAGTAATAGACTGACATGGCTAGTATGTCCTGAGTTATAAACCCCAGCTGGTCATGATCATAATTATTAATAATAACAGTAATCTGCATTCCTAAATCATATCTGACCCCAAGAGCTACTGGAATCTGTTTATATAAATACACATTGCAGTAACTCTTAAGTTCATCTGTATATAAATATATGGGCATATATTTCAGTATGAGGACACATTTTCAAAGAAGAAAGAATTCAGTTCTTAGAGCAACTCAGTCTACTGTGCTGCACACAGAAATGCAGCCAGGATTTCAGTGCTTAATTTTCTGACATCTTCCCATAGTATGCACATTGTGTCTGTTCATTTCATTAATCCGTTATTGACAAGAAGAGCTCAGGACTTTGATTTTAAATCTCATCTGAGAGTCTGAAAGCCTCTCCTATCCAGCAGCTGCCTGCCCCTGGGTCATTGCTACTATTATACGATGATTTATATTTACATATTCTGCTTGGAGGTTGCATTGTATTTTCTTGCTTCTGTTTTCCTTCCTGACACTGAGAATAAAAACAGCAATCAACATGGGACATCGGCAAGGGCTCACAGCTGGCCCCATCCCCATTACCTTCAGCCTTTCCTAATGTTTCACTGATTATTTTCCAAAAAGAGAGCCTTAAGCTGTGAAATTCCTGAAAAATCAGTTCTGAGCTCAAGCGCTAAAAATACACATTTCATGTAATGCTGGAAAGGAGACAGGGTGATCCCCACTCTATGTTTGCCAAAGCATCTCTGAAATCCAAATAAATTAAACTTCTTATTCAATCAGTGTTGCCAAGTGGATGGGTACAAGCAGCTCCAGTGGTGAGCAAGTAAATTGGCCGTATTCTGGGATTTATTCTGGTAGGCTTTTTACTTGTAAGGGAGGCATCAGAGTCTTTTATTCCTGCTGAACCAGTGTCCTACATCACCCCTGGACACATCTCCAGAGCTCCTGGTGCTGTCCAAAGCTTTGGAGACAACTGGGCTTTCACTCCTCTTTCCTTTAAGGATATTTAGATTCGACTCAGGAATCAGAAGTCAGGAATACATGGATGAAACATCCCCAAAGCTGGGATAAAGGCAGTAAGAAGCAATTTGCATTGTAAAGAAGTTTTGTAAGTATGCAGCCTATTAATAACTGCCTCCACTTGTGACAAATGTCACTGGGCTGATTTGAGCTGCTTTGGAGGCGGAGCAGATACAATTATCTATCACCCCGGAAGATACTCTCCAGAAACTATTCACATTTGAAGGGTGTTGGAATGGTGATTTCTTTTGTTTTGTTTACCTGATGAGCAATTTCAATCCAAAGGTCCTGGTTTTTACAGGCTTCAGTCTCAGGGTCACTTCTGCAGGGCATTTTCATCTCCCCAGCCCATCAGCTCTGTTACTCTTTGTGTTGCACACATCCATAAGTTCTTTCAAAGCAAAAGTTCTTTCTTTCTTGAAAGCAAAACATTAAAAGAATCAGAAATCAGTGGAGAAGATTTGGGCATTTACATAGCTTCAGAGCCAAGGAAAAGGTTGCTGTGGCACCTGGAAAGACAGGAATCTGTGAGCCCTCTTCAGAGAAAAGTTTTGCAATTGCCTGGTCCTCATCATAGTTTGACACTTCTGAGCTATCTTCTATAGAAGTGCTCTTACTGAACCCAAGGCATTTGGAGGAGAAAACAAACTCCCACACAGGCAGAAAAATCTCTGTAATTCACCTGGTGAATTCACTCTCAGCAAGAAGCCCATGAAACAGATCCCATTACCCTGTCCTTGAGTTTGGAACAACAGGAACGGAATTGGTCACATCTCTGGATGTGACTGTACATGGGAACTGTCATTCCTCAAGACTGCATGAATCATGAAAGTCAGACAGCAAAGTCAACAGTGAACATTTCAGCTCCTCCATCTGTCCCTGCAGGTGCACTGGAGAGCCCCATCTCCTGCCACCTCCCAGGGGCTGACTCTCCCCATCCCCAGCCATGTCCTGCAGCAAGCTGGGCTCTTGCTGAAATCAATGAACTTGGCTCCTTGCAGGACTTGCTTCCAGCAGAAGCAGTCACACAAGGTGCTGTGACAAGTGACCTCACCCCAGTCCCAGTCCAATCAGGCTGGATGCAGCCTCAGGCAGGGGAATGGTTCTGTGCCCTTTTACAAAGGCAAAAAACCCAAAAGTTACAAGGTTCCTCACTGTCACCCAGCCCTCCACACCTCTCAGGCAGTTTAAGGGACAGTAATGGCGCAGTTACCAACACCTTCACATTTTCTGTTTTGTTACCTCCAGTGCAAATATCAATTACAGTGTCTGACAAGGAGAAAATGAAATTGCAAAGTGTTAGGCTGCAGGTATTTAGTCCAATGATTGGGGCTGTCTTTAAAACAATGTAATGACACCATCCTGGATGGATAAGAGAGAGATGGGATATTGTGTGCATTCCTACACTTTGAATTTAAATTAAAATTTGCTGTGATTTAAGATGTTATCTCCTTTGAAGGTCTGTACTTTCCTTGGAGAGAATAATTATTCTCAGCTAATAATGTGAGTTGCTAGGCTAGTGATTAGTATATTTGCAACAGGGTAAATTTGCTTCCTATTGATGAAGACTCAGGTGTATTATTTACTGTCTGATAATTTCAATCTGGAATTAATCTTTGGCTTGAAAGGACACCTATTCTTTAAAGCTCATCATCCTCTTGCCCTGCTTTTGCTTGTCTTCAGTTTCAAAGGTACATTTTTCTTCATGATTTGCAGAAGTCATTACCAAATGCTTGGAAGCCCACCAGCCAGGTTACCTTGATAATTTCTTTTATGAATAGTAATAACAACAATGTCAATAAATAAAGCTAAATCATGCTCAGAGGAAAACAAAGTAGTCACTTGTGAGTTGTGCTTGCAAAGATTGGTAGTAAGAAGGTAGCAAGGACATAAAATAAGCAGGCAGCATTATCCCCCATGTCTCATTTTGAAACCAAATTAATCAGGCCACCACCCAAGGACTTTGTTCATAAATGCAATGCCAAGCAACATGTTTTTGCTGCAGAGTCAAAGGGGAACACCAGAACTAATAGCTCAGGGCTATGACCGCTGAGCAGCTCAGGACAGAAAATTTTAGTGCTTTATTCTTCAATCAGCACAAGGGCAGACATCAAACTGCACTAGGATCCCTATGTGGCAAACAGAAAGATGGAGATTGTCCTCCACACTGGTTTTAATGCCTATTGAGAGCAGGGTCATTGCACTGGAAACCTCAGTGGGACCAACATTTCACCTTGTGCTCATTCTTTGTCATGTAGGAGGAAGCCCTGGCTGAGTAATGCCTGGTGATCAGCTCAGCCCTCACTCCTTCCCTGCCATTACCTCACAGACTGGGGGAACTCATTCCCAATGATTATGCTGCTGATAAGGGAATTCCCAGGACTACAGTGGCTGAACATATTGGATTTACATAATTTTGCTTAAAAATCAGCATTTCATTTGCATCATGTCATCAGATTCCAACTGCATCAAGCAAGGGAAGTCACACCTGATAAGAAAAAAGAAAACCCAGAGAGAAAAGGAGACACAAGGCAATTTCCCCAGATTTTGCTGTGCTGTGAGACACCTCAGAGATCTGAAAGTTCAGAAAGTCTTCTTCTAAAGTGAGAAGGAACTGTCAGGTTTCCAGTGAGCCACACCGCCACCCTAATTTTCAATTCAGAGAACTTACCACCCACACCTCCACGAGCCAGGGGCTTGCACACACAGCAGAGATCTGGGCTGAGTCCTCTGCCTTTGCACCCTGACCAGTGTGGCACTGGGAGAGGGCTGGATGGGGCTTTAAACAACCTACTCTACTGGGAGGTAACCCTGTTTGACAGGAGGTAATGGTCAGAAAAGGGTTTGGGTTTGAATTTGGGCCATTTTTTGGTTGGATTTTAACATTCCCCCGCTTAATTTTCCCATCTAGATTTTATCTTCTTTATGAAATCCTGTCTCTAAAACCTATCAAGGCAGTATTTCAGTCCCAGTGGACACTGGAAGGTTGCAATAATCATGTTCATGATTTAGGGATACACTTAACTTCAGCCTTGAACTCTTCTGTGGTTGATGTGGCATTCACCCAGGGTTACCTCTTTTTTTTTTCTTTAATGAGTTTTTCTTCCCACAAGTTTTATACTGAACCTTGACCTGAGGAGACAGGGAAACTGGTAATTTGGAAGCAAATGTGTAGCATTTATAAAGAAAATCTGCTTTAAGTGACCTGTAGGAAGGGCATTCTTCAATACCAGAGATAAATGTCAGCAAGGACATGGAATAATAACTGGCACTCCAAACCCAAAACCTCAGAAAATCTGTCTGAGAGGTTCTCTCAAGCCCCCTAAAGCAGGGCTCACCCCACACAGAGCAAGAGATCTGTCCCAGAGACCAGCACAAAGGTGACACTATTCCTGTCACTATTCCACAAAGAGGACACTATTCCTGTCCTCTTCCAGGTGGGATGCAAAAGGGGACAAAGTAGCTTAGCAGGGTCCCACAGCTGTGCCAAGCCAGGGCTGCCCAGAACTCTTTGTGGCCTCTTTGGATAGGGTCAAAAGAGGGCTGTAAGTGGTTGTTCTGAAATATTTATAGGCCTAAGGGCTCAGTACCAGGCTGGTTTCTTCAGAGCAGTTTGTTGTTCAGGGGTCTAAGGGAAGGAACAGGGTTGCTGGGAAGATTTCAAAGCTCTTATCCTAAATAAGAAAGGATAAAAGAGCTGAGCTTATCTTTCAAAGTTATGTTTTGAAGGGATGAGTACAATATTCTTTTCCCATTCTAAAGCAGATGATTTCAAGGCTAAGAAAGGGCTCCCTCTGGAGAAATCTTACCAACTTCTTCTGAAACCCCAGGACAGGAGTGGATTCTGTTCCTGTCCTGCCCATGGCTCTCCACTGCTGGACAGGCTGCAGCCCTGGGAAGTCACGTCCTCCCTGGAGTGTCCCTTTGCTTTGAAGAATAACACAAGCGAGGAATGAAGCCACTTGAGGTTTGACTTTGGTTTCCTTGCTATTAGCTCTGTTTGTATTTACTGAGTAGCTCTTTTGTTCATTTTCAATAGTGAAGCTTTTCAGCTTTGCAGGAATTCTAAACTTGTGGTTCTCAGAGGGAAAACATCAACATAAAATCCATGGTGGACCTCAGCTGTGGTGTGGTCCAGGTGTGGTGGGAGTGAGTAGTAAGGCTGGGGTAAAGCCCTGCTCAAGAGGATCACAAGCCTCAGGCTGGGCTCTGTGGGTTCTGGAAGCTGTGGCAGGACAGCTGCAATGTTGATTTCAGTTGGTTAATTCCCAGCAGGATCAGAATTCTGGTCTGAATCATCCATATGGGGAAAGCACTGAGGGTTTGTGGCCTCAGGTTGTTTTGAGATGATAAGCAAAGCACTTAGAAATAGCTGTGCTGTCCTCTGCCTTACATTCCTCATACAGAGATTTGGGAGGGGTTCACCAAACCACTCTGTGGTGAGACTTCTCCTTTTAATAGCCCAAATTTTAACTGCAGAAGGTTCTGCCTCCTGGAGAAGGGGGAACTCAGGAGACAATGTTGGTGACATCTTGCCATGACTAGCTGGGCTGGAGACCTGTGTACAAAGCCCATCCCTACACATCTCAGCAGGCTGCCCCAGGAGGCACCGCTGGTGCAGCCCTGCTCAGAGCCCTGCAGGAAAGGCACTGCCCAGTGCACAGCTTTTCTCCTCTAGCTGCAGTCTCTCCACATTATTACAAGGAATCTACATCTCCCCTGGAAAACACTCAGGATGTGCAGGCTGAGAAAGCTTGAAAACCATTGCACTAGCCCACTGAAGCAGAAATCCTTATTTTCTCCCCCATAATTACATTTGCTTTGCTTTGCTTCAGGTTTGCACAACTTGCATTCCAAAAGCTTTGGCATTAGTCAGTGCTGTTTGTTCCCTAAACTTTTGAGTCACTACTTTTTTTGTTACCTCCTTTTCCCTGGTTTCACTGAGGGTCAGAGCTCTGTGAGCTGTATCTGATGGCACTGCTGCAGCACCTTGTTTGTCTGATGGGGGTCCTGGGCACAGCCTCCAGCAATTACTGGTGAGCAGAGACCAGTCAATGTTGTGGGCAACTGCTGCCATCTCCTGGTCTTTCAATCCCCCAAAAAGCTTGGGCATCATCAGTAAGGTTAAGTGCAACAATTTAGTTTTACATATAAGTGCATATGTGTGCATGTATGTGCACACATACTTTTATAGGTGAAAAAAGAAGTGCTGAACAATAAATTTAAATCTTACTTTTAGTATTTTCAAATAGTACTATGTGGGTTAGTGCAGTAATAACTGTGTACACTTAAAATGTTAAAAATTGTATAAAATCCCCTAACTGTTTGCATTGGCCTTGGAAGCTGAAAGTTCTTCAGTGAATTCTCCTTGCTCACTGAGAACGGTGAAAAAAACCTTTTTATCATTTTTTTCTGGTTTATAATCACCTGTTCACAAAAAAATATTGTCTGAGAAGGACACACTCACTCAGTATCAGCCCCAGAATCATACTATTGTTTGTGCACTGGCATGGTGCTCAGAGTCCAGCAATTTCTGCCTCAACCTGGAAAAAGCAGGGCTCCATTTCCCATCCACAAGCACCTGGCCAAGTTTTGCCCTTCCCTTGTCTTTTCAACAAATGTGAGCTCAGATTGCCAAGTTTTATCTCTACTTTTAAAGTCCCCAATTTAAGATCTGAGATACAGGAACACTGATTTGTCATCTTACCATAACCTGAGTCAAATCATATTATTAGTATGAAGTCACTTCACAATTCAGAAGCATCACCCAGACCTACTGATGGATTTATTTTGTGGTTGCTAAGAATGCCATCATCCCCAGCCTTCTTCCTCCACCAGGTAACCTTCTGTGACAGCTTGGATGAACTTGCACATCCAGGGAATCTGGGTCATTTATTAGTAGCTACAAGAATCTGTGCCAGAAAATCCACATGATGATGGTCAGGGCAGGAACATCAATGTGGAAAAGCAGGAACACAGATTTGCAAAGGTTTTCTTACCAACCAGTCCATCCTGTGTGATCTCAGGCAGATGTGTCATGTAATCCTGCTTTTAAATTCCCTGCACCCTACTTTAAAATTAATCAGGGGTTTTTGTGCACTGTTTTTATCAGCAACCCTCTCTGAACATTCAGATATGGGATTTTTCTGCTTACTGAGACTTCAGCCTTATGCAGAATGTCAACTAGCCTGGAGTAAGAACAACTCAAAAACACCTGCAAGGCTTTCAGTGCAAATCCCTGACCTTTATCTAAGAACTCACTATGTAGAAAATGCTTTCTGATGGTGTTTGCTGATGCACTTTTTCCTACAGGCCAAACACACAGAAGGGCTCAGGGAAGGGTGACTCCATAGCTCTCCACTCTGCAGCTGCACAGGAGCATTGCAAAATTCACAGCTGGCAGCTCCCACCTGAGACCAGCCCTTGCTGATTCCCACCTGAGACCAGTCCTTACCATCCCCACCCTGCTGCTGGCTCTGAGTCACCCAGTGGGACCCCAGCCCAGACAGGTCCTATGGGATCCAGGTGAACCCAAGCTGAGGGAAAATGCTGGTTTAGTCCCCTTCACAGTTTCTTTATTACATTTCCAATATCTCTGGTTCTTTATCTCTCATTTTTATATTACCTTTAGCACGTTGCAGTGGATATGATGAGAGGACTAATCCCTAATTTACCACACAACTTTTCAGCACTTGAATTTTTTAACAACAAGCCAGAGCTGACTCAAAGCAAAACCCTTCAGTGGTCCTAGGACAACTGAGGTTACTGCATTCTGTGTTCTACATAAAGAAATTCTTGCACAAGCCCCACAGTCTGGCAGCCAGCCTCCACTGCTTGTGCCATGAGCTCTTTCTCTATGCAGTTGCTGCAGTCTGTGTCATTGCTCTGAAAGCACGGCCTGGACAGTTAGATGTATACAAAGAGCTGCAAATAGAAAGAAAGAGCTCACATCCCTAGAAATGCATCCGAGAAGGGAGTGTACTGTGGTCAAATGGTGTGCCAAGCCTCAAAAGCAGTGCTTCTTTGGGGATGTGTTCTCGTTACAAAGCAGAGTTTAGCTTTTTGGTCTTGCACAGCATTTGAAGATATTTTGTGCTTCCTCCTACCTGAAAACTTCTCAGGGTAAAGATTTTCTCATGTCCTGTGTTTAGAAGTCCACGGTGTGAAAGGATTGTGATAGAAGGCAGACTTAATTGAGTTGGGATTGTATGAAAGAAGGAGGATGAACAAGTAGCAAACATCAAAGAAAGCCCCTACAGTGTCAGGGTACAAAGTTAGCCAGTAGAGCACTTGTGAAAAGGCTCAAAACATTCATTAAACACAAACACTACAAGAGCCATTCTTTTTCTTCCAGCCTTTTAATGTGACAGAGAGAACAAAAACAAAGTCCATTGGAACAGCTGCAATTTCCAGTGACGACCAGACACAGAGCAAATAAAAAAATAAAAGGAGGTTTTAAATGAAGAAAAGGAACCAAGGGACTGGAATTGGCTATTTCACACACAGAGTTGACAGAACATCTAAATGAAACTTTCCATTACAGCACGACACCGGGTGATATTTACAGTGGAACTTGCAGTGTGTGTACATTTATACAGCACTAGCATCACATACAGCAAAGAAATTAATTTCATTTTGTTTCCGTCACAGTTCCCAGGCTTGATTCTTCCTAAAAGCAGCATTTGCTAATAGAAGGGTAAGAAACTGAGGGAAAAACTTAATGCAAAATAAAATACATTGGGCTCAAATCTACATAAACCTAAAAATATCCTCTCAGATTTTGTAACTCCTTTGGAAAGTCAAAGGACATATGCAGGTAATATAAGAGGACCAAGGGCCTCCTTAAGAGCATTAGAGTATACTCTGCTGTTGGAGATCTCCAAGCAGGACCTGGATGAGACCTGGAATCTGCAGAAAGCTCAGCTCCATGCAGTCCTGCTCTGTGCCCTTGTGTGAAGCCAGCCTTGGGGCTGGACCACTCCCAGGCTTGGGGAGCATCCCTCAGTGCCTCTCCAGCATCACTGAAGGACATCAGGATGCTTGAGCACTTCCCAGTGTGCAGACCCGCTGTCATTGGGTATGGGTTTTCCAAGACTGACCCTCTTCATAGTCCAAAAGATCCAAAACACCACCATTTGTAAGTCCCATAGCATTTCAAGGAATTTCAAAGAGTGATGCTAATATGGGCAAGGGGGGGATCACCACACCCAGCACAAGCTGCAGCCACCACCTCTAGCATGTAGCAGAGCCAAAGGCAGTAACAGGAGCTGTCCTGCACAGCTGGAGTAAATAAACCACAATACCACAACCTGTTAAATCAACAAGGAACACAAAGAGGCAGAACTCTTATTGTAATACCTCTGGTCTTTAATAATAGTGTCAACAGTGCTTGGTGTTCCAGCCTGTGTCTGCATGCTCAGAAATTCAGCAAGGGACTCCTCCCATTACAGTGCTGTAGAGCTGAAATCACAAAGCCACAGCAGCCAGTTTGGGTTCCCTACACTCACCTTTCCCATGCCACAGTGTCCCTGGCTAAGTGGCTGTCCTGCTGTGCCACACGTGCATGAGGAGATCCAGCTGTCTTCCAGAAGAGATCTTTGGGATTTAAGGCAAGTTCCCTCTGTGTCCCTGTTGCAGTGAAGTTCACAAATCCATGGAAATGCTGCTGTGCAGAGACCATGTGGTCAGCAGATTTCTCCGTGGATGGTCCAGTGTATCCAAGACAGAGACAGCCCCCATGGGCAGGGGAACTGAGGGAGGAGATGTGCTGGCCCTTGAACAGCAGGGGCAATGTTGATTTTACAGCAGAAATTAAGCTGAGCCATCAGAGGAGGTGCCTGAGGAGAAATCTTCCCTTGCTTGAGGCTCAAGGATCCGTGACTGAGGCTAAGCCTAGCAGGTGGCCAAGGCTTGAAACTGAGCCCAAAACAAACCCCAGCCAGTGAAGAGGGGTCTGCACCCAGCTGCTGTTTTGCTCTGGAGAGCAGCAGTTGGCAGCTCCACTGATTTACACCATGGCAAGGAGAGCAAACAAACACATTGGGAATATTGACTAAGCCTGTCCCCACTGAATTGGGTGGGAGATATCAGCCCAGATGTCACAAATGCAATGCCTGAGCTGGAGCTGCTGCCCTGGATCTCTCAGTCCCTGAAGAAGCAGAACTGTCCAGAGCAAGCCATCTCCAGCTCAGCACAGGGCCTGGGCAGGGTCCCACACATTCCCTCTGCCTTTCAGCTGGGAATGATGACAATCCATTATTAATTAATGACAATCCATTCAGTCCAACCCTAGGTGTCTCAGCTCGGTGATGGGAGCTCTCCTCAGCTTTTCCTGCCTTCCTTCTCTGCTCACAGTTGTCCTTTATCTCAGGCTCTCCTAAGCCAGCTGTGCTGTGTGCTTGCTCTCCCTGTCGGGTCACAAACTCCCTGGTCAGCCAGGGGCAGGAGCCTTGTCCCCACATGTGCAATATCCCTTAGCCCTCACGTGACTGACACATGGATTTTAGGGGTGCAAAGAATTTCCAGGTGACATTGACCATGAGATCCCATTACTCTTTACCTTGTGCCAGCTGGTCTTTGAGGTGAGGTTCAGCAGCCTGTGAAAGAGCCATTTTGTAAGGAATAAAGGTTTCTAATATTGGATATTATTTCCTAATATTACCTTGCCATTTCTATCTCCTCATGATTTCAGTTTCTTCCTTCTCTGGAAATTAACAGGGAAGTTTTGCAAAATAAATGATGTCATTAATGTCACTGCAAAATGTCAATGGAGAACACAAACAGTCAGGTTTGCTGTGAGCATTGGGTGACATGTAAATAGGAATGTTATGCAAAATAAATATTTAGATAAATAGTTTCTAGCTCCTCAGAGCTGCACAAGCGAATAGTCCAGAAAATGAAACAAAATTTCTCCCCTTCTGTCCAGTTGCAATGTGGTAATTGCCAAGCACAGCCCAACAAAATGGATGAAACCTAAAGGTCATAGTGACCTTTTGTGTTAAAATACATATTTAAACTGTTTCTCATCATGCAAAAGGACCAGATATTCTTAGAGAAAAAACTCACATTCTGGGCTGTGATTCTGAGCAGAAGCTGTGAACTGCTGCCAAAGGACATAATTACATTCACTCCTACCTTAGAGAAGGAACCTTGCTGTTTTGAAGACAAATAGAGTAAATAATAATAAAAAAAGCCTTAAGCTACCCATAAAATGAAGAAATGAGGCATAATAAGCTCAGTTACTACAGCAGCTTGTGATTTCATCAATTTCATAAACCTCAGAATAAAGGTCAAAAATCTCAAACAGCCCATTGTAGCCTAGCTGATCCGTGAGTGTTTATCCCTGATTGACACAATGATAAAAGTGATGCTCATTAGAGGCTTTTGCCTCATTGGCAAGGATTTGCTGCTCGTGGTCTAACCCTGCTGTGTCCTTCAGCTGCCCCTGCAGCAGCACCACGCTGAGTCCCACAGCTGCAGCCTGGGCTGGCCCTTGTTCCAGCCAGCCTAAGTGCAAGGGGCTGTGCCTGTGCAGCCAAAGGCAGGGGTGTGAGATCACTCCTGCAAAATCTCAGCCTAGCCTTGCTTGGTTTTCTTAAAAAACAAACAAAAAAAAAATCACCAAAAAAAGGAAAAACAAACAAAAACCAACAAAAGGTAAATGAGAAGATCACCAGCAAAAGTACAAAAGAACTTTTTTATGTCACAGAATATCCTCGTTGACAAATTAGCTGCACTATGTGGTGGTTTCAGATCAGTTCTGGTCTGTTGCTGAGCTCGTTGAAAGGGTATAATTAGTGTTATCTCATCCATTGTGAGCACTGGTGTGTTATTGAACAGTGTCTTTTCGTTCTGGTTTCCCAAGAAAACACACCCCAAAATGCACAACTCACTTTGCCTCTAGGTGCAACAGGACTTAACTTGAGTGATAAAAAGGGCACACGAATTTCAGAAATGTTCTCCACAGGATACCAAACTAAACTGTGCCACTTAATGGGGAATTTAATGTTCTGTACAGTGAGAGCTTGCTGTGTGCATTCCCTGTGTAACAAGGTTAAATGGCTTTAAGTAACTGTGCTTACAGTGTTTCAATGAGACCCAAGTATATTAGAAAATCAAGCATCATATTCTTCAAATAATATGGCTAAAATGCTGGTAAATTCACAGTTACCATTCTCTAGGTATTAGGCAAAAATCCCCTATTTACACTGGATAATATGTACACATTTGGTTTGTGGAATGCTCCAATATCATATCAATGTCTCCTCTGTGAAAGCTGTAAGGAAAAAATCCTCTCAATCGTTATAGAAATATATATTCCCAGCCACTAATACATTTAAATATTTGGTATCTGGATGTAAAGAACAAAGTGTTACTAAGTTGGTCATGACTCCTGATAAACTTGAATTACTGGGATTTTTTTTAGTGTCACTCTTAAAGTCCTCTTAAGGGTGCAGGAATTAGAAATTCTAAATTTTAATAGTTGATCACTTCAATGGGTGTATGTACGTTTGCAAGTAGTTGTAAATACATATATATATATATATATATAATTATTTAGATATTTCTCTTCCACAGCAAGAAGGTGTCTAGTGATTCCCTGTGCCCAAGTGAAGACAGTAAAGGGCTTTGAAGCTCTGAGTCTTCTGAGACAGCCGAGCACCCATCTTCACATCCTCAAGAAACCAGGAGTGGTAATCCCAAAATCAAGACAGCTGGGGCCCGTGGCCACATCTGCAACTCTCAGCCCTGTTGCTGGAGCTCGCCTAGAGCAGGCTGGTTACCTGCCCTCCCCGGATGCTCCGTGTGTCTGAGCACAGCTGAGGTGGATGGCCAGGCAGGAGGGTCGGGTCTGTCCTCCCGTGTCACACCCACGCGGGCATGGAGCCGCTGCCTGCCTCTGGTGTCCTTGCAGGGGATGGACAGGGACAGGGGGGCTCCCAGCATAGGCAGGGTGGAACCCAAGCTCTGCCAGGGGTGTGTGGGGGCTGCATGCACCAGCTGTGGCTGTAATAAGGTCAGGAATGATGGTTTTGTTTAAATCCCTCTGGGTTCCTCTTTCCCTCTGCCGTCTCGCTTTGAGGTATCGACAGAAAGTACAGAATGAACGTTTTCGGTTTTCCAGACATGGCTCTTTTTTGTTCTTCTTCTACATCTGCCCCCCCACAAGCCCCCACGGCCTCTGTTGCTCACATCAGGACCTGCTCTCGAGTCTCTGGCAGGCGCAGAGCCAGCAGGCCACCTCCAACCAGAGCAGAGGAGGCCAGAAGGATGGGAACCACCTTGGTTATCCCCACGAAGGAGGAGAAGATGGAGTTCCCCAGGATGGCACCAAACTTGCAAAGCCCATTGAGGATGCCAAAGGCTGTTGCCCTGTGGGGAGGAAAAGCAGAAAGTGATGGTTAGGAGGCAGGTTCTGGCACAGCTACAGAAGGTTTGGATGGGTAATTTTGTGAATGTTCTTATGTTGCCTGGGCTATGCTTCTAGCAAGTAAAACTGGGTGGACTAAATAAGTAGATAAATAGATACAGCTGTTTTGCATGTCTGTGTGAATGGGGAGAATGTCTGTGTGCACTAATTTCTCCTTTTCATCTCACCTTCTCCCTAGAGTGGCCCACTCTGTCAGCCTTTGCCCTCCCCAAAGACAGCAGGACAAAATCTGCTCTAGATCTCCTCAAATCTCTTCCAAGGGCTGCCTGGACTGGGTTGTCATCAGAGAAGCAACCACAGCTCTCCTCTAAATCCCATTTCACCCAGCAGCTAAATGACAACTACCTCTAATGTACAACTACCTCTCCCTCATTTCTGGCTTCCCCCAACAGTCTGAAAAAGGCAAAAAGGGGCTTATAATGATGAGAGGAAAGGTTTAATCCACAGGACATGGTCCCAGAGTCTTCTTCCTTGTGTCCCAAATCATTCTGTGTACATGGTTTTCTCCAGGTTTTGGATGGGAGGGCTGCCCCAGAGATGAGCCATGATGAGAGGATGGGGATGCAGTGTGAAACACCAGACCTCCATGCACATCCGTGGAAATTACAGAGTACTGCTTTCATTTGGTGCTTTAGAACTAGTTGATCTTTAAGGTCCCTTCCAACCCAAACCATTCTTTGACATCATGGTTCTATGATTCTTTGATTTATCATAATTTCCCATAATTTCCATATGTCCACGTGATCCCTGTGTTCAACCTGCCACACATGTAGAATTGTGCTTGCAAATGTCTGTTCTGACCCAGGATCAAACACCCCAAAGGACCGGTGAAAGCAAAATAAATAAAAATACACAGCTCCCCCACCTACACGTCTCTAGGACGCCTTTTTCCCTTGGGGACCAAGAGGATCAGGTAGAGGGTGGAATTAGAGGAGAAGTGTTGTGAGCACCTTTTGTCCGTGGGGTAGAGCTCCACGGTGATGACGTCCAGGGCGTTCCAGGCGGCGATGCTGGCCCCGCAGAAGAGGCACTGCCAGCCGATCATCGCCGACTCGCTGTTCCCAAAGAACAGGAAGAAGCAGCACACGGCTGAGATCAGCATCGAGCCGCCTGCAGGGGGAAAAACCAATAGAAAAACGCTGGCACCGGCTTCCCCTGTCCGCAGCTGAGCAAACACTTTTGTTAAAGATGGCTTTCAAGTGGTGGCGTTTCGTCCCAATCAGTATTAAATCCTTGAGGATCAAAACCACCTTGATGCCTTTCTGTCATTCTCTGATGCTGGAAGCCAGCCTGATAATATTCTCAATGCCCACCTGATCTTGCTGATAGTCCTGTTCTACAAAGACTGTGAAGTCAGGCATTTCCAGGCAGGCTTCCAGCATCTCAGACTTCCAGATGGACCCAGGAAGAGCAGAGGCAAGTAAACATGAAAGTCAGTGAGGAGGAAGCATCATTGTGAAGGTTTTTCAACTTGAGTTTCAAGTGATAGGCTTGTGCATTTCATATCGTATCACTTGACACATTTCTAGTCCCAATTAGGATAATTTACAGTCACTTATATGAAGCACTTGAGGTCTCTTTTAATTATAAGAACATCATTAGATTTCATGGCACATTTGCACAGGAGCCATAATTTTATGAACATCACCGAGGGAGAAAGTGAGAGCATTCATGCTCAGTTAGGCACAGTTCAGATTCAGAAATATTAATAGCTACATCACTGCTTTCTACCCCATTGGGAAATTTCAACAGAAAGTTGAAATTTGGGAAAAATCAAACAATTTTTCACCAGAATGTTCTGTTATCAGTGAAATATCTCCATTTATTACCAGGAAAGCAAACAATTTTCTCTATTGTTTGGTAGTTTTGGAGTCAATTTAGTGCCATCCAAAATAATTTGGATGCTGAAGTGTAACTAAAATGCTTCAATTTGGACATTATTTTGCATCTTACCACTGTAGTGGCCTGCCTATGAAAAGCTGCTGTGCAGGACTCCTTGTCCACTTCTCCTCCATGGTACAAGGCCAGACTACATCCCCACAGTGTGATGTAGATATTCCCCCTGCTGCAAAAGCCCAGGCCAGCACTGGTGAGGGCACCAAGAGATCTGCTTTGTACAAAAGAAGGTTTGGCAGGACGTGATAGAAATGAATTGAAGCCCCACCGAGGCACACAACACAAAGGAGAATTTCAGTTTTCCTGTTAACCTGACCAGAAATAATATGTTCGACAGAGTGATACAGGTGGGATGCCAGAAGGCTCTTTCAATTGGAAATTCCATAGTGAAACGTTTCAGCATGTCATTACTAATTTTTGTCCTGTTCTCTGCTTTTTGCAGGAGAAATAAGCATTTAGGGCTCCAGCTGTCATCTCAATTCCAGATGAAAATGCTGAAATACTGACATGTTTGCAGGATGGACAATGTGATTTTCATTCAGCTTCCTCTAATTTATTTCTCACAGACCCTCTGGCGTGTTTGGGTCTTTTTCAAATTCACATGAATGCTCTTTTTCCCTCAGTGTAAATTCCTGAGACAGTCATCTTGCTCTACTTTAACCTGTCTGAAGGTGAGGTTGAGCTAAACCTTCCCTCTGTTCTCACAGGAGAGAGAAGAGCTCAAGAGAGTGATTCATGCCTTACCCCTGAGCCACATCCCTGATTTTATTACCTTCCTTTGGCTCTCCCTCAGGGCATCATTCCCATATCATGGGATGAGAGCAAGGTCTGAACCCTGGAGGCTGCAACACCAGCAATTTCCAAAGTATTCATAAAGCTGATAAGGCGATAACTTGATGACTTATTCCCACGATGCTAAAGGGTGGCTCCTTTCTTGGCTGTGACATGGTCAGTCAATTTACCATATGCTCTCTGAAGCTGCTTGTGCAATCATTTGAAAATCAGATGAAAAACCAAAAGAGGGAACTCCTAGGCTGTCAAGCTGCCACATCAAATAACTTTTGTGAATATTCATTGCTACAAGCAAAATGTTGATTTATTTATACACAGGCTTTGGACTTCAGCAGCAACTCTACAGGACCAAGAGGTCCTTTTTTAGCTCTGACCCTGATTTGCTGAACACTGCAAAAATATGCTGGATTTGACACAAAAGGCAAAATTAAAAAATAATTTAAGAAAAGATGTTACAGACACACAGAAAAACAGGGTGAGGAGGAGGGGAGTAGGTCAGTTTCTCACTGCCATGGATCACTTGCTCCACCCTCTAGTCTTTATCCTTCTGCTCCTTTTGTTTTGGGGAGGACTCATTCCCACCAGAGCCATGCCAGCAAGCAGAGCTCTTAGCAGGGGTGTGCTCCAGCCTGTCCTGCCCCATCACCCATTGCCCCCACTCACCAATCATCTTTATCCTCCCGATTTTGTCCATGAGCAGAGCAGAGATGATGTTGCCTGGCAGCACAGACAGGCTGCCCAGGAAGCTGACCAGGTAGATCAGAAAATCATTGTCCTCCTCAAAGTCGATGTGGCAGCCTTCCTTCTCCTTCATGAAGGTGCTGTTGATGAGCCTGCAGTTGATGAATTTGTGTTCGTAGAGATCTGTGAGGGAAAGAGGCAAAGGCTTGACCCTGCTTGGCTGAACTCTCCTCATACAACAGCAAGGACCAAACCAAAGACCCAAGAGAAGTTTCTCATCCAAAGGAAATGGCCAGGGAATATTTATTTCAATGGAAATTTATTAGAATGGCAAAGTCTAGCTGAATCTTTGGCTCCTGGTAAATGCAAGGTCATAAACTCATTTTATTTGTGGAGTATACTCAGTATACTGAACCAGTATCCCCATGCCACAAGGACAGGGCAATGCAGGCTTTGGTTTTCATAGCAAAATAATTTGTTCTTTATTAGAGTAGAAGTTAAGAGCTTTCTTTGGTATAAATTAGTGACTATTTTACTGCTGATGATCTTCAGCTGCCGGTGGCTTGAAATTATATTTTTACTGAGTAGAGCTGTAAAGTGCTGAGAATTTTGCCATTACTTTAACCTGTCAGGGCCTGAGGCACAGAATTTTGCATTTCCCATACAGTACCCAGAGACACCAGAAGTCATGGGGTTAAAATCACTGATGGAGCCACCTGAGGTCTCCTTCCAAATGCATGACACCCTTTTCCTCCAGCATCACTCTCATTACCCAGCACGAACTCAAAGACACAGATCCCTACCATCCTTTCTCCCAGAAAGCAGATAAAAGAGTTCTAATAAAGTAGTTTTCTGATAAAAAAAGTTCCTAGTTACAGAGATGACTGCAGCAGGAGTCCCATTACCAGTGTTATAAAAGACAGTAGAGATGATGGTGCAGTTTTCAAAGAAGGTCTCACTGGATCTCACATCTTCAAAGTAGCAATCCTCAAATAATGAATCCTCAAATCTCACTTCCTTGAATTTCATGCCAATAAATCTGTGGGGCAGAAACAGAACTTCACTCTATGTTTTAAGATATTTTCTACACTGTATAGTGTGCAGTGACTGTGTCAAGAGACAGAGCACTAATTCTAATTTCTAGCGTCATTTACAGAAAAGGTGTTGCTTGAATGCATAATTCCCTCCAGATCCTTCTGTGTTTTATTATAAGAGAAGGGTCTGAATAGTATTTTTTTTTTTAAAGACATGGATCTTTTACGATTTGTGCAGTTTTTCTTTTCTTCAAAATAATCACATCTGAGAAAATGTGCTTCTAAAGCTGAGGGGACACAAATCCTCTCGTGTTCAGTCCTAATCTGTCTGAAGATGACAGAATTCCACTCAATGCAGGGTATTTCCTTCATGAGCTGACCTTGCTGCCTTCCTTAGTCTCCCCCTTCCTCCATCATAAATAAAACCAGACATTATCAGGAGCCTATTGAGCCATTTGGTGAAAGGTTTCTGACAGTTGTTTAAACTCAAAGTGATTTTTTAAGTGAAAATGCAGTAGGGATTCTGGAGAGAGTGGGAAGATTATCTGAGTTCTGCTTGTAACCATCTCTGTTTGAGGTTTATTACTTATCATGTAATGAAAACAGATTTCACTAAAAATAATAAACTGTGTCAGGTGATTGATTTCTCCTCTGATGGGAAGCGTGTCATGTCTGACCTGGCTGCCTGAAGGATGACACAATATTGATTTACCTGTGAGATTCTGCAGGAACACTGAGAAGATGTATTAGGTAATGCACAGACACGTTTAGAAGATGTAAGGAGCTATTAGGAACAAGCATTATTGCTCCAGTTAAAGAGGCCATGACTGTCACCAGATGAAAAAAAGCCTTCTAACATATACTCTGCAGCTTAATTGAATTGAGCACTTTTAACACAGCGTAACGTGATGGTTGTTTACACCTTTAAATGAGCACTGCAGGGCTTCTTGACTGAGCCTACTAACAGAAATTATTAATGCACAAAACACCACAAGAAGATTATTCAAGTGTTTTGCTCCATGTAGAGGGTCTCACAGGTTACAGCAAAATTTAAGCTGTTCTGCATTTGCTCAGTGATGCATTTACCTGTGATGTATTTACTCCCAAAAGCTGTTAAAACCTGTTTTCCCCCTGCAGTTTTCTTTCTTAACACCCAACTTCACAAGACTCAGAGAGCAATGGCTGGTGCTCCATGGAGTTTTAGCTCACAGCCAAGGGCTGCAGAGCAAACACAGCTGTAAACCACACTGAGATAATTTCTGGGCATTACTGCAATTTAGCTTGATGAGGTTTTGAGTATTTGAAATGGAGAGGGCCAAGGAGGAGAGTAGTGATTTACACCACAGTTTTATGTCTTCATCCAGCCAGGTGCTGAATATCCTTAATTCTCAATGGAGTTAGTGAAAATTTAGTGCCTCCTCTAGGCATAAAAAAATGTCCCCAATGCCTAAATTTGACCAGCATCCACTTCTCACCACTTTATTTTGGGGAACAGGAATTGTGGGGCTAGGTTTGCATCATCAAGTTCAGCTCCTTGTTGCAGGGAAGGTGTATGGAAGGACATGAGGACACATGCTGGGATCCCCCACCAATGTATATCAAATATATAACAAGGAAATGGTTTCTGAGGGGATTGGAACAACCTGGCTGGGCAATGAGATGTGGTTTCAGCTGTGAAGATTAAAACAATGAGTGTTTTGTGTAACACTGAACATGGGGAGGAGCTCCCTCCAGCAAGGCAGCTGGAGCAGCATCCTGTTAGGGCAATGAGATCACAGAAATTACAAAGGGATATTTTTCCTTTTTATTGAGATTTTGAATAGTAGTAATGGAATGACCAGGATTTACACTGCTGTGGAACATAGAGTGATTGGTGTCCAGGCTGGACATAGAAGAAAAAACAAGGCCAGCCCAAATAGAAGGAAAAAGGAAGGAAAACAATGATGTTCTGCTGGAGCAAATGCACTGACTTCAAAACAATAAAAGAGAAGGTGACTCACTCATCTGTGGGGAGATAGTGACTGCAGTGGGAGAAGCACCCCAGTATGGCCATGGCCCAGCTTGCACTAAAGGACTGCAGGACAGAGGCTGGGGTAATTCATATTGAGGACTTCAAGAAGAACTATCTTTTTATTTTGGAAACACAGCAGCAATTTCATTACCAGTGGCTGCCCAAGCCCAGTAGATGTCAGTGTGGGCTAAGGAAAAAGAAGTCATCTCTGCATCCAGGGCTGCCCAGCACGGCCAAGTGGGCATTTGCTGCCCTGATCCCAACACAGGGCTGCTGGAAGCAGGACTGCTCTCAGGCATCCCCTGGGTTCTGAAGAGGTCGGTGACAGAGGCAATGTAGGTGGGAAAAAGGATTAAAATGATATTTTGTCTGTCAAAAACTGCCTCTGGGACTTGAGAGATTTAGATTGAATGTCCAAAAGAACAACAGAGGAGTTCAAGTTGATGGAAAATGGAAAAGAAAGAAAGAGCTTTCTAGAAATTTATTCTTTTGAATACATCAAAGCAAATTCTGTTCACTTACTTGTCATTCCTGTACTCCCCATTTCTATGGATCTGGTTTTCCAGGGTGAAATTAAAGGTGAAATGGGACACTTCTTCCTCATCAAAGATCTTCACTCGGGATTCATATGCCTCGTCTTGGAAATAGCGGATCATGTCAGGGAACCAGACAATAAGGCCATAGTAACTGCAGCAGGATTGGGAGACACATCAGGGACACACGATTCTTCCCAAGATCCACTTCACAGCTTGCAAACTTGTTAAACTCCAAATGTGAATGCATGTCTGACACAAATTCTTGCTCGGTTCTGGCACAGGACTGAGCAAAGTGTTTCTGCACTCTAAGCACCCCGCTGATCTCTGGAGCATGTTGGTCCAATCCCCTTCACTTGAAGCAGGACAATTCATTTCAGTTCCCCTTGGCTGGGGAATACAGAAATGTGCTAACCTTGCTACCCATTAAATTAGCAGAGAATAAACAAACTGGGCTGATTTCTATAAGTGCAATTCAAGTGAAAATTATACAAAGTTTACCTGTAGTTTAGATTTAGACTCCCCTGAGTGGTTTTGATCTAGACTAAGGAACAGCTGAGAGTCTGGTAGGGTTGTGTCTTTTTTTTGTGTGTGTGGACAAGATCAAATGAAAGATCAAAAGGTGAGAAAGTCAATTAATTACTGTGCTACCGGCCACTTCTCAAGTCCTGATTTGCTCAAAGCACCTTGTACTTCATATAAAGCAATCAGATTGATCAATATTTGTAGGAGAGCAAAGCTTAGTTCACAAAGACTCTTTAAAATAAGACCAGGATTAATTTTGTAATAGTTTATTTACATGTTTAAATAACTATTCAGACTCTGAATAGTGCTTTAGTTTCCTAAAAATATAAAGAAGTATCTTCCTTACCTTAAGGCCATTGTAAACCAAACCACAGCCAGCATCAGTGTGTTCATCCTGTACTGGGCTGTTAAACAATATAGCACGTTGTCCCAGACCTACAAATCCACAAGAAGGAATTAGCTGCCAGGACACCCCAGCAGACACTTGACAGCTTAATTTCTGAGTGCATCATAAACCTAATGTCATAAAAATTGGTTCATTAGAGAAAGGTCAGATGTGTGGCTTATATTCAGTGTTTTTTCAAAAATATATTTATCGAGTAAATGGCTTACAAAAAATCACTTATTCAGCTCAGTGCCAGAGTACTTGATCTGAGCCCTCTGTAATGAGCTGGAGTGCATGATCAGGGCTGGGTATGAGGCAGTGTCTCTCTCAGGTTATATCAGCAAACGTGGATATGAGATTGTTCTCAGACCCTCTGACAACTTTATCTTTTCAAATATATGTATGGTGTCAGGAGTGCTTTCAAACTGAGATCAAAAGCTCTCTGAAGAGCAAAAGCCCAAACACAGCTGGCACTTCAGGAGGTATAAGATGAAATCAGGTAGGGATGAAGCCAAGCAGGAGGCAAACCAAGATCTGCTCTTGACTCACTGCAGAAAATGCTGCCACGAACATGAGGGGATGCAGCTCCTCAAGCTCTTATCTTGACATGTAAGTATAGTAATAGTATAGCACCTGCATTGCTATTAAGAACTTTCATTTATTTTCAGCTCATCTTCAGGACCAGAAATTCTAGCAAGGTTTTCCACAATCCTACATGGGCATTAGGTGAGCAGCATAGCAGGTGTGAAGAGTTAAATTAGCCAAGGAGACATTATAGCATTCTTAGAAACTTGGTCTCAGCAAGAATAAAGAGCAAACACTCTGCCTTCACTGCAGGTGGTAATTTCACTTAGGCTTGGGGAGAGAGAGTCAATATTTATCTGCTCAGGAGGAGAGCCAAGCGCTTGGGGCTGTGGCTCTCCTGGAAGCTCTGCACTGCTGGATGACAGTGATGCTCACAGGGGCATTTTGGGGCCTGCTGGCAGCATGGCAGCTTGCAGGGCACACATCTGCACAGAAAGTGCAGTCAGATTACAGCTCTTTGCAAAAACCAGATGTTCTGAGGTGAGAGTCAGGGTTTCAAGGTGCAATGATCTGAAGCAAAGAGGCACTGGAGCACTGTGTGAAGTTTTTTTCTTCTCTTTACCTGTTTTAATGTAGTCGTGATTCTGACCAGCCACCTCTGGTACCAGGTCCCTGTTGAGCTCTGGATTTCAATAAATTCATCTACTTGCTTTGGAGTTTTGATATAGGAAACCTAGGAGAAAAAAAAAAAGGAAAAAAAAATTGGACTGCAGTTTCTAGAATTGATCTTGGGTGGATTTAAATTCCACTGTCTTCTGGGCAATGCTTCCACCTAATAACCCCTATTATTTTTTCCTTGAAAGTTAATTAGCAATTGAGCTCATTGATTTAATTACAGCAAGAGACCATTAACAGAAATAAGCCTTGCTTCCTTCTTTTCACCTATCCCTTCATCCCGTCTCTCTCTCTACTCTTCCATGAAATATTTAAAACATGTATATCATGTATATTATAATCATATAATATCATGAAGTCCACTTCAATCTTTCATTTGGTGGCTAATGTACCTGCATACTACCTTATTTTTCTATCTTCAGATTCCCACTACAAATTAGGACTCAGAAAGTACAGTAAAAATTATCTCTAAGATCAGCCACTTGTACCCAAACTGTGCAGATTTCATTCTTCTAAGACAACTAGCAGGAATATTTCTCATTCAATATCTTTTAAATACCACTGACAGAATCTCTATGATAAATGATTGTGTAGATGGGAATCTTTGCAGCTGAAAATGTATCCTGCCATCAAGTGAGCCTACACAATGCAATCAGTTTTCTTCACCAAAAGAATCTGAATTTTCACTGCTGAATACCTGAACTGGACTGCTCAGGAAAACTTACGAATGTATACCAGTAAATATTTGCTCAGTAAATTTAATTAAAGGACATATTCAAGGAAAACAGAACTGTTTGTAAACACACGGAGGAGGCGAAAATCTGCTGAATAAATTTCTGAGTGTGAACGAGCGTCTTGGCTCAGCTCTGGAGTCTCCACATTCCTCTTCCTGGCACCGATTAAATGTCAGATCTGGGAACTGTCCCATACAAGCTGACTCACCACTGACAACTTCTGGCCTGTCAGAAAAGCAGAAACGCTGACAGTTTGTGCCACACCAGGAGCACTGAGCACCCTCCTGTGCCAGAGGGTGTCAGTACATCGCGGCTCCTCGAGGTGCGACCCGAGCTCAGCTCCTGCACTGCAGTCAGACTCTGTCACGGAGGAACGAGCACTAATGGAGGCTCTACAGATGCTCCTTCATTCTCCTGCTCAGCTCAGACTCTCATAGTGCCCTACTTTGTGAGATATATAATATATTTAAATATATTTATATTTGAGCTTCATTTCCCAGCTCAGCGTTACAGCAAAGCCAGTGATGGAATTGAAGAAAACGTCTCTCTCACCTTTGCTATCATTACTCAAATGGTTGGTAGCCTAAAAATAACACATGCTCATTAAGATCCTACATGAACCTGCATGTAATTGTCATGCTTAGATATGAAATTGTATTTTCCTTGAAGATCACTCCCAAGGGGCACAATCTCCTGACAACCCTTCTGAACATATAGTGTTGCTCTTCTTCTTGATCAAAAATACATGTTTCACACACAAGCGTATCTCCTTTTTTTCCATCCTTTAAAGCATGTATGCTCTCATTTTTAAAAGAATAAATCAAGAGTACTTCCCTGGCTGGCTCACCAGGATTTTAACACTGAATTATAGTAATTTGCAGCTAACCCCAGCATAAACCCTTCCTCTGATTTTACTGTTAACAACTCTGCTGGTGTGACCTTTTTCACAACAGGCAGCAGACCAATGAGTAATAGCCACTCATCCCACTTTCCCTTGGAGAGATTAAAGACTGGATATGAGGCAGGTGGAGTTTGGAAAGCTCATTAGAAAGTACATGAAGTTTAATCAGACTTTGATTAGAAGCCAGAATGGAGAAAGGAGTGACTCAGGTCTCCCACATGGCTAATATGTCTCTTATTTTGTTATAGTCTCTTGGAACAAGCCAATTAAACATGTGCATAATTGAGAAATCACTGGTCTAAAGGATGTAGAGTAACACCAGGAATGAAGAATATGTGCTGCAATTGACAGAATTGACTAATTCTTGGAAAAACAGACTGGCATCTAAGTTTAAACCCACAAAATGTTTCTCACAGTCCTTTGTCTGTTTGCTGGGGGAGAGATTACATTGAAAGAGTCCCGAGGAGAAATAAAGTAATGCTGTGGTGCACTAAGGAGGGTATGTCCAGCTTTTCTTACCCGATGGCTTTGCTCAACTCACCGTAAACACCCGCTCCGGCTCGCCCTTGGCCCGCATGTTGGTGTCATGGACTTGCTTGAGAATCATCCAAGCTTCATCATGTTTGCCAATCTGAAAACACCAAAGAGAAGGAAAGAAAGTGTTCAAGCTCCCAGCTCTGTAATTTATCAAAGCACAGTGAGAAAGCAATTCTAGAGAAGCACACAGACAGCCGGGGCTGCATGAAACTCGAAGAGCTGAAGGCATGGTTGGTATTCACAGAGTGCAGCATCTCTGTGCTGGAGAAAGAAATTGTCCTAAAACTGCCTGAGGCAGAAAAGGGGCCAGGGATAGAGCTTTAAAAACAGATGAAAGAAGAGAAGATGGATGAGGAGAACTGGACTCTCATCCCAACTCTGCTAAAGACTTGCAGGCTTGAACTATGTATTGCTACATTTCCCACCTGTGAAGTAGAGATACAGAAACTTGCTTAAGATTTCTGAGGTTTAAGTGTTTTACTCAGTGAAATGTATACTTTACCCTTTGCTCTACCACCAGGATTCAGCAGTTCCACGCCCAAACTCTGTGAGATGTTTTCAAAGTGCCTTTGTTGGACAGATAAAATTCCCACCTCTCCCTACCTTCCTTCTGTACCCCATCTGGCAGTGACACACTAATGATCCGTGACTGACCCCACAGTCTGCAATCTCTGGAGTTCAAGCAGTCTGTGCAGCTGGTGTAGACACACAGGAGTGGCTTTGCCTCTGAGCTTGTGCTCTGTGTGTTTGATGGGACAAAGAAAGACAGACAGTGACACATTAGGGACCTGCCATCCTCTGCAGATATCAGAGATGAATCATCTTACCTCCAGCAGAAACCGCGGGCTTTCAGGCATGAATTTCAGTGCCACCAGGGAGGCAATACAGGGCAGAGCACACACGAGCACAAAGACTCTCCAGCTGTGGAAGTGGTACTTGGTTCCCATGCTGAACCCCCAGCCTGGAAACAGCAAGAGCCAACAAGTGAAAATACTGACCAGGAGTTCTGAGTTTTTCTCTGCTCGTGCAGCTCAGAACTTTGCAGCTCTGTATGACAAGAGGACAGGTTGAAAGTTTGCTATTCTTAATACTGGTGGCTCTTGGAGGCTGGGTAGCATGCTCAGTAGATAGCAGAAAGTTCATGTTCATTACAGAAACTGGAGCATGCTCAGGCTCTGCCTTTTAAAAACCTTCTTTTATCTTTGAGTTTAGAAATCACCTAGTGATAGGACAGCTCAGAGCAGCTGTAGGCAAGTAAGGCTGGGAAATGGTACAGGAATAAGGGCCATAATTGATTGCTTCTCAGTGATGTTAGTGAAAGTTTACAAAGGTTAAATCTCTGATCCGAGAGGCACAGTAGAGACAGCTTCTTTCCATCTTCTACATCACATATGTATTTCACATTTCATGGAAGTGGGCAAGAAAAGCAAGTTTACTTTTTTCCAGACCTACAAAACCTGAGCAGGGTTTCAAAATTAAAACATCAAAATCCTAATCCTGCATTTGAGATACCTTTCTCCTGCTTTTTTCCTGGTGTTTGACCAAGTTAGGTATTCCCCTGCTAAGCTGGAAAGTACAGCCTCATTCTCTTACATTGCTCCATGCTCTCTCCCTAGGCTCAAATCTCATAAGGGGTGTTTAAAAAATCTTTTTTCTATAAAAAATTTTATTCACATAATAAGGGAATCATCAAGCAATGCGTTTTGCAGAGGTCTCATTTGAGCTAGTTATGGTGTTCTAATGATTTCACAAAGTTCCAAAAGAGTAGGTGGAACACTGGAAATCAAAAAAGAAGCTACAAAAACACAATATCAAAAAGTCATCTGAAAAATAATTGTAATGTAAATAACTAAAAGCTTTTATAAGCAAATGTTGTTGCAGTTAAAAGAATTATTTCTACCTGAAACCACTGCAGTAAGTTTACCTATTTCTTACAACAGTCTCTGTCATGTCAATCAAAAGCATGAATATTTCTTTATACTGAGAGTGCTTTAAATGTGCTAAAAATGAAATGATGGATAGGTAAATGTTAGTGGTTTCCTTTGTGGGTTTTGTGAACTGTCCTACTTTCCTCAAACAGGATTTTGCAAACAGCTGGTGTCACTGAATACTGGGGGAATTAATCTTTTCCAGTAGATATTTGCTTCTGGTGTTTTCCTAGGTTATATACACAAGATACAAGGAATTCCATGTGAAATGCAGACTTTTGCTTTCCAGAGCACAAGTAAATTCCAGTTTACAGCCATCTACTTTTTCATTCCCACTTCCAGCTGAGGGTAGGGAACCCATTCCACTCCTGCATCCATTTAGGTGAAGTTGGAAGTGACTTCAGCCCATCACATGCTGGGCAGATGTGTCACCAGGTACACAGCCCTGACAGTGTGGACACTTGGCTAAGGGAAAGCACATGTGCTGTCCTCACTGCTGTCATTCTCAGCATCCGGTAATTCCCTGATTAAAGGATAACTGGATCAATTTTTGCCATATAATCTCAGTCAATTGTTTCCCCGAATGAGCTGACATTTAGATTAAGGGCTCAGGCTCCAGCAGTGTAATTTAAGGGATGCATTTGAGGCTTTAGATGGAAAGCAACCCCATTCAGTCCTATCTACAGCCTTAGTATCCATCAGTCAATCATGCAGTCAATTTATGAGACCTTTTGTGAGCACTTCAGGTATCTATTATTTCAAATACTTCAGTGATATTTATGCTGGGATGCATAAGAACTGTCATTACCTGTGCAAGTGTTTGGGGTGGTGTAGTGGTGTAGGAATGTGGTGGTGTAGAAATTCAAAATCACAAATTACCGTAATGTGGGATGATGCTCCAAGCCATTGCTGAGGCATAAATGCCACCAATCATCCAGAACATGCAGAGCCAGCTCAGGTGTTCCCCCCTCTTCTCACGAGACAGGAATTCAGAGAAATAGGCAAACACGATGGGGAGGGTGCCCCCAATACTGAGGAGAAAAAGCAGCACATGAGAAAAATGAGAGTCTGCTTCAATGTCTTTGTGGTTAGGATTGCATGTTTAATGAGAGAAGGTCACACTCACAGATGGGCTGCTCAGAACTGAGACTTGGAGGAAAAATGAAAATCTCTCTTTGGCTGGACTGGTCTTAGACATCAAAGATGAACAAGGTCCTTCTCATGCTCTAAAAGCTGAGTTTCCTGTAGTTTGTACAAACCCAGAGTAATACCCTGCTATTCCCTTAATCATCTCCTCTTGTTATTTCATGATCACACATTTTAGGGAGGCAAAATACAGGCAGCCAGTGGGAACTGCTGAGGATCTCATTGGAGACCTTGGAGGTGGGTATTTTTCAGTCTCACCTACATTTCTGCACAATTTGGGCAGTACTAGAACACCAAACTTTCCCACCATTAGAGCTCCAAGGGTCAAGAGTGAGGTAACACAGCCATACATCCTAAATGGCAATGCCATCCCATCTGGGCACCAGGGATGCATCTCCTGAGCACCTTTCCTTGTCCCACCCCACACTGCCCAGCTGTGCTGGGGCTCCCCCAGGCCAGATTTACCAGGTACCCACCCGAGGCCTGAGATAAGGCGGCAGAAGAGGAAGAATCCATAACCCTGGACGAAGGAGGAGAGGAACGCAAAGGCAGCATTGATTGCGAGCGATATGATGAGGCATTGCTTTCTTCCCAGTTTGTCAGCAAGGCCGCCCAGCAAGACAGCCCCCACCATCATTCCTAAGTAGACTATCAAGCCTGGAAGGGAGAGAGACAGTCAGCTTGTTAACAGGGTGGAAATAGCACACAGTGTAGAAGCAGATTTGAAAGTGCCCATGTGGCAGCTGATGTTGTTCTGGCATATTGTGCAATAAAGTAGAGATACTGCTAACCACTCCAAATCTCAGACACCAGAAACTTTTCCCATTGGCAGGCAAAGATTTTCCATCTTGTGCCTGAGAGCTTGTATCACTTCAGGCAATATGGACATACCCTCATTTGACCAGACCCACATCTTTCCTTCCCAGCCTCACTGCTCACATGTCCCCTGCACGTAAGCAATGGTCAGGCATAAGCAGCTTAGGATGCACGTGTCTCAGCTATGTGCCACCAACAATACAACAGAAGTCTGATGTCTTAACTCATCTGACCCCCCTGAGTGCAGTGGGGTAGAGGATGTGGAGGGAGAGGCTCTGTCAGGCTGCTGTTTATGCTCAGAAAGCTGTGAGAGCAGAGACTGATGAAGCGCGGCTAAATCTCTTTGCAGTGTTTCATCTCTTTCACTCTCTGCTTTTCCCAGCTGTATCTGAAAGGATCAGTCTGTTACCCAGACTCACCTCGAGTAGCTCAGCTACTTCCTTTGCTACTGAGCCAAGATCTGGTGTCTAACTAAAGGATGGCTTACTCAAGAGTGCAGTCTTGATCTGAAAATTTCAGGAGAAGGGAGAATCTAAGGCTTGTGTAGAGTTATCTCTCTAACATTGTTGAGAAAGATGGATTCTTCTTTTTAACCCGACTTCACTAGATTTTCTACTTTGGGGTCCTCGAAAACAGTCTCAATAACTCATTTAGTGCCAGGCTGAATAGGAGAGAATGGGTTTCCACCTGGGCAGTCTCCCTGCACCCTGCTCAGTTTGTGCTTGCCACTCTCCTGGAGAACATGGCAGTTGTCCTTTGCTCTTCTACTGCCACTGCTGCAGGAGGGCCACAGATTTTATTGCCTTTTTTTAAATGCAGGTACCAGTGTAAATAACACTAGTTCATCATGCTCAAAGGTTTAGGAATATATTTTTTCATTTATTTTATCTACTTTCCAGATATAGTTCAGAAGAAATTGGTTGCAACTACAGCTTTTCCTGGGGAGCACAGAGGTACAAGAGGCAGCTCCCAAGAATACTCCAGCATCATATCAAACCCCATTGACAGGATTGTAGCCTGTGTCTATAGGCTGCACAGTCCTGCTGTGGAGATCCTGATGGGGCCTGACCACCACTGGATGTGATCCAGATGAGCGGAGCTATTTCAGGATGGAGAACATCTGCTTGCTGGAAAGCAGAACTTTCTGCAGGCAGTGCAGGGAGGTCTTGAAGGAAAGGGAGGATGCTTGAGATGTTTGGAGACTGTGGACATGTCAAGTTCAAGACCCAGCTGAGCAGGGGTTGAAGGAAAGCAGCAGTGCTCCCTGCATCCCTGGCCCCAGGTGAAGGCATCAGATGCTGAGCAAGTAAATACACTGCCTTAACAGGAAACATTCCTATTCACAGATTGAAGAAATACAGCTAAAAGAAACATTTTTCAGGCATGGCTGACTCTTTGGAGGTTCATTCCTCACCTTGAACCAAGCTTGGCTTCTCTTGAGAGTCAATGCCTTCCCCAGGTTCTGTTCTGTCAAATACACTTGGAAAACAAGGTGGCAATGAATGTTTATATAATTTATTAATGTTTAAGCAAACCAATCAGTCTGGTGGCTGAAGGCAGCTCTGTGCCATCCAACTGAGGGCTAATGCAGAGTTATCTGGCAGCTGATCCTGTCTTCCTTTTGATTGCAAATGCCTGCACTTGATTTAAAATGCATTACTAAATTAAAAGCTATGCAGCAGAGACCCATTGCAGCATTTGAAGGATACTTGCATCACATTGATCAGATGTGGAAAAGTTTGGATTTCTTAAATCTCTCTATTCCACAGTGGGGTCACCTATCTGTGAGTGATTCTTTTCAATCCACATAATGTCTGAAGGGTAGGATTTGTGTGTCAAAGGCAAAAAAAAATCTGTTCTTGTCTATTAAAAGCCTTTGTATCAGAACTGTGGAGCTGGATTTGGCCAATTATACCTCCACCATGAGCATGTGGCTCTGTGAAACCAATCCTTACACTCCCTGCCCTACCCTCCTGATCCAACCTGTCCTGCTGAGGAGATCTGAAGGTGTGTAAAGGCTTCATGTACTGATCTCAGGAGAACATACAAACACATCTCAGAGTATGAGATCTCTGTTTCTATTAACTTTGACCTCCAGCTTGTTCACTGAAGTGCAAATTACAAGGGTGAGCCAGCAAAAACAGTTTCAGTCCAAAAACTTCCTGAAGGAAGGATCTTAATGCAGTGCTGGATGGCTTAATGCTTTTACCCTGGCTCCTGAGCCACATTTAATGGACCAGCTCTGATGGCAACCAGCAGAAGGAAGTCATGATAAGCCGTGTATCTACTCACTGGCACATCACAGTCATCCACCTGACAGTGAGCCCTGCCAGCTCTGCCAGACCCTGGTGAGGAAGAAAAAATTATCTGCCAAACTTTTTTTTTTTTCTTTTTTTTTTTCCCTTTTTTTTTTTCCCCACTGAGAAAATCCCTGGATGGCAGATGTTCATCCAAATCCTCTTAGTAATGGAAAATGTCCCAGGTCAGGAGGAGGTGGAGATTGTTACTGCCTTCTAGCTGGTGTTTTACTGCAGTCACTGGTGAGGGGCAGCCTGTTGTCTGGCCAGAAGGGTGAGCTTGGTATGGGATGTGGAAGTGCTTGAAACTTGACATCAAGTGGAGCTGCTTTTGTAAGCAAACCCCTGCAGATTCTGACTAAGGAGCCCAAACTTGGGATGGGAGGGAAGATTGGATGTTTGCAACACAGCATCCATCACACAGTGAGCAGACAAACCACAGGAGAGCTGTTAATGTCACAAACTCATCTACAGGGTGTTGCTTTAATTAGTTATTGCATATGATAAATCAATTGATGCATGGTCCCCCAGCAATTTAAAATAAAAATCTGTAGGAAAGGAAAGGGACAACCAGAGACTGTCTACTTAGCCAGGTTTTAAGGGAAGGATGCTGGTTATGGAAATAAGTGCTTCAGGGATGAAACAAAATCAACAGAACACTTCTTTATCATGGGGAGGTCTTTTTTTGGTGAAGACTGCATGTTCTGGCCAATGTAATTAAAATTTTGAGGTAGCTGCTATAGAACACTCTGTCAGCTGATGGATCTCAGGACCCAGGGTGCAGAACAACGTCTGCTTTTGCAGATTGCTGTGCCCTGGATTGACAACAAGGTGGCAGGGACCCAGGGAGGAGCAGAATAGTCACTCAAACAGACTCTTTGCAGGGAGACAATCTTCCAGAGAACACAGTGATGGTTGCCACCTCTGAAAAAGATCCAGCTCATGTCAAGGAAACTAAAATTTTAAGGAGAGTTGGACCAAGAAAAGTGATCACAAAATGGCATTACTTTTGCTGGGCTAGTTCTGTCCATCAAATATTCTACAGTACAACATTACAGGGGTCTGCACCAGAATCCTGACTTCTAACTTGGCTTCAAACCACACAGACTTAGACTGTGCTAGGAGGTATCAGCTTCCCAATTGACACATAAGGTGCTCAGATGAAATGTTAAGGGCAACTCTGAATAAGCCATTATTTGCAGGCTATTCCACAAGTCCTGGTGTATAATGAATGCCTGTGGGAAAGTCTGCAACAGCTTCCCATAAAATTGGTGGAAAACCAAAGAGCTGAAATTCTATGAATAAATTTTGGGTTATGACTCATCCATTGCTGAAGTTATAAGGAAAATATGTGACCACTGACTGGGCTTATTCCCACTAGAAAAGGGGTTACATATTTAGCATTTTCACACTAAGAAATTTATTAGCCTTTACTGAAATTGTGTGCTCTGTATTAGACAGGAATTTGAAGTTAATAGCTGAAGTTCTAGGAATAAGGAAAGGAATATACTGCAGATACAGTATATTCCTTATTATATTCCTTATATGGCTCTGGGTGTGCTAAACTGCATTTTTATTGCTTCAATATAGTGAAAAGTAGACTTCTAAGGATTTCAGAAAAAAAAAAACAAAACCAAACAAAAAATTCAAGATTTACCTAAATCTGCATCACAAGCATGAATTTTTATTATTGTTAGTTAATGGGATTAAAGTCCTTAAAAAAGAGGCACATCTAGAAATAATCCTTTTAAAGACAGGACAAAGACTTGTGGAATAAATAGAAAATTTGAGCTATTTGAGCCGAATAGCTCGCTGAGAAGAATTAGTCCCAGAGTCCTTGGGGCTGTCAGGGAGGTAAGGAAGCTGCCTGGGTCCAGGGATGTCTCTGGCTTGTGTGGAGCCAGTAACCACAGGAATGGAAAGCTCCTACCTTACTTCCAATCCCAGGCCAACACCAGTACAGCCCTACAGTAAAAATAAAAGAGGCTCTTGAAGAGGGAAAGCATTTGGACAACAGAAAATTATTAGGACTTTTTATATCTTGTAGTCCAAATTGTAATAAAAACAAAATTAAAATACTGTTACTGGTGTAGAATCTGTTAGGGATACACCTTATGGACACAAAGAAAACTTTGTGAGTCAGGTCTGGACAATCTGGGAGATGGATGTGGCAAGGCAGAAGATCCAATTGTAAGTAATTAAAAGAGAGAAATAAAGCCATGATAGTGCTGACTCTCTTGTGCCATAGTGATGGGAAGGCCTTGACAGAGGATGAGCTGAAGGCTGGTGCTCTTTTTTTCTATTCTTCCTGCAATTTTCAATGTGCTCTTCCTTGTAGGTTTATTAATGTTTTCCCCATGAATCAACTTGACCTTTGAATGGAAGTCAAAGGAAAAGCTGATCCTGTTGCACTCTCCTTGTTGGTTAACACAAACAGTGAGACTCCTTCTGCAGCCAGAGAAGGGAATCTGCCATGGGAAAGGCAGCACTCCATTTTGGGAGATCTGTGTGTGGAAATTGGGCATATCTGGCTGCTGGGATGGAGGGGGCAGTGCAGCTGGAGCCGGGGTGGGTGGGTGAGCCCGTGGGGCCGTGGCACAGCCGCGCTCGGTGCTGCCAGCAGGGCGTGGGTGGTGTTTACACCCAGCTGGCTCCACATCCCCCCATGGGACGTGTCCAGCACCACAGGATTCGTGGGACCATCTGGTTCTCTCCACCCAACCCTTCTGCTAAAGCAAAGATTTCAACAGAGGAGCCAAACAAATCCTTTTCTGTCCAAAAAACCCGTTCTCACGCTGGAACACATCAGATGAAATTCTCACAGTGTTTACAGATGGGGACACAGCCACCCATCCCCAAATCATACCTACACAAAAAGGGGGGTGTTCTCAAATCACAAAAACACCTTTATTTTTTCCCTACTGCTCATGGTGATAATACTCCTTGAGCTAAGCATTTCTAACCGAGAGCAAATTTGCAGCCAGGAATCCGTGCCTGACATGGGCAGGTCTCATCAGGGTGTGGTGGCTGCTGAGCTGGGGCTCCATGGCCATGAGGGGCAAAAGAGGCAGCAAATACCCATGGCAGAGCAAGGGAGCCATGGCTGGGCTTGTCTGTGCTCAGACAGAGAAAAAAAACTGAAGTGGAGAAAAGCCATTGAGCTGTGCAGAGGGGATTAGGATTTACTCTCATATCAGGTGAATTCAGGTCAATGAGAAGCTGGGACCAGATTTTATCTCGGCTGATAATAAAACATCCTCTTCACACAACTAAAAGCAGGCATGCTGTACACATTCTATTTAACCTGACTCACACAGCCAAGCTTGAGTTGCTACATAAAAGCATAATTACTTATAGGATCTATTTTACTGGCTTTTTTTAATCCGGCATTGTGAGGTTAAGAGTCTGTAATATTATATTCGCCTTAAAAAAATTATTAATAAATCATAAAAAGGAGAAGGGAGCCTGAAAAAGCAATTTTATTCTCAGCCTTGGTGTAGCTGTTTTACAGTTATGGGCAAAGCCCTTAAAAATTTCCTTGTCTCAGTTTAGTGAACTGTGAAATGATGATAACACAGCTGCAGCTCTGGGATCTGGGAGGGATGATGCTTTAGCTATGCTTTGAGTTTTTTATATGCAGCATGTGAAGAAGTTTAAAACATTACTATGTCATTATCTTTTATACTTGTGTACTTACTGCTCTGTGATTGCAAACATAATATTTAGTCCCCTAAGAAGTGATTTATAGCATGTAAAGATATATATTTATAGGATATTTCTCCAAATAATGATATTGTGTGCCTTTCAGCAAATATAAAAATACAAATTTTATTACTCTTTTGATTATCCTTAGCATATTAAAAATAATGTTTCCAATAGGCTGAATCATACTGAGAAGGAATACTCTCAGTAAATTTAAGAATTGAATTATTATTTTGACTACTGCTGATGAAAGCTCAGCAAAGCTGATCTCTCAAATAAATATGTAAAAATAAAGTTGTTACACGTTACCAAACTTATTCTTAGCAACTTATAAATTGATTAAATCAAACTGCTAAAATACGTATATTGTTGTTTCTTTTATTTTTGTTGGGTTTTATTTTTGTAATACCCCTGAAATCATCCTTAAAATAGCACTTCTCATAACTGAAAAATTCCAAATACGTATTTGTCCCACTCGGGATATTTAGGGCTAAAATAGCTGTTAATTTGCATCTGATGGTGAGATGTTTATTTTCAGAATGAAATGTAAACGTTTTCTAAGACGTGTCATATCCATTTCACACATTTCATGAAACACCGTGGGCATCTGTTTATTTGCAATTTTTGCATAATTTGGCCATAGTTTGCTTGATATTTTCCCATGACTGCTTTCCAAGGGAGAAAAAAAATATGCAATGTGCAGAGTGTTTAACGCAAAATGTCCTTTTAACAGAAGCTGAACTTCACTAAATTGGTCTTTAGGAGGCATCTGCTTTATCGCTCTTATTTGTCCCTTCCTATTTCTGCTGGAGTTTGATTTTTAACCTGACTTATTTCCTTATTTTTCCCTCCTGGCCTCTCTTGTTATGGCTGAGCCCTTGTATGTTTAAATGTTAGCAGCTGCCTGGAAGTGACCTTAACTGCTCCTGGGAAAACCTGGTTATGTTTCCTTCGCAAAAACTGGGGAGATAATCGATTCCTTGGGAATAAACACGAGCTTATCTGTGGATGTTTATTGGTACACAGGGATAAGGCAAGGGGCAGTAGCTTATGTGTGGATAATATCCCTGCTTCCCTAAAACCGTGGGATAACTGGAGGGAAAGCTGTGCCTGCCCTAATCACCCCTCTGTTCACCCTGTGCAGACACGCTTGTGCAAGGCTGTCACTGCACATTAAAATTGAGTTGAAGACTCTTTGATTGCCACCAAATTAATCTCCAAGTGTAATTGAACCTTGATCAATGTGCACTGCCGTAGACCACCAAGGGAATGGATTCACAGAGGGACATGAGCCTGTCTTGGACACTCTGAGCTTTGTGGGAGATACATTTTTTTTTCTAGCTGCAGGTGGATGGGAGCTGCAGCTATCCTAAGAAAGATTTTGATGATTTTGTTCTTGTCTCCATCAATAGCACTTCCTCAGCCTTCCCCTTGAGAAGCTGATATCTGCTGCCCCAGCTGCTGAGAAAAGACATGAAACCTCCTTGCAGGGGTAGTATTTGGGACATGAGGCTGTGCTGGAGGCAGAGCTGCACCCACACCTCATCTCCCTGCACTGCCCTGCTCTCTGTCAAACCTCCAACCCCCTCTTCCCTGCTGCTGCCACCCTTCATTTGGCAGAAAGGTCTCCTTCCCCTCTCCAGACCCAGAAAGCTGAACTGTTCCCTTCCTGTGCCCTCCAGCAGCCCCCTACCAACCCAAGGCTCATCACACACCCTTTTCTTGATGCCTTGGGCACTCATTACTCACATCACAGCACGGCTGGGCAATGTGAGCCTTTCCAAGCCTTGCTTAATTCATTTCCACAAAGTCACAACCTCAGACCCAGCAGCAGAGAAATGTCCAGCAGGCAAGAAAGGGTGTTTAACAAGTCAGATGGATTGAATCAGAGACCTGCCCCATGTACACCACCAGTCAATAACAACTGCATGCTGCCATAGCCACCCACCCTCCTCCCTGTCCCAAACTAAGATGAACCAGCTTTTATTGTTTTAAGAAAAATTCTTTTTTTTCCTCCATAATGAAGTCATGAAATAGTTTGGATACAAGCAGATTGACAGCAGATCCTCCAAACAAATAAGCTAAGGACAGGAGAAATTGTTCTGCAAAATCAGGTTCTCACAAGCTGTGTTTGAAAGTGGGCAGGAAAGGCAGCAAGGAGAGTTCTCTTCCCCTCATTAGCACTCCCAGATTAGCTCTGAAAGTGCGCAGGAGGCTGGAGCTGGGATTGGATACAGACCCAAATGTCTCCTTGCTTATTCAGAGCTTATCAGAACACCCTGAACTTTCAGCCTTGCAAATACTGAGCTCGAAAAAGCAGAACGCTCTCTCTGGGGAGATTTCGTGTTCATTTTTACCTGTGGTTGGGCCAGAAATACTTCAAAGATAGATTTTCTTGTGACATTTGAAGTTTTCTCATTCAGAAGCCTGCCAGAGCTTGAGCTATACAGAGGTAGATATTTATGGGGTCAGAGTTTCAGAAAATCTCAGCTTTCAGAGAGTCACCAAAATAAATGACCTGCTTTTCAAAAAAGGTCTCATCACTAAAAAGACACCAAGCTTTGTGTCCCACGGGGAGCTGGTGAACTCCAAAGTCCCTTTGAAATCAGGATCTAATTGTGAGAGGTTTGCTTTTAGATATCTGACCGGAGATATTTCGAGCTAGAAATTTTAATGGGTTTGTGAAGCAAAAAAAGTTGCTAAATTCTTTAAGGCACAAAAGTCAGTACAGACCTGGCTAACTATAGAAAGAAGCATCCCAATCCTCAAGTTCAAAGAAAAAAGGGAGAAACAAAAAAGTGAATATGACCTCAGTACACCAAGAGGAGAGATTTGTATAGGGATAATTATCTATTGCCTTTGTCACATGAAAATAATGTCAACAGAATTAAGTCAGTGGCTGGGGTCTAGTCCCAAATCTGCATTTTCCTTGCATCAGGCGGGACTTCTGGGCCAGCTTGTATGACCTAGAGTCCCTGATGATTCCCTGCAATCCCAGTACATGTCCTTCAAGACACACTCTCTCCCTCCTCAACCAGTTATTCCAAAAGCTATTTTATTTCCCTTCCAGATGCTCTGTCCTATTGCGTGGCTGGCTCTCACTACCGACCCTGCTGGATCCTGTCCTGATTCTTGGAGATCTGGGAGGCTTTGCTGTTTTGGCTGATGGAATTTGGCTTGCCTATTGTTCAAGGGAAAAAATTGTTCATCCAAACCTTTCCACCCCGTCTTGGTCCCAATAAATAACTAAGCCTTGTATTTTGACCTCAGGGAGATGTTGACAGTGATGCAAAAGGGATGTTGCCAGTAGCCTCAGCTTTAATCTTCATGCTGCACTTTAATTGCATTCCACAGACCTAAAAAGAAGCCTCCATTGACTAAATCTGATCCAGGACATATGAGCAAACTGAGAAGTCAGCAGACAGAAGGAACTGGCTGCACAGTTGATTTGCCTGTTGGGACTTTGGGCTGAAGAAAAGGGAAACCTGTAGTTTCTAACAGCTTTGAATTTTGATTCACTAGATTCACCTTTAACTTTTTACTTATTTATCCTTGAACACCCTTGAAGTTTTGCCCTGTGGACCTGCAGACTGTGAGCTGTCTTGCCCAGATCCAGCCCACACTGACCAGACTGGCACTGGAGCCACAGCACATTCTGGTACAATTCTGCTGCTCATCAGCTTGTGAACCCCTCCTGAGTCAGATCCACCCAGGCATGACTATGCATGACATACAACACAAGAAGCAAGTCATCAGAAGATCCTGAAATCAGCTGGTCACCAGAAAATGGTGTTCCAGCTGCTTCTTGTTGCATTAGAAGAGCTGTTTGCCACTGGCACTTACCCAGCATCCCTTTGTTGGAACTGGACAAGCACATATCCTTCTCAGCACTGGGGAGAACAAATCCAACCACAAACACCTCCACCCCATCTGCCATCAGTGCCAACCCTAAAACAAAGAAGAGAGTCCACTGGAAGCGTCCGTGGCCACACTCCTCAATGATGTTCTCGTACTGGTGGGCGAGTTGCTCCTCATCCTCCATCCTCTCGGCCATGAGGTCAGCACGGTCTCTGTACTCATCATCCACAGCAGGGGCTCGCTTCTTCTGCTTCTCTTTAATGTCGTCTGGGTGTGGGATGCCTTGGTACTCCCCCTCATAGACCTCATCATCCTCATCGTGGCCCTCTGTGACATCGCTCTGGGCATCCTCTTCCTGCGCGGGCTCATCCCCGCCCCGGTAGTAGCCATCATTGGGCGCGTTGTAGTTGCCATCCTGGTACCTGTAGTCATCTGAGACCTGGTTTGTGTTTCTATATCCATCATCCATCCTGAACGGAGAGTTCTAAGTGCTGCAGGTCACTGTGTAGATATTCTAAAACGGGTATGGATTGGTGCAGTTTCGGGTGTTGGTTACTTGAACATATCTTCCCTCCGCTCTTTGGAAGTGATGGGATGCTCAACTTCCCAGGCTTGGAAGGAGAATTATATATAAAGGTTCTCTTTGACAGAGTCTCACGCAGCTTTTGGTAATGCTTCAGTTTTCAGCTGTCATTTGTGACTTGCTGGCTCCTGTGCCTTGGGTGAGAAAAGCTGCTGTCTGGGGAACAGCGAGGGAACAGCAAATTGCACAGCTGGGGAGCTAGGAGGATTTGACAGGTTTTTCCTGATTCATTGTGGTGCTGAAGGTCATGTCCTGAGAAAGAGGAAACAATAGCAATGAGACAGCAGTAAGCTTGCAAGCACACATGCACTGAGTTTAATGTCCAACATTTTGAATATGTGCTTTTCCTTTGAAAAAATATGGCAACAGAGGAATGTTTTTGCATCATCAAAACCCAAAGCCTCAGAAAAAAACAGAGCATTAAAATGTACCAAGTTCAGTGGGAACCCAAAGTAGAATGTGAAGTACCATGTGGTCCCAATTTCTGTCATTCCTGGAAGTCTTGCCTCCCATATGTGGTCCTGCTTTCCATGGAAAGCAGAACAGCATTGGGCTGGGTTACTGGAAAAGAGCTCTAAGGTTGCTAAATATGTTTCCATCCATCTCCTCAGGGTACACTCATTCCTGGTCCCTACAACTGGCTAGCATCATAATAAGACAAAATATGATCTTGGTTTTCTTTTTCATCCAGATCCCCACATTAATTTTGTTTATTGGCTTCTTCTTTTCCCTAGTGTCTCTCCATCTGTATCCCAGATGCACAACTGGCATACAGAGTCTGCCAAGTCACCAAAAGTCACACCAAGCTCTGTTCTCCCCATATCCAAACATCAACAGGGGATGATTTTTACAGAGAGCAAAAAAACAAAGCTAATACAGAGTCACTGCTGTCTGCAGGGAAAACCAAGAAAAGTCAAGACACATACTCCTTCTGGACACCTGATTTCCATTATTTTGCAGGCAGTTTCCAGCCAGCTGGCTCTGCAGCATTCCCCTGCCTCACACAGCTGTAGACACAGAGCTTGGAAGGAGAAGCACATGGGAAAGGGAGTGGAGTCACGCCAGAGCAGCCAGCACAGCGTAGGCATGCACAGAACGTGGACTTTGCTTTAAGCTTTGAGCTACTTGCCTAAATAAAGTGTAAATGAGGTATGGATTGACATGGGCAGGCACAAGCCTGAGGATGTGTGGGTGTTGTTACCTACACAGTCAGTTGACCTATAGAAGCGCACGCAAACGCACACACTGTAAATAACAGTGCTATATGCAGCTAAAATTACTTCAGAGGAGAAATTCAGTAGCACTCTCTATATTAAAATGCTCAGACGGGCATCACTCCTGCTGCAAATGCTGTGATTTCCTGGCAGCCCAAATGCTCAGGGTAAGGAAGAAGCAGGGGCCTGACTTCTCTGCATGGATTAATGGCCATGCCTTGCCCGTGCTGTTCATGGAACTGCTCCAAGGAACTTCATAAAAGCTTCCTCTGCCCTTCTGTTTATCTACCGGTATATTTGTGGCCCATAATTACAACACAGCCTCTGCAGAACCTGCCAGAACCTCTTCCTTTTCTCTGCTGTTTGTCACCACATTCAACATGTCTCCTCTTCTCTTTCTTTATGCTGAATCACACCGTACATTTTGCATCAAGTGAAAAAGGCAACATAGCATTCTTCCAGGGCTCAAAAAGAGTGATCAATAAAGGAATAGGAAAAAAAAAATTAAAATGCCAAATGCATTCTGATCAGGTTATAATGATCAGGAGTCTACAGTGCAGGGAGGGGTAAAGAGAAACATTTGCATAGGCACCAGAGCTGTTAATGTGCAGGGAAGTTAATACATCTGACAGCCACCAGAAGTACTTAAGTGAGCTCTACAGCTCTTGTTTCAGTGCTGGAGTGTTACCTTTAATGGTTAAAAAAGTCCAAAATTACTTTTGAGTCTCAGAACCTCCCAGTACTGAAGTAACTTTCTTGATTACACAAAGATTTGTGTCATGACTGAACATCATGTTCTCCAAAGCGGTAAAATGTAGTTCCACAGAGACATATTTTCTTTTGAAAAGTAAGGGAAGGACCCTTTTATTTAAAGAGAAAAAACAAAAGAACAATATGTGCAAAAGAACATCAAGCCGTGCTTTGGAAGTCTTTAAGAATCATCTGCTGACAGGTCATGCTTCAAAGTGACCTCAAATATTGGAGCAGGAAGAGCAGTGACCTCACTGTGTTTGTCTCTTTCTGGTTGCCACAGAACTAAATTGAAAACTCGTTTTAGGAAATGAAGTAACAATAACACTAATGATCAATAGCAGAACTGATCAGACTCTGAGTCTCCACAGACCTTATCTCTCTTTTCAAAAGGTAAAAGTATGTTCTTAAAGACCAAGTGCTGGAAATCTTTTTGTTCTCTATTTAAAAGCTGCTAAGGCTTAAAGCTGGGCTCTTTGCCTCCCACAACAACAGGACCAAAGATCACAAACTTAGAAAAGACCTATTGAAGCATCCATGCTCTTTCACTGACACACAAAGTCTGGCATTTACCAGATGGAATCACATCTTGGGCAGCCTAAGAAATAATGGCATGAGCTGATGAGTCTCACAGACCAGTGAGAGTCACCTGTATGGGGAAGAACAAATAATTCAAAGAAAAGGTCATGGCAAAAAATAGTGACTGTTTTCCCATTCAGTTTGTAGGTGGATATTTTCTGGGATCACCCTAGGAGAAGGGGCAGTGCAGAGAAGCAGGCTATAACTTCGGAATGCTACACTTTCTATATTTCACACCGCTTGTTTTCTTTCTTTGCCACATACGCACAGGCTGATTCACTCCAGACCTGATTCTTTAACACCCTTTCACTCAAGCTGAGCTGCACTCACTCATTAACAGCCCCATTTAGCATTTAGATGCGAAATCATGATGTGTCATAAAGATGGCAGGCTTGGGTTGCTATAATTACCCTTCACAGTGATGCATGAGCCTTGAGACAAATATACACATCTCACCAAGCCTATTGTAGCAGGGTGGGTGTCAGTCTCTTCTCCCAGATAACAGCACAACAGGAAACGGCCTCAGGTTGTGCCAGGGAAGTTTCAGACAGGATGTTAGGAAAATTGCATCATCAAAAGGGTGGTCAAGCATTGGAACACTCTGCCCAGGGCAGTGGTGGAGTCACCACCCCTGGAGGTATTTAGTAGACATGTAGATGTGGCACTTGGGGACATGGTTTAGTGCTGGGCTTGGCACTGCTGGGTCAGTGGTTGGACTTAATGATCTTACAGTTCTTTTCCAATCTAAATGATTCTAATTGCAACCTTGGGCCCCTTTAAACTGCCAGTTCCCTTTCTGAGACACACAGGTGAGGTTTAAAGACACAACAAATGTCAGGCTCCTTAAGGCAGAGTCTGTAGGGGCAGGAAGGCAGAGGCAGGAAAGCCTCATTCTGGGTCTGCCCAAAACAGCCCATTAAACTGTGCTGGACACAGAAACCTGGGATACATCAGAATTCAGATCCTTTCCTCATTTCTTTAAAATACACTTTGCACCTTGCAGATTTCTTGTACTCTTTAGCTCTTTAGTTAGCTCAGATGTTGCATACTTAGCCAGGAATTCTGTCATCTGAGCTCTGCAACTTAAAATAGGAGCCTAAAATCTTGGATATCCTCATAATAGAAATGGTGTCTACTCTAGGAAAAGGGATGTTTAAAAAAAGCAGATCAACACCTGCATTTGCCTCTCCCAGAGGGCATATAGGTAAGTCTGGCATGCTGAGGTGATAATGGGGGCTGGAGGGCAGCAGAGCTTGAAGGGGATGCAGAGAAGGGTGATTTTCTTGTGCCTGGTACTAAATGAAGAGAGCCCAGGGCTTGTCAGAGACCTGAGCTCTATCAGAGAACAGAAATAATGTCAAATTAGTGAACAGGGTAGATATAAGAAGGGTTTTCTCATGAAATATTGCACCTTGGGGCATGATGGAGTTTGTGGAAAAGCAAAGAGAGTGAGGATGTTGCTTTGTGGGAGCACAAGCCGTGGGTGCACACACACAAATGCAAAATGCACATCCATGGTGTGGATCCAGCAGGGAGAGAGAGCCAGGGCTGGGAGCTGCCACCCAGGGCCCTTCTGCATGCTCAGAAAGGGAGAACACTCAAAATCAACAGCAGGAGGGAGAGGTTATTCGAACACTAAGGAGAAGGAGCACGACAGGGACACCATAAAAATGCTTTCAAGGGATTTTTAGCATTCACCAGAATAATCCCTGTAAAACAGATGGCAGAGCAGTTTAATATTCTGCCTGAAGGACGACTCCTCCTGCAGAACATCCTCACCCCCAGAGCTGCTTTCTGCTGACAGCAATGGGAAGGTGCCCAGATCCTACAGTGACCACGAGGACATTCTGCAGTCACAAAGCTGACTGTAAAAAATTCCTGAGAAGAAATTTTCCTCACTGAAAGGAGAAAGATGATTATGTAGACAGGCTTCTGAGAAGTTCCAATCTCAGATTCCTAGTGAGGTTGCAATTAATGGATCTGCTTGCACACACGAAGAGACAGATTTTTGAGGTGCCTAAGAAATCACAGCTCCCAGGGGAGCAGCATCCTGGATTTCAGGCAGCCAGCAGTGACAGCAATATTATCAGAGAGGCTGAGCACTGCAGCAATGAGTGATCACTGAGCTGCTGGATGAAGTGCTGCAGGTTGAGCAGCCCTCACAGCTGTGGTTATATGAATATATTAATATATTCGTATATGGGCAACTTGTGTCCCCAAAACCTTAAACCTTAAATACACCAGAATCTGAGGAAAGGAGGTCTCTGTGCTCCCAGCTTCACAGCTGAGGGAAGACCTGTCAGGAAAAGTGCTCCCAGGTCTTTGTCAGATTTTCAATGAAGTCTTGCAGTCTAACATTTTAATTTTTAAACTAATTAAATTTTTTTAACTAAGAAAAATGCTATTTTACCTCAGGATAACTTTGAAAATTTTCCTCCTTCCAACTAGTGTAAATAATAATAAAAATTTCTTTTAAAATCTAAAATATTAGACTGCAACCCCATAATTCACAACAAAAATGCTTTCAGATCAGATCAGGTGCATTATAAATTCTTCATCTTATACTGTAGAAAGTTGCCCTTTTCATTGGCATAAAAAAATAAAAAGAGGTGCATGGAGATATGTTTCAAACTGAAAAAAAAATCATTTAAGAAATGCCATTCTGTCAACTGCTTGATCCATTTTTTATTAGAAGCATTCATTGAAACTGATTTTTTTCCCCCTAAATTATTCAGGTTTGGAAAAATGGCATGTTTTTACCAACAAAAATTGTAACAGGAACTCTGATTATGCTCTCATGTATGTAAAATTATCTCAGGTGCACCTTTAAGAAGACAATATAGAGAAATATGATATAGGAAAAGTAATCCTGCTATTTATATGCATGTGACGAAAAGTACCTGACCTCTGTGAGGCAGAAAAGGGTTTTTCTTCTACAGGGTTCTGATTATTGTTGGGGATTTTTTGGGGTTTTTTTTGGCTAACACTAAAATTGCTGCTGCAGCCACACAATTCAACATCCAGAAGAGAGCTGAGCAATATCATCATTCTCCTGGACAGATGGCAAGGCTGGGTTCTTGGCAAGGATCCTGCAGAGGGAAAAGCAGCAGGATCTGGAGAGAATTTATATGTGAGGGAAGGTAGAAAAAGGAAACAAGGGGTTTTGATTACAGAAACGTAGAAACCAAGTGAAATTGGAAGTCAAGGAGCAAGAATGGGGATTAATGGTGCAAACTATGATCAGAATAAAGGAGGAAATGGCCAGGGAAAGATGGAAGCCCTGACATATTACTGATCCACAAACTGTGGAAAAAAAAGTGTTGTAATAACAGTAGCTCTTGCCTTCATATCCAAGGATTATAAATGCACCTGGTGCCATCTCTGTTAGAGATCAGTCCTAAGCCTTATTAATTCTTGCTTGACTTTTTGCATCTCTCTTTCACTGCCAAAATAGCAAGAGGAAAGTCTCAGAGCACAGGACTCTGAAACACTTTTGGAAGAAGTTGGCTGTGGAAGACTTCACTCAATCAAACCAACCCAACCCAACCCAACCCAACCCAACCCAACCCAACCCAACCCAACCCAATGACTGAACATTATTTTAGGGAATGATTGTATCAAAATAGATCACATCTCTTGCAAGTCTCCAGCAGTCATTTTCCTTCCTTTACCTTTCCATCAAATATCCTAATCAATGGTGGTGAAGAGCAGTGTGTCCCTGGGGAATTTCCAGGAGGATGTTCTCAGATCTGAACACTGGCCAGTGATTAGCTAATGACCTGGTCTCTGTTTTTGAAAATACAGATTAGACCTTGGGATTCAAGTTTCTACTTGAATTCTAGCTAGGTAAAAGAACACTGTATGTATCACTAGGAAAAATATTCCATTCTGATTCCTCTCCAGTCTCACAAGATTGGAAGTAAAATTTATCTGAAATTAATGTCCAAAAGAAACCATGGTCATCAAGCATTCTTGAAGGAGGACTATATCACAGACCCAGGCTGAAAACCCATTGCAACTGGAGCAATATCAGATCCAGTATCATTTCTGAAGTTTCTTTTCTGCTCTTGTTCCAGAGGGACAAGATCATCAAGGAAGGTATATGGGTTTAGACATAATCAAGGAGGGTAAATGAGTTTAGTTTTCTTACTCAGTGGCATGGTAGCCAGAAGCAAAAAGAAGCTGCTTTGCCATCAAAGACAACAAAATTACACAGAAGGGCATGCCAATATATATTTTTCAGGTGTAAAATTATGTGCTAATGGCTACAACAATCAACTGTGTCTGCAAACACAGGAGGCTAGCTGGGTCTGGGCAGCAAGGGATTTAAAAATCAAAGTCTGTAGCAGAGCCTACCATTTAAAAGAATTTGCTTTGAACTGTGGAAAAAGAGGTGTCTTTTGTTGTAGCTTCAGAGGAGAGCAGTATTAAGTGAAAACTAAGGAGAAAACTAGTTTCTCCTGAAACTTTTTTATTATTAAGAAATTGTTTGATAGATATGTAACACAGGTTCAAAAACTCTCCATGGAGCTTGTTAAGCAAGCTATCTGTGCCACAGATTCTGTACAGAAGAGCAAAATATTTGAAAGTCATTGACTTGAAATCATCTGATTCAAAGGATTGACTTTCAGTAGTACAGATGGCACCTACTGACTGCTCCCCTTCAGCACAGGTGGGACAGGTAGGGTGAAAGTCCTCTGTGCAGTGTAAAAAACATTGATTTGCTCAAAGATGCTGCCAGGGTCTCTGGGACAGGACTCATTTATTCACTGCTCCCACAATGTATGTTGGAAAAGATTGGTACAGATGCAGCCCTGGTATATCAAGAAATACAGAGAAACCAGAGCTGGAGTATTTAGTGAGTTACCAGCAGCCCTGATTAATTATTTAGAGAAAGCATTTTAGTTCAAAATTCCCTGCTGCAGAGTTTATTGAAGTTCTCCTACAGTTTCTGGATAATCTCTATTGATCTGTGGTGGGTTTTACACATTCCCAAGCAGGTGCACACTGTGTATGCTTGTTCCACCAGGAGAAAATACTTATTGCATTATTTGATCCTACAGCCCTGCATTACACAATGTTCTGTGAGGAGAAACTATTGTCTTTGAAGCTGAATCATTTACAGGAGCCCTTGGATTTGGAAGCAGAGATGGAGGGGGTATGAACACAAATAGTTCAGTAGTTTGATTGAACTGACCTGATTTATGCTGAGTAAGAATCTGGCTGCACTGCTCCAATGCCTTTACATTTTTTCATCCTCACCCATCCCACTGGGGGAGATTTCTGGTTTCCAGCACGCTGCACACTAAAATGCCATTGCCTTATGTGGTGGTGGTGGTAGTGACTCATAGCAAAGTGGCTGTGGGCTGAATTCAGCTTGTAATCCACTATGTTGTGTTATGAACTAAGGGACAGAAAGTCCCCCAGACTGTTAGAAGGAGATTATACCCTGAAGTCTGATACTGTGCTGGTGCAGATGCTTTAAAGGTCATATCTAAGACAGTATGTGCTACAGCAAGCTGGCACAGCAAACATGCAGCAGATGAAAGAAGGAACAAGCATCAGTCAAGAAGAATAAACAGATTTTTCTGAAGTTAGGGGCACAGACTAGCAAGCTGGGTGTTCATGAGATAGATACAGAGAGGAGTGTTCAACAGTAGGAGTTGGAAAGCAATGGCTTAGCAGCACATATCTATATAAGGAGGGACAGACTACACATTAGGATTCCAGAGAAAGGCCATAAAAGGTCAATTTGACAAGCTGAATATGGATAATGAGTTGAGACAGATGGTGTAAGAGTATGGGAGCTAATAAATAATGAACAGACTCGCTTCAAGGAGCAAACACGGCAGAAGTCGCAGCCGAGAGCTTAGTCAGAAGGGAGGTGGTGAAGGGAAAAAGAACAAAACCAGGGAGGATGGAGGAGAATCACAGCAGGAGGGCTGGTGCCAGAGTCTTGTGGAAATGATAATTTACCCAAAGAAAACTTAGAAGTGCATATGCCTGAGGTAGAATTTGGACGTCTTACTGAGTTTAACAATTTTTTAGCTGAGCAATTACTCACAGTCTCTAAACTTCTTCTAGATATCTATTTCCTCTTCTCCTCCTCTCCCTTTACCACAGCACCTAAGCAGCCTACAGTGCTCCCAAGTCCCATCAAAGGCTGGGAAAAATGCTCAGGTTTGTTTTCCACATCATGACTTGAAGCAGAGAGAGACTAAAACAGTGTTTGAGCATGGAAATGGAAATGTTGTATGCTGTCTCCCGTATTCCAGGGACCTTGTGTACAAGCAAGGCAAGGATTCATTCCCATCTTCAAACCCAGCTATCCTCCACATGATGACCAAGACAAAGGTGAGCTTTGCTGCCCCACTGACATTTTCCTTCATGTGGAGCTGAGGCACAAACCCCAACCTGGACACCAAATAATACTCAGAGGTGTCCCAATGTAGATGCAAATAAAGGAGCTTTCCCAAAATCACCTGGGGGAGCCATGTCAGAGCCAAACAAACAGCACATGTTTCCATTTCCTTGTCTTTTTAAATATCATAATGAGCTAGAATCTTGGAGGGTTTACTGCTTATTAATAAACCAGCCTCTCTATCAGCATTGCACCTGGCAGTGTAAACCAATAGGAAACTGGATGTTTATTCAGAACAACAGTGCCCTGGTGCCCTTTCATGAATTTGAGCATTTCTACGTGTGTTTGCCCTTGGACAGCTTATTAGGTTTAACCTGACTGGGCTTGGAGGCCCTGACAAGCTCCCAGAGAGGACTGTAAGCAATAACCTTGGAAGGAAACTGCTTGCAATTCAGCAGATTCTGCCTGTGTCAGACAGCAAACATCCCTGATTAACTATAAACTGCTTAGCTTATTGGCAAAGATGTGCCTCTGGCTACAAAGGGGATTTTTATTTCATCACACTTGCAACCTGAGTTATTAAATAATGAGCTGCTTAATTAACTAATTCATTAATACATGGCTGTGATGAATAGATTTGCTACAGAGCCATGAAAGCAGAAAAACCCTGAGTGATTTCTAAGTACTGCTTTCTTTCAGGAGGGATTTTATTTGAGCAAGTATCCTTATTAAATACCCCTTTCCTTCTTTTTCCTGCCCCTACCTAACACAGCTGCCTTGAGGTCTGCCACATCTGTTTGCCCCCAGCACTCCATGCTTTATCCTTTCCTCCTTTCTGCCTTGCTCCCCCTTTCCTTTGGATCCATGCAGATCTTCAGAGTGTGGTGCCACAAAAGGACCCTTTGCCCAGTGCTCCCACACTGCTGAGGCCAGGGTGGCCTCATCATCCCCAATCTCAGATGGGAGGTGACTTTGGTGTTTCAGGTTCTGATAAAAACCCATCACTTATTGCCCATGATCACCTTCCCATTGCTGGGGGACCAACCAGCCTCCCCACTCCTGGAGACAAAATAATTTACTGCACCTCACCGCAGCCTTTGCAGGGTTGTTATCTCCTGTTTTCTGTGGTATTGGAGTGTGGTGAGAAGGAGCTCTAGCAGAGACATTTCCACAGGCTGGAAGGCACTCCTGCCATCAGGAACAGCTCTTTCCCAGCCCAGGATGCTCAGGCATCACTCTCTCAGACAGCTGCTCACCAGCCCCAGTGAAGTGTACAGATGCAGTGGCCATGCCAGAATTCTCTCCTGTTGCCAGAAATCCCCTGTAGCCTGTCACAGACACAGCCAGCCTTATGCTTCCATCATGCCCTTTAATGGCCTTGATCCCTGCGTTTCCCTTTGGGGCTGCCCAGTGATCAAGGCTAAAGGGGCTCAGTTATTATGAGATCAGATAAAAAGGGTGGTTCTCAAAACAAACCCAGCCTCTTTCTTTTCTGCATAAGACCTCCAAAACAATTGTATTGTGGCCTCAAGGGCTTTCAAAATTGCAGATGTACTGTTCATTATGCACCTTGCCTGTGGAGAAATACAAGTGCAAGCAGAAGCAAATTTAAAGAGGCTCCTTTCAAGGTGAAGTGGCAGGGAAAATACTGGAGCATTGCCTTTTGCTCCATTCATGTTCACGGCATTTTGATTAGTTTAACCTTTTTTTTTTTTAATATGAGACACTACTGAGGAGACCTGAACCTTGTAGCAACCGTGATCACTCAACAGATTCCATTATCTAGCTATCAAATTCACTATGTGCCCCACGTGTATCACTGCAGCACAAACAAAACATACCCACAGAGTGATGTCTTCTTCTGTAAGGAGGCAATTTGCAAAGCCTGTCTGAGCTGTGCCTTGAATATCTCAGATTCTCAGATCTTTGAAGAACCTGTTTTTGAAACCGGTGTCTTGAAGAAAGTAATAAAATATTGCCATAGGGCCTGAAATATGTTGGTATTGATTTACTAGCAACCTCACACAAAGCAACTCCACATTTATGTTTTTATACTCATGAAGGATTTTGACTCAAAACAGCACCCAGCAGTATTTTTGCACCTGCAGAAGAGGAGAATTGATAATTTGAGCATGTGCAATGGGCCCCTTAACATTTTGGAAAGTTGGATTGCCTGGCAGTGGTTTTTCCTAAGCCTCCTTCATTCCTTTTTTGTTCCTGCGGGAGCCTTTAGGGATAGGTCTTTGCAAGAGGAGCTCATTTACACAGAGCCTGAAGCTTGGCCAATATTCTGACAACCCAAAGTCATGTGGCTTTCAGCTGTGCCATGGGACATTTGCTGTCTCACAGCCTTCTGAAATGATGTTTGTGCCTCTGTGCAATAGAGAAGGAAAGGAGGAAAAAACTGAAACAAGAAGATACTGCAGGAGCCAAAGAATGAGAGAAAGCAACATCAGAGCATGAAATTAAGGAAAGGAGGCAGGAAAAGGCAGGGGATGGTGAAGCCCAGGAAGGTAGGGAAAGAAAAAGGCACAACAGTATCAGTCTCAGAAAAAAGTAAAAAGAAGAAAAGCAAACAAAACACCCCCCTGTTAGGCTCAGCACTTCATAGCAGTGAGAAGACTCTGCATGTGCTTCCCAAACACACAAATAAATTCCTGCATTCAGGTTGGACATTAATGATGAAAAAGCTTCATCTCCCCAAATTAATAACCACAATACATCATCAGGCTGTAGCACTACACCCCGTGTGTATGCAGAGAGAAAATCCTCAGCATCACCTGTCGAGGCAGAGGAAGGATTTAGCTGTTATTTATTGCTCAGTGTGACTCATGCCTGTGGGCAGGGGCGCGACAGTACAGATGGGAGTTAAAATCAGACTGCCAGCGGGGGAATTTATGCCAGGAGAGTTGAATTCAGGCAACTTCTGCTTATGTTCTACCTGGAATTTCTCTATAAAATATGAAAAGAGTAAAAAACATATTGAAAAATATATGCCTGTGCAGACATTTGTTAGGACTCAGGTTTTGGTTAGAGGAGAGATGGCTTAGTGACTTGGGCAACATCAATAACTCTGTTCAGTTTTCTCTAATGCCTTCTCTAAGGCAAGGCATTTAGTTACCCTTAGGTTTAGTTCTTTGTCTGCAAAATAGCTGTAATAACTTGTTTTTTCTACCTGTCAGAGATTGTGTAGGGAAAACAGGCATAACTACAAAAAGAATCTTGGAGCCACTGGTGAAAACTCAAAAGTTCACCCTTCTGGACCTCAGCCTGTCCTTGCCAAGACCACTGTGAAGTTGTAATTATGCTCACAAGGACAGAGTTTCCTGTGAATGACCCTCAATGTGCTGTTTCTGATCAGAATCAAGAATATTTTCAGCATGTTTCATAGCTCTCCTTCAGTGCCTCTCATTGCAGCCCCAGCCAGAGAAGACATGTAAGGACTTGAAGAGTCATCAGACTCTCTAAAAATGAGAAGGCAACTGAGAGAGATCCTGAAGCTTGAGCATCCCATGCAAAAGAGACACTCTGGCTTTCAGAAGTGGGGGCAGGTAGTTTTTGAGCTGTTCCCACTGTCCAAGTGTGCTCCTTCCTGCAGATACTGAAGTGAGGGGCATCCCACAACCTGCTCCCAAAACCCAGACTCTCTGACCCAGCTCAAGGAGCTGTACAGAAGAAATGCAGAATTGAGGGACTGAGGTGGGCAGCTGCATTTGGCCCCATCTGAGCATTTCATCTGTCACTGTGTCATTACCCAGCTTCCAGCCCACATCCTGACACGCTGAGACCAAACCCTGCCAAGCTCCTCAGGGCTGGTTTGGCTGCCTGTCCTTTTCACAGTCATTTTGACAGTCCAGAGCTCCAGCAGAGCTGGCCGTGCTCTGTGTGCTGCAGAGCCAGGCACAACAGGACTCAAAGAGCTGCTCTTGAAGAGCATGTCAGGGACTGGCTACCAGGATTTGGGCTCCACGTGCCCCCCTATTGCAAACCCTCCCCAGCAGTGTTCCTCCAGATGGGCAGATGTGTGGGATCAGGGAGCAAGGGCTTTCCTCCTGCCCCTGCTTTCCCTGGCCTCACAGATTTTGCAGGTGCTCCTGAATTTGGCAGCCCCTGCAGGTGCTGCAGCCTGAAATGTGTTGTCACACTTGCTGCTGATGCTGCTCCTCCCCACCAGGCTGCAGAGGTCCTGCCCTGTGCCCCAGCACAGAGCTCTGGTTCCACTGCTCCCCTCAGCCCCAAGGCACTCCTGCAAGGCTCCTTGTCAGGACTGAGAGTCACTCACTGGCAGATGGGTCTGGTGGCCAAGAGGCTGCCAGATTAGCACACACCCAAGATCTGTGTCAGCTGGAAGGGAAGGCACAACAAGGCAGCAGCTTCTAAGGGGCCTCCATGCAGTGTCTGCCTTCCTTACCCTCTGGGTGGGCTCCATTTCCAAGCATATTTTGGGACAGGGAAAACATCTCTTGCAATGGGGAAGGAAAAAAACATCACTCTCTTTGTCCTCAGAATGTAAATGAGATGGACTTGCAGTCTCATAATAGGAGACAAAGGGACATTAAAGAAATTTGAAAGGCAAGAGATTAAAGATTAATTTCCTTCTTGCACAAGGAAATTCCTATTTGCACACTAACCTGTGGGGCTCCTGGGAATAAAAGGCAAGGTCTTGGAAACATTAAAAAGCAGAGATTGGATGTATTTGAGGAAAGGAAGGTCAGTTTCATCTGAGTTACTTTTTCTACAACATTTCTTTTCTACTGGGAGAAATAAGATCTTCAAGGCATGAGGCAAACATCAAGAGGATTTCACTCTGGTCTAGGCTGATCTGTAAGTATCCACCAAGTTTTCTTGGCCATATTTGCTGGTGCCATCTGTCAGAGAGGGCATCCAAACTAGATACTTCCCTGGGCTGTCAGTCCTGGGTAGCAGTAATAGGAAGACTCTGGAATGTTTTTCCCTTCACCTGCTACTCTGAGACTATTGACACAGAAATGACACCAGAAGATAAAGTGATATCTCAGCAAATGGCTTCTGCTCCCCACAGGGAACAGAGAATTACAGTCTATCACACCTGGAGTAAAGACGAAATAAATTCAAGGCTTTGGCTAGAAGCAGCAATCCTGGGTGATATATGGGAGAAGGCAGGAGGAACTGGAGTGTGAGAGCAGGTGTCCTCCAGATGACAAGCCTGGGGGGTTTAGCTGGCAAACTTCAAGGGGATAACAAATACTTCAAGGCAGATAATGTTAGTGCCTCTTCAGGGGAAAAAGGATAGGATATCCCAGGTGAAGAAAGTGGCAAGGAGGTGATGATCAGAAGTTATTTATCAAAGTGTAACCTCACACTTCCCTGTCAGGGAGCCAGGGAATGGCTGACAGACTGCCAGGTGAGGCATTTGGCCCCTTGTGGTTTTTAAAAAGTTTTTAGCAAGACATTATCTCATAAAATCTGCTGTCTGAAAGGTCTGTCAGTCCTCTACAGAGTGTAGGTGACAGCTTTACCTGCTTCCTAAGTGTCCCCTGTCCAGATGTCCTCATCTAGGCTCTCCTTCCAAGATTCTGCAGGAGGTCTCTGTTCAACAGCAGCTGCACTGAATTTGTAAAGTGTGAATTTGGGGTACCAGAGTTTAATGCAGGGATGAGAGGACTGCAGAGGTTTGCTGTCTGCAAGCAATGTACCCTGAAAATTTACTGTGAGATGGGCAGGATTTTCTCTGGGAAATAACACCCCTAATTGTTTTGAAATTACTCTCCTCCTTTGGTGAAAACAAAGAAAATGTCTCTCCCTGAGGATTCCCAAACTGTTGCTGTCTCTGAACATTGCAAACTGTGTAGTCAGAGCTGGGTGACAGCACAGTGGTGCCACTCACTGCAGTGGATTGCAAACACAGCAGGGCTTTGTGAGCCCAGGTCTATCCCTGATATTTCCCTGTACACCCCAAGGCTGCCTCAGTGCTGTTCCTACAAACCAACAGCCACCTCTGCTCTGCTCATTTAGGGCACCCACCTGTCCCAGCCAGATCAGAGCCAGGCTGAGCTCCCTGGTACAGGCAGGGAAGTTTTGCCTGACTTTTCTCTCTGCTTCTCCCATTCGTGGCACTTTGCAGGAGGGAAGCACTGACTGTGGTCTCTGCAGCAAGGGGTTTCCCTGCAGCATGACATCATGCACAGAGCTCCCCTGGCTCAGGGACAGGGCTGATTTCTTCTGGTAGAGTAAACCTGGCTGCCGAGAGAAGGCAAAGCTGCTGATCCTTCACTCCAGCACAGCACCCCCAGCACAGCCCCCAGCCACAGAGCAGCTCCTTCCAGGCTGGTTTCCACTCCAACCTGACAAATCACCCACAGATGGCTGAGCACTGCTGACTTTCTCTGCTCAAAGGTGGCCATGGTTTCCAGCTTTCCTGACCTCCCTGCTCCTTTCTAGCTCAGTCATTCTGTGGGATATTTTTTTTTTTTTTGCACATTCCATGTACTTTTTAGGAACTTACAACTGACATTGGCTCATGCTGCTGGTCTGTTTGCCCCTGAGCATTGTCTGTATTTAAAGTATGCTAAAAATCACCTGTGCTTTGCTGTAGGAGACCATGTGAAGAGAGAGTTGGAGAATCTGAATCAGCCCCCTGAGCTGTTTAACTCTGAGAGGGGTAAGATCAGAGGATATTTAATTACGTTCCTAATTACAGCAGGTATTAACTGCAATAAAATCACCTGTGTTGGGATCCCAGAGCAATGTGAGCTGGAGATTTTGGAGATATGCATTGCATAGATACACACAATTATTCCTTTGGCTTGATCCCAACTGCAGGAAAAGTGAACTGCACTATCATTGACTGAAGATTTAACTCTAATGTGTCATTTATTCTTTCCACAATAAAAGCAATGTAAAGAAATCACACATGGGTACAGAGGGGTTAAATACCATCAAGACCCACTGTACTTCAATCCTAAAGTAAAATCAAAATAATAAAAAAAATGGGATCACTATTGGAAAGCCCATATCTTGCTTGAAGAAAAAACACCTTATCTCTCTTTTCTGCATCTCTTCTAAAAATACAGCCCTGCTGAGGGAAACAGAGATTGTTTCTTCCACATGATTCTGATTAAGAGCCCAGAAATTGGGGAATCTATTAGAAATCAGGGGAATGATTTTGAATGTTTAAAAAAATCAATCTGTTTTCTACTCCTTGCTTGTTTGTTTCATCAGGCTGATAAAGTAGGAAAAAGCATCAAAAAAGAGACTGGTTTTCTATGAAAAAAAGAGGTGCTAATAATGATTTTTCTTTACAAAAGTAATATTTTTCTTGAAAAGTTGGCTGGTTTTCCCTGATTCAGTGATCTGTAGTGGCTTCAGTAATTTTCAGCACAAATGGGCAAAGGCAAACATTTGCTTCTTCAACATTTCTAATTTGTCCAGAACAGGTCCCTTTTCTTTTGAGAATAAAATTTTTGGATGAACATTCTTTGACCAGAGGGAAGGAACACGTTTTTCAAAGAGAGATGGGGAGTTTCTCTTTTCCATGAACCCATTGGCTTAACTGGGTGGTACAAAGGGACTCTCCAGCTGGACCCAGCTCTGCTGGGACATTTGCAGCGGATGTGAAACCCTGAAATTCAAACTGATGCTGAAGTTTAGACAAAGCTTCCTGACAGTAACATTTCTGGGGCTGAAGGACAGCATCTTGAGGGGACAGACAGAAACCTCATCAGCAGAGCTGCTGAAAATCAAATTGCTGTTAGTAACCTGTAAGTGTGAACCTGCTCTGGCTGTACCTCTGAGCCAGAAGTTTTAAGAGACCTTTGTCTTTAACCCTTCTATGACATAAAGATGGAACAGACACCACAGCATGGCAGGAGGGGGTCAGTGCTGCTGTTGGCTTCCAACTTGCACAGGGTGTGAGGAGCAGCTTGTTCTCTACATCAGCCCAGTGGCAGGTAGATTAAACATCAGGTGGTACCTGGCTGCTGAAAAGAGCATCCAAATGCCACCCAGCATTAAGGGGATAAGGCCAAGGCTGCCAGGAGATGTTAAATCCAGGGAACTTTATCTGTCTGTGTGTTTCTCTTGAGTCATTGTTGCTTTTGCAGTGGAGGAGCCCTTCACTGCAGGCAGAGCAGAGTGCTGCAAGCCTCGGGGAGGGCTGAGGCTGATGAAATATAGATGGGAGCCTGGCAGGCTCCTTGGGCTGGGTAAATACATGCACAGTAATTGACTCCATCTGAAAGCAAGAAATGCTCTGCAGAAGTGTTCAAAATCAGCTTGTTTAAGTGTGATATGCATATTTGACTCAGCAATCACTGAGGAAAAAAGAAAGAAAACCTCTGTGATGAGTAACTGAGTAGTAACTAACAGGTAACTCCATTTTCAACCTTTCTCCATTTTTACTCCACCTGTTTTCCATCATCCACTCAGGAGATGCTATCTCTGATGTCCTATAGAAGAAGAATCTGATAAAAGCAGATGCAGCACAGGCACAATATCCCAATCCAAACTACTTACAGTCTCCAGAACACTCCCAAAGAAAACATCTGCCTACCTGGAACCAGCAGGAAATGGAGCTGCTGATGCACAGATCATGCCATGGCCACTGCCACAATGAACATTTGGTTACAGCTCTCTTCCAGCTGCAAGGACAGGAATTCCCACTGGGATGCCCTGAGCTCATGCAAACCTGTGAAATTACTAAAGGCTCTGATTGAGGGTCCTGCCTGTCCTTTCTATATCAGCTGGATCCTGGGAGATCTCTGCCTTTATGTGTTTTAACGACACATGACTGGTCAGAACAAGCCACTGCTTCTGCAATCACAGTAAATGAATTATTTCTAGGCACCTCTCAGGAGCCTCTCGTGTTTAACTGGATCTCCCTCACTTGGAGCAAGCAAGATTTCCCCTTCCTAGTGAGAAGTTGAAACCTGAATGACCATGCCTGTCAAGGCAAGGCACAAGTCCAGACATGAGCAAGCAGGGCCAGATGGATGTGAAATGCAGCCATGTAGGAAGATTCTGGACTGAACTCTCATGTAGATTGAACCTCATGATGGAGTCTCACAGCAGAAACAGCAACAGCATCTCCTGCTCAAACAGGAATTTGAAACATTTCAAAACAGATATTGAAAATTATTTTTGCTAACAGCAGGGATGAAATTCATCCCAAACCCACTCAGCTCCGAGATGCGTCTGTGGACAAATTAGTAATGCCTAGTATCCTATATCTGCCCACTAATTAACTCAGCAGCCGCTGCCAGAGTTAATCAGGGAAGCAGCTCCATCATCCCCAGTACCCCCACAGGGCAGGGATCCACCAGCTGCCACCTCCCACGTGCTGGAAAGGCAGGGCAAGGAGCTGCTGGTTTTGCTGCTGTTAAAGGCCACTGAAGCTCCTGCCAGCTCCCGTGGTTCTGTACACCCAGGGGCATCCCTGGGTGTTTGTGGATATCTGTGGATGTCCCTGAGCTCCACCACACCACCACTCCTGCAGCCAAGGAGCTTTTTCCATCCAGGGAAGATCCCTCCATACAGAGTTCCTCCCACACACTTTACACTGATAGAAAGGAGGGATTAAAGGAGGAAACTAAACGAGAGCTACACTTATTAATTGGAAAAATACAAAGGTTTCTTCTATAATTCAAGTGCCACGGACTCTGCTGGAGCCTTGTCCCAGAACTCTTGGGCTGCTGCCTTCCCAAAGCACCTCAAGAGGAAAATCCTAATTCAGGGAGATGTACAGGAGATCAAGACCCCTGGGGAGGGTCTGTTCTGAGCTGAACTATTTACCTATTTACCTGGGGGGCTTAATTCCGTCCTGGGGGTTTGGCAGGCTGGGTATTCCTTCCCATTTGAGGGAAAAGTTGTGTAGCACAAATGTAACAGACTTCATTTGCTTCCTTACTTGCCGTGCATTTCTGCTGAGCCACAGGGGCTCAGATGCTGTGAGCCTGCCAAAACCATGGTATTATTTCATAGCACATCGGAGGGAAAAACCCCTCAACAATAGTTAATTAAATAATTACAATGAGGTTCTGCATTTTTCAGTGCACTGTTGGGAGATGGAAATTCTGGATGTTTTTGTAATCAAATGGCTTATCTAAATCTAGTAGGAATTCAAAACTGTTTTAGAATTTGATTTTTAAATGTCAAAAGAAATATTTTCTTTTGGAAATCTTCCAGCTGGAATATTTCCCAGTGCAAAAACTTTTCTTATAATTATGAAAAAAATAATTGAAATTGAAGAGCTCTGAAAGAATGAAAAAGATGCCAAAATGATAGCAAATGACTTTCACTATGAACACACATCCCATTTTAATAGCAATCTTGATTTTTAATTTGATTTCAATTATGTTATGGACCACAACCTTAGGGCTGCAGATTAATCCAGATTTGCTCAGATGAGAACCCATCCATCAGCCCTGCTGTGACTATGTTCTTCTAATCAGATGCAATTAACAACTGTCATGAAACACTAAAAAACCACTTACAAACTGCTTTATGACTCCCATAAACTGAACTGATTAATGCAATTTTTGAAATCAAGTTTCAATTAGGTCCAAAGAATAATGAAAACTCAGATTCTGCTGTGCACATATCACTGTGGTCTGAGCAAGGAAGATAAATATCTCTTTTTTCCTTATCATTGGGGGAAAAAAGTGCTGCTAAATGCCTTGTTATGTGTAGCAAATCTTGGCCAGTTCACTCAGGCTGTAAGTAAGCAAAGCTTTGCTGGCATGTTTACTCACAGGCTTTTCTAGACTTCTCTCCCATGGGATGCAACCATCAAACTCTAGAAATATTTCATAAAATTATGACAAAATTTGACTTAATTTATAGATAAAACTACCAGAAATCAGTGCTCAGTGATGATTATGTATTCAAAGAATGCAGTCCAGTGCAAGGGCTAAATTCCCCCTGCAGGAAGGATGGAAATCCTGTCTCTCCTTCCTCTGTATGAACCTCCACATGACCCAGAGGGACCAGCAGCTCTTTACCCATCCTGTCCTGTTCCTCCAGGCTGGATGGCTCCCTGCCTGCTGGGTGGCCTGGTGCTTTCAGGACAGATTATCCCACATCTCTGCAGCTTACTGCAGCATTTTAATCAAGTTGATATCTTTTCTCTGTTTATACTTACACTAATGAGATCAGAGACATTTTCCCAAAGTTTTCCTTTAATCACAGGATAGATTTGCATGCCTGTTTTGGACACTCAGACAATGAAGGTAGTTCTCCTGCTGAAATGTGTCTTTTCTGACAGCATCAAGTGACAAAATGTCTCAGGCCAAGCAGTGCTGCTGTGACACTCCCTGCAGTCACAGCCCACAGATCAACCCTCCCTGTCAATCTCTCACACTTTTGGCCCCTACCTCTAATCCCAGCTCTCCTCCTGCCTCTGCCTTTGTCCTATAACTCATCACAAATCTCTCTGCCAGCACTTCCACCATCACTGTCTGTCCCAGGGTTTGGGGGTGAGTGGGAGCTGATCCTGGAGCTGCTGTGTGCTCACACAGACCTCAGGTGCTGGCTCCCATCACTACCAGCCTTGGAGCACCTGCAACAGCCTCTGAATGCCACGAGGTCTCTGACAACTCAGCCTGACCCCTATCTGCAATCCCCACCTCCCTGAGCACTCCCATACCTTGGCTCTGAAAATGAGGAGCCCAAACCCACGTTCTGATGGTGGCTTTTCATTGAAACCCACAAAGCTATTTTGGGTCTGTTTGTATGGTATGGCCAGATGTATTCAAACAGAGACTAGTTTCACCAGCACAAACTTGTCCTCACATAACTTCATTTTCATCCAGACAGAAGCTTTTCAAGCAACAGCAACGAAACCTTTTCAATATTTAATCAGCTGCATGGCCTGGAACAGCAGGGACCAGCAGCAGCTGCCTGGCACAGAGAGGGAGAGGGGGGATGAGGGCTCTCACCCTCACCAAGCCTCTCTCCATCCTGAGAACTTGCCTCCTCCACAAATTTGCTCTGGAGAAAGCCAAATGTGAGCCCTGCTTCAGCCTTCTGCTCTAGCTGTGACAGCTTTCAAACAGCATGGCTTTGAAATACCTTATTTTTCATTCTTCCCTTCCAAATTCCCTGATGCTTCTCAGGTGTAAATCTTCCTTCCTTTCCTACTGATGGCTGGGAAATTGCTGTGCTCAGCACCCTGTAATTGTGAGTCAGCAGGACTTGAGCTCTCTCCCATTTCTTTAAAGCAGGCAGGGTGTAAACTTTGGCTATAGAGGAGGCTTTGCAAAATTTGCAGGGTGTGTGTGGATGGATAAAATTAGGCTTTTCCTAATCTTTCCTCATTCCCTTAGTGCTTCTCCTGTGTGTGTCAGAGGGATTACAGGAGCTGAAAGGACATCATCTGTCGTGGGCTGCCTCTGCAGCATTCAGCCCAGACTCTGTTGGCAGCCCCATGCTTGAGGAGGAGAGCTTGGAAATAAAGCCCTAAGGAGAAACCCCAAAGTGACCTGCTGTAGTCATGCCTGACTTTCCAAAATCATGTCACAACACCAAATGTTTCTGGTCAGAAATGGTTTATGAATGTTTCCTACCAGAGCCCCTGATCTCTGCAAGATCCCAGCACCCAGCAAGGCTCTGGTTTGTCCCTCCTGCTGCTGGGCACCCTGGGCTGGAGGTGTCTGTGCTGCCCAGCACCCCCAGGCACTAATCCAGGCATGGCCAGAGCACAGCAGCACTCTCTGATGGTTTGCACTGTCTCAGCTCCTAATAACAAAGGATCCTCTCTTGCTAGAATTATAAAATAGATACTAATAACCAACCCTAAACACCCTTATCTAAAAGAAGAAGAAAGAAAAAAAAAGCACCAAAAGCATATCCAATTAGTGATAAATAATAAGTACAAGATTAATTAAAATCACTCTTAATTCCCATCCTCTGGCTCTGAGAATGCAAAAGGCATTTCCCATCTCCTCAAGGGTGTCCCAATGCCTGGGCATCACCACAGTCCCCAGAGGGCCAGTGACTGGCAGTGGGAACAGCAGGATTTATCACACATGTGCTGCCCCTGGAGATGGGCTCTCTGCTCCTTCCATGGTCACAGCCTGCTTGGCTCACCAGGGAGGCTCAGCCTGCACCAAGCCCAGCAATTCTGGGGCTGAATTGCAAGTGAAAAGACTCCTCAATACCAGCAAGTCTGACTTTTTCAACAGCATCTACACATCAGGAGAAGAAACCACTGGGATTTCTTAATCTGGGTCTACGAATAAATCATTTAACACCTCATTTACACATGCTTATAATTAATGCACTCTAGATTGCTGCAATGAAACAGTCCTGATAAAACGTCCGAAATGCACTGGGCTGCAAGTGCATTGGTTTGGGAGTGTAGAAGAACAAATGAACCGCCCAAGAAATGGCTGATCCCACTGGCTCCCACTCTCACTTTCAGTGGAAGCAGATGAGAGGAATTTGGGACAGATTTCCTGCTTTGTAGTGTGCTGAAAGCACTTGAGAACCAGTTGCCATTTTGTAAAAAGCCCACACCTCTTGTGGCCACAAATCTTCTCCTGCTTCCCATCCATCAGGTCAGAGAGAGCCCTGGACTTTGTGTACAGAGCAGAATTATCACTTTTTGCTTTGCTGCATTATGAGGTGCCATATCTCTCATAGTAGCCCATCTATCTCTTATTCTGGTGTAAGTCCAGAGAAATTTAACTTATTTTACTGGATTTACAGCCCTGAGAATGACATCAGGATCCACCCACCCAGGATGGTTTATAAATCTAAAAGAACCTTTATCCATCTGTGCAACACACCCTCTGTGCCAAGTACAGCTGGAGAAGAATTTTGCAGGCTTCCATTCTTGTCCCCCAAATGCTCAATCATCCTCCAGGAGGCATCAAATCTAATCTGCCTCCAACCTGATTCCCCAGATGTGGTACTCCCCTGGGGAGTGTGACTCACAGGAGTGCAGGACAAGGTGTAACCGGGCTTGATGGAGGACTATGACTGCTTAAAAAACTGCAACATAAATGAGGTTCCTCAAAGAAGTCACCACCACCTCCTCTACAGGGTCTCCTCTGAGTGTCAATGCAGAGAAGAGACACCAGGAGAGTCCTGCATGCCTGAGAAGGGCTTGGATATAAGTTCAGGAGGTCAGGAACCTGTAAGCTGCCATAATTACAGCAGTTAATCTGCAGCAGCCTGACCACCTGCCACAGAGGGCACGAGAAGTGCCCCTTGGAGGAGGCAGGATTTTCCCTGCTGCCAGGAGGGATGTGGTGGGAGCAACCCCTGAGACACCACTTGTGTCCTGATTTTACCACTGCAGTTCACCTGCAGAGAGCAGGAGGGGTGTGAAGCCCATCTGCACAAGCAGACTGGCTCCCATAGCACTTTCCCCAGGGTGAAAAGCATCCTGCAGGGATCTCTTCACATGTCACATTTTACAGAACACCCCACAGGGATTCTCTCCAGGCCAGGACTGCAAAGTCCCCATGCTGCAGTGCTGCTCAGAGGACACCATGCCTTACTCCCAGCCAAGGAGGCAGCTGCTGTGCTGGGAACCAGGGCTTGGACAAATCCATCCATCACCTATCTCAGGGCTGCTGAATTCCAGCTTCCTGCAAACTCATCTTCCACAAGAGCTGCTGTGAAGCCCAGCAAAACACCGAGTTTGACTGGAAACACTCAATCAGTGAGAGCTGAGCCCTCACAGTCTGGCAGCATCTCCTGGAGGAGCCTGCTCAGCATCAGACCTGACACAGTCCCCATGCCAAGAGGCAGCTTGGAGCTGTACCTGGCTTCTCCCAGTTAATTCTGATGTTGCCTGGGTCTTGGATTTCAGAAGTCAGCAGCCCTACTGTCTCCTCCACATCACAACTTTGTAGATCTCAGTGGCATCCCTATCTGCAGCTATATCTCCAGGTCTGACACACAAAGGTGAGCAGAAACATCTCTGAAAACCTGTAGCCCCTCCAACTTTAATGAGAGAGATTAGAATACCTACAGTGCTCTCACATTTCAACCTCCTCCAAGCAAGAGAAGCTGCAATTTCTTCTCCCTCCCTGGCATTAGGGCAGTCAAGAACATGTCCAGAGGAGTTGTCACCTTAGATATTGGAGACTCTCTAACATCTATTTGTAAAGATTACCTGGGACAGTATTAGAAAAAGAGAAGGATTGTCCTCAGAGTGGTCTGAGATCCCCAGCTCCATTTCTCTGACTAAAATATCATTCATAAGAGGTTCTTCCCTCAGTTTTAACCCAGCTCCTCTTTCAAATTCAGCACAGCCAAGGGAATCTGCCAAGCCACCTCAATCAATCCCACCTTCCTTCTCCACCAACACCAGTGAGTTTCCTTTGCCATAACCTTGCTCACTAAGTCGTGACTGCAGGGGAAGAGCAAACAGGCTGAGCAGATGGGCTGAGGGAGGAAGGCCTCGTTCCAAACGCAAATAGCTGGTGGTAATTTAGCAGATGTGGTAAGAAAAATCTGGGGACACAAGCATGAGGTGACAGGATTCCAATTTCAATCAAATAACGTGGAAGTCTCCCTGGCACGGAAAGGTTTAATCTTCCATCTTCTTGATTGCCTTGTCTTGAAGAGAGGATGACTGATGCCAGGTGCCATCACAGGAATTATCTGGAGTATTCTTCATTTAAGATTCTTTATGACTCCCTGCCCTCACCAAATGGATTTTTTTTCGCAAGGGAAATCCATCCTTTATAACCCAAATGTCCATAAGAAAAGACTAAAATTCAATTAAAGTAATAACATTCATTAATTCTCTACCACATTCCATTCTGTTTCTATCCAGAGACAGACTTTAGGATCAGTCCTTCACTTCCCCATTATCAAATCAGGATGGCTCAGGAAATTTGGAACATTATAAACATCTCTATATCCAGCATATTGTAATATTCATTTGGCTCTAGAATTTCATCTTGGCAGAAGCACCAAAGTTATCACAGATGGGTATGAGGCTTTTTTCTTTATAAATATTACAGAGCCATTAATTAAACAGGGGAAATTAACTGTGCCAGGCAGCACTGCAGAGGGACAGGAAAGCACAGTCACCATTGGCCAGCATCTCAGACAGAATGTGGGACAAGTGCACACAACACCAAACTGACAGCAGAGATACTCTGGCATCAACATTACTGCAGGCTTTAGAAGAAAATTCAATAAGAAAAATAATTTATAGACATTACTGGTGTTCAGAAGCAATGTTCCAGGACACATGAAAGATTTTCAATCTTTTGAAACAAACCATGATGTTTTGGTTAAAGGACACAAAAGCTGTCCTCTCTGAGATGATTTCCTCACATTATCAACCCCCCAAAGACAACAAATTGGGCAATTCCTGCACCTGCACTCTTTCCTTCTTGCCCTGTGCTGGGATTTAGTCACACAAAGCCCCTTCCAGCTCCCCAAGCTCTCTTCACCCCCTGCTCACCACACAGATTTGGTCAAAGGGTTGTTCCCCTGAAACACGCTTGAAACCAAACTCCAAGTCAAAACCTGCTGCTGAAGAGAGAAGGATCTTTTTCTTTAAATTTAATATAACTTGAAACGTCTAGGTTGCTCTAAAATAATCACAAACCCCAAAGTGACTTACTCTCAGTGCCACAGCATCTAACATCAAAGAGTAGGAAATGTGTGAGTTTTTAGCAAGTGGAGGTTTCTGCATAAATACATCATGAGAGGAATATTTTTATAATCAAGTCATCTCTGAAATGTTCTCCAGAACTAGTTCTAATTCTGCTTGTCATAAATAAATCTAGAACAAAATGTTTTGATATCCCCAAATTCTGCACCATTTTTTGGGGGAAGCACAGGTCTGTTGAGAAGGTCATATCTTTGAACCTGATAGAAAAATTGCCAAAGCTCACCCACAACATTTCTCCTCTGTTTTTTGTTATGTACAGACCTTTGCAGATTCAATACAGCCAGATTGCAAAGGCTGCTCTTAGGTTTATTATTCCCTGATCCTCTTTAAACAAGGGCCCTAAATTCATCCCTGGTATAAAAGCTCTGCTGTCACTCGACTAAGATGCAGGACACCTATTTTGAGAATCCTGTGAGACACTGACTTGCAAACCTCTCATTTGGAATAATCCCATGTCCAGGACATCAGACAGCTCATAGTCCCAACAGAGTGTCCAGTGAGACCCTCTTCCTCCCAAACATCTTTATCTGCACCTCTCTCTATATCAGCTGCTGGCAGGACCTGGGGGACTGGCTTCAGTGAAAAATGCAGTTAGACTTTAGGATGGAGATAGTTCATCAGCTAGGAAAGTTGAGAGGCTTTATGCATGAACTCAGGGGCAGGAATTTATGAATGACTTCCCACAACTCCGATAATAACAAGCACAGGGCAGTTAAAAGCAGCATTCAGGTAGGAGCTCACATAGGACTACATGGAAAATATCAGACCAAGCTGGAAATCACAAAGGAAAAAAGATACAGGGTGGGCAATGGATCTGCCTGTGAGTGAGAGCTGGTCCGACTGCCCAGGCTCACACATTGATCTGCTTGATTCCCAGCCTCTCACTTAACAGTAAATTATTTGCTTTGATGAGCACTGACCCCTGGAAAAGCTTCACTACAAGTCAAATGAGCTTCACTGTTGTTTTTTTTTTTTTTTTCCCCGTCTCTTTTTAGCTCCCTCCTTTTGCTTTTCTACCCCTTTAAGCCCTAATTCTTCTGCACCTGCATTGACTGCCCAGAACAGGACCAAAGAGAGAAAAGCATCATTGCTTACCAGAACTAGGAAATCTCTCACCACATCCATTCACCAGCCATTTCCCCTCTGCCTAGCCCGCAGAGCTGCTCCTGAAGGGTTTGCCCCTTTCTGCTGGGATGTCACAAGCCGGAGATTAGAAGTAAATGCTCCGCGAGCCAAGCCGATCATCCCGCTGCCAGCACATCCAGGTACTGAGGCAGGAGCTATGGAAAAGTCCCTCAGCCAGCAGAGAACACCAGCGCAGGCACACACACACCCCCAGCCACGGAGCAAGGGGAGGGAAGGGAAGGGAGGAGGGAGAGCAGATGGGAGGGGGTGGCTTGGGGAAACCAGGCAGCGGGCGATGCTAACATGACAGATGTGTTGACTTTAAGTTAAACAGGAAATTGAGGATGTTCCACGACGCAGGAGGAAAGACATTAGCTCACATTAAAGGCAAAGACTTTCCATGGTCTTTCCCTTCTTTGCTTTCTCTCTTTCACCCAGGCTTTCTCCAGTGATTTCTAGCTCTGGCTTTCCAGGCAGAAACAAGGCATGGCTGATACTGACTCTGTCTGTGTGTCTGGGCAAGGCAGGAGCTGCAGGTTCAGCCATAGAATTCCCCATCCTAGCAGTGAGTTGGGAGACTGTTCTTTTATTCCCTCTTCAACTCAGGCTCCCCTGACATTATTTAAACAGCATCCTCTAGACGATATGAGTAAAAGAGAGAATGCTGAACAGCAGAACAAGGCTTTCAATTTGTCCCAGTTCTGGGCAGGGGAAAACACAGGGTCTAAATCCTGATTTAGTTTATGTAGGATAAGCAGCAGAGAGTGGAATAAATTTATTTAAATGCAGGGGGAAAAAAAGTGTCTTGGTGCATTCAACTTCCCTATGAATAAACCTGATTTTTCCACAGTCCACAAGGATGACCAGACTGAGTCTGGGGGATAAGAGCTGTACTGTGAGGGTCCACAGGTCCCTCAGGGGGGGAATGTAACAGTTACAGGGGGATGTAACTCCAGGGCAAGGTGGCTACATGTCTAGGCAGCAGTAAAATGTGAAGAGAATTGGGGAAAAAAAGTTAGTTACAGCCTGGAAAACCAAGTGAAGGAAGGCAAACCCTACTGGCTTAGAGCTAGACCACAGCTTCTAGAGATTAGGGGAGGAAGAGAGTGACCCCACCATAAACCCATGGGCAGATCAGCTAGGACACAAGGACTCTATTCCTGTTTCATGAACTGGTCCTCTGCTGGCTTTTTCCACTGCCTTTGGCACAAGGAGGAAGAGTCCCCTTGCCATCCTTGCAGAGCTGGTTGTCAGCCACAGCCCAGCCTGCACAGTTGAGCCTTTTTCCTTCACCTCCCCACCAAAGCTTTATCCCAAGACCCCCATGTAGAGGGTCAGGAATATCTCTTCTGTGGCATGAATGAGCCCTCAGGGTGAGATTAGTAACAGGACTCCTTTTTTTTCTAGCAGCTGTGCATTAGGTAAATAACAGAAATCTGCTATGGGCACTTGCTCCATAATGGAGTGAAATATTCAGGTTTTGGTGCAATCTAACCTGCCTCCCTGTTTGCATCCCATTCTTCCCCACCCCCTCCCTGTCCCTGAGCTGTGCTCTTGGCCTCCCTTCAACATTTTAATGGAGTATTGACAGTGATCCATTCGCACTCCCAACAGATGAACCTGACTTGCATCCCCAGAGCTGCATTTGCTGAGCCAGCCCAAGCAGGTGGGTTTGGAGCACCTCCTCGGATGGATCAGCTGCACTTCCAAAACCATCCCCTTTCCTGGTTAGAGGAACAGCTTGGAAAAGTCTAGCAAGGATATTACACTTTGGAAAACTGCTGCCTCGGGTCTCTTGTCCCTCCTCCTACCTGCTGCCACACTCCCTGTCTCTGCAATTATTTATAAAGCCCCGTGTTCTTTCCTAACTGGGATGTTCCCTTTTGCCTTGCACGTCACTCTGTGTCTGGGCCCCTGGTGACCTCTTGGAGTGCTTGGCAAGGCTGGCAGCAGCCAAATGAGTCATCAGCAACCTGCTGGCATCTCCCTCCCTCCAGCCATGGCCCCCCTGGCCCCACCGAGCCTGGCTGCAGCCGGAGAGGCCTGGGGGAGTTTAAAGCTGTCTAATCCCCTGGATAATTCATGAAAAGAGGATTACCCATTCTGTGCAGAGCCCTTAACCTAAATAGAAACCAGCCTTCCCCTTGCATTGCAGCTCCCGTAGCATGGAGGTGCTTTCCCTGCACTGCTTCCCCATCCCATCTTAGGGGTTAACTCTGCTCTTGCTTAAATCTGGGACAACCTGGTTCTAACCCATGGAGCTACAGTGAAACAAAACCAGGGTTTGGAAAGCAGAGGTGAGACTGTGTTCTGTAAACAGCAGCAGGATCAATGCAGACTCATTCCCAGATCCATGTTCTCTTCCTAATAAATGGTAAACTCCTTTGTGGGGTCCTGCCCCAGGACCTGAGCTCTGGCTCACGAGGAGCTGGTTTATCCCTGCTGCCAGAGGATACAGCCAGAAAGACGGTGAAAAGGGAATAGCTAACATGTTACCTTTCCTGCATTCAGAGATGGAGGGATAAACTGATGCAGGAGGAATTCCTGATGGATTCAGCAGCTTCCTGGGAGACCAGAGCAAGCCTCACCTCTCTCCTCATTTTCCTGAGCGTGTCTCCTCACCTGCCTCTCATTTTCCTGCTCTCCTCTTCCCCAGATGGTGAAATGAGGTCTGACCCAGCCACCACAGGCTCCCGTTTCCTACAATGCCTTTTTTTTTTTTTTTTGGGCAGTTTAAGTCCTCATGGGACTTTAGTCACTGTAACATTAAAGCATTCATTATCACAGGAGTAATTCCATAATCTCTTCAGAAGAGAACAATTTCAGAGGTTCAGCTGGAAAATCAATTTACCAGCTTGACAATGCAGGAAGGGGATTTTCAAGGCTGGCTTTGGCTTCCCCAGCAGGACTGTTATCAACCCTGGGACTAGGTGGCCAGGAAGAGGCCACCCACAGCAGCTCTGAGGGGAGGTGGCAGGACCTGGGGCTGTCATTTGGCTCAGGCAAGGAAGGGAGCTGTGGCAGGATGAGCCTCAAAACCAGACATGTCTCACCAGTTTTTGCCCAACAGTGTGCTGTACAGGTGGGACAGCATCACCATGGGTCATGGGCGATTTTCCTGCCTTTTTCATCTCTCATACTTCATTTCACCAAAGCAGTGCTCCCAGCTTAGAGCATGAAAGGGATGCATCTCAAGCATCCTGCCTTTTCCCTGCAGTTACAGGCCAAACTAGACCCCTGCACCTCCTGTACCAAGTACCTGCCCATGTGCTCTTCCTCTCCTCATGGAATTTTTCACACTTTGACTGTGCTGACAGAAGCTGGGGCACACACCCTGCCTGCAGGCACACAGCCACACTGGCAGAAATCATCTGCAGGTGCAAGGCTTACTTTAGGGAAGCATCCAGCTCTGTGCTTGCAGGCTGGGGGCTGCCTCAGAACCTGAGTGGGCTTCCACCTCCAGCTCAGCTCCTTCAATCAGAAGTTGTCAGGTACCAGAGACTTTCATTTGAAGATGTTCCAGAACACAAATAGGTGCAAAAAGCTGCTTCATGGGCCAGACTTCTCTGAATTTGGCAAGCTGAAGTGGAAGGCTGTCTCCTGTCAGCTGCCTTCTGGTTTTGGCTTTGATGCTCCCAAAGAGTTCCCCAGCACCCACATTATGCAACTGCAAAGTTGTGTTAGGAAAACCCAAGGTGTCCTTGCAGATCTGATCTCCAGCTGAGTCCATCTAACAGTGGTGGACATGCTTTTGACAGCAGGGCCATGAGAAGGAGAAGGATCAGGAGTTATTTAGGACCTCTTGGAACTCTTGAGACTCAGAGCCCCACTGTGGGTGCTGCTACCTGTGGTAGCTCTCTTACAGTGAAGGGAGAATCCCCCTCCTCTTTCTGATGGAAAATGGCTTTTCTGTTGTGGATCAGAAGCCATGGATTCTGCCTCTGCTCCCACTCCTTCCCCCAGTTTGTCCTGTAGGAGTCTGACCATAGACATCTCACTGCATGAAGTGTTAGGGCCCTGTTCATTTAGGGCAGAGGCACTAAGGTGTATTCCCAAATGAGCAGCAGAGGCTGGGCTCAGTGCCTGGGGTGATCAGTGCAGAGCTGCTGTATGCCCAGCATCTGGCTAAGTAAACCAGAGAATTAACCCTTTTCCTCTCCTTTCCCCCAAATGATAACACCAGGGACACAGAGGAGACATGAAACAGCAGTTTTTATGCCATGTCAGACACTTGACTGTGCTCAGTCTACCAGAATCTTCTACTCTGACTCCTCATGGCAGGAGTCCCCCATAAGCTCTAGTGGGTGCTTACAAGTTTCCAATCTGAACACAGTCAGGAATCCCCCTCGGCACACGCAGAGCACTGCATGCTCCTCCCCTGAACATTATCACCATCAGGCTGTTACTCTTTCCTTTTTTCCTCAAGATGAGGTCATCCCTGACAAGCAATATCCTTGCAGGGCCACTTTTTACCCATTATTTTAATGGGATCTTGGTGTCATGGATCATATTGCTGCAGTTTGACACGTGTAATAAAATTTTCCCTTGAACAACACTTGTCCTACAAAACAAAAATAATCCCTGCAGAGATGTGTGCCTGGGTGTGTTGCAGGGTGTGCTGTGGGCATGCACACATGCACGGGAACTTGTCACCACAGCACCTGCATCCCACCACAGCACCTGCAGAGTGCCAGCCCTGCCAGCTCCCAGATCGCTGCTTTCTCTCCGTGGCTCCATTTCACCCTTCCCAAGAGGGGAGACTAGCTGCAGTTTTTACCTTTAGCTGCAGCTGGGCTCTCCTGGAGGGGAGGGCGGAGGGAGGACAGTGGCAGTGGGCGCAGGACAGCGCGGCTCGGTGGCACAGGCACAGCCCGGGCTGCCACCACGGCACGGTCCCGCACGGCTCCGTGCGGACACCACAGCCCCTGTCCCGGGCCAACAGCGTCTCCTGCTCCGTGCCAGCCCACCCGGCACGGAGCACGCACCAGGAGCGCTCCGGTCCCGACTGCTCCAGCCCGAGTTAAAACTCCACAGCGCAGCAGCTCCGAGCTCCGGGCAGGGAGCTCGGGCAGCAGAACGGGGCTGGTTTAAATCCTTCCCACCTGCCCCGACCCCTTCCATCCCTCCGCACTGACCCAGCCGCGACAGCTCCCTCCGGCCCATCCCAACTCAGCCACGCACTCCGCGCCCTTGCGCATCTCTTCCAGCGGCACCTTTTGTTTAAATTCTTTTCCCTGCCCAGCCCCGAGCCCCCCCGGGCTGCCGGCTGTCCCCGTGTCCCGTGGGGCACGGCAGCGCCTGTCCCTTACCGTATGCGGCGGCCGGGGCGGCGCGGCGCAGCGCGGCTCTGCGCTCGCATCTCCTCTAGCGCTGATGCAGTCCTGCCAGGAGCCGCATGCCAATGATGCAGCCCCGGGGATCCCAGCCCAGGAGCCCCAGCGGGTCCGACCTGCTTCCCTGCCCTCCCCAGCCCGGCTGCGGAGCGAGCGGGGAGGGAGCGTGCGGAGGCGAGGAGCTGCACAGCAGGCAGGGAGAGGGAGGCAATGCTTGTGTAATTTCATCACGGTAATAAAATCCAGCCCAGAGTCTAAGTGTTGCAGCTCTCTAGCAGAGTTTTTCATTACATGAGGGATTTTTTTTTTTTTTTTTTTTTTTTTTTTTTTTTTTTTTTGGTGTAATCGCTGACATACAGGAATGTTTCTAGCTGGAAGCAGAGGGGAATCCCAGCATGACTGGGCATCATTCATCTCTCCACTTCATATATTAGACCATTGCTACATTCGAGACCCCTCTCCCCGGGATGGCTAGGGAATGGGGCATATTTCAGACAAAATCCTGGGAAAAGCCTGTTCTGTTTAAAATTCCCTTGTGTTTATAATTTGCGAGCTCATTGCCAGAAGAGTAGCAGGAAATATCCAACTGTCCATGCAATTTGGTGCTGGAAAGAGACCATGTGGACACAGCAGCATGGAACACAGTCTGCCCTGGAAATCCATCCCCAGCATTCTGTTATTAAAAGAGATAAGCAGTAACATGAGGAGGTGTCTTACTGAGGAGCAAAGCATGCAGTTCCTAAGAAAACCTTCCCAGTGCACATGGGGGACATGTCCACACCCATCTCTCCATGCAGAGGTGCCCAAATTAGTCCAGATAATGAGAGCAATATTTTCACTGACAGATTTTCATTGCTGCTTCTGCTAACCTAAAACTACAGAGCAGCATGGATCCACAGGCTTTTCAGAAACAAAACAGGGGCAGATTTACAGGGCAGCATGAATTCCTTGTACTTCAGCAAAGTGGAAGTGAAACCCCAGCTAGCCACCCTGCCTCTGTCAGCAAATGACAACTGGAAAGCTATTTTCCCACTCCGTGCCTCAGTTTCCCCACCTGTAAACCAGACTGGCACTACTGGCCCCTCCAGGCTGTATAAGCACTACAGATTGTCACTCCTTAGGCTTTTTCCAGGGTTCCTCCAGACACATATTCCACCTTTCCTCCCTGGCCTGTATATTATTGAACCCCCTCAGCTCACCTGATCTGAATCTCCAGCTCAGCTGTGCTTGTACTAGTTGACAGCATTCCAAATAGGCCCTGTAAATTCTCTGTTTATCTGATGGCTTGCTGATACAGTTCCTGTGCCTGCACTGGTGGCATTGCTGCCATACGGAAAACGCCGTAGGTGATTAATTCAGATCTTTTTTTTTTACACCCACTCAAAAAAATTGGAGCTCGAATCTGAGGTTCAGCTTTATTCTCCCTTGCACAGTACATTAGCTTAATTGCATTTTGTGTTTGGTACAGCGCACTGATCACTTTGATGTGGGAGCACTTCAGAAGTCAAATTATTACCAGAACTGCACATTACAGGCCAAGTATCAAGGCCTTGGCAAAGCTAAAAAGAGCCAGTCTATCACCATGCCACTGAGCACTGCTTGCTTGCCTGTCACTGCTTCTCTGAGTCCTCCAGCTCATTAATAGTTCAAATTCCTCTAATGACAGGAGCTCTGTTTGCAGGTGTCAGATCCATGCCTGGGTCATGCTCAGGAAGCACAGCACCCTTCATGCTGTGCTCTCCTGGAAAGGGCTTGGAGCAGTCCCAGCTCCATCCCAGGGGCTGTTGCAGGAAGGCTGCTCTGCCTCATGTCACCTTGCACTTGCAGGAGGGATTGGAAGAGAGGAGAGACATGGCAGGGACACTGGGGGCTTGTCTCCATCCCCCTGCATCTTCCTACTGTTTCCCATGCAGCAGAGATGTAATTCAGGTAAACCTGTATTAAACCTCACTGGAGAATGAACAGAGAGGGAGGCAATAAACCTGGGAGGTGTTCTTTGCCAAAGCACTGTGATTATCAGAGTTTCTAATTACCTCTGCACCCTCCTGTGCTCTCTCTGTTAATCACTGCTGCCCGTATCCAGGTTCCTCAGCCAGACAGAGCCATTTTCCGTGGTGCCATATGGTGCCAGCAGGGACCCTCGTGGGCTGCCTGACATGCAAGGCAGCAGGATGGGGAGGCCTAACATCTTTCTGTTCAAAAGAGCACATTAATGAAATCTGCAGCGATCCGACTGTCTCAGAGCCGCAAGGAGCAAATGGAAAACAAAGCAGAGCTGCAATGAGTAAGTAGCTGGCATGGAGATGGATACAATTATATAAGCTCTTATATCCCAGGGAAATAGGGGACTGTGCAAAGGCTGATCATAAAGGTGTATTAACCAACACAGGCAAAGAGAGCTTGATCTAACCCCATAAACTCACTGAGCACAGTGGAAAGCTCACAGATCTGCTGTGAAGCAGGGTGGGATGGGAGATCTGGCCAATCCATGTGAATAGAGCAGAGTCCCAGAGGCAAAATCAAGCCATTTTCCTCTTTTATCCCACCTCAGCAGTTTCTCTTTTGCCTCCTTCCATAAACACCAGGGGCCCTGGCACTGAGGTGCAGAGCTGGGCAAAGCAGGGTACCCTCCTTCAGCAGTGCTCAGATGCTGTGGGGAAGGTGTACAAAGCAAAACAAGAAGTCAAGTGGTGAAGGAGCAGCCCCTGGGATGGCTCACAGGCTGTGGAGTGAAAGGAAGGTAATTAAAGGGAAAGCAGGACTCTAAAAATACACAAACAATGCATATTTCATGGCTCTTTCAGAGCCATGGCTTACATGCCTGGGCACTTGCTGTGAGAGGCAGTCAATATCATGGTGCTATGCGACCAGGGGAGGGTCACTCAGGGCTTTTAGGGTGATTTTCAGGGTTTCCTCCACACACAGACACTCACACAGGCGTGGGGTGCACACACAGCACTCTCATATTCGAGCATCCCTCTCTCCTGCCCTGAGCCCTCCCGCACAATCTGCATGAGGAGCCCCAGCTGACCTGTCCTTGGAGGTGTCCATGTCCTAACAGGAGCAAGGAGGAACCAACTTTGACGTCTGTCAGGGCTTAAACAAGCCCGAGGGGTGAGGATTTGAGGCTGCAGGGCGGCGGCAGCAGGAGCTGGGCGGTGCCACCTCTCCAAGGTGTGCAGTGACAGCAGGCTGGTGGCTGCTGCTCCCCACTGGTGACAGCTGTCCAGCCAGAGACAGCCCTTGCCTCCCCCTCCCTCCACCACTTCTGCTAATGAAATTTCCTTACAAAAGCCAGAATCTGGCCTTAATAGAAGGGAAAGTCCCCGGCAATATTTGATTGCACCTTCAATTACACCTGATAAGCAGGATTAGTAATGCAGATAACAAATACAGTGTAAAGAGCTATGCAGGCATTAAGTCTAATTATTGGTATTGCTGCCTGATCACTGGCAGATATAGATAAAATGCATATGGAATCAATATGTATATGAATAAAATAGCTGACTGTCCTCTGTGCTGTGGGTTTGCTGTGAAGGGATTGTGTTGGCAAGACCCAAAAACAAATTAGGAGGAGAGAGCACACGGCAAAGGGCCAGAGCCACATCATGCCACATTGGCCCCTGCCAGAAAGGGACAGGGCTGCTGCCTGGTCTGGGGGAAAAGTCAGCTTGAAGTGGGGAAAAAAGGGTTTGACACAGAATACACTGCAGTGTGAAACCTGCAGTATTCAGGGTTTGGGTCTGTGAAAGGTTTCCACACCCCCAGTTCAGATGGGGCGTGTGGATACACACACACAGACCCCACTGGATGGGCCCTGCTGCTCAGTGCTGCTCAGGAGCACAGCCCCTTGCTGGCTGCTCTCACCCCTGCAGCACCAGCCTTGCCACCCACGTTACCAATGAGATGCATGAAAGGACAGATCATTTACTGAACATAGGAGAAATGGGGGAAACACCTCAATGCATTTCACATTTTCCTGCAAAATTCTGAGTTTTTCTAATTAAGACTCTGTTTCCACAAAGCATAATAGTACTTTTTTTCTTAAATTAGCCTGTTACTTTGTGCTTGACAGGAGATCCTGATTATCATGTCAACCCAAAGGGCTGCACAGCTCCTGGAAGACCAGGAAATCCCAGCACCAACTGTGCTTCTGAATGCTGCCCCCACTGCCTTCTCAGAGAGGTGGTTCAGGCTGCAAAACACAACCTGCATTTGTGCCCTCCGAGCCAAAGGGGCTCCTGAACTGTCTGAAACCCACATGACACCACTAATGCTGAGATTTCAGGGTGAAAGTGCAGTCACTGTGGCAATATCAACTTACCTGAGCTGGAAAGCTGAGCCGGAGAGGCTGTACCACACCAGGAAAACAAGAAATTAACATCATGGTAAACACTTTGCTGAAAACTATTTGTGGCATAAAAATTTCAGTTTTCCAAAGAGCCACTGCTCTTGAAAGGTGCCACTGGCACGTGCTGTGACAGGCCAGGGGATGTGATGTCAGCTGCCATCAGTCAGCAGCATCGTGGCCTGGGAGTGGACTAAATGCATTACCTAAGAGCTGCATCCTCCAGGTTCACCCTACATGTTACATTTTAATTTTTTTCTTGGTCCCCCTTTCCCTCTCTCTTTCTCTAATGTTTCTCTGCTAGATTGAAAATCCCAAGTACAAGCACAGTGAACCATTAAAGAGCAGCTCACACATCTCTTTTCTTCCCCTGTTTTCATCTTTCAAAATGAAGGAATATATTGTCAGGCTAACTCTGACTTTGCAGGGCTCTAATGAGTTAGTCAGAGTTTATTTATGTGAAAAGGATGAATGGTTCCCTACATGTTAATAGCACAATCATCAGCAAACCCCTCAGCATTAATATTTAATGTCCTTTGTTATGTACATGCCTGGCTGTTATTCAGAGAGGGCTGAGTCAAGAGAGCAGAAGCTGCTGGGAATTGAATAAGCATTATTTGTGGGATTTCTCTGAGTGGAAAATGGAAAATGGAAAATAGAAAAGACGTTGTTTTTATGTGTGGCAGCCCAACTGTCAAGAAACTGCATTTCTGGATAGTGTATAATACATGCAAGGAACTGCTGCAATGGAACTCTGTGGCTTTTTGCATTACCTGATTTCTTTAATGTCTAAGTATTAATTGTTAGGTTTATTAACCTTGCACATCCATAGCACAGTCTATCTCCTATCTTTTATCTAGATTTCCTGCAAGTTAGACAACAAAGTAAAATAAGGATGTGAATCCTACATCATTAGCACTTCTTCTTTTCGATATGCAGAGACAAATATATTAAGTCTATATATAATATTAAACAAATATTAATCTTAAATCTGTTCTTCCTCTGTACCCACTGTGATAGAGCTGCCAGTTCCAGATGGTTCCAACCTGCTCTCCTATACAGAACACATATCAGCAGGGTTTTTCCAGATAGCAGAGCTATGCCTGTTCTTCAATTTAAATTGCCCATAAATGCTCCACTAGCAAAACCTTTCCATATTTCCATGATTACTCTGTAACTATAGCAAATGGCCTAAGCCTGGTGTACAATACTCATTTCATCTGAGTGATTTTTCGGAACACTCTGATGGATGTGGGCATCTAAGGGATAAGAAAATGTGCTATATTGCATTACAGAGAAATTAAATACGAAGCTGTAATATCAGATGCAAAGGCTCAGGTTTCAGCTTTTTTTCTTACTCGTCTAGAAGAGCCTTTATTCTTGAAACTGTGCTTTCTGGGGAATTTCCTTGAGGGAAGCAGAGGGGCCTCTCCCTCCTTCAATAAAAGGTAGAGAAAAAAGCAGCTTTGGTATTTTCAAACAAAGTCACCTTAGCTGTTCACTGTCTTTGCTTCTCATCCTGTGCACAAGGGTGCTCGAAGCTGGATCAAAAGGGACTTTAGTGAGTTTAAAGTGCACAGGACAGAAGGCACCACAGCCAGGCTGCTTTCCAAAGGAAAGGGAAAGGGATGGGGAGATGTTTTCATAGAATGCAACTGGAAATCGTGTGGGAAAATAAATAATTGCTGATGATCCTAGAAACACTTCAGGTATTTGCACCACGGGGTTGTAACCTTGTGGTATCACCGAGGCTCGATGTGAGCTGGTCATTGTGCAGAAACTAGGTGTAAAAACGGAGAGAAAGGGGGACATTTCCCTGGGCAGAAGTGAAAGGGAGGAGGAGGGGAAGGGGGGAGAAGCATCGCTCTGAAAGAGCGGGGAGACACCGAGCAGCCAGCGCCTGCCAGGGGCCGCGCTGCAGCGCGGAGCCGCCCGCGGCAGGGGGCAGCAGGGAGCTGGACGGACGGACGGACGGACGGACGGACAGACGGACAGAGAGACAGTCAGACGGACAAACGGACGGATAGACGGACAAACGGACGGATGGACGGACGGATGGACAGGCGGACGGACAGGCGGACGGATGGACAGACGGACGGACGGACAGGCAGAGAGGCAGACGGACGGACAGACAGACGGAGAGACGGACGGACAGACGGACCGCCGGACGGACGGACAGGCAGAGAGGCAGACGGACGGACAGACAGACGGAGAGACGGACGGACAGACGGACCGCCGGACGGACGGACGGACAGACGGACGGACGGACAGACAGAGAGACGGACCGACGGACAGACAGACGGAGAGACGGACGGAGAGACGGACAGACAGACGGATGGATGGACAGACAGAGGGAGAGATGGACGGACGGACAGACGGACCGCTGGACGGACGGACAGACAGAGAGACGGACCGACGGACAGACAGACGGAGAGACGGACGAACGGGCGGACGGACAGACGGCCGGCCTATGCCGTGGCCAGGGCACCCAGAACTCCACACAGGCCTCGGGGAATTCGTCAGCCTCCTAACAACTCCTGTCTGCCAGCAAAAAGTTTAAAAAGTGTGCAGAGAGTAAATAAAGTCACAAAATCTGCAGAGCACTTGGTGGAAAGAGATGGGATGTGCAGCTGGCTGATGTCCTGGCAGCATCACACCATTGAGGCAGCAGACAGGCACAAGTGTTTATTTTTAATTATAGTAGTTATTTTATTCAGTAGTTATTTCAGTAGTTCTGTCCTAGCACCCAGGTGTCACAGTCCCCTGGGCTCACCCCTGAGGAGCTGCATTTGCCGTCACAAAGCTGCCTAGAGATCATCTGCAAGTGTGGGCCAGCAGATGAACTACTTCAAAGAAGAAAATGGAGATTTGCTTTCCTGCTTTCAGCCTGATTTTGGTATAATATCCATGCTCTATAATATCAATGTTACATACAAACAAACATAATGATGATACATCCATATGTGTGTCTGCATTCCTGTTACCTGCAGGTCCTTCAGGAAGTCAGAGATGCAATTCTGCATTTGCTCATCTCCAAAGCCCCACAATTTACTGACCTTTTCCCAGTTTTTTTTTCCTTCTCCTCAGGATCCAGCTGAATGCCAGTTGCACATGCATATGTGCCTCCTAACACGAATTTCCCTAGAAGGGATTAGATAGGGCCCCTATACAGCCCCCAGGGTAAAACAACAAGGCAACCCTCAAGCTTTTGTCTTTGTAATGTGTGTGATGGCTCTTTATTTGAGTACATGGAGAAAACACACCATTTGGGAGTTGTACGACTCGTGTTTGTGTCCTCTGCAGCTACATGTAAAACCACAGTGTCAGAGGGTCTCACCAGGCTGTGTGGCAGGTCAGCATGTGACCTCAAACACCACTGGCAAGACACACAGGGTTGGCTATCCTCAGTAGGGATGGCACACAGGCTTGCTTGATGCTAATAAAGATGCTTTTGTATTGCCCAGCTGGAAGCAGCAGTGACTGGAAGCCCCACAAGAAAACTGGCTCTCATGTGATTTCCAGATTGTTTTTGTCATATCTCACAATCTGAAATCACATTAGAGACAGGGCCCAGTCCTGCTCTGAGCTCCTGGGGCATCCAATGGCTCGCAGCTCCTGGCCCAAGCTCACATAGATGGCTTCTCTAAACACAGCTGTGCAGCACCAGTCTAGAACAACAGCCAAGTATCCGTGTTCAGTGGAAAACACAGAGCTGCAATTGTTAAGCAGCATGCAGAAAACTAAACTGAGTAGCTAAGATATGCCTGAGTACCACCTGAGTGTGGTGGGATTGCCAGGGCACTGCAGATTTAATTTCTGTCCTTCTTTTCAGCTGCAAGCAATCCAGTGCATGAATGCTCAGAGAGGTGGGAATGGTGCTGCAGAGCAGAGCAGGGACACAGAAGAGATGGGTGACACTGTCCACCATGGGCAGTGCCCAGTGCTCCTTGTGCTGCTCCATGAGCACAGTGTGAGAGAAGACAAATGTGAAGCAAATGCAAACTCAACTTCTTTTCTCTTTTCACTCACTCTGTAAGCATCTAAGCTCCAGTTACCTTCCTGGGACTGCTGGCTCCCTGGATCTGCTCCTCTTGCTGCAGCAGCTGCCTGCTGAGAGCTGAGACTTCAATGCCACACAGCCCCAGCCCTCACCAGAGGGAAGCATCTCATCCTCATCTCCAGCAGGGACGAGGTGCCAGTCAGTCAGCAGCCTCATTTGCTTGGAGTCCAGCCTTGTCCCTGCTTTGTTTGCTTCTTCTCATGGCAACAGACAAGCTTCAGAGAAGGTTTTTCACCCACTCATTTTACCTGATAACAGCCTTGAACCAGCATCTGTTTGCCTGCAGGCACAACTTCTCGCTGCTAGTTGGGACCTATTTCTTAGGAATTGTTGCTAAATGATATCACTTTGGAATGAGCTCCCAACAAGCTGTGTCTGTGCTACCTGAACTCCAAAACTCCTGAAATTTGCTACTGCTGATGTCCAAAGGGTACAACAACCGGAGATGTCAAACACATGAGATTCATCCCTCATTTTGCTCAAATGGCACTAGGCAAACCTTTCTTGTTTAAAAAAGCCTCTTACTGGAGGCATAGAATGCAGGTGCAGGGGTTTGCTCTCAGCTCACCCAGGCATCCCTGAGCCTGCCTTTTTCCTGCCCATGGGAAAGCTCCTGTTCTGCTCCCTGCTGTGGCTGGGTGTGCTCCTGCACCAGCAATGGTACATGCCTGGTGCTGCTGGGCTGTGAGCTGAAGGAACAGCAAAACGACAACCAAAGTCAGCAGATGAGCATTATCTGGCTCATCCCAGCCAGCACTGATATTTGGGGTGCTCTCTCCAGGCCTCTGCTGCAGCACACTGCTCACCCTGGCCTGCTGCTCTGCTGCTGCTGGCACTGAAGGGAACAGAGGTGATGCAGTGTGGAGACTTGCACTCAGCTCCTTCCTCAGCTTTCAGTGGCATTTGGCTAAGAAGTGTGGCTATTTCCAAACCTTGCACAGAGCTGGTTCAAGCACAGGGACCGCTGTGATTTCCATTTTGGGGTTGGTTCTAGCAGAGCCTTCTTAGATTTCAGCTTCTCTGGCTGGTGGTCTGATGTTAAAAGGGACCAAAGCACAGCTCAAACAAAAAAGTGGCAAAAAGGGCACAGTGAATAACAGGGTTAAAGGGGGGCTGGGTCAGAGTAGCTTGGTCACCACCTGACAGGGCTGAGCAGGAGGTGTGGAGATGCCTGTCCCTGTCAGGGGGGATGCTTGCCCACAGAAATATCACATGGATGCTGCCAGGAATGGACCTCAACCTGCCTGGGAGAAGCAGGCTGCAGTGGGAGAAACATCAAGTGTGATTTTTTTGAGATTGTGTAATTTTTAAAAATTGGCGCAGAGACCAGTTGGACACCACAGACACTCTTTGAACTTCACTGAGTGTTCAAGGCCAGGTTGGAGGGAGCTTTGAGCAACCTGATCTAGTGAAAGATGTCCCTGCCCATGGTGGGGCGTTGGAATAAGATGATCTTTGGTATCCCTTCCAACCCAAGCCATTCTATCATTCTGAGATCTGTGTTGAGTCTGGGTGTAGTTCAGCACAGCTACAAAGCACTGAGGGTCCCAGCTCTGCTCACAGCTGCCTATCTCCAACTTTCAGCACAACCCAGCATCACGTGTTAACTCTTGGTTGGACTGGCAGGCTGTCATTCCCTCACACTGGTGTTATTGTAAAGGAGTGATCAATATCATTTTTAAACACTCCTCTGACATGTTTTGGACCTGATCTTGTTGGGTGTGGAACCAAAGACAAACACAGCCACACTCAGACTCACTCCTACGTGTAGACACCCTCCACAGCCTCATGTTTCTTGCTGGCTGATGAACAAGGGACCAAATGATCTGAGGGAATGTAACTTAGCACCAGGACCCAGAGCAGCACAAAATCCCACTTGGTGCCAAGGACTTGTGATTTATGCTTTTGTTTCTTCAACAACAGACAGAGGCATAAAATTCTTTTTTAAAAAGGAGCTTTGCTGGATTTTCCATCCCCTGCCGAGACACAAAGCCGAATGGCAGCCAGTATTCCCAGCAACACCCACGGTTAAGCACCAGTGCTGTTGCCAACTCCTGCAATCTTATCACAAGCACCACAGAGTTTGCTTTCCTTTCTTAAAGCCGCAACTCTTGGAGTCATGGGATTAAGCAGGCAACTCAGCTTTTGATTTTAATAGTGGCTTTTATCCCTCACTGTTAAGAAGAAAAGCTTTTGAGTTGGACAGGTTCAAACCTATAGAAACAATAAATAAGAGTATCTGCCTAAAATCTGGTATTTTTAAAAGCCAGTTTTATTTGGAGAAGGAGTTTTGAGCATTTTGGAGGGCAGGACTTGTCAGCAGCTAAAGGAGTCCCTTAAAGAGCTAAAAAAATTAGTCTCAGCTGAGCAGATGCTGCAGGGAGAAAGTAGACTTGGGTTTTCATTTCTTTATCCTGTCAGAGAGATCAGCAAAGGGAGAACATATGGGTTCAGTAGTTAAGGCAAAGCACATTTTGTGTAAAGAAGTCAACATTAAATTTCAAAATGTGATGACTGAGCCTCCCTAGAAAGGGAATTAAGCTCAGTAGATAAGCTTTTGTCCCAAGGTGAGACTGGTGGATGGTATTGATGCATTGGTTCTCTAGAAGAAGGAGGAGAGGGATCAGCATCTTCCCTTTTGCAGCACTTGCTCCATGTGTTGCAGTCCTACAAAACTGTCAGAGGGATGGACAGATGTGCCCAGTGCTTGCAGCCCCCAGACCCACATGGGTGATCTGCTCTGGCTTTTCTGCTTCTATTGCAACTTATTTGGATCTGGAGCTGCATCAAATTTTGTCCTATCAAATGCCAAAAGCAACTTCAGTGTGAAGCAGCTAGTTAAGAACAGTGATTACACAGATGCCCTCAGAATGGGGCCATCCACTCATTTGCTGCAATTTTTAATAATTTTAAGTTGAAAAAGCTTGAACACATCTATAGCTTTAAGTGCAAAGTGGGATGCTTTAACAGACCATGGTGAAAATTGTTCCCATAAATGATGAGAAATATTTAAATCAATAAAATATTTGTTTAGATGTCCATATGGAGGAAAGATACAGGCTGCTGCTCCTCATATTGGATTGATCCCACTGTGTTAAATTACAGCTGGCTACAGCCCTTCATCCTTTACTGCACAGCTTGACAAGCATGTAAAATATTCACACTGAGCACAAAAATTTTGAGTGTCTGATCTCTGCATTGTCCTTGTCACTTCCTCCCAGCCAGGGCCAAATTAAAGGCTGATGAATACAGGGGGAAGCTTTGCTGCAGCTCTCCCACAAGCCTTTAGCCACGTTAGCCAATATCCTCCTGGCTGGCCTGTGGGAGTGAGCAGCTGGGCAGCAGATGCAGGCAGCCTTCCACACGTGATGGCCTGTCTGCCACAGCCCCTGCATTTGGGGTTTATCAGCAGCTCTGCGCTGTTGATCATAAATACATAAATGCAACAGAAACCTGGGCTTAAAAGGGTAGCTGCTGTCTGAAGGTGCCTGGTCTGTGCTTCTGAGAGGGTGACAGCAGTGACAGTGGATGGTGGCAGAAGCAGCCAAGGCACTAAAGGGGATCTGGGAGCTCTGTTTCCACCCAGTCTGGGTGATGCAGCTGGCATTTGCCTGCCTGTACCTCTCCTCAAAACACAGCACAGTGTGGGGTGCTCCCCATGAGGACCACAGAAAGAGGCCAGGAAGGTCAGTGACAGCAGCTTTTAAAGCCATCTGAAATTCAGTAGCCAAATTATTACTCTGATTCACTCAAATTCAGTGAATCAGAGTAATAATTCTGGGTACAAATGGATCTTGAAATTGAAGATGGGTGTGTGAAAGCACCTGCCTGCACATCCCACTGCCCTGTGAAAGCAGGCAAGCCTGTCACTCTGCCCACGGGCAGCTCCAGCAGAGACATGGTGTGACCAGCCAGGTCCTGAAGGCAGCTCCTGAAAGCCCCATCCATCAGTGGTGGAAGGAGGACAGCCCTTGTACTCCACTCCACTTGAGCCTCTCCTACCAGCCATGGGCTGGGGGAGCATTAAGGAAGAAGCAGGGCTGGCACCCTAATCCCTGCCTCGAGGCACAGTGCTGATCCTGGCCTGACTGGCAAGGCTCAGAGCAGAGCTCAGGCTGGGCTCAGACACAGGAAAACTGCCCAGCCACAGTTCTGGAAAACTGTGCAGCCCCAAAAGGCAGTGCATCACAGATTCTACTGAGGAACTTGGACCAAGTTTCACAAAACCCCTTCTCAGTCCAGTTTTGGCATCCCGATGAGTGTTACTGTGCATCCTGCAAACTCACTCTTCTCAGGGTCCTGCTTTTCCCTGGGGAAATGGGGATCTGTGCCCTGAAAAGCCTGGTCACTGCTGAGGCATCCCTATTAGAGCAGGGAGAGAAGCAGGAAAAGGAAGCACAGCTGATGTCCTGACTGGAGCCGGCAGAGGCCACTGCTGTAAGCTTAAAAATAACTCCAGGCTGAGATCTCTGATGTGGCCTTCACTCCCAGGCATGCTCCTCACTCCAGAGTGTGTTTTTCTCCTCTCTGTGGTGTCATGTCTTGGCTGCAGGATCCCCAGGCGTGTTGCAAAGCTCTGGGTCAGAGCCATGCTTTCTGCTCTCTGCTCAGGGGTGATGTCAGTGTCTGCGTCCCTCCCTTCCTCGCCCCCAAACTCACCATCGTCACCAGACAGACCATCAGAAACCACTGCTAGGAAATGCAGCTCCCCAGGGAGCTACTGCATGCCAAAACAGATATCTTTAAGGCAGTGTGATAGAAAGACTTTTTTTTTTTTTTAAATAAGAAAGAAAGCAAAATGAAATCTGGAGCCTCTCAGACATGATAACCTCAAAAATGTGGCCACTTTCCACCAGGGCATGGTCTGCTCTCCTTCCTGAGTACCTGGCACCTACCCTTCCAGCTGGGATGATGTTGCTCTGGGCTGACCCTTGTCAAAGCTTTTAACTTTCCATGTGTTTGCTCTAGGTGACATAAAAATGATACAAATTGGGTTGAACAATGAAATCCATAAAGGTATTGCTGCCTTTCTGCAGTTCCACAGCTCAGGTCTGTTTGTACATACCCAGTGATGAAGGAGCAATATGTGAGGTGCGTTTGATGCTTGAAATGGCTTGGATCTGTGAAAAGAAAGCTGAGCCGTGCCTTTACTTTAGTGAAATGAACAGACAGGTGACTATAAATGCCAGTAACTACTCTTAAAAAAGGCAGCAATGTGGAAAAATAAGTAGGGCACCATCAGTAAAGTCAACAGTTCTTTCTAAAATAGTTTAATTTCTTTAAAGAGCTTTCAATAAATTTTAGAATAGTTTAAGAAGTAGGGTTTTTTTATGAGACAGAGGGCCTTTTTCATTAGAGGATGAAAGAGGGCGTTAATTTTTCAGAAATCTGGCATTTTTTCAATGTGTGCCTTTCAGATTTATGAAGGCAAACTTGCTCCTTGTGCCTGTGTTTTATCATCTCGTTACTCCCAGTACCAGGGGGAACAGTGTGCTCTCTCATAGTGTACTCGGGTGGAAATGTTGTGCCCCAGACTGTCTTGGTCATAATGAAATGTGGCTGAGCACATTCAGCTTTGTTCCAGCTGATGTTACACCTCTTTTTGCTCTCCAAGTGGAAATGCAGTCATCACAGGGTGTGTATGTGTGGGGGAGATGCCTTCCCAACGGGCCCTTTGGGATCCAGACATGGAATGAGCAGTGTTGCCTAACGAAGGAGCTGTTAGATGTGGGTGTAGATTCAGCCCAGCCTGGAGTAGTCTCAGTTTTGTGACCAAACTTGTAGGACACATAGAGCCACAACCTAAATGAGGACAAGGTTTACCACTTTCTGTCAGTTTACCAATCTGTTCAGTAATTCTGGCCTCTTCGATTAGCTATTCCAACATTTCTGAATGCAAGTATTAATTAACTGCTATTAATATAGATGGGCCACTGTTCATTTCCCATCTATGACTCTGCATAGTCTCGTTCCCCGTCTGACAACTGAAAGTGTGACTTCACAACCTGCAGCCAAGGTGCTGCCAAGCACAGATGCTAACCATCCTCAATTATCACTTCCCCTTCCATCCCTAAATAGAAAGGACATGTGCAGCAGAACAGGCATTATCTTCTCAATTGTTTTGTGTAAGCAGCTCATTTCTGGAAGAGATCTCTAGCTCATTTATCCCCAGCATGCTGTGTTGCAAATAAGTCCAAACTTTCAGTCCCCTGCCACAGGAAATTAGGTCCAGAGAGAACTATCAACACTTTTCTCCTTGTGAATATTTGTGTATTTGCAGTCTCTGCTTTTCCAGTTTGAATCAAGAAGCGGTGTGGGTATATTGGGTGAAGAATTAACATTAATCACTGATGCTGCACCCTCTGTGCTGTGCCTGAATCACTCACACAACCTTAAAATGCTACTTCTAACCCATAAAATGGAACTGGATCTGGCTGTTGTTTCTGTTGCATGTAAGCACCAGAGGTGATAATCCTTCTGCCTCTGCACACTCAACCAGAGTAGGCCCAACTGTTTATTGTGAGGACCCCTCTGACCTGCACTGCTAAAAGATGGCACAAATGTGGGGTGTAAGCTTGGTTTAGAGAATCTTCTAGGGCAAGTGGCAAGGAGAGACAATGGCTAGTTGGACAGGTGTGCAGGGGTCAAGAAGTAAGTGATGGGAAAAGTGCAGAAGATATTGGGATCCTTATGACAGCAGGAGGAGAAAAAAGCAACAGCGGCAAGATCTGCTCTAAAAGCTTCAGGATAGTCCTTCAGGAGGCAGCAAACCCCCTGGGGGCTAATAACACATATTTTTTAATTCCTTGTAGTTGTTTCAACCATTGAGTTAAGCAGCTGATGCAGAGTTAGGGTGGAAATTGCCATGGGAAGGCACGTGGTGTACAGGTACATGGAGGTAATGGCTTTATCGTGACTGGCCCTGGGGGGCTGAGAGCCAAACAAGAGCCCAGTAATGGCTGCAAAGGAAATAAAGTGCTGCTCTCCTTCTAGTGAGTGTGGGTCACACACAAATGTCTGTCAAAGAAAAGGGTTTCAGGCAGGAGAGTCAGGCACAGCTCTGCAAGGTGTTAGATGGCAGAAAGCTCCAAGGGAAAAGGAGAATGGAATCTTCATTGCTTGAGATACTTCAAGTTCAACTGATAAAACACTAAAAATAGATGCTGGGGAACTAACTGAAGTAGAAGAAGTAGTGTGAGGGTGTGGGAAAGCCTGATATGTGATCTAATGGATGTTAACTTCTGCGATCCTACAAAGCCATAGTAATGAGACACATCATGTGCCTCTCCCTGTCAAACACAGCCAGCTCCCTTCCTCACTCAGCCTCTCAGCACGCTCTCCATCTGCCATATTGCACAAACCATACTTGCAATAAACCACTGGAAACAACCAACACCCTTTCTAGGTAAGGGAAGGTGATTGTCTACATCTTCATTTTCACTTTTATAATAACCATCCCAGTGCTCTGTTCCAATGCCCAGCAAAGCATTAAGCACAAAGAATTAAACCCTCCATAGTCCATTAAGTTTCTGCCTCTCCTTCTCTCTTCAAGACTCCTGATAAATTATACCAGGGTGAGTAGTTAGATGTTTGCTGCTGGTAGGAAAACACCTCAGGAGCCTGCAGGGCATTGAGTTTCCAGGTTCTTGCTGCCAGTGCTAGCAGAGATGGGTGCTGAAAGCAGCATGCTCAGGTCTGAGGAGCAGGGAACACCACAGGTTATTCTGCAGACTGGTGCTGACTGATGTCAGCACTGAGAGGATGCAATGGCTGTAGATGACAAGAGGGGATTGCCTCAATTCATCTGAAAGCAAGGAGGGATGGGAAAAACTGGCACCCTGCAAAGATGTAGATATCAGCTAAGGCCCTGATGTTTTGAAGCGATTGTTCTTCCATCGTTAGCTGTCACATCTTGCACAATTAAATTGTGTGTGAGAATAAACATATTTAAACAAACATTTGCAGAAGTAATTATCAGATGGCGTATACAGTCACAGTTAATCAGCAGGCAAATTGTGCCTGTGAATTCTTAGCTTTAAAATTGTTTTAAAACTACAGACTTTTTCCCAAATAGCCTCATATATGCACAGCAAGATGTCTTCATACACAGCTGTAAACTTCTGACCCCAGGCTATTTTCTTTGCCCAGTGATTTCAGCATAAGCTGCAATATTTGCTTTATTCTTCTGCCCACTACAACAGCTGAAAGAGTAAGTCAGTTCCTTTTTTTTTATTTTAGAGATGCTTGGAAAAGGAACCGAATGTGATTACAGGAGTAACCTGATGGGGCCTTACATTTGCACAGAGGGATGAGCCTCCTGTTTCATTTTCGGAATGAGACATTTTGTGTGGCAGGAGTGTCTGTGGTTTTAATAATTACACAGTTGTAAAGGAATTGCAAATAGTTTTATTGATATTTGGATTAGTGGGTAAATCAGATTATGATAGAGGGAGAGATCTGTTTGTCTATGTTCATATAGGCTTTCAGCAGTTCTTCATGAGCCAATCAATTTTTAAAAAGTTTAATTTCACTATCTTCAGTGAGAAACAGTCATGTTAACACCATTCCAAGACAATTAATGCTTTGCAGGACAAAGTCTGTCATGGGCACCTTTATTCCCAACTTGGTGCAACAAATAGAGGCTATTTTTTCAAGGATGTTAACTTGATTCTCTGCCCATGTAACACTAATCCCTCTGATGTGGTTTGGAGTTGAATATATACATGCACCAGTGCTTTGGCTTGTGACAAACATGAGAAAATGGATGCCAGCATTTGAAAACTTAGTGCAAAAGAGAGAGTCAAAATCAAAGCAAAGGATTTTGAAAGACATAGTTATAGATGAGAACCAAATCTTATGTCTATCTGTGTAGCATCAAAGGGTAGGTTTTTTTATATTTCAGACCTTAATTATGTGAGGCATTTAATCTCCTGTTTTGTTAAGCGATCTTGCTTGATGAGGTGACTCTCGACTTTCTGATCTGTTACTGTAAGCACACAAGTGACTTTCTGCTAACACAGGCAGGCAGTGGGAGGAGGGAGAAGTTAATAAAAAGGGAAACACAGCTTTTGCTGAAGTTCTCAGATGTCACGGCCATTTAATCGGTCACAAATGAATTCTCTGGGCTGGCAGGTTACCCAAGGCAGCCACAGCCCCTGCCCACCCTGCCACCCAGGGCAGGAATGCCATGGTACACTGCAACAACTGCACTAAGAGCAAACTCAGATATGTCTGAGATGGGTAAACTGCTCTGTGTTGACAAGAAAAAATAAATTATAAAATAGTTGTGAAGACAAAGACCTCATTAGCTGAAGTTGTCTGCTGATTGTAATGACATCCTGGACACCTGTCAATGAAGAGCTGCAAGGACTGAGGAGGCTGTTTGATCCTAATCTCTTTCTTGCCAGTCTGGATCAGTTCTGTCTCTGTTTGATCTATCAGAGGTTTAAATGACCAGTGCAGTGGCCTGTTCTGCAGCCTGCAAGGCTGGAGATAAGTCTGCAGAAATACCCAGCTGACCCTGGAATGAGCTGTGCTCGGATTTGCTTACAGGTGGTGATCAAAAATACCGTGTGACGGCTGCTTGGTGGGAAAGAGATCCCTTCCACACAAAAGCACATCAGTGCTGCAAAACACAACTTGCTCAGCCTGGGATGCCAGAGATGCCATACCCCATGCTTGACATGGGCTTCTTAGCCCAAGCTCCTGAGAAATAATTGAGAGGCAGTCTAGTGTTACAGAGTGAGGGGAGACCCTGACAGGCCAGAATGCCAACCCTGCAGCGTGTCCATCTCACAACATGTCCCACAGGACTGATGCTGCAAATAGCCAGCCAAGCCCATGCTGTCTCAGCAGCCAGAGCCATTGCAACTGGAGGCAGAGAGGGGAATGGAGAAATGATCTTTTTATGATGGCTCTCCTGGTCTGGGGAATGTGGAGAGATGAGTATCTGTGAGCCTGGTTTCTCCTTGAAAACCTCCTTTGGCACTAAGGACTACCACCCTACCAAAGCCATGTGCATATTCAGAATTAACTCTTCAGAGCTTGCTATGCTGAATCATATTCCATCACTACACACATTCACAGCCTCCAGTGGATGTCTAAATCTCTGCTGTCCTTCCTGGCATTAGTTTGATTTCCTAGGACTGACACAGCATTTTTATACACCACATGATAAAGCAGCTTCCTTTTCCCCTCTTCAGAGCTGAGGTTATTTCAACCTACTGCACTTGTTGACAGGCCAACTGTTCGTGCTGCTGAACAGAGATGCTCAATGGCCTTTTGTGCTCTTGTGTGACTTGGAAGTGTGTTATGCTGAGGAAAGCCACGGTGTACTTTTGCTGACCCTTGTGCACATCAGCAGTTCTGGTGCAGAAGTACAAGGACCATCTGGTGGGTGCATGTCAGCTTGCAGAGCTGGGCTGACTGGCAATGGGTACAGAACTTGTGTAAAAGAAAATGAGGTTTCATGAGACAAGCTGAGGAACTTTCTGGCTGTCTAGCACTAGAAATATCTATAAAAGGAGTCTATTTTGTTCTCAAGATATGAAGCCAACCACAACAGTCTGCTACAGGTACATGTTGTAACACACAGGTGTTGGCAAAACAGTTGGTGGGCGGCTGATGATGGAAATTCAGAGCAGTTTTTAAAGCAGTTCATGTTCAACTCATAGGTTTTGTTCATGTGCCTGAAGTGGATGGTCTGTGATGGCAGTTTCCACCCTGCACTTGGATCTCTGTGAATCACACACAATCCCTCTTTGCCTTCCTGAGGAAGGCATCTGTCTTGGTACTTATTTTTCCTTTGGCAGGTTTGTGAAGATCCATAGGAAAAGTTTGGGCAGGTATTTCATGCAAGGATATGAACAGAAGAAAGCACTTCCATGTTTGGTTAAGCTGGAAATATTTGCCATCACCCATGGTTCCCAGAACCTGGAGGACTCTCCTCTCTCATATTCTGTAGTTCGGGAGGTCTCCTCATCCAGTCCATATACAGCTGCAGAGAAAATATGAATAATACAGGCCAAGGATGGAGCACTCAAGTCCCAGACAGAGAAAAAGATACTGTTGCATATCCACACTTTACATTCAATTTCATCCTATTTCACCCTTCATAATATTTACAAGACTCAAGTAAATATTGCCAAGTAACCTAGATGCTGACAGTTTCTCTTCTGCCTCACAAGAAAGCAAATACACCCATCAGCTCTGGCATGGATTCAAGAGAAACCAGGGGTGCCATATGCATTCACATCCTGGCCACACGTGGTGATGGCAATAAAAAATTGGTTGCAAATGCATGTGTTGCTTTCTTGATTAGTTGCTTTACTGTGGGATCTGCTGCACTGATTAATTTTAATCCACTTTGTATGCTATTTAGATCTGAAATTGAGTAGAGTATAGGGCATGAGGAAACTGGTCTAGTTTTTTGGGAGTATACTGCATTTTTTTTTCTTTTTTTTTTTTTTTTTTATATTTTATATCCTGTGTTGAAAAAAGCTTTTATCCTAGTCTGCTATCAACTTAATTCTCTGTGTTTGTCATTTTTCACTCTTGCGGTTCCGTGTAATTCAGTTTCATAAACTGATTTGATGGATGTTTTCTGATACTTCAATAAAACCTTTTGGCACAGATTTGCCTATTCCTTGCTCTGCACGTACCTGGACAGCGCTTGCTGAAGACAGAAATAGAACTGTATTAAATTACAAGGTGTATTGAAAAGAACAGGATGGCCAGAGCAGATGGTTGTAAACAGTGTGCTTTGACAAAGCATGAAGTATAAAGCCCAAGTGAAAGAGAAAACTGTCCCAGGAGAATTAAAGACAGTTTTTGCATCCTGCAAGTCCCCTTTCATCCCTCCTTCTGCTCCATCTACCATCCATCCCACAGGGCTGTATGGAAGGCAAGCCTGCAGTTATATCTTGAGCTTCTTCTGGGACAAGGAAACACTGTCTGATCTTCAAAGGTCTGGCACAGCAGTAGGAGGCTGTGTGAGTTACTTCTGTCATTGCTATTAGCACAGAATCACAGAATGGTTTGGGTTGGAAGGCACCTTAAAGATCATGTAGCTCCAACCCCCCTGAATTGGCAGGGACACGTTCCACTAGACCAGGTTGCTCAAACGCCCCATCCAATCTGGATATTATTTATTAGACCAGGCAGGACGGCATGAAATGTCACCTTTTTTGCAACACGCCTGCACAGATCTTATCCCTATGCGATGGCAAAGGTGACTGTGGAGTTCTTGTTCTTTGCTTGCTTTTATTTCTTGTTTCTGTGTTACAGCTCCAAGACTCCCAGAGTTCAAGGACTGTTTGGACAATATTCTTTGACCCATGGTGGGATTCTTGGGGTGTCCTGCACAGGGCCAGGAGTAGGACTCAATGATTCTGGTAGGTCAGGTCCATTCCAACTCAGCACATTCAATGATTCAGTGACATTACAGATAGAGATGTAGAAAGGCAGCAGGTGAAAGTACCACATGGACTTCACCAGAAGGTTTCTTTGGTCTGGAGGATATGTAAAGATGTCATGAAATAAGATGATTTTTACCTGTCATAAATTCATGTGGGTGTGGTTCTGGTGGGGCTGTCAGCAGAGATGTTCCCTGACCTCTTTGCGCGTCCTTTAAAAAATAGTAACTGGAAAGTTTTGACCAGAAGAAAAAACAGTATTTATAGCAGGGCTTCCAGTGATATATGTAAAGGGGACACTGGTGTTAGCACAGCTTATCAGCATATGGAGGGGCCCTGTGAGCTGCAGAGGTGACTTGCTAGATGTGCCCCACCAATTGAGCAACTAAAATGACATCTGCATGAGCAACTGATAAGCACTGCCTCTGAGAATTGAGAAATCATCACAAAGAGCTGTGATGAGCAGCTGGGTACATGGTGGGTGACACCTTCCTGCAAGCCTGCACCCCTTCTCTTCCCAGCAAAGCCCCACAGACTTTCCACAGAGGGGCAGAAAAACCCAGGGAAGTTGTTAATTCATTAACTTAATTTTGCAGGTAATTAAGTGTTTGTGTTTTGGGTAGATTTTACTGCAGTTCACCCATTCCACACCATCTCCTGTGCCAAGGGTGGAATCTTATGTCTGAAAATTGTGAGACACTAAAAATCCTTACATTTTAACTGAGATATCTATATAGTACACAGGAATGGGTTAACTTCTGAAGGCTGCTTTCAGCCACAGTCCATAATTTTGCAGCAAAGATTGTACCTCTTACAGGACTTTAGAGATTACAATGGTAGAGTTTCAAGAAGAAAATTGTATTAAAATCTCTTCAGGTGTAGCTGCTGTTCTCAGCGAACAGGCACTGGCTTCAAACAAGCAGGGACACAAAGTAAACAACACACGCTAATGCTCAGTGTCTCAGTTTTGTAGCTACTTGGATATGATGAAAACAAATCTTTAATAGCTGCTGCTTCCACCATTGCACTGCACTCTGTTTTCTATTCAGTTGCAAGGACAGCTCATTTCCAGCCACGGGAACAATGTGCTCATATTGCTAATTCATGCCACTACACACAAATGTTCAGATTATGTTGTGCAGAACCAAATTCCAGTCTCATTCATGAGTGCAACTCACACTCCAATCCAGTTCCCTAGTAGGAAGCAGGAAGCCCTGCAGCAAAGCTTGTGACAAATTAAAACCTGAAAGAGGCAATGAAAGAACATCTGATATATTTTATTATTTTTTCATAAGGTTTGAAAAGCAGACCTGGACATATAGCAGAGGATGGAACCCAGGGGAGCTAGTGTCAGAGATGATTTGAAGGCAAATGATTTGTCAGGAGGTTGGCATCCACAGAGTGCAGCACAAATTTCCCTTAATCTACTGCCTCCCTGTTTTGGTTTGTGGTGATATGTGTTTGCAGACAGGTTATTTTGATATAGAGAATTTGGGGGTGGATAATTTAAAGACTAAAGTAGAGTGCAGACTAATCTTGGGGAAATGCAAAGTAAAAAGATGTGTTAACTGCTGCTGAGAGCAGGGGCTGGGCATCTGAAGTGGCCAATACAGCCTTTTTGTGACACATGCTCAGTGGTCTCTGGTCCTGGGGCACCAGCAGCCCACCCACAAGCCAGGGGGACATGAGATCAAATCTAAACTGAGATCCTGCCCAATCCCTTGGCAGTCTGGGGAGCTGCCTACACATCCCAAAGTGCTATCTACCTTTGCTAATTCCCTTCCTGAGTTACCACCAGCCCCTGGCACTCCAGGGATATGCAGGAAGCTGGAGAGGCCCACTTTGGCAGGGAATATTTATCTTAGGGAAAATTACACCATCTCTGCCTGTGTTTTGATTCACCTTCTGTGCCTGCATGGGCCAGAATATCTTCCATGAATGGGGCCAACCAGCTGATCCTCCTGCTTTGGAGCTAAGCTGCTGCACTTCTCTCAATATTTTCCATGATAATTTCCTTGCCACAAAGTCTGGAATATTATATTATAACTATGCTAAATGCTCCTGGGCAGCCCTGGTGACAGACGATCTTCACACTCTACACCCCAAAAGCATTTCCAAACTCTTTGCAAGAGCAGCACATACGAGCCCATGTGCATGGGCATGTACACAGCTGGTACAGACTCAGGGAATCCCTGCTTTGGGACTTCTGATCCCCCCTACACGACAGGGGGGCACCTACAGCAACACCAGGGCTGTGTCAGCTCCAGGCAAGGCAGCAGAAGACAGAAATTGATTTGCCAGGATGGGGCTGACAAGCAAAGAATATTCCATTGATGGACAACCAAGAGGGTAGAGCTAAAGATTCCAGTGTTCTTGTTATGGAAGATTTTAGGCAGGTGTTATCTGTTACCACGCTACCTCACTCGTGATTGTCTCAGATAGGACAGGTAGGCTGGGCTGGGCTGGGCTGGATCAGTCATTGTTTGGCTGGAGCCCTGCAGGGGACAGTTTCAAGACGTGGCCTTTCACTAGATGGTGCTCTTTGCTGAGCCATCGCTGTGCCTGACCCTTCTTCTTGGAGCTGGGAACTTCCAAGTGATCTGCCCCATAAGCCCTTCGTGTACAGATGGCACCAAGGCAAAGGAAAATATTTTTCCAGAGTTCCTGCTCTCATGTCCCTTATTTTATTGGAGCCATATAAGAAAAAAACTACTGCTTTATATCTGGTTGTAAGGTGTACAAGGCTGGTACATTTCAGTCTCCAAAACAACCAAAATGCACAAGCATTTTTATTGTTTCAGTTGCTTTCAACTGAATCAACAGTGCATATTTTGGAAGCCAATGCCAAGTTCACGTGCAGGATTTTCAGGAGACAATCTTCTGCACCACACACAGTGTTGGTTTTTCTGTTCTACTCAGAGAGAACATGATGTACAGGAATTACCTGCAGCCTTCGCTCAGTCCTCTGATCAGCAGCAAAATCTCTGGAGAGTATTGTGAAGTGCTTTGGGCTGGTTCTCATGAAGTGACACATGTTAAGCTCAGTGCTGATACTGCCTTTGTGCACATCATCATCCAGCCACTGCCAGGGCTAGCGGAATACACGCGTGTGCCGTAGAAAAAGCCAAGTGGAAATGCTGGGCCACCACATGTACACATTTCCAAAGAGCTTCCAACAAAAACGGTAACTGAAGGCAAGTCACCACCACAAGAGATCAGGCATCTTCACTCTGCAGGGCCTCCTCCAGCCCGGCCGCACACGGACCACAGACCACATGAGCTCATTTGCTAATGGTGGGGTGCCGTTTCCACTGCTTTTCCGGGGAAAGGCGTGGGAATGGTACGGGAGATGTTCCTCCATCAAACCTACGCAACCGTAGGAGAACCAGGAAAGAGGGTGAGGAGCAGGATGAGGCTGCGGGCTGGGCCGGTGGGACTCAAGAGGAGCTGCTGGGTGTGTGACAGCTACAGATGTGCAGCAATTCTGTTCACAGCTGGACAGCTCGTGCTCTGGGCACTAGGACAGGTTTTAGCCGCTGGAAGTGAGGACACCAGAATTCCACACCCACCAGAACAGGCCCTACAGACGGAGCTCAGCACGTGGGAAGGCAGGATGCTAAAATCCCGGAATGGTTCGGGTTGGAAGGGACCTTCAACATCATCAGCTCCAACCTCCCCGCCATCGGCAGGGACACCTCCCGCTAGCGCAGGTTGTTCAAAGCCCCATCCAGCCTGGCCTTGAACTCTTCCAGGCATGAAGCAATGCCCAGGTCCCCCCTTCGATAAAAACAAACCCGCAGCCCAAGCAGCTGCCTGCGCTCTGTCACACCCGCACCACCACGTTACACACACGCTGCCGCCTCTCCCCCAGCAGCCCAGCAACCGGGAAGGGGCACGGGCGAGGGAGAAGCCCCCGGGGCAGGGAGCGGGGCTTTCCCCAGCGCTGCTCACGGCAGGCACGGCCGGATCTCAGCCCTAGCGAGTGCCGGCGGCCCAGAGCGGCCTCGCTCGGCCCCGCACCGCCCGGCCCAGGGCGGCCCCGCACTGCCCCGCTGGGCCCCGCACCGCCCGGCCCAGGGCGGCCCCGCACTGCCCCGCTCGGCCCCGCACCGCCCGGCCCAGAGCGGCTCCGCACTGCCCCGCTCGGCCCCGCACCGCCCGGCCCCGCCGTGGCGGCGCATGCGGGCTGGCCGGGCCGGGCCGGGCGGGCGCGGCGGAGGCTGTGGCTCAGGTTGCGAGGCGGCAGCCCCCGGCCCTCCTCCCCTTCTTCCTGCCCGCCTCCCCGGGCGGAGAGCACCGGCCCGGCCGCCTCCTCCGCCCCCTCCCCGTCCCCGTCCCTCTCCCTTCCCTCCCGGCCCCGCTGCCAGGGGCGAAGCCGCCCGCCGGGCCCCGCGGTGAGTTTGCCCCGCCGGAGTTGGGCGAAGGGGTGGGGGAAAGTTTGGGGAGGCCGCCGGCGGGGGCGGAGGGGTGGGCGCTGCCCGGGGCCGGGGGTGTGCGGGAGCCCCCCGCCCCTTCCCGCGCCCTCGCACGCTTCCCCCGCCCTTCCTCGTCCTCGGGGGGTTTTTCTCCGCGCAACTTCGCGTGGAGCCGCTCCGGGCGGTTCCTCTGCTCCGCGTGGCTTTATTCCTTTTCATTTCACGGCTCTTGGTAGTTTTTCATTTATTCACAGCGTTTTCTCGCGCGGCTGCTCCCCGCCGCTATTGTCTGCGGGCCGGGGCCGGGCGCGGTTCCCCCGCAGCCGCGCGGGGGTGGCGGCCCCGCTGCCGGCGGGACGAGCCCCGCGGTGCCCGGCAGCGTGCGGGGACACGCACCCGCCGGCCCCCCACCTCCCTCCGCGCTGGAACACTGATATCCCGAACGGAACCCCCCTCCCGGCTCACAGACACAACTTTGTATCTCGGTTTATTGCACGGAAAGTCACCGCAGATTCTTATCAAGAGCCCCCCGCAAAACGCTGGTGTTGGTGTGTGTCACCTTTGGGTCTCAGTGGGCTTTGGTGTCACTCAGAGAGTCATTGTCGTGGCGTCTATTTCATGCGTTCACTCTGTTTCTTGTAAATATTATTATTTTTGTTCATTTCAAGTGCAGACCCTTCTTCTGAAGCAGATGCTGGAGTTTCTGGATGAGGATTGCGAAATAGTTTTTCTGAACCTGTAAACTGTTGGGCTTTATTAATCCACCGTCTGTGACTGTGTTGTAACCACAAGTCATATAGAGGAGTGGGGATTTGCAGAATCTGATTTTGCTGACCTCTGGAATTGGTTCTGCTCCAGTGTCCTTTACACGGCTTCATGTTAGCTGGAGACGGGAAGTGGGGAAAAAAGTGATTTATAAAAAGTTCTTTTATTTTAGGAGTGCACTGTACCAATTCTGCTGTGGATGACCAGATAGGGATTCGATAAAGGGATTAGAAATCCTGCACTGCTGTAGGACAGTTGGTCACTGTGGCTCTCTGTCATCTCCGTCAGCCGTAAAACTTTAGGTACTCATGGAGATATGCGATGCAGTAGAAATATGTAAAGCATGTAGCTTCAGAGCTGAGTTTAGACAGTTGGTCTGAGATCTATGGATGTCTTGTGTACTGGGAGTTTTGGCTAATGTAATCTAATCGGTTTTAAAGGGCCAAGCGACATTAGTTCTGTTTGTGGTGACTCTCCTTGAGTCCCTTGTTGGGTGTGTTTCTCATGTTTTGCACGCCCTTGCTGAGCTGTTGTGGAATTGTAAAGGTGAACCAGTTCAAGTTCCACATGGGTCCTTGAAGGTAAGATATCGTTTACTGTGGTGTTAGAGGAGGTGTATTTTTATGCATAGATACCTTAGCAGTGGGAGTACATTGATGTTAACCTCATAACATCCCTGCCTGTGGACAGAAACTGCTGTCTGTAGTAGAGGGACATTTGCTGTGCTTCGGGACATGGTAACAGTATCTTGTTCGTACACTTGAAATTGAGTTTGTTTGGGTTTTTTGTTTTGGTTGCTTTTTTTACAAGCCTGGTAGCAGAGTAAGGGTGCATTAGGCAAGGTGAGGATCATCTGGTCGTGTGTTTTCCTTTGGCACGAGTTCAAGTGTGTACCTCTTGTCCATTTCATGGGTTGAGCCTCTCTGTCCCCATCTGTCCTTGCAGCGCTGCCCGGTGCTGGACAGACGGGCTAGCCTGGGGCTGTTGCTAGAAGGGCACGGATGCTGAGTTCTGCCAGGCAGACAGGTTTTGTAGGTAGCCTGAATGACGAGTCCCCCGCAGGTAGTGTGGATGAGCTGTGCTGTGTGGCTGTGTTCCATCCAGCCTGGATTTCCTGCCCGGCTCCAGCAGCCACGGATGGCCGGCATAGTCCGAGAGGTGAGGACACGACGTGTCCGAAGTGAGAGAGTCCAGCCAGGGACTGCAGCCAGAGAGAAAGGCAGGAGCTCGATGTTCCTGATTTACAGCTTCGCTGCATCAAAGGAGGGAAACACGTTTAAGAACTCAAAGCTTCTCAAAGGAGCAGAGCTCTACCAGGTACTATGCGATGATGGATGTTTTTAAACACAGTCTGCATAGCGCAGCTTTGAGACTCAGGCATATGCAGAACTCACTAATCTCTCAGCAGGATATACTTGTGAGTAAGCTGTGTTCTGGTCTAGGGTACACTCCTGTGCTAAGAGGAGGATTAAGTACTGTTAAAGGAATCTGGTTATTCTATCCAAAGCATGAATTAAGAACAGCAGTCAATAAATTATCCTAGAGGAAAAAAACATTGGTAGGTTTATTGGTGGTGTTCACATGCTCCTGTGTTACAAAAGCAGTGGGGTTCTTTCATATAATTTTCTGCTGGAATATTAAGTTTTAATAAACAGCTACTTAACAAAAGAATCATCAGTAGAGGCTGCAATGCCTGCTGTACCTATTTCTTTTGCACTGTTTCCAGGACACCAGCGTATCAGTTTTCTCTGCCTGGTATTGGTGGTGATCCACTTGCCAATAAAACCGACCTTGAAGCAGCTTGGAAGATTTTCTGCTTATTGCTGTAGCTGGTTATCTCTGCAATCTACTTGAGTGCTATTAGATGCTATTTCTATAGGGGTTCCCCACACAGGCAATAAATAGCCTGAAGTCAGCTAAATCACACAGCTGATTGGTAGGGAGGAGCTGTTTGGTTTTGGCTTGCTTCTGCTGGTGGAAGGCAGTGCTACGAAGTTAAAAACTTGAGGAGAAGGCTCAGGAGGTCCAGGAGGCCATAAAGTCATGATATGGCCTCCCTGTGTGATTGTGGCCCCATGTTTTACCAGTCTCCTGCAAAGGGAGTTGGCAGTTGGCGTGGTTTCCAACTGGAGGATAACTCCTGTTTGCAGGCACATGAGAGGCTGGATGTGGAAAGCTGGGGAGGAAAACACCTTGCAGCCTGCACCTTGTGATTACTGAGTGCTCTTTGGTGCCAAGTGCTCATGTGCTTGCTTGCATTGATCACCTGTAGGACAGATAAAGGTAACGAGTGACGTCCTGAAGCAGCTGATAGCTCTGGTGTAGAGTCCTTGTTTGTTGCCCTGGGGTTTGCCACAGGGGATATAATCCAGGTGGGAGCCTGGTTAGGGCTGGTATGTACCACCTGCTCAGTCACATCCAGGAACAAAACTTGTTTTTAGGGTGTTGGATATAATGTGATTTTTATGAATAGCTTAGTCATGCTTTACTTTTTTTTTCCTCTTCTAAAACAGCTGTCAACAATCTCCCTGTGGGGAGGGAATCGGCCACTCCTTGTACTTACTGAATAGTCAGACACTTCAGCCTGGCATTGCACTTCTTCGCGGCTTTTGGAAACAAAGCCGTGGATGTGGCACAATGGTTTCTTTTTATTTATTTATTTATCAAGCCTGCCTTTTTCCCTTTGCAAATGACCTTTATGCAGATCTAGAAGGCAAAGCCCATCACTGGGAGTTAGCTGGTTAGTTACTTCAGTTACTGATAAGAAAATATGATGGCAGCGCTCCAGGAAAAGCAGCTATGCTGGGAACTTGTTGCTGCAGTGAAGCTATACAGATCTTTTTCAGAATGATATACCTTTATATATTTATAGTGCTTTGTCAGGGAAACAGGGTGACTCCCCTCGTAATGTCTGCATGACAAATAAGCTGTGACGCCACAAATCCTGTAAAGAGTTTATTGTCCTTTTCCAGACAGCTGGTGGAGACATGCAGTAGGTAAAAGTTTCAGTATCGTGCTAAACTTGAACTGCAGTTTTGTCATCTCTTCTCTTTGTGTGTTGGCGTAGCATAAGCAGCCTCTTCCAGTTCCCCAGCTGGGCCATGCTGGGGCTTTTTGGGTCTGTTCAGCAAACCAGAGTGGGAAATGGATCCCAGATAAGAATACGTTGTTGTTTTTTGTGTATACAGTTCATAACTTGCGTCAGTTAAGGAAAAAAGTTCATTCTGTACCTGCATCAGTTACCTGACACATGTTCCTTTGTGTTAAGAAAAGCAGCTGCTGTGGCAGGGGGTTGGAAGCTTCCACCAGGAGAGACCTAAACTCTTGGAAGTGCTTTTCCATTTGCAAAGAAGGCATTTGACTGTGGTGCCCATCCCTTTTTTATAGCATGTGAAGACGGCATGGGAGATAGATGTTTCTGAGATAAGCCAGTTAGCTAAAAGTCAAAGTGTTTAATTTTTAAGTTCTGTAAGACAGCAGTTCAAGAGCAAAGAGAAATCCATGCAAAATAAGTTCTGCCATTTCAATAATGTTTTTTAAAATTTTCTTTATCATCATTTTAGATAGGTTGCTATGTTATTGAGGAACAGAGGAAGAAAGTGCAATTACAAATATTTTTATGTAGTCAGCAGTCCTTAAAAAGTACAAAGTGTGATACCTTGGAAAAAGTAAGCTTTAGTTCTGTTGTAGCTCTAATGGATCACATGTTGTGACATGGTCAGGCACTCTAACAAGACTATGTATATTGAGAAGAAACTGACAAATCTGATGCTGAAGAGTTTATTGGGTGTTTTGTAATATGCGTGAGAAAAAGGTTAATTCTTTGTTGGCATAGCAATGAAGTTCTCACAGTCCAAGTGCTCAAATATTTAATCTAGGCTTGGAGAAAACATAAGGAAAAATTAGCCCTGAAACTAATATCAGCATCTTCTACAGCACTTGTGTTGAGGGCTTGAAATACAGTATATTCCAAGCATGTTTTGGTTGTGAGGTTGGGTTTGTTGCCTGTGGGCGAGGTCTGCTGGCAGTGTGGGCCTTAGGGGCTTCCATGGTGGGTGGAGGACCTTGACTGTGGCCTTGGCTGCAGAATCCAGAGTGGTGCTTCTTCACCAGTGAACTCGTAATTCTGCAGGTTTTCTTGACAAAGTTAATTCTCCTGGACCACCTGGATTTTTTTCTTGAATCTCTTTCCCCTTATAAAGACTGTGAATTCGCTTTTATATTCAGAATGATCCAATCTCTTCAGTAAAATTTTTTTTGTTGTTTTGTTTTTGTGATTCCATAAGTTGTTCATAATAAGTAATTCTCCTGTTTGGCTGCTCTTGTCTCTCCAAAACTGGTCATAGTATTTTGTTCAGTCAATGTGGCAACTGAGCTGTCAGAGTTTTTTTGTAGGTTTGATCCTTTCATGTGCTCACCTTTTGATTTCCTTGAAAATCGTGGGGTGGAGACTGATTGCTCATTGGATCCTGTGGAGCTGTTCTTCTGAGATGATATTTAAAATGTATGAGCACAGGTAGAAACGGATCCATTATGGCTTTGTTTCAAGCACTTGTGAATTTTTCTAGTAGACTATGCAACATTTGCCACAACTTCTGACTGCTTCTAGTCTCTTTTTGTATTTTTTTGACTACTTTCAGGTGGCTGATCTAACTTTCCCGTTAGCCTCGTTGCTGAACTGTTTTTACTTTAATGTTACATTTGCAAAATACATGGTGAGAGATCTCCCCAAATTGTTTTTTAATGTGAGATGTTATTTACAGTGTGGCAGCACCGCTGAGATTAGCCTGATCCACTGTAAAAGGAAGGATTTAAAGGATTTTTCTTCTGTAGCAGCTCCTTCAGGTTTTATTTCAGAGAGCAAGGGAAAAGAAAATAAGTGACCAATTATTCATTTAGAAATGAGGCTGAATTTTGGTGAAACTTTTTTCTCTGTAAGCATGTTTTAAGGTGGTCATTTTAAAGGTCATTTCATGATGATGAGGATGATCAAAACTTTATGTGGAGAGAAAGTGCTCCATGTGTCATCTTTGAGTCCTCTGTGCTTTTTATTAGTCACCCATGACTAATGCAAACTGGAGCAGCAAGTTATGCTAAAATCTGTGACATATTTGTATCTTCATCTAAACCGTATCTGAGGTTTCTGGCAAAGTTACTTGGGAAAGTAAATCTTTTTCTCAGTGTGTGTCTGCCCTCAGTGGTGTAACTGTTCTGTAGGTCTGAATGCTGCACTTAGTAAAACCATTACAAACACAGATTCTGGCACGGAGCAGTTGCTCTAAATCGGAGTCTTCAGACTCAAACTGCTGACTCACCTGTTCTTGCTCTTGGGTTAACGCATCTCCTGTGGTTCACACATGGATGCTGGTGAGTGAGTCATCTGTTCTTGCGGGTATCCCTGTTTCCAGTGCATGGAAGACTGAAGTGGGAGTGTGCACAGCAGGTAAAAACTGCCTGGTGGAGGTTGATGCTGTGGATGCTTCTTCTGCCATGCGCCTGATGTTGCTCTGCTTCTGCTGCTTTTTAGGGATGCACAGAGTGGCTGCTTGTGTGAAGTCTCTTTCTTCAGGTCAACAGCACAAAAAGCTGTGCTGGGTCAGGCCGTGGGTTGTCTTGCCTTGTTTCCTGCCCTGTGGTGTTGGTTCTGAGTTCTTGGAGAGGTGGGAGTGCAAGGAAGGTCCACATCAGTGACTGTGGGCACAGTGGGGTTCAATACCAGGATGTGTGTTGCACTCAGCTTCCCAGCACGTGTGGCTATCAACACCCTGCCAACTCTTGAAACTTGCTGTCAATAGGAAAAGAGGAAAAATTAGGAATGGTGGGAGTGAGATTGCTGAAGGGAATGAGTCTTGGTCACTTTACACATGCTGTTTTCCCTCCTGAGTTTCCTCTGGGATGCTTAAGCCTTTGGTCCCATAATAGCAGTGGGACAATGAATGCTTGGATGGAGGAAGCAGGTGTTAAAGGAAGGGGGGAAGTGATTTATTTTGGGGGGAAGGGGAGGACAGGATGGCCATATTTGCCTCTTATACAGACTAATTTCTTTTGGCTCATGAGCTTGTGCACAGCACGCTTCCTAATTGCTGAACCCACAAGTAAGATGGCAGCAAAACTGGGACTTGCTTTTTTTTTTCTTTCAGTTAATATCACTTAGTGAGTCAGCCAAGGAGTGAGGTTTACGTGATGTACCTCTGGTGTTACGTGATGAATTCTGTTGTTTTGTTCCCTGTTACCATAAATCTTTCACTGCGGCAGCGAGGCTGCAGTGCTGAGGGCACTGGACATCTTCAAGTCTGCACTTTGTGCTTGGGAGTGCTGGTTTTTAATTGTTTAAAACCAAACTGGAGCTGATTGAGTTTATGTGTGGCCTAGATTAAAACATTTTCTGTAGTGTGATCTGAAGGTCTTTGAGTTAGTGCAGAGGGTGATTCTGAGATAAAGTAAAACAGGCTGGTTCACGTGCTGTGTAGCAGATGTGTTTGCATCCGTAGCCCAAAGATTTCCCATCCTGGGAGTAATGACAACACTCCATTGCAGTGGGGTTTTCAGCCTGTGCAGGAACCTCTCTTGAACATGGGAGTCAGTTTTTCCATCGCTGAATGTTTTGCAGCCACTCCACCCATTTTTATGATGAGTGATCATTGTCGAAGAGCACAGTGGAACACAAGAGGTGGTGAGCAAACCTTTTGTTACATTAAATGTAAATGTTTATAGTTTCTCTTCTCCTAGCAGCTGCAGAGAAAGTAGGTTGTCTCAGCTGGGTATAGAAATAAAGACTAAACCCTTTTTATATGTACTGTCATAAAAGAAGGCCTTGTGTAATAAACATTCATTTCACAAGGTCCAGGTGTCTCTTTACGCTTTTGTGTGATTCAAGGCGAAAGGTTGCTGCACATGTTTGTTAACTGCAGGTTTTTCTCTATTGTGGTGCAGATGCCAACAGGAAAATACACATTTATCCTCAGACCCATTGTGGGAGGATGCTGGGGGTTATGCTGGTACCCACTGTGTGGCTGCATTTGAGTGCTGGTGGCTCCTGCTGAGTTGGGCTCAGGAGTGTGAATCCATTTGTGCAGTGGGGGCTTGAGAGTCTCCAAAATTTGGAGCTGATTTTCCACCCTGGCCAGAGCTACTAATTAATTTTGGAAGAGTCTTTTGGTTATGTAGCCTGAAGAAGAGTTTGCGTGTAGCATGGAGACTGAGATCTGAGCACTTAACTAGCATAAAATGCTTTTAAGTAGCTTATATAAGTATTTTCTTGAGTGTGTGCCTTTCTTGTCCCTGTGTAAAATGCTGATGGGAGTGGGATGATAGGAGCTGGTTTCTTGAGAGCAGTCCTACTGTTAAAACAAGGCTTTGATCCTTGTTTTCATGGGCAGTGTATTAAGCTAGAAAAAGAATTAGACCATTGCATGAAGAGCTTGCAAGTTACTACTGTGGATAATAAATATGTTTGTATGGATGTTAAGAGGATTATTTTTTTGTGAAGTGCATTGAAAATGGGAGAATTAAAGAAGTTCTTAAGTGCTAACTGGCTTCGTTTCTCCTAGGTCTTGTAAATTTCTTTCTCCCTCCTTCCAGTCAGTTTCAAGTTGAGTTTGTTATGGGTAAGTTTCAAGTGGTGTTTGTTGTTGGTATGAAATTTACCTGTCATCCCATACATTTTTTTTTTCTGTGTTCTGGGAGTTTTGCAATTTACCTATGGGCAGTAAGGTGGTAAAATGCTGTATTTTCAGATGGCATTTCAGAAAGAGAGGTGCTCTGCTGAATGTGATGTGCTCCCTTCTGCAGCTGGAATTGGCTCTACTTAAACTGCAGGGTTTAGTGCTTAGACCTCCCTGGCTTTTCCTTTATCAGATTAGCTAGGATTTTGGCAGGACTTTGTGCTACTTTTTCTTAGCCAATCGACTTGCATGTGAGTGTTCAGTAACTTTCTTGCTTTATAATCTCAAAGTTCAGAAGTCATCGGGTTCTTTGAGACTAATAAGAGATCCTATCCCAGCAGCACCTTATGGCAGGCAGAGAAAACACTTGAGTATGTGGAGAGCAAGTTTTGAAATGAAAATTCAAAACTATTCGAGGAAGATGGAAGACCTGTGGCTAGGAAAGTGCTTGAAAATGTATACATCTTCCTGAAGCCACAAAACATGAGTTTGCTTTTTACCCTTTCTTTCCTGGATTATTTGCAGGTCCCATCCCCTCTGTAATATCAGTTAATACTGTGAGATGACAGATAAATGACAGTCAGTTACTGTACAACTGCATTATATAAGAAGATTAGGCGTTGTGATAAAATGTATCAAGTGACTATAAACCTATCAAGCTTTTTAATACTCTGCTTAGAGGAGTCCTGATTTTCCCACCTCTCTCCCTCCCCAGAACTAATTTGTAAAATCTTTGCCAATTTTTACTAAAAATCTAGTCTGGTCCGTGCTACTGATATTAATTGAGAAAGAATAATGCCATTTGCATAAATACCTGTGTGTATTAATGCCTTGGCTTGTGATATCTGAGCGCTAAGAGAAACTTAGGCCATTTTGGAGGAAATGTGCTCTAAGTCTTGTTGAAGTTTTTCTTTGGATGAGTACATCACTTGGTGTTTTCAGTGAAGGAAATAAATTGTTTCCTTGCAGGGCTTTTTTTGATTCTTAGATAAGTCTGAGTCTGAGCCACTGGATACTTTGGGGATGGAGACTTGGTTTAACATTTAGTGGAAGTTGACTGAGGAGCAGGAGCTGTTGCAGTGTGGTTGTGTTAATGTGGCTGTGATTGTTGGCAGAAAAGCATTTTAAATTCCCACACAAGAGATGTACAACCCTGTCTACTTGAGGCCTTGTTGCTTCTGGCTGGTTGGGGGAAAAAAAATGCCCATGATGGAGAGAAGAGAAAGAACTGTTGGGATGCTGCTAGATGAAAGCCTAGCAGCAGTGAGCAATTTGGGAATACACCCGAGCTGGAATGCAGGGTCAAGCTCTGAGTGTGCCTCCCAGCCAGGGAGAGTTGCAGGGTGGAGATGGCAGGGACCACCCTGCACGTTGGGAGCTGATTGTCACCTCTGCTTTGTGCTCATCTTTGAGCTGTCCCTTGTTGAAGAGCAGCCTTTTGGTGTGCACTGGGCACTCAGCAGCATCCTGTGATGAGACAGGAGTAATTCTGGTTTTTGCCTTCTCTGTGACTAAAGCAAACTTGAATTCACTGCTTAGTGCAGGATGCTGAACCCCTGTGCTTGATGTGCCACGTTCTGGGTGTAGCTGCCTTGGTCAGTGTCCGTGTCCTGCCAAGGAGCAGAGCCAGGATCAGAACACACTTGTCTTTGCCTTTTTAAATTATCTCTGTTAACTCCCTGATGTCTGCTGTTTAGAAATAAATTTTGTCTCATACATCCAACCCAGGAAAGCGCTTATATATCCAGCAGCCAGGAAATTGAATGAGTCCTGATCTATTCTTAATTTCTTGTGTGTCCTGTGGTTTTATTGTTTGTGTTACCAGCCCTAATATTTACATACTTTTGAATGAGCTTTTCTTTTTTTGGAAGATAGTGCTTTGTTTGTGTGCCTTGCAAAACAGGTTCTTCCATATTTTTTTTTTCGAATAACCAAACAACTTACTTTCTCAAAGGAGTAGGAGGAAAAAAAAGGAAGATTATAACAATCACCAAAGGGAGATATCTAAGAATAGATTTTTTTTGGTTGATGATATGCTAAGATTCATTCTAAACTTGCATCTATCCTTCCAAATGTCCTTGGGGTCTTTGAGAGCTTTGTAAAACTTGTTGCATGTGAAATTAAATGCTTGTGGGTGCTTTATCTGAATAGCAGATGCATTTACAGTTCACATTTTAAATGCAAAGGTGCTTCCATGAAAAATGCTTGTAAGAACAAAGCTGTAGTTCCCACTGAAACTCCAAGACATAGGAAGACAAGTCGGTGGAGTTTGCTGTGTTAATGTTTAAAAGTAGTGCTGGTGAGTGTTGTTCATCTATGTGTCTCTGGAAACTGATGTAGTGCTTTTTTTTCTGCAAAGTAAGGAAGATTTCAGAGTTATATTCCCCGCCTTTCTTCTGGCTATGGAGGACTGATGGAGCTGATGTTCTTTAGGGGATCTGTCCCTTGCTACATCAACTGGCTGCCTTTTCCATGGATGTTTGCTTTCCTTTAGTAATCCTTTAGGAACTAATTTGAAATCACCAAGTTTTAAAAAAATAAAGTGTTCTCCATGGAATCTGTGATCAGCCTTTATTTGCAGGTGTAACTGTTCTGTGTTGAATTTCCAACTAATCTTCAGATATTTATTTCTTTCAAAAAATAAGACAGAACTTCAGAGTGTTTTCTTTCAAATCTCTTCTGCCTGCCATGGATAAAACCTATTTGCACGTTGATGAATAGTGGCTGGGAGGCCTGTCTGCTTCTGCAGCAGATCCATAAATAGCATTAGTGTCTGGTTTACTTTGGGAAGGAAGGTGTCCCGTTGTGGCAGCGGCAGGAGGGGAGCCTTGCACTCGCTCCCAGTAAAGTTGCCCTGTCTGGGCAGTGTTCACCAGCACGAAACTCTGAGAAACACGATACAGTGTCTCTGCTGAGATACAGAACCCCTTCCAAAGCTCCAGAAAGTACTGACATTTATAGAAATGGGTAATACTGGCCTTTTTATTTTCTCTATCCCTCTGCTGTTGGCTCAGAAAGGACTTGGAGGATCATAATACGGTGTGAAAGCTATTCCCCCCATCACCCTTCCTATCATTTGCTGCAGGGAGCACCTTGGGACATGCAGAGCACATTGCTGCATGTGGACCATGTCTAGCACTCCTCTGTGTTCAGGTGGATGGGCCAGCACTTGGAGTAGCTGTTCCAGTTGCCAAACTGGATCTAGCAGCTCATTATCAAACATGTTGGGTCTCAGGATTGAGGTTTGGATAAATGCCTCTGAAATGCACCCTTCCACCAAGGATATTTTCAGGTTTGGTCTTTGGAGCATTTGGTTTGTGGCACAGTTCATGAAGGAGAAGCTTTCCTCTCTGCTAGATCAAAAATCAGTTTATTTTAGAAAATAGAAAGAAAATGTCCAGGTGGTTCAATTAACCATCTCTGATACCCCAGAAGCAATCATGTATGCAAAAGGACAATGGCTGATAATTATCTCAAAGTGGATGAGGCTTGGGATACCTGTGTCCTGTTTCATTGGCAAAATGAATCCAGATGAAGTTTGAGAACTGGAATAAAAAAAGTTTAATTTTCACCCTTTTAATGAAGATGATGATAAAACTCCTTGGCTGCATGGTTTTTGCCTTTCCTAAACTGCTCGTGGCATGGTTATTGCTGGATGTTGTGAAATGTAAATAACACCAAGGTAGTGAACTCAGCATTCCCTGCTCCTTGGCAGCGTTGGTGAATGGAAACATCTGTCCAGGGCCTCTCTTGTTCCTTTCTCTCACACAGCTCCTGCTTCCAGCACAGTGCTGCAGAACGTGCTGCAAAGTCCTGCAAACCCTCTCCTTAGCTCTGCACCACACAAAATGGAGGAAAATCTAGAGGGTAAAGAGAGTGAGGATTTTTTCCCCCACAGTGAGTATTTTAACACAAGTCATTCAGATTTCTGGTGTTCTGATGCCAGCCTGTGGCATGGGACAGACCTGAGCTCGTGCTCTTGGCACAGTCCAGCTCCTCTCGTGTCTGCATCTCTTGCATTTCACTCTCAAATCACTCACTTGGCAAATGCTTAACTATTCCCTGTCCCTCCTATTCGCATTATACAAATAGGCTGTGCCAGGGTGTAAGGTTCACTAAAAAGGATTTATTGGTTTGCAGGCATGGGGATAGGTGATGGGGGTTGAACTATTTTTTTACTTCTTAAAGACGAGTGGGAGGCAAGGGGACAACACAAAACTGCAGCAGCAAGTGCAGAAGGAGGATGGGAAACCACCCTGGTAATTCACTGAGATTTTCCTCTGAGCTTGAGTGGGTGATCTTACTAGGTTTTTACTTTGTGACCATAAAAAAAAATGCAAAAAAACCTCCAAAACCTGAGTAACTGCAAATAATGCAGGAAATACGTGGTGAATGTTTTGTGATTGGGAGAGATAGTAACTGGGGCTTCTGAGCTTTAGGTTGGCTACAGGATGTAAATACTTCTTGTGTTGGTATGGGTGGGTGCTGTGGATCAGGTTTATTGACAGTTTGGACTCTAAAACTTACTTTGTTAATTTCAGACACTGCTTTGAATTTGTTTTCATTTCAGCTAGAGAAGTTATTACTAATTTTGTCCTCTTAATGAAATATGAAATTGAGATGTTTGTCCTTACAGGATATTTTCCTGGTGATTTTTATTTTTTTTTTATTTTTTAATCATAAATTGGGAAGGATGGATGGGAGAAGAAAAGGGGTGCTGTTGTTCCTTTTTAAATGTAGGAATACCAATTTTTTTCTCCCCTCTCTCACCCCTTGTCTGAGTAGTGAAAAAGAAGTGTCAGTTTTTAAATAGATCAAATATCTTTCTAGCACACAACATTGGTTTGAGGTGAGGCTGTATGGCCAGGTTTTGATGGTTTAGGGATATATTAGGTGAATTAATACAGCCATCTGTGGCGCATTTATGAAAACTTTTTTTTCTTTTTTTTTAAAGCTTTCAGTGTTTTTTTGCAGTCAGTATGTGAAAAATTATTTCTTTAAGGGAAACCCTAACTGTGCTAGCCAGGGACTAATTCTGCACGCAGTATATCCCGTTCTGAAAAAAAAGTGGGTTATTCTTAACATAAATTACATACTCAGAATTAAGTAAGATTAAAATTACAGTGAAGACAGGCTAATAAGGGTTTTACTCTGCTGAGGAATTTGATTTAAAGCTTGCGTTGGAGCCTGAAGTTGAATTTGAGCTGCCAATCCAGCTGAAGTGTAAAATGCCTCCCAGTCTCAACTGGAGTAAGCTAATGCAGAGTTTTAACTGAATTATGTTTTTTTCCTCTCCTTTTCATGGGACAGATTTATGAAGAATTATTCTGATGATTTTATTTTCCCCTCTGAGTACTTCCAAAAGCTAACACAAAGCATCATTGCATAATGGAGGGGTGGACAGCAGAATGCTTCTGTGATCTCTAGTGTTGCTTCAGGATTTCCAGCTCTGTAAATAATTGCTCAAGGCAAAGGTACACTAATATTATTTGATGAACAGGAAGTCTGCAAATAGCCATGGTATTTTGCCATAATTACATCTGCAGTGGTGCAGGTGTTGAGCCTTACCTATAGCCAGCAAAACCAGTGCCTCAAATAGATTTCTAAGAACATGTGGGTGGGGAGATGGGATGAAGGTTTGAAGGAGAGTACATCAGCAGATTTGAATTCAAAGGGTTGAAACACCTAAAAAAGTTTCAGGAGATGTGTTACTGATGGCACTGCTACAATGGCTTGGCTTTGTAACAGCAAAACAAAACCATCCAAATCCCGCTTTCTTCAGAAATGGCAAGATACTCTTAGATTTTTATTTGTTTTTAGTGGATTATAGTTGTCTTAGATTGATGTGCTGCTGGTTCTGCTCAGGGCTCAGTGGTATTTGTTACTGTGGTAGTTTTGCCTCATGCTTCTCACACCCAAATCTTTCCTTAGCTCATTTGATGCAAAAATCCTTTTTTTGGCTCTGTTGGTGACCAGAGCAGCTAAGTGTGAATCTTGAGCAGCTGGTTAGGTGACACCCCGTGTCTCCTCCAGACAGTGAGTGTTCAAGCACTTCATTAATACTTCACTTGAGCTGTCTCAATGAGATGGCTGAAGGAAATTAAATACTGTCATTAAATAATGCTGCCAGAAATGCCTGAAACCAACTATATTGGGAGACTGACTCATCTGCCCTTGCTCTGGGAGCATGGCTGATGCAGTGGGAGGGTATCCTGCTTCTTTTTCCACAGCTTCATGACCTTGTATCACCAGCCCATGTGTTCATTTGGGAACAGACTGGTGAAGCGGAGAAGATGATATGCAAAAGGGAATGTTTCTGAGGGTGATGCTCATAGTTGAAATGGTCTTGGAGTAGTTATTTTGAGAGGAAATCTTGGCTCATGTTCATGGAGCTGAACTACTAAGAGCAGCCTGCGAGGTGGGAAAAAAGGGATGGGGAGAAAGGAAGCAGGTGGTGAGAGGATGTGTGCACCAGAGAAGCAAAGCAGCACTCATGTTATCTCTTCCAAGCCCTCTGTTTTTCCTCCCTCTAGAGATGGCCATTATTTCAAGTGGGCCCTGAGGTTTAGAAAAAAGGTTTGGTGTGTGTGTGAGCAGCAAGTATTGAGAAAATTGTTGTGCTGTGTGTAAACTTAGCATGGAAGTTTGTAACTGAGATGCGTGGTGATTGTTTTCTCTTGATACTGGTTGTGAAGCTTTGAGGGGCATAGCAAAATACTTGGTGCCAGCCCAAATGGACTGATATAAAAGTAAATAAATACTTGTCAAAGATTGTCTCTGTCTTGCTTAGTACTGTTCCTGAGTGTTTCAGCTTTGGATGTTCTTGAAGAAATTGCTCTTTCTTAGCCTAAAAGGCAGCACTTAAGATATTTAGACAGAAGTGGTGCTGGCTCTCCAGACAGGAATATTTGTATAAATGTTTAAAGTGTCCAGTTAATCTGGCAGGATTGTGACCAAGGCACGATACCGTGCCTGTGTGCATTTACAGTGTAATTATGAATGGTTTGTGCTGTGAGACAGTGTGATGGCTTCAGTGCTGCCTTTTTGTTATAAATACAGCGTCTTCTGGGCTGTTGTTTAAAGACTCCTTTGGAAGCCTGATTTAATAGTTGAGCTGAGTGAATAATTCAAAACCTTTTTATCAAGTTCTTGTTTAAATTCTTAAATGAGCTCACCATAACCTTTTTATGTACCCCTCCTGCATGTGTCATACAAATATTAGAATAATTGAGTTTTACTAGTGCAAATGTTTCTGTGAAGCAAATTTTTAGAGCTTGATGTATGACTGTTTATGGAAAAGGGAATGTTAAAATCTCACACACCAGTGCCTATGCCAGAAACTTGTGCTGGCTTACTTAGGAAAAGGGTGGGGGGCAAGACCCTTGGCTTTGTTGGAGCAATCCTAACTGAGCTGGTTTGTCAGATTGACTTGTTTGCAGTTCAAAAACTGAACACATGTATTTAAAGGAATTTCAGCTATATCTCTCTTACAGGCCATTCTACAAACAGTAGCAGTACTTAGTTTAAAATATTTGCTTTTTTTCCAGATAAGTACTATTTTGACTCTTTTTCCTTTTCTCACCCCTTTACATGAGATGAACCAGCACATTCAAAATGCATCTGCTTAGCATCACTGAGTAACTTAACAAAGGGATGCAGATGAGAGAAAATCCGTAGTTACCTTCCAGGTTTCATCATTCCTTGGCTTGAAGTCCAGTCCAGGCTGGCGGAGAGCCTTGCAGATAGGTAATTTGAGTGGATTTAGCATGCCTACTCACATGTATTAATGTTTGCAGACTTGCTGGTGAAAGCTCATTAGTGTTAAGTCACTTCTGAGTACTGATGGTCTTTAAAAGGCAAATGAAAGCCTTGCAACCAGGGTGTCTGCAGAACTGGCATCCATTTGCCTTCTGCTTCTGAAGAAAAATGGAAGACTTAAAAATCTCAAGAAGCCAGCTCAAGAAGCAGGAGTTGAGGATTAGGCAGGATGCTGTTTTCTCAGTCAAGAATTGTTGCTTAATTGGTTACAAGAATTTAGTCAAGGCTGTTTATTCTGTTTGCAGACAAACGTCCTGTGCATGCTCTGGCAGTCCTCTAACCTTCCTGGCACTGCAGTGTGTGCTTGGAGATGAGATGGAAAATCCTTCCTCTTGCAGTGCGTCATGAGTTTACAAAGCCTGATTTCCATGTGCAGGGTTTGCCCTCTGAATTTTGGATTTCTTTCCTGATTTTTCTTTCAGAACTCTGCTGCAGCCACTGGTAATGCCACATGCCCCTTGCAATGTGTGCAGAAACCTGGAATTGCAGGCTTGTGTGACAATGAAACTACTATTGAAATCTTCCATTGCCTTCAGTCACAGCTAGTCCAAGTGTAACTACTGACAGTAGAGATGGTAGAAACTGGGCAGCTGTATATCCATACCCAGGGTATGAGAAACATAAGTTGGTCTTTAGAAGTAGGAACTTTTAGGTTTTGGGGTCATTAGAAAAACCCAAACCGACCTCCAAACCCTGGCACCATCACAACAACCAGCTTTGACTTTGCAGGAGCCAAGTAAATTTGTTCTTTTTTTTTTTGCTTTCCTGAAATTGTCATGTGTAGAGTCATATTTTCACTGAACAAAATGAGTTGTGTCCAGCACTGTACCAGTGGGCTGGGCCTCTGGTTGTGGTGTTCTGTAGTCTGTGCTTGAGTTGGAAGAGTGCTCAGACTTGCTCTGACTCCTTTGCATCAGTTGTAACATTGCTGCAGTTGGGTCTTTGCTAAGCTGAAAAGACCAAGGAGAATCTCCTTCCTGCCTCTTCCTTTTCTTTGAGATGAAGTATCAGCTCTAACTTGTTACAATGGGTTCCTTGGACGTGAAAACAAGTGGGAAATCTTGAGTGGACTTTTGCTTGTTTTTAATTAAATGTTGGTGTAACAAGATTTGTTTTGTGATGAGAAAGACCCAACAATCTTACCAAACATGCAGAACAAGCAGGCTCTCTTGTCATCCGATTATGACATTCCCACTGTAGGAAACACCCTTTGTGCTTTGATAAATTTGGCCTTATTCAAAGTGTGAAACTGCAAATTAACATGTAAAATGCTTTTGTGCCTTGGAGATTTATAACAGTTTGTTGTCCCTTCAGATTTGTGTTGCAAAGTGTCTGTGAAGATAGGGGAGCAATATTGCCTTATTTGTTATGGGAGGAATCTGAGACTTGGCAGCTTTTTCTGAGGTACCCACTAAATCTGAGCATTTGCAGAGTTTGCTGTAGTTTATGATTGAAATTGGTGGTTACAACAGGCAAGATCCCACTGGAGCACAAAGTGGGGAGAGGGGGTGCCAGCTGAGCTTTGCCTGAAGTGGATGTGTCTGCAGAGATGCAGCTGGGGTGAGAATAGAAAGAGGCTGCTGTCTCCTCATTCCCTGATTCTTTGATCACTGAGAAGAAATAATGTGACCACTGGGCAAACTAATCTGTAAAGTTTGTGCTCAAGTTTTGTCTAGTGTATATAAAATAACCCAAAGGAGGAGGTGGATCAAAATAAGCTCTGGATTTTGTTGTAGCTTGATGCTGTTTGATTGCATATGAGTATTCTGCTAGGCAAGAGTTCATTTGTCAGCCTTGTCCCCATTTGCATAGGTACCACTGATACTTCACCCTCCCTGTGGTGGCCTGTGAACCATCTCTGTTGGGTGTTCATGCCATTCTAGATTTGGTTATTCCCTCTTTCTGCCCAGCAGAGATTTACACTCCATCCTGATCTAATTCAAACTGGTGTTAAGTTTTCCCACTCACATAATAGTATATTAAAAAATTTATAATTTTCTCTTGTATTTATCTCATTTAGTGTTGTCAGAGGGGAAAACAGTTGAAGACTTGATGCGTATTTGGATTGGATGGAATAATGATGAGGTATAGCTGAGTTATTTTTTCTTTTAAAGCTGCTTGTGATTTTCTGCTGTGGATATTTTGATTCTTGTTTATTTTGCTCCTTCATTTGGAGAAGAATAGTCTGGGAAGAGGGAAGGAAGAGGCAGGGTTTACCCCTGTAACCATCATTGTTAGCCCTAACTTCTGGTAGAGCTTTGCTGCTTTGGCTCGACCTCTTTTAACTTGAGAAATGTGTTTTTGTTTGCATTTCCATCTTGTTGCATTTAAAAACTATTCTAACTATACCAGATTGTTTGAACATTAATGGGGGAATGTTTTTCAGAGACTTGATAGAGTTTCCAGGCAGCTTTTCATCCGCCAAGTACTTTTCTGGGCTCTTCCTGGTGAGGTTTTGCTTGGTTTGCTCTAAGAATGTGCAAAGCAACTGTTCAAAATTGCTGACACATGTTAAGTAATGTGGAAAGCACCATCCTACCCCATTGAAGTCTGAGAGTGCTCATGTCGACAATAAGAACAAGATCTGACCCTGAAAATGATATGTGAACAGTCTCAATCTGGAGACCATTTCTAGTGTCTTCCCTCTGACTCTGCCTAGTTTATCCTTTGGTCTTAGGTATTCTATTTTTTACAAAATTATTTACTCAGTCTCCTAAAAAATACTGTGTTATACCTCGTTCATGTATTTTTGAATTATTTAACCACGTGTGCATATTTGATGATGCCAAGTTCAGAGTAAAATCTCAATTTTGTAATTAAGTCTCAGGAGAGTTAATGCTACTTCTAACAATAATGGTAGTGGTATAATGCTTATTTAATAAGAAATCCATCATCTTCCACCTCCCTTCTCCAAACCTCTAGTTTTCAGCTTTGGAGCAGCTGTAATCAGCCTGTACAACTTCCCTTCCTCCTCTCATGAATAAATCCAACTACCTTATCTGCTCTATCGGAAAGTCTTCCCTGCCTTTAGCAGCCTCTGGAGGAGGGTATAAAAGGGGCTTTCACTGCCTCACAGGAAGCGAAATGAATGGAGGAACTTTTGATAATGCCCTGTCTGTCTGAGCGGGGGATCAGCCCGACTAAATTGCAGCAGATTAGTGAATGATAGTGCTTCAGCTGGGGCCAGAATTATAAGTTTTTAATCTTGGAACAAGCAATGATTTCTTCCTCCTAAACAGTGGTCAACTCCCTCTTTGATTTGGAGGCTTGCAGTCATCCATATTCAGTTAGTTTGGGTGTGTGGTTTCTTTTTTTTTTTTTTTTTTTTTTCTTCCAGTCTGCATTCATGAGTCTCAACAAGCTTTTGGGTGTTTTGGTAGCAGTGATTGTGGTGAAACCTGTCATGGCCACATGCCATTTTTGCCAGAACTTGTGTTTTGCTTTGGATGTTTATGCCTATAATGAGGTCTTGTATTTCCCAGATTTCTTAATCGTGCTGTGTGTTGTTCTTCCTCAGTCTTTTGCAATTAGCTTTGGAATGGTTAGGGTATCTCTTTTATAAGCAGCATTTTTGTTTCTGGCCACCTTCAGCCTTACTCTGTGTGTGAACATGGGTGACTCCTTGATTCCCACCCCACAACGTGTTCCAAACTTTTAGATAATCCAGCTCAGTGGGAGGGAGAGATGACTGGAAATCTAAATGGGGCAGCTTAGCTAATTGCCTTAGGCCTGACTCGTCTGCTGGATAACACTAGTTTTATCTGCTGGATAACACTAGTTTTATTGCAGCCCGACGTGATTGACATTTGGGGAATTGCACTGGTATAATGCTGGCAGCAGCAGTGAAAAATCTGCCCTATTGTTTCTGATGCATGGGCTGTCTGAGGAGGAGCTTTTTGTTACAAATAACTATCAGAAAGGCAACTAATGGAGTGAAGTTACTTTTTCTTCAAATCACTGACTTTTCCAATTCCCAAGAAAAAAAAAGAGTGAGAGTAATATCCTATGTACTAAAACTTTGCCTTGTTCTATGTTTTTTTCAGGCTTTTTTTTCTTGGATTTTATTACTGGAAAACTCTCTAATGACAGCTTTGCTTAGGTAAGTGAAGCAAGATTTTTTTCCTGTGGATTTTTTCAGAATCACTTCCCCTATCTTAACTTCTTTTGCATGTTGGGTTGAAATGTTGAGCCAGCTGTGCTGCGTGTGCTGTGGTTAAAGGCTAGAAAGATGTTGTAAACAAAAGTGGGGTAATGCCTCTAGTATGACATAAGGACCTCATTTATTCATTTAATCAGATGAAGTGGACATTGTGCAGAATAATGAAATACAGGTTATATCTGCATATTACTGCATAATCTCATCAGTTTATGATTTTTGTTTTCAAGTGATGCTCTGCATTTTTTTTCCACTGGAAAGGAAACTTGTTGCTATCACTTAACATAATTTTGTTATGAAATGCAACCTTCATGGTTCCAGTTTTTTAAATACAGTTGCTCTTCTCCATCCCCTTCTCTTCCCTCTTACCCTTAGGCAAGAGCTGCTGATATGGAAAAATCATAAAAAGCTTGAGAGTTTTATATTTTATTTAGCCCAAAAGACGGGGAGAACATGAACAAAATTAACACCCCCCTTTGATCTTCTGAACCCCATCTACACCTCTAAAATGCAGGTTGCACATAACTGGTCATTGACAGGATCTGAGTGTTGATTGAAAGCACCTGGTCTTGTCTATTTCTAAATTTTGTCTATCTTTGGGGCATTCTGGGCACGAATCCAGTGCCGTGGTGCCATGGATGATGGGAGGAAGAGCTAAATGTGCTGCTGTACCAAAATGTACTGTGTTTTCCTTTGTGGTGGAGAGAAGACTTGACTGACCTCTGATGCAAGACAGGAAGTTAATTCCTAGACATACAGTTAATTTGATGTGTTTGTTGGAGTTGCTTGTTGATCCTGGATGAGGCCAAAAGCAACTGCAGTGTTCAGGTGGGAATACAGTATCCTAACATCTACCCTGACAAAAGTGCTTCTGCTCTTTGCAAAGTGTCTGTGAAAGGCTTTTCTTTTTTCTCCCCACCCTCTCTTCCTTTTGATCTCCTTCCACTGAACGGTCAACACAGCAACTTCTCTCCTTGAGATGAGAGACCTTGGTGAAATAAAATTGATTGTCTTAAACCAGAAGTCTTCTTCAATCTGCTTTTCCCTGGTGTTTGTCCCTCTTCAGGGAGGACTTTAGGGGAGTGAAGACAGAAAGCTGCAGGGAGTCTTTTGAGTTCCCTTTAGTTTTCATTGTAGGTAGCTCATTGGGATTTATCTATCTGCCAATCCTTTGCCAGGGTGCTGAACTCAGGGTATTTTGTGTGTTGTAGCTTTCATCTTTTTCAGAAACACATGGGGATGAGCTGGTGCACTCCAATCTGTGAGTGAACCAAGAAGGTGGAAAAGTCCTTAGCAGAACCCTCTGAGAATATGTCTGAGATAGATTGCTGCTTGGGATCCAGCACTTGTTCTTGAGACATGCCATTGCAGTGGGCTTCAGGTTCCCCCATGCCTCCCTCAACTGCTTGAGCAGTGACTAATTTGCAGCCTGAGGCTGTATTTGGTGATGCCACTGCCTGTCCAGAGGTTGGAGAGGACTCTGCAAATGAGGGAAGTATTTAGGCATCAGTTTTAAGTCCTTTTAACACTGTATTTTAGACACATCTATGAATATATGCAGACAGAACTAATAAATAACCAGGGAATGGTAGTTAAGAGGAAAGGGCATAATTAATTCTGTCATGTACTCTGTTTTAAAGCTGGGTCCAGAGCAGTAATGTGTTAGGCTGGGAAGGTAAACACTGTCATTATTCAGCAACAAAACATGTACAAGGCTGACATTGTTTTCCTCCTTTTGATATAATAATTTTTTTGTAATGCTTGGAGTATCTTTGGTGGTCTTTGGGGTGGTAGGAGCCTGATGAAGCCCCACCCTTTCCCAAGGGTCAGTGCTCCTTTATTTGAGTTGAGTTTTGTATTAATGCTGCTTTGCTGACACAGAACGTGTGCTGTTCCAGAAAGCTCTTACTGTTTGCTGTGGTTGGGGTGCTTGGCTGGAATTCCAGCAATATAGTTTGGAGGGAGGTATTTCTGTTTCATCAGGTGATCCCTTTTCAACTCCCCACACTGCAGTGTTAACCCAGGTCAACTGTACGTGGCACATAGAAAAAAAAAATCCTTTTTGTGCGGATGCTGTTAAAAAGCCAGCATAAGTTTATCTTGTAAAATAGATTTTTTTAATATATAAAATAAAAAAAAATTAAAATTTAAAAAATAATTTATATATATAAAATATATTTTTTCTCCTCCAATTATACTAGCATACAGAGAAAGGTTTGGCTTCAGCAAATGCAGCTCTGCATGGTCCTTCAAGGTTACCATGTTTGGATCTTTTTAGTGGGGAGAGGGATTTGGGGGAGTACTTGCTTTGCATCTCAAAGCATCTGAAGTTACTGTGAGAATGATGATATATTTCCTAAAAGGAATAGTTGTGATGGTAAACAGTTATCTAAAGCAAGGTAGTTAACTTTTCAGCATGTATGATAAATAGTAATAGGAAAAAAAGCTAAAGAGCTTGTAGTTTGAAGTTCCCCCTGCTTGCTGTTACTCATAGAGCAGCCTCTCTCCTCTCCTTCATACCTCTCATTTTAGTAAATTTCTTGATGTATAGTTACACACACAGGATAAACAAACAAAGACTTAATATACGTATTTCTATCTTGAGTGTGCCCCACATGACCCACCCTGGATATCAGATCACTTGAGTTTGCGTAAGTGAAGTTGTGTGTATCCAAAGTGGATTGGTGTCGTTCAACCCCTCAGTGCCTCTTTCTGTTGAGTTTTCTTACAAGTTTTGCAGCTCTGGCTCTTCCAGCAGAAGTCTTGGACAAAAAACGCTCATGGAGACACCAGTGGAATAGCTGATGCAGCTCAGCAGCCACCTCCTAAAATAAGTGGTGGAAGGATGCCTGTTCCTCTTCTCAGTATTTTCTTTGGAAGATGAGCATCTCCTCGGCATGTCCTTGGCTTCTGTGTCTCCCTAGCAAGCTGCAGCACTGAATACTCCTTCCACTGTTCCCAGCTCAGTTTGAAACTTCTCCATTCAAAGTATTTCTGTGGTCCTTCAAGGTCTGCTCTGTCTGATTGCAAAACTCCCAGGAATTTGGAGAGGGAGTTCTTCCTTTGGATGGATTGAAAAGAAGTTGCATGTTGTCAACTTGCACAAGGTCTTTTTTCAAAGTATGAAATATTTTTTAGGGGGAGGGATGTCTTAAAAAATTATTAGCCCTTAGTGGGTGGCATGAGCAGCATTGACTGGAGGGGCAATTGTTCTGTGGTTCATGTGCTGTTTATTTTGCAGCCAGTGATGTTTTAATATTGCTGAGGCAGATGGAGGGATTCCCAGCTCCACAATCATGACCCTGGGGGAGATTAGCTGGTTTTAGGTTTCACCACTTGGATGATGAGGTTAGCCTGAGACAGAGATGCATCCCTGTGTATGGAAATGGTCTTGGCCCAGATCTTGTCTGGCAATGTAAAGCCTGAGAAAGGACCAAGAGGTCAGCTTCAGCTTTTTAAGGAATGTGATGTATGGTCATTCTGTGGCATGTGGGGACTGCTGATTTTTATTTCAAAAAGGGCAAAAAATGTACTTGCAAGCTTATGTGTTTTTTTTTAAAACACACTAATTAGAGCTACAATTAGCTCTAAAGTAGAACCTACTTTACAGCTACATAAATATTTATATCTCTGATAGTAAAACACTAATGATAAAGAATCCCAAGAGGTTTTTTCGTAGCTACAGAGCAAAGAAGATTTCTCCCATTTTTTGTTTCTTAGAACCTTTCTTCCACTTCACCTGTTTCCCTCCTGCTGAGCTAAGCAACATCCTCAATCTGCACACACTGGGACTTTTTTTTTTGCATCTATAGCAGTCTTAAGTAATTACTCTGCAATTCTAATACTTGTTACAGAAGTGAGCTCCTCTGCTTGTGTCAGTCAATGGTATCTAGAAAACTGAATCTCTGAAACAAGCTAAAATGAATAGAATCTTGTTTCCTCTTTGCTCACATGGGCACTTATTCACTTCCCCATCTGCTTCGACTTTGAAGGCTGCTGAGGTTCTTCCTCTGTCTGACCCACTTGGCATAAGCTAGAGAGGATTGTCTTTCTTCAATAGCCAAGTTTATAGGGCTTCAGCTTGTTCATAAATAATCCTTAGAGTTTTGAGTGCTGCCTTTCTCCTTCTTTCCCCTTCAAAACTGACCTGCTGTCCTTTGTGTACAAACTAGGGGAATATTTTTCAGTCTGTAGATAGATGAGAAAATTTGTGCAGCCACTGGACAAGAGAGGCTGTGAAGTGTGCTGAGGAGATTTCACTGAGGATCCATGATTTTAAGGATTTATCTCATCCACTTTCAATTTGTGATCCCAGCACAAAAGAGCATCAGCTGTAGAGGAGGGTTTTGCTCTGCTAGTCCTTGTACAAGCACAGTTCCAGAGTACAAAATACAGGACTTGGATATGCTGAGGCATCTTTATAGGAATGTGTAAATATTTAGTGTACTTCAGAGAAGGACAAAGTGTTGCTCTGCTTTTGCTTTCACACTGAAGTACCTGCACCAGTAATTGGTTTGCATGTGTGAATGGTTAAGGTAGCATTAAAACTCAGCTTTACTGAAGTTCTGCAGACCAGCCTCTCCTGATTGGAACTTTGAGGCCTTGTGATCTGCATGTGGTCCTGCTGGCTCTTGGTAGCAGGAGATAGCAACCCTCTGTGGAAAGATAGGCTGTAATTTTGTCCTGCTTTGAACATGTGGGATTTTAAGTATTTCCTATGAGATGCATTACTAGTATAAACAAACTGTTTTGTTTAGTGTAAGCTCTTTATCCTGGTAGGATTTGAAACATCTTATAAAGCAATCACTGTAAATTTAAAACTAATATTTGGCATTATTTAAATAAACATAAATCAAGATAGTATACAAACAACACAAGTTCCCAGCCCAGGGACCTGAAAGACAGACCTACTTGGATGTAGCCTGTGTACTTTTTGTCTATTCCCCTGTTAAATTTAAAGCATTCTGCACCTAATTAATACCTTTTAAAATTTATGTCAGTGATAAAATGGATAAATATTGCAATGGACATAGATTTTAGTGCTACAATTACAGAACAGATGTAAAGGATGCAGGGTAAGTAGATGTTTGTGCAGTCTTGTGGTGCAGCATCATTGCTGCCCTGGTTGGTTTGGTACAGAGGGTTCCAAATTGAAGCCTTTAAGCTGGAGAGGGTAAATTATTGTTTAGTGTGTTGTAAAAGGTCTTGTAGATTGTGGGAGTAGATGAGTTATCTCAAAAACATAATGCTGGAAAGAAATTTCCATGCCAGACTGTTAAATTTCATTGCTGTGTTAATTAGGTAGGAAGAAGCCCTTTATTTCATAAAGTTTTCCAACTCAGTTGAGGCTCTATCACATTAGATGCGACAACTGAATGATCAACTACTTGTCTGGGTGCCAGGAGCCTTGTACTTCCAAATTAATTGTGTTTTTATGAGCCAGTGTTAACTTTTTGAAAAATAAAGCTTAGTCCTTGGAAAAAAACAGATGCTGATGAATATGGGAAGGAATGGGGAAAAGAATATAGTGTTCCTGGTAATGAGGTGATCTCTGGTACTCTAATTTCACTTACCAAGTAGCTATTATTTTTTGTATATAAAATGTAAAATTTTGCCTTTGAGGAACTTCATGTAGAGGGTGGAGGAGTTCACAATCCTTTCAATGCCTGAGTTCAGCTGGTAATCCAAGAGGGAATTCAGTATCTTCGTAGATGGAGGGTGTATGAGTTTTTTTAGTTCATCAGGCTTTTCAAAAATGTACAGATTTGCAGATGCGTGAGGGACTGGGGGGAAGCCCTTGCCTCTAAGTGGTGGTAAAATTTAAAACTCTTATGGGTATGGCTCTGATCAACATTCATTTCAATGTTCCCATAAAAAGCTTATGACTTGGCAGGGTTTCAAGGACTGAAAAGAAAAAAGCTCTGTATACAACATGTTTTATTAATGTTGAAGGAGTAATATTGCTGTATTTCAGAGTCTGCCACTGCATAGGATAAGTTCTTTTTGGCTCTGGCACACTTTGGCTTTTCCCTTGAATAAAACAAGGTGTGACTTCACATCTGCTTTTTCCTAGTAGCCTTGTATTAATCAGGAGTATACATATTTCCAAGTTTTGGCTAGGATTCATCCTTTTTCTTTCTAATTCTCCCGTGTTGCAGAGTGAATTAATGATTCTTGACCCTCAACTGATACTGTTAAAGTGTATTTGCATAAACCTTGATGTTAAGCATCACATCCCACTTACTTGTGATGACTTTTTGCCCCCTTTTAAGCTGTATGAAAGGTGAATTTGAAATTAGGCAGCTGAGGAAGAAGTAATCTGTTGAAACTTGGCAAACGTGGTTGAACTAATAAAAGCAAATTTAAAAAAATATACTTTTAAGGGTAATCAGTACTGTAAAACACAAGCTTTAAGATGAAATTGCTGAAAATAATTTGTGCAGCCAAAGTGCAAGAGGAGGCAGATAACACAAGTCAAGCACAAAATCACAATTTACAGCCACGTAGCGGTGTTGCTTTGGTAAGATTACCTCTGCGTGGGGCTTGGCTGGCGATCAAGGCACGGCTTAGGGAGCCGGCTGGAGCGGGGTCGGATCGCTGGCATCGGGGCACGCTCTGAAACAGGAGTCTGGATTCAAATCCTCATGAAACAGGAGTCTGGATTCAAATCCTTAACACCAGCCTCTTTGAGGGAGTGCTGCACTGCCTGGCTGTGGGACACAGCCCGGGCTCTGCGAGGCAGGAGGAGTTAGGGGTATGTGACTGCTTAAAAGTAGCTTTTATTCCCTAAGTTACTGCACGGGTTTTGGCTGGAGTAGAGTTAATTTTTTTGTATGGTAGCTAATATGGGGCTGTGTTTTTGATTTGCTCTGGAAACTGTTGATAACTTAGGGATGTTTTGTACTGCTGAGCAGAGTTTACACACAGCCAGGGCCTTTTCTGCTTCTCACCCATCCCACCTGTGAGAAGGACTGGGGCTTAAGGACTTGGGAGGGGACACAGGTAGGACAGGTGACCTCACATGGTCCAAGGGATATTCCAGACCCTGTGCAGGCATGGTCAGTGTATAGAGCTGGAGGAAGAGGAGGAGGATGTTCAGAGAGATGGTGTTTGTCTTCCCATATCCTCATCGTGTGATGGAGCCCTGCTTTCCTGGAGATGGCTGAGCACCTGCCTGCCCATGGGAAGTGGGGAATGAATTCCTTGTATTGCTTTGCTTGTGTGAAGCTTGTGCTTTACCTGTGAACCTGTTTTTAAACTCAATGCATGAGTTTTCTCACTTCTAGCCTTCCAGTTCTCTCCCCCATAGCATTGGTGCAGAGTGAATACACTGTGTTGGTCTGAGCTGCTGCCTGGGGTTATAGCATGATAGCTATCATACTGTTAAAAATTGACATAGCTATATCTCAGTCTTATGCTTCTGATTTGTGAGTACTGTTGCTTAATTAACAATTATGAAGTGCTTGGAGCACTTTAAAAGTGCTGTAGGATTGTAAAATATTGCATTTGCGTGTGCACGCTCTTAAACGTGGAGATTTCCACATTTCCACACTCCTGCTGTGCGAGCGCTTGGCTGAGTCACACGGGCTCTTCCTGACCCAGTTCTCTCCTTGTTTGCTCACTCCTCCCATTTGACCCAAGCTGTCAGCCTTTTACTTGCCCACCTTTCTGTCACAGATTTGTGAGTCTGTCCCTCGAGAAGCAAGTAATTCTGCTCCACAAGTGTTCAAAGTCAGAGTAGAGGGGGCTTGGAGCAACCAGATCTAGGGATAGCTGTCCCTTCCAATTGAAACCATTCTCTGATTTCTTCCATAGAAGCCCATTTGAAGGTTATTGTCCCCCCATGGCCTGTTCCAGGAATGCTCTTCCCCACACCCATGAGGTTGGGCTCTGGTTCCTGGCAGCAAACAAAATTTTCCTTCTGCTGTTTCCTTCCTTGTCTCTCTCCCAGTCCCTGCACAGAGATTTGGCAAATGCCCTTTAGGGAACCCATTTGGACTTTGATTTGCTTCTCCAGAGAGGAGTTGGGTGAGCCTTAGCTGCTGTTCTTCCTGTTGTGGTCATGGGGATCCCTGGAGCTGAAGAAGAGTTCAAGGGCAGGAGCTGGACTGGGGTTGCAGATGGGTGTGTGTGCAGGTGCTCCCTGTGGCAGGGATGCAGTGAGAAGGTGCTTTTCCTTCCAGGAGAGCTGGGGGAAGGTTCATTTGGAGCTGATGTGGCTGTTCTGGCCAGGGGCAGTGCTCCTTCTGCACAATCACGCTGTAATGGCAACTGCTGCCTTTGTGAGGCACTTGCATTGCCTGTATCTGACCTGTAAACATTTTGAAACTTTTCTTTGATATTCATCAGTACTAGAGAGCTGAAACCCACCCATGAGAACATGATTTGATTAGTTATTTGAAGAAATTCCCACGTCTTGGATCAGAGTAGGCTGGATTTTTTGAGAGGCTTAGTGTGTTATCGGCAGATGAAAACGGAGCACCAGAGTGTCTAACAAGAGATGCAAAAATCCCAGCTGCTTCACCAAGAGATGAAATCTCTTTGGAACCAGACTGAAGCTCCCTGGGACTTGCTGGTGATACCTGCAGCGCTGGCACCAGCACTAATGGCCGGCAAGCTCTGAAAAAGAGAAAGCTCATGTAACTTGGTCTGCTGAGCCAAGGCTTTAATTCAAGCGTGGATAAAGCAAGGAATTTGATCAGGCTCCTACCGTTGGTCACAGTTTGAGCTAAGTGAAAATGAGGAGAGCTGAGATGTGGGACACAGGGTTTTCCTTGTGAAATCTGAGGTGTTTGGCAGATCCATGAAAAATATGCATGAATAGTCCCCATCAATTGCCACTTACTCAGGTTCAGCTCCTTGCCATTACCTCTGTGCAGTGAGCTCGTGGCATGGAAGAACTCAGTTTTTCATTTTGTCTTGTTCTGTCAGCCAGTACTCTCAACATCTCTTAATCTTGGATATTTATGGCTTGAAACAGTGTGTGTTGAGTTGCATTTAATCCTAAATTAGGTCTATACTCAAACTCAAAAATTCTGTTATGCTGGAGTCCTTCTTGGGGACCAGAGAGGGATTCTGTGGGTTTTCTTAAAATAAAAATGAGGGGAAGGGAAAGAAGAATAGATGGTTTAGTGGTTTCAGTCACTATTAATGTTTGCCTACTGCAGCAATAACTTGAATTTCACATCTTTTCCCAGGGATGGGAGAGGAAGAAAGGAATGAGGAAGTTGGATGTACAGTTTTAGTTAGACTTGGTTAGCACTTGTTCAACTGGTGTATGTGTTACAAACCTAAGAGTTGCTTTTATTTGTGCTCAGTTGTGCCTAACATTCCTGGGAGTTCTGGAGTTGCAGTCTATTGGGAGATCTAGACTTGAATTCCTGTTGTCATTGTGGTGTTCACTGTGCAGCAGGACTTGGAAAGTTGGCATTTTTTTTCAAATTTAAAGTATTCCTTGGTTCTGGCATTGCTGTGAGGTGTCATGAATGTTGTCAGCAATAAAATTTTCTTCTGGATGCCTTTTGCACTTGTTACTATGCTCCTTTCCGTCTTCTTTCCAGGCAGTCATTACCACCTTCTTTCTTTCTTACTTCATTTTTTCCGGAATTTTATTTAGGAAGGTATGACATTCTGCAAACAGATCAAATGTGGGGTAATCTAAAAAATTCAGAGCTGACCCTGCCATGAGTGGAGTTTTAGATGGGGGGATGATCTCCATGAGGAAGTCATCACATGGCCTCCTGTGCTGTGCTTAGGTCTGTGGGCTGTGTGTCTGCCGCTCACCTTGGCTGGCTGGAGCTGAACTTGGCCGTTTGTGCCTGTTTAAGAAGTTAATCTTTCTGAAAGGCTGAAAGCTGCTTGGCGTGGTGTGGTTGCCTCAGCTACAGGAACGTAAACCAATAATGCTGGGGAAAACAGAGGGATAAACATTTGCTGCTCTTTATTTGCGTGAGGAATTACAAGAACCTGGGATACATTTAGTGACTTGGAACAATTTTTATTTGAGTGCTGGCTCTGTCATGACCTCTGCACATAATGAAATAAAGTACTCAAGTCTTGCAATGCAATAAGGAAAATCTGTTAAGATTGTAGTTCCTTTACATCAGCTGACCTTGGTCTGACTAACAAACCAATTTGGCTTAATCCTTGTTTTTTAATTAAACATCAGTTACTTGAAGGCATAAGTTACTAGCAATTAATCAAAGCGTCTAGGAAGCCTGACCATTGGTCTCTATACTGCATAGGTTGAAAAGCTTGTGCATAGGTTGATATTTTAAATTAAATGTATAAAGATGAAAGAAAAAGGGATGAACCTGAGAACCATAAAGCTTGCTTATTGGTGTTCCTGTGAATTAATTGCATCTGTAGTTTTTTTTCTGAACTTATGTTCAGATTGCACCATGGAATAGTTGAAGTGTCACTCGGAGGCTCTGGAGTGACATTTATCAATATGGCCTCTTAAGACAAAAGTTGATTTATGATGTGACCTGTCCCCTCTCCAGTGAAATCACAAGGCTATGGGCTCTGCATCTGCCAATGTTTGCTGTCTCTCCCATCTTCTTCCCAAGCCCTGGAGAAAGAGATGAATAAGATATTAATCATCTCAAGGTTGAACAGTGTATTGGGAGGTCACTGATATTATTTGGTGATTTTTCTGTTTTAATGTACAATGTTGGAGCCATTTGAGCAACTTTAAAGATCAGGTCCTATAGAGGAGATAAGGAAGATGTGTGCAAATGTGATCCTTGTGTGCACTGTCCCTTTTTTGTGTGATAAGTGATGCTACATGAGAAGTCCTCTTGCAGACATATAGATGGCACTAATAGTGATGCAGGATGATGTCTGCAGACTTTTATGGGTAATACTGGAAAAGTTGGTGTTCTTTCCTGACCGTTGTCAGGATTTATGCTTCTGTGCTGCTGTGACTTTCTAAGATATGTGGTCTGTATGTTACTGAAAACATACAGCAAATAAACTTGTCCAGGCAAGAACATGACCTTGATGCACAATCATTACCTAGAGCCCTAGGCTGGAAAGAATTATTAGTGTTGGAGATTGTGGTAAGGAGTCATCTTCCAGGTCGGTCCCTAAATATAGTCCTTTAAAGGTTTTAGCAATGCTTTTGGACTATAATGTTTTTAATTGCAAAGGACATAAATCTTGTTGTTACAAGGGAATGCAAAAAAAACCCACCCAAACTTCTTTCAATTCACAGTACATTTCTCATTTTACAAAAGAAAAAAGTACCTGACAAATGCTGAAGAGTGAACACCTTTTGAAGTTGTGTGGAAATGAATATTCAACCTATGAGCCAGGAGCAAGATGCAGGAGGGATTGTGTGAGAGCTTTGTGTGGGAGGAATTATCTTCCCATGGTTTACATAGTGTAAAAAGAGAAGACCCCTCTTTCCTTGATGGGAGTAGCCCCAGTAAAGTCAGAGCTCCTATTCACATGGAGGAAGATTTGTACATTCAAGTCTTAATTTAGATGTATTTGTTTGTGTAAGGCTGGGTTGGTAATACAGATAATACACAATTTATTAGGTCTGTTAAACTTTCAGATTTCCATCCAGTTTAAGCAGAATTTATTGGAATTTACCACTCTGAAAAATGAGCCTGTCATTTCCTGAGGAGTAGTAAAGAACACTGGCAAAGATTACAATGTCTTTCAAGATGCAGCAGTGCTTCTGAGTGGTGTTTGTAGGCTGCCGGGCACAGAGTGCCTGAGAGGGCAGTTTTAGGTGGTGTTATAATAGCTAACCAACCCAAGCACGGCTGGTTGAGCATTGCTGGAGGTTCCTGACTTTGTCCATGACTTGGAATGCCCAGGAGTGGTAAAGCTCTGTAATGCAGTACAGGAGGGTGGTGGAGTTGGAATTAATTTGCTGGGAGTTGCCTTTTCATGGGGGAAGAGAGAGTTTCTGCTCCTGAAAGAGACCTCAGACCCAAAGATCCAACATAGCCATCATACCTCTCTCTAGCAGTGCTTTTAGGAGAGTGATGAGTCGGAGAGGGGAATCTCTTCATGTGAAGAGAAGAGTTTGAGGACGCAGAGTTGGGTCCTCAAACTGAGGAAAAGTTACAAAACAAACAGAGTAAAAGTTACAAAAAACCTTGATGCCTGTGCTTTTTTGAGGTACCTTCATTAAGCTGCTGTGGTGGTGTATGTATTGGATTATACCCATATTTCTTTCCTGTGTTTGAGCAAACTCTTTGAATTCTTTACATGAGTTGAACACCTTGCTCAATTCTACTGCACGTGACTGTTATCTGAACAACAACAACAACCTGGCTGCTCATCATTTCCGTTTAAGCCGTGATGAATTTGGTGACCTTTGAGAAACTTTCCTCCTGTTGCTCATGTTCCACTCCTTGCCCTCTAAAGGGACAAAGATGATACTTAGTGGTTTTTTCCTCCTGTCACTCCAGTTCAGAAAGGGCTGGAAAATTCTCTATCAAAAGTCACTTAAGGATTCTTTGTCTGCCTTAGGGAACTTTTCTTCCAGTCCTCGCCTCTGCCTTGCATTGTCTTGTAACAACAATGTTTCCCTAGGAACACAGTGTACCTGAGAGGCAAGACATGTGCTTATTTTGCTGGTTAATCATCATGGGTGCTGGTGTGGACTAATTTTGTGAGACCAACAGCAATGGTCAAAACTGGTTTTCAACAGGAGTGATGCTAGTGTGAGAGCCAGGGTGCTGATGGGACCCATTTTAAAGTGGAAGAAACACAAGCTGCTGGATTTCAACTTTTTTTTGGAAGAATGTAAGACATAAAGGATAATTTTTCTAAGGTGGTTGTATATTAATGCAGCAGCTGGACAGAGGAGAACCAGCATTTTTGGTAGGTGCATGAGCAGCACTGTGCAGTTTTGCCCCTGTGCACTTTTAGTGTTCATTCCTGTGATGTCCCATCCACCCAATACAAAACCTTTTCATAGGATGGGAACTTCAGTGGACCTGTGCTGTTTATCCTGACTATAGGTTTGTTCTTGGTGCCTTGTTTTCCCCTTCCATTGCTCTCCTGCAGCCTGCTTTTGTTGAGCTGGCTCGGAGCTGGGTTGCTGCTTGCAGGCAGAAGATATGAAGTAGTGTGGGAACAGCTTCTTGCTGACAGAATCCATGAGCTGGTGATAAAAAGAAGTCCTGAGACATTCTTCTGCAGTCCACAGTCCAGATTGCTCTCACGCTCCCTTCTGCCTTGTGTTTATGATACCCACTCCAGTCTGGGAAAGGGGGTGCTTTTAGATTGCTTTCTATTGAAAAAAGGAAAAAGGTTGTAACATTTGATCAGGTGTAAGAGGTGAGAGTAATGAACATGGTAAAATGTAATTTACGTACTCAGAGCAATTTGACACATTTTAGACAAACTATTGCATTGCAAACTTTATTTGCAGTGCAACGGTGGATGAGGGATGTTTTACTACAAGGCAGTGTTGTGGAAGAGCTTGGCTTTATACTTTGGGAATGAGGCTGAGCTTCTTGGGAGAAATTCTGCAAAAAGAACCCAGACCATGAAAACCCCCTCCATTACTCTAGACTTGTAGAAAAGCATAGCTCAGAGGCAGTCTGGGCACGTGCTCTGCTGTGTGGCTCAGACACTCTGTGGTCAGTGGCAGTCTTTCCATTGTGTTTCTATGTCAAGTGGCCTCGGGCAGAGGGAGCCCAACTTACCTGACTAAAGGGACTTCAAAACAATTCCTGGTTCTGTCATTTACGTGCATCAGGACTATGCAGTAGAGACACATGCTTACAATGAAAAGAAAACTGAATCTGCATTCTTCTCTTGCTTTTTTGTGGGCCTTTTGGTTCATGACTCAAAGGCTCTTGCAGAGGCTTCTGAGCCAAAAATGCAGCTGCGTTTTTCAGTCACATGCTTTTTTGCCAGATCCAATAATAGCAACTATTGGGCAAGAGAGAAGAGAATAATACAACCTGCCTTACTGCAAGTGTTTGTGGAACCATACTCGTGGGAAGTTGAGGATGATTTTCATAGTGAGCAAACCTTTTTATGAACTTCCTCCATCTCCTCATCCCTATGCATGTGGTGCTTGTTAACACCCTGGGTGCTTGTGGAAATAGCACTGCTAATAAAGGACATCTCCATGGTTTGTGATGGAAGACCTGTTACCAGTGACTGAACTGTGAGATATTCCTGGAAGAGTAAGATCCAGTAGTAGGGGAGAGGGTTTGAATTGCAGCTGGAAAGCATTGAGAAATCCTTTTGGCAAATATATTCAACTGAGAAAACAAAAGCAAAACAGAGACCTGATGGATCCTTGAAGTGGACTTAATTCCTTGTGTTATGGTTCCCAAGGGGTTCACCGGCATGTTTTGCACATTTTTAGTCTCCAGACTGGTGCTCTTGTCTTTCATCTAAGGTTTTAGTTTTACACTATGCCATGAGAAAGGTTTGTCCTGTTGAAAGACAATGTACAAAAGGAGAAATATTGTGAATCCCTTTAAAATACAGTGGTGGGTCAGTAGTGTGGCCCTTCTTTAAAACCCTCTTTAGAAGCCCTGTGATACTCATCGTTTGCATCTGATCAGAAGACTGTAGGCTTTGAGCCATGTGCATTTTTTCCCAATTAAGCAGTTGTGTCCTATGTTGGATCCTTCCCATAGAGTATGGAAAATAAAATAGGCTTTTAGTCTTCCCCAAATTTGTAACAGCACTTGATACTTAGCCCATGTTTTGCCTTTTATGTAGTATATATGCTTTCTTACTGCTCAAATTTTGAAGTACTTCTCTTTACAAGCTTATGAAACTTCTTTAATCCATTACTGTAGTGCTGCAAACACAGACTATGGCTGTAAACAGTACGTGCTATTGGTGAAGAAAAATTACCATCTTGGAGGCCTTTATTTTAACGGTTGCATTTTGTTCTACTTTAGAAAGACATTGGCTTGCCAGAGTTTCAGCATTGCTTCTTTTTCCCCTCTGCAGATTGTGATCTTTCTTCTTGGGAATATAAATATCACTCACATTTTATTGTTCTTTGTGCATGCTAGTGGAATAGGAGGTTTGTCCTGCTGCTGCAACCCCTTGTGTTGGGGATGTTGGCCAGAGAATGTCCCCATCACCACAAGGAAGGGGCACATCTGGACCTCCAGCCAAGCAGTGCTGCAGCAATTGTTTCCAGCAAGGTTCCTGAAGTAAGAAACCAGATGTGCTTGTATTGGGATTTTGGGTGACAAACAAGACATGTGTAGGAGAGAATGCCACCTGTGTTTAGACCACACTGTTCTCTGTGTCCTGTTGCTCTTGGCATTGGGAGGGAGGAAGGGTCTGGGAACAGAGCAGTAGCTGAACAAAACAAGGTGAATCAAGGGCAGAGCAAGAAGCTTAACTTGCAATTTCCTTGTCTTTGTTGGTTTAAATCTGACCCTCCACATTGTTTAATGTTTTGTATTTCATTTCCTCAGTTGCTTAAGGAATGGTTGAGGCTGGCAGAGATGCTTCAAAACCATGGTCAGGTGGGGCATGCAAGATTTGAATAAAAAAATTGGTTTTTACTTCCAGTGGAGACTCATGTTTTATTTTAAAATAGAGAAATTATTTTCTCTAATTAATTTTTTTCTCAGAGAAATTATTTTCTTGTTCCAGCAGTGCAGAGAAACCTTTTAGTCCTGGTTGGCTCATAATTTTGTTCTGTGCCCTTGAGGATGAAAAAAGAAAGTCCAACCTTAAGCGTTCTTGCACAGTAGAAACTAAATCAGTGTGTTAGTGGTCAGAGTCTTGCTTGCAGCAGAACTGGATTTGATCTTTTGCTGCATCTCCATGTTGAGCTTTTGTTTCCAACCATAGCACTTTGCTGCTTTCCTCTCCTGGTGCTCTGGCAGTTGAGAGGGGGAATTTGTAAAGGAAAACAGCTGTAGTTCAAGCTGTGGAAAAGTTACTGAAGACAAATCCCTTGGGGTTATTTGGCTTGGTTTCCAACTTTGAATTTCTCTTGTAAGCGTTTTAGAAATGGGCCTAATCCTGGAGTCATGGGCTTGAGAGGAATGTGAAGGTGAAATTCTTCAGCCTTTAACAGAAGCAATAAGACTTGAATGATCCTAATGCTTGCTTTTGACCCTAATGCATCTCAAAAAAGGAACCTCTCACCCTCAAATAAATAAAATTCAGTAGGTAGATGTTTATCTCCTCTGGAAACACTGGAAAAACTTGGTTTTTCTCTGTTGCTGTGACTGTCCCCACCTTTACCATTCCTCCCTAATCACATGCATACCCCAGCTCATGGCCTCTCTGGAGGTTTGCATGGGAAGATCTCTGTTGCTTAGGAATTAATCGGCTTCTGCTGGCTGTCCTTCCTCCACCTGAAGCTCTCAGGTGATCTCTTCCTCTTGCATCACCCCTGAGAATTCAGATGTCAGAAGGAGCCTCGCCCTGGGGGATTTAGAGCTCAGTGAAGAGCCCTTCCTGTAGGTCCCTGGGGAAAGCCCCAGCTTTGTCGGCTGGCTGCTCTCCAGGCGCACTGGGATGCTGGAGGGAGACAGGACAGGGCTTTCCTTGGGATGTCCCAGTGCTCAGGCTCCTTCTCCCAAATCAGGAAACCCACTCCAGCAGAAAACTGATGTGTTTTCTGCAGAAACGTGGGTGTTGACTTGGCTGACCCTTGTCCAGCAAGCAGCAGATGTGTGGCTGGGGGCAACTGAGGGGTGAGCAAAACCTTTGGGGCTGGCCTAAAGCAGTTGTTGAAACCTTACTAGAGATGAAATCCCTCACTGGAGGAGGCTTGGCAGTGACCTGTAGAAGAGCATCTCTAAAATTTAGCTGTGTCTTCCCAGCACTGGTCAGTGTCAGGTTTCCCTGGATGATCCAAGACCAAAAGGTTGTTTGAGATTTTCTGTGAGACTGTGACTCTCGGTGAAGGAGCATTTTATTTCACCTGTGGCACTGACCACTTTTTGGGATCTGGTGGGTTGTCTGTGATCTCTAGCAACCTCTAGTGCTAAATGCATGTGCTGTAGGCTTGTACCCCTTGTACTTTTGTTTTGGTGGGAGTGAGCATGATTATTTGAAATTGCTAGGAAGAAAATTGAATGGATCAGGGAATGTGTGGTGAATTTCTTAGAATACTTTACTTCATCTAAAACCCTTTGTTTAGATTTCTGGGCAGACATTAAATTTTGCTGTCTCTATTTTCTGGTTGTAGAAATAACAGAACCTATTCATTTATCTTAAAACATATTATTTCTTATTATTTACGCATAGAACACAAAAAAAGAAATTGGCATCAGCTTGTCACTGCTTTCCGTGGCTTAACTCTTTCTACTCCTAAATATGCTGTGGAAAAAGTGCATGTGCCCTTAGTTGTAATTAATGAGGTGTATATTGGAAAACCTGTCAGGGGGTTTTGATTACTTTTCATTAAGTTTTTATTTTTGTTTTGTTACCAGCTAACCCTGTTCAGTGCTCTGCTGAATGACACTCAAGTCCTGAAGAACGCGGGCAATGTCTGACTGGGAGATTAGCCACAATTGCAGGAGCACGGGAGAGGGGAGATGGCAGCAGTGTGAGGCTGGGTTTGCAAGAGGTGAATCACCACTTGCATAGGTGTAGATAGGCACTTGAAAACCCTACCTGCACGTGGAACTGCGGGTAGTGCCTTTGCTTGATTGCTGTGTTGGTGCCTGGGTAGTGCCCACAGTCCTGTTGACACTCAGCTGCTGTTGCACAAATGGTCATTTACAGGTGCACTGGGAGAAGGGTGTGTCCTGACAATTAGCTGGCTTTAACTTCTTATTTTTCCTTCACTGAGCAAAAAGCTGTACCTGCTTGGTGTAGGTGAGGAGAGGGAGGGTATTCTGTTGGGTGAACACTTGTCACTGCTGTAAATAAAGATCCTTTGCTTCAGGGGATGGTTGGGAAAATAAGTCCCTGATGTACTGGCAGGTACGTCAGCAAAGTTGCCCAATAGCCTGGTGTACCTGTAGTAGGTGTACCTGTAAGTGACGGTAGCTTCATGTAATTTGTTTTTGTTTTTTTGAGGATGCCTAGCAGCTGGCAGTGAAGTCATCCCAGTGCTGGTTGGGTCACTGGTTGTAACTCTTGATTAACGGGGAGGAGTGTACTTTGCAGAGAAAATAGTGAGTAGGTCTTACTGTGGCCACATCCAGCCCGAGTGTGAAACACATGGGAGGATGCAGGCACCTCCAGCATTTCCCTTTGCTGTGTGAATGCAGAGCCAGTAACAGGCTCAGGTAATCCCAGGTTGTATTTGATGTCAGAATTTGAGACAGAGGTTATATGAGCATTTGCTGACTTGTTTCAGCAATTTTTTTGCTAGTGGCAAAAGCTTGCTTCCTCCCCTGGCATGCACTTGGAGTTACATGACCTGGGCTCTTTGGGTACTGGGAAAATTTGTGCTGTGTGCCAATGCTATTTGAAAATGTCCCTTGCTTTTCTACTCATAATACACTGCCTTGCTGTGATCTGCCTCTTTAAAGAGGAATTTGTTGCAGGTGTCTGCATTTGTAAAATGGGGAAAAACTGGCAGCTGAATGAAAACAGTGTTTTCATTTAGAGGGGGGGAAAAAAGAAGTTGAGCTATATGAAAGCAAATCTGGCAACCTGCTGAAGGGTTTGCAGGGTAAAAGATGCTCTGTGGTTGCATGCTGGTTGTTTCCAGCCATCTGCCTTGCTGTAGTAAATGCAGATCTGTTGCAGCTGCAAGTGGCTTGTAACAGCACCCTGTGCTTCCTCCTGCCTTGGAAAAAGTGAGCAGGAATGCTAACACATGGAGATGAACAGTTGCCATTGTGGACTTTAATAGAATTAACAATGTTTTTTACAGGTGCAGAGGAATACAAGTATGGCATTTTTCTATTAAGAATAGTGAGATACTAGTGACATTTTAAAGGGTTTCTAGATAAGGCACAGCATCTCTTCTTGAGGCTTTTGTTTGAACAAGCACGTGCAAATATTGGCAAGCAGCTTCCCAGCTGATGCTATCACTCTTGCTTCCCCATTGCAGTTTTGGTCCTGTCAATTTTCTTATGAGCCCCTTGATATTGAACCTTGATTGGCCATGGCACTTAACTGCTTTTTGAAATCTAAACAATACTTCTCAGCCCTGAGGCTGATATAGTGCTTTTCATCTGAGCACTTTACGGAAAAAAAAAAAGGTGAAATAAGCCTGCCAAGCTGCAATTTGGTATTGTGTTTATTGACATGAAAGGTCAATAGATTCTAAAAGAATGTTTCAAACCAAATGGTTTCTCCCTTAAGCTATATAAGTACTATGAATAGAAATCAATACTATCTGGACGTATTTGAGCATATTTAGTAATAAACTCCATTCAGAAATCTTGAGGTAGGAACACTCTCTTCCATATGAACAGTTCATGCTGAGTGCTCATCAGATACCTAAATTACCTTATTTGTTGCCAGTTCATGGGTGATATCTCTGTTAAAGCTGTCTCATAATACTTCCTTAAACGAGGCTGCAGCTGGGAGTTAACTCACATGGCACAATGCAGAAGTCACTCCAGCTGTCAACTGAACAGGTTTCACTGGAGTTATGTCATCTCTGTGCAATGGAGTGTTAATGCTGGGAGGAGCAAGCACTACTTGTGAGATACAAGTGGTTGCTAGGACAGGCTTCAGATAAATCTTTTTGAGTTTGAACGTTAGTTTGGGAAAAGGGCTGACTTTGCTGACTTTGCTTTGGGCGTCTCTTCTCCTGGATGTGGATGACTGATGCTCAAAAACTGAGCCTCACCTTCATCCTTGAGCTTCTGGTGCCAGGGAGGCAGGAAGGGTGTGTTTGAGTGGATCTCACGTGCTTGGAGTCAGATGATGGCTCTGGGAAAATGGGATGTGCACTATGCAAGTCTGCAGCCTAAACGCTGAATTGTTGGAGCTGTTGTGTAACCCGCCCGTAATCTGAGTGCTGCGTTGCAGGTTTTTGTTGCATCATTAAACCTTCTCTTTCATTACTGGTTTAGGACCATTATACAGATCTCCTAATTCATATAATTAAGTGTTGGGCAGCTCCAGTGACATGTTGATTCGAGTAGTGAAGTGATTTAATGTCATGGTTGCTTGGCAGAGCCAGGCAGCACGGGTGGGGATGGAGACAGCTTTTGAAGAAAGGGGGAACTGTCAGTGCTGCTTGGGTGGAGAGGTGATACCATCCAGATTACAGACTGTGCTGGTTGCCATCTCTAAAGCCTTGGACAACTCATTTTCTGTCCCTTTGTGTGCCCTCACAGCATTTCTCTGTTTAACGCTGTGAGAGAGGGATTCTTGCTGCATCCATGGGTACAGCACAGAGGGACCTTGGGCTTGGTGGGAGCTGCAGTGGAAGACAAGAATATAGATTTGTTCTTTGTATTTTATACCAAGATACCTCCTTAACATGTAGGAGAAAACCTTGTATTAATGCGTCAGTGTTGTTATATGCTGGTGTTTGGTTTCAGCATGTACTTGTTCCCATCCTTGTCACAAGGCTTCTAAGTGCCTTCTTCTTATTTCTTTGAGTATTTTTGTAAACTGTGTGGAAATGAAGAAGAAAATCAGTTTTGTACATGGGGAAAGTCAGATTAAACAAGTGAATTGTGTAGGCTTCATGGCTGGAGCAGGAATGCCTTGCACTGATCGTGAGTTTGATTTCCTTCTGTGGTGATGGCTCTCAATTACCTTATTAAGCTCCATTTTACATGCAAGAACTGAGAAGCAGGCCACATTGACTGGGATGGTTTTGAACAACGAAAGCATGGGGATAACTTCATAACCTTGATGTTGTGGCCTAGCTTTGAGCAGGGTGATGGACCAGGCAAGCCTTCAAACTGAAATTTTCACATGAATCTTGTTTCCAGCCACTATGCCTTCTCTCATGGTCCATATCCTGTTCTGGGGGGTGACATGTCATCTTCCCAAGAAATGTCTGGCATGTCCTGTCACAACCTGCACCCAGTATTTCAAAGCAAATAGGCCCATTCTGTTAAGTGGAGAACTGTGGTTGAGTGGCATTTTCCTGTGCCTTTGAGGCATTGTGTTGGTAGCTCTTGCTGATGGCCATGCTGAAGTAGTCCTTGCCTTCACTGTTTGTGCTTCCTCTGTTTCCTGCTCTTCTGAAGGGGGTTTGTTTTGGGCTTTGCCCCATTCTGGCAATCATAGAAACTGTCACCTGAATATCATGGTAGAGGAGAGAGGAAGGAGAAGAATCTATTGCAGAATTAGAAGTTTCTTAAAAAAGATAGTTTTAGAAGTGTCTGAGGGCTTGAGAAGTTATTGAAGCTTGCTGCTTTTTGCTTTGTTTTTTAGCTAATCAGTCTGATACTGGTTCCTGGTAGGAAGGAGTAGTAGTGGTCTTGCCATGGTGGTTCAGTGAAGTGCTAATCCCTTGCACAGATTTTAAACTGTCCTCAATTTAAGTTTTAATATCTCCCACAGACAGTCAGCCATGATGGTCTTGTGGAAACAGTTTGAAGTCCTTATCTCAGTCCTGATGTGATTTAACAAGGCTGTCTGGAAAGAAGCAGTTGTTATTTAGGATGAGCATGGTGACAGGCTCCAGTTAAAAGAATAATAGATTTCAGGACCAAGTCCTGCTTTTATTAGTAAGAACTAATGGGTAACAAAAGCATTATTCTTTCCAGTTTTTATTTTGTTCAATTTTGAAGGCTGAGACCTTGTGTACCTTTGAAGAGCACTTGTGCAGGACCATGCTCTTAGAGGTGAGGGGGTTTTCACTGCTTGCAGAGTCCTCTTCAGTGTCACGTCATCTTCTCCTGGGGAAACAGGTTGCTGTGTGTGATTGCCCAAGAGGTGCCTGTGAGCCAGGGTTGCTGTCCAGCGGCAAGGGTGAGAGCCATAAAGCATCACTGGTTTCTTTGTTTTGCTGCTTCATTGAGATTGCTGGTGGAATTAAAAAAACTTCAAACTTCTTAAAAAATACAGACTTCTTTCAGTTTTGTGCAGGTCTCCAGTTCCAGAGAGAAAATTTGTGTCTGTGCAGGACTAGAGTGAGCAGAAAAGTGCTTTTGGTGTATTGCTTCCTTGCTTCCCTTTTACTCTATTTACTCTATGGGACTGTTTCTGTTTACAAGTTCAAGGCAATACTGTCAAAAGAGTTTGGGTTTCAAAGTTAACTTAGTGTATATGAGGGAATATTTATCTCCCATCTCTTGGTAATCAGGATTGATGGGACTGCAGTTAACATCTTAATATTATTGCTTGCTCTGCAATGTGTAGAGACATGTGAAATATGGATATGTTTTACTTTCTATTGTTTTAAAATTCTTGGCTTTTCTTCATCCAGTATGGCAAGTCAGATGCTGCTGTCTAAACAAAACCCATCATTTACTTGCAATGGAATGTTGTGTGTGTGTGTCAAAATGTGATGAGATGCAATCTGCCCTCCACTCTTTATGGTACAAATGTAGCTTGATGCAGTGGCTAGGGGATCACTCTGTATTTACACTTGTCCAAAGCCATGCAGATTTTAGGCAAATAATGTTTTTGTCTTCTGTTTATATAGGATCATAGAATTGTATAGCTTGGAAAAGACCCTTAAGGTCATCAGGTCCAACCATTACCCAGCTCTGCCAAGACCACCACTGAACCATGTCCCTAAGTGCACATCTTTTAAATGCCTCCAGGGATGGTGACTCCACCAATTCCTTGGGCAGATGTTCCAGTGCTTGACCAAGCATTGGTGAAGAAATTTTTCCTCATGTGCAATCTAAGCCTCCCCTGGCACAACTTGAAGTGCTTTCCTCTTGTCCTGTCAGTTGTTATATTGGAGAAGAGGCTGACCCCCACCAGGCCCCTCAATCCAGCCTTTCCAGATCCCTGTGCAGAGCCTTCCTGCCTTCCAGCAGATCAATACACGTGCCCAGCTTGATGTCATCTACAAACTGACTGAGAGTGCCCTTGATCCCCTCATCGAGTTAAAGGTGTTAATCAGGACTGGCCCCAGTGCTGAGCCCTGGGGAACACCAGTTGTGACTGGCTGCCAACTGGATTTCCCTCCACATGCTGGGCCCAGCAATCCAGACAGTTTTTAACCCAGTGAGCAGCAGAATTGTACACCCATCCAAGCCCTGAGCAGCCAGTTTCTGCAGGAGAATGCTGTGAAACAAGGTGTAAAAGGCTTTCCTAAAGCCTAGGCAGACAACATCTGCACCCTTTCCTTCATCTACTAAACGGGTCGCTTTGTCATAAGAGGAGATCAGGTTAGTCAAGCAGGACCTGCCTTTCCTAAACCAATGCTGTCTGGGTGTGATCCTCTGGTTGTCCAAGGAGTGTGTCCAGTTTACCTTCCCTAAGGAATTAGGAAATACCATTCTGACCATCAGCCAAACTTCTGGAAAGGTCTCGTGAGCCAGTCTCTCCTGGGAGATGCAGTAGAAGCAGGAAAAGGATGCCCTGTAAAAAGAATATCATAGTATGCAAATATAGGCTGTGTATTAAGAGCAAAAGATTGTAGCACACACAGTTGTACACCCAGAAATTTGAGAGGTGAGGAGGGAAAGCAATGTTTTCCTTGACAGCATTTTATAGAAATTGTGAGGAGGCTTTATAGCAGGCAACAGCCAAAAGTCAGAAAAACCCCAGAAGTTTGTTTGAGTGCTGGGGACTGGCTGTGCTTGGGTGTCTTGCCTATGAAAATGTTCAGCTGTATCAAATAATCCCAAATAATCAGCTGTCCATTTCCTAGACCATTAGTTTTCTCATCTTGGTGCTGCTTTTTGAATTTGTGGAAAGGTTTGCAATGTCAATTACAACCAGATGGTGTGATAACTCATTCGATGTGTCAAAGTGCTCAGATGGCAGAGCAACAAAACATGGAACACTTCTCAGAAAAATAAAATAGGTTTGGGTGCAGGTTTGAGGAGTGGTTTCCTCTGTGCTGGACACTGGGGAGTGTTTGGGAAGGGTGGGAGTTTGCTGGGGAGGAATCAGGTCCACATGTTGGGAAGATACCAAGCATGTTTAAGAGTCCCGACTGATTTCTCTCAAATAGATTATCAACACAGAATAATTTCTTTTTTGTCTGTTGTTCATTTAATTTGGAAATATAACAAGACTACCTTTTGGTGCTTTTCTCCTCTGCCTCTTGGGGATGTACCAGATACAGATCACCTCTAAGCTATTGGGCTTTTTTGGTAAAACAACTCATCTCTTACAACAATTGCATATATAATTCAAAGAGTCAGTTAATATTATCTTCTTAAAATTGTAAGTAGCTGTAACACTGTCCTTAAATTTTCTTTTCCTCTCTCTTCATAAAGAGTGTTTTAGTAATCAGTGGGCTGGGTAATTTCTGCTTTAGCTGTTGCAGTGGGGAGAGGGCAAGACCATAAACAGTCTGCTATCAAATACTTGTGTCCTAACAAAAGAGATGGGTTTTGCCCCCTGTTTTTATTAAACTCAAGCAAAATAGGATGTGTAAAGGCAGGCGTCAAAAGGACTCTGCTTTACATTCTCATTTACTTTAGTGAGCGCTGTGGGATATCATGACTGTAGGCCCTTTTAAGGGAGAAATTATCCAGAGTTACAGGTTGTTTGGAATATTTGCAGAGCTGTGTAGAAACCAAATTGCTTTTTATAAAGCTACTGTATGTATATCATTCTTTTCTTGTGATAATACTGAGCAGTTTCTCATTTGTAGAGCAGTATGAGCTCACCCATGAAACATAAATTTTAAACCCATCTTTTTAAGATTCAGAAAACAGGAGCTGTGTCAGTGTTCATCAACACTTGGTAATGATTTCCCAGTAAAAGAGGAGGAGGAGAAGAAGAAATCCCCACGGGGAAATCCTTCTGAAATGGGTGTGCTTAGGCATGCAGGAGTTGTCCCATAACGATTTCAGGGGAAGCAGAAATCAGTTGTTTGGGGAATTAGTACTTTGATGTGGACAACCTTACTGATTGTGCAGGCTCTTTACATACAGAACTAAAATATATAAGACTTCTAAATGTTACTTTCTTCTTCTTGTAGCAATCTAAAAACTCCCATGGAATAAAACCAGACAAAAAAGTGTGAGGAAGAATGTTATGATTTATGTTAGTTTTTCATTGCTGGGCCAGTTTATTTTCTCCAGTTGCTAATACTTTCCAGGTCCTGAGCATCCAAGTGAGCTTTCCATACACACACCCTCATTCCTTAGTGGAGATGAGGAAAAACCTGCAGTGATTCACAGCATGCTCACTGTCTACCCTGGCAATGTTAGCCATACCCACAGTCCTTGTTCGTTCAAAGGGATAGCAGCAAACCTTGCTTTCTCTGCCAAAATATACAAATAGAGTAATGAAAGCCAAGTTATCAGTGTCTCAGAAATAAGTGAAACCACTGTATTGTTGTTGTATGTGCCTTGGAAAGAGCGGTTCCTTGGAGATCAACACAGGATGGCAAATAGTTAATCATTGCTTTATCAAACAGTAACCATCTCCTAAATTGAGGTTCTGAAACTAACACTACAAAAATGCCAGAGGAAAGTTCCAGTCTGCTTGTTTGTGACTGCGAGGGTGGTTTTTACTGGTTAATGAATCCAAAGAGTGTTTGTCTGCTCTTAACAGGGATTTAAGAGTTCAGGTAATTCCACTTTCAGCTCCAGTAGTTTGGCATAAGAATGTAATTCAGAAATGTGTGACATGGTAATGAAGGAATTCATGCACATTCCTCATAACTTTAAGAGGATGAAATGTTTTCTGGTTTTCCTCTTTGGTCTATATCTAAATAAACATATTTGTAGTAAAGCACAGTACCCTGTAATGCCTTGCAAAATACTCTCCCCATTTCTCAGCAGAATGGATAAAAGAGACTTTTAGCTGTTAATCTTAAGAAAAAACATTTGTAAAACTGACGTGGTATTCAGGTGATGTAGTTCTTGTGTAGATGGAGTGAGATTTGTTGTGCAGTGCCTCACCTTCCAATCCTGTACTTTCCCCAGCTAATTCACACAGTACAATTGATTTCCCAGCTGGTAACTAGTTTTGTCATTGTTACTTCTGTGCTTGTAATTGCACTTTGAGGTTGGCAGGTTGGCTCAGGCTGTGAGATTCCCAGATGATGGATGTTTTCCCAACAGGGAGAGTGCAGGGACAGAGTGTCTCTCTGGTAGAGCAGGAGGAGGCAGTTGGTGTGCTGTGCTTGTGTTCAGTGGTGTTTGTGTGCAGCCACAGCCTTTCCTGGTGTGGTAACCAAATGATGGTCTGAGATACCCTGATAACGTTGACTTACCTAATAAAATCTCCCACACAGCATTTAATAAACTATAGCCCAACCTTGGCTTTTTCACCTTTTGACATTTGATTCACTTTAACTGCTCTTTCTAGGTGTGCTTTGGAGACCATCCCTATGGATGAATCTACTGAGTACACTTTGCCCCAGAGCTGAAAATCAGCCTGCAAAAAAGTACAAGCTACCCAAAAGGGTTTGGCAGAGATGTCCTGGTAGATTTGGGCTTCATCTGCTGGCCACCATCTGCCATCATCTACCTTTGTTCCTGTTGAAACACTTTGGTGTACTGGAGTCCACAAAGAGTTTGATGGAGTCTGTCTGGGAGGGCTGTGTTGATGGATGCAAAGGACTTAAGGCTAGCTTAATTGTTTGGGATGTAGTTATGGCCAACAGATCAACAGCTTTGGGGATAAACCAAATAGCAGGACAGCAGCAAATGCAACTCAGCAGTGCAGTTATTCTTAGGTGGTGCCAGATGCCCATGTGTGTCTATAAATAGCCCTATCCATAATGTGACCATTGTCCTGTGTGTGCTCCTGGAGCATGGGGCTGCTGCAGGAAGCAACACATGCCTCCCACATGGCTAGCAAGGGAGAGGATGGTTTCTATCCCCCTTGGCAAAGGTGTTGCAGTGCCATTTTGGGTGTTGGGACTGCTCTCAGCCATGCTGATCCTTGCAAGTGGTGACTCTTTCTTCTTCTTCCCCCTTGTAGGAGCTGAGTGTTGTGACCTGCCCTACTTCTCTCTGCTGAGTGTGGGAGCAACCTGAGGAAGATCTTGGAGCCACCTGTACTGCTTCATGCAGTTAAAGTAAGGTTAAATGTTTTGGCAGCTCTTTTATGTATACACCAGGATTGAGATGAGGGGTTTGGGACAATGGGTTTGCCCATTGTCAAGCCATTTGTCAAACTTAGCCTTGACAGGAGGAGGAGATGCTAATATCAAAGCAATTACAGTAATATGAACAAATTCAACAAGCTATTTTGCCATAAAATACAATCTCTTTGTCGTGGGGTTAGAAAAGGGATATGTGGTGTTGCCTCCTGTATCAACCAGATGCCACGGTATAAAATAGCACTTAACACTTAAAACATCAGCTGTTTTTCCCTAATATTTTAAGACAGAGCTTTCATGTCCCTGAGGCAGCAGGCATACGGTTACAGCCCCAGGATTTCCACAGGAGCTGGCTGGGATCAGAGCTGAGGTGCCTCCTGGTCGGTGCAGCGGCTGTCGGTCTGTCTGCCCCGGAGCAGTCGTGGTGTTGAGGCTTCTGGGTTTGTTGTTCAGCTAACACCAGCTTCTTGGTGCGGTGATCCAGATCACAGGATGGATCTGACCTAGAAGCGAGTATATGGTTATTGCAATGCTGACAGGAGTTGTTTTGACTCATGGAGCTACACCCTTTCTCTCCAAAAAGACTTGAATGTGCAAAAACTGGTAGCCTGAAGCAAAGAAACTGCCAGAGTCTTGCCTGGAAATGGGTGCTTGCCATGTGTGAGCTATGTCAAGGGAGGGAGGAAGGAAAACCACTGCAAGCTCTCTCTTTACTCCTCCCACTGTCCCTAACCTGTTTACCTTCTGCAGTGCTTCGTATTTTCCATGGTCTTGCCTATGAGACCAGTGCTTTAACGAGACTGAATCCAAATCGTTTGGTGTTACTGAGCTGTGGCAACAGCTGGGTGGATTAATCATAAACTGTTGGTACTTTTAGAGAGACAAGTATGTATCGTAATAATTTGGGTTTTCCTTTTTCAGTGGGGTTGAGCAGTGGAATTATACCTATTTTCAGACCTTGAGAAAGAAATTAAGTCCTTGGCATGATTATGAATGGAACCTGCTTTATCAGGAATGAATAAGTGGCTTGCTGAGAGCTGTCTTCCAAGTTCATCATGTTTAAAGGAGGAATGCACAACACCAGCTGCAGAGAAGCAATTTGTGGCTTGATTTGTCATAGTATTTCTTAACTTTCTGCTAATTTGGGGAGTGTGGTGAGTTGCAGCAAGCTGTGCTCACTGCTGAGGAAGATTCCAGACCCTTTCTGGGGGTGACCAAGGGGGATGACTTTTTACATTCAGTTGCAGCAGTGAAATCTCTGAGGAGGCCCAGCACAGCCAGCAAGAGCTTCTCACCTGAAGTCCTGCCTGGGAACCAGCCTCTGCCTCACGTCTGAGTTTTGGGTGTGCCTCCTCTGAAGGATCTGGGAAAAAAAGAAAGGCTAATTTGGAGTTCAGGAGCAGCATTCTCATACCCTTTCCTTTTTCTACCTGCTGGTCTAGTATTTCCATAATTGTGTTTGTAATGACAATCTTTTCATTTCATTCATAAAGTGGTTACTGCTTAATGAACTTCATGTTAATGAGCTCTGTAACATTTAAAATAGCTGCATAACTTGAAAAAAGAAAAAAGCCATCAGCAATGAAGGGACGGATTTCCACTCCCCGAGCTTAATCCTGTGTTATAACATAATTGTGGAGAGTTGCCTGGCTGGGAACAGCTGCACAGCGTGGGCTCTCGCTTCTGCAGAGCTCCTTGTCCCTGAGCTGGGGTAATAAATGATTTACTGGGGAGGCTGGGACCTGTGGGCACTTAACCCATTCATTTCCTGAGGGACCAGCCTGAAAGGTCACTTTGTAAAGGCAGTGGAAAGAAACAGTTTTAAGTGTCTGCAGAATGTGGGGTTTTGCATATGAGCATGCTGCAGAAAGGCTCAGGTGCAGAAAGTGGGGTAGTGGAACTGGGTACAAGCTGTGCTTACTTGGATTTTCATTATTTGATGCTTTAATTTATTTTAAAATGGGGCTTGAATGAGTGTTCTCTCTTTTCTAGGCTAGGGATGTAATGTTTTCTGTTGCTTGGGGTTTTACTTCCTGTGGGATGTTCCTAGTGCAATACAGTGCCCTGGGAGCAGAGCTCTCATTTTCCTTGCAGGGAATGCCACACCAAGTTACTCCATCATTTCAGTTGCTGAGTGAATGATGAGTATTTTTTGAGTCTGTTGTGCCTCAGAAAGGATGTTTCAGCAAAATGGCCATGTTCTCTCATTGCCTAAAGTGTATGTTTGGAGAAGACCGTTTTCCCATAGTTTTGTAAGTTGAAAGAAGAGGAGCAATTATGAAGAAACAGTTTGTAATTCTGCAGTGTCAGATGTGGTCGTGCTGTGCCACAGGGAGCGAGGTTAGCACAGGTACTCCTGTAGGAAACCTGAAGTTTCTGGTGAAATTTTCTTCTGGAGTAAAGTTAGCCAGGCGTTTCCTGAGTAAGTCTGTGGTGCCTGGGGCCACAGTGGCAGCATTTGCAAAATGGAGCCTAAAGGGAAAATTGAGTCTGATGTATTCTTCAGAGAAGAAAAGCACATTAAAATGTTGGGCACTGAAGCTTCTTAGACCAAAATGCAAGCGGAAACATGTCCTGCATCTTGGTCTTGATGCCATTTTTTTCCAACTCTACCTGTGGTTAGAACTCTCTGCTGTGGAGAGGTAAGGTTGGTGCTTGCCTTGATTAAAATATGCATTGGTTAACTACCTGGTTTGTAAATGCTAGGAAATATTTAATATTTGTCAGCTTTAAAGTGTGTGATGTTTTGGGCATCATGGGTTGTTTTCTATTGCAGACCTGTGTTTTTGGGAATGCAGTACAAGTGCTGTGGTTTGGGAAGCACAGAAAGAAGCAGGGCCTTACTGCTCAGCTCTAGGGCTTGGGGACTTTGTTTCTTTTACTGAAACCATCATTGCTCAGCATAGTTCCTAAAACAGCAGAGCCTGGAGAGTCAGAGAATAGTGAAGTGGAGAAGGTTTTAGGACATGTGCTGTAGTAAGAACTGTGGGAGTCAATAGAGGCTTTGCTCACTTCCACTGCATACGTAAGGCTGTAGGCATCTCCTCCCTGTTGACAGTTCTCCACTGTGTTTATCCTTTTATGCACTGGGGTGAAGTACTCCCCAAAGCCTCTTCTTGCCTCCTTCCATTCTTCACCTTGTCTCATATAATGCATCTCTATTTTCAAAGATAACCAGTAACTTGCATGATGCTTCAGCTGCCCATTTTTTTACTGAGGATTTTCATGAAGTTCCTGGTTAAACCCCAAAGTCAAGAATCACCCCTGCAAACATGAGCTGGTTCTCATTGAGAGCTTCCCCACAGTTTACTGCCAAAATGTGTATTCAAACAAGAAAATGCATAGGAAGGTATAAATGGATTTTGCTTATTTGAGGAGGCAGCTAGAATGTCTGCTAAGGATTTCTGGAAGTTAATATTTGAGCCTGAGATAAAAGTCTCATGCATACGTGAAACAGCTGCCCCAGAACCTGTTGGAGGACTTAATTTGAGTATAAACATATGTGTGCTCTTGCGTACATGCTGCTCTTTAATTCAAGTCGACTGCTAGGTCTTAACTTTATTAGGATGTAGCTACTTGAACTGAAGATGTGGTCTGTGATTTTTATTTTATTATAGAAGCCTGATGCCTCCTTTTGAAACGTTGTTTGGATTTTACAAATCGGTATCTTAAGTACTGTTTGCCTTTAGTAATATATTAGAGGAAAAAATTTACAAGTGAGGGCAGGGTTATATCGGATTACAAGTGAATTGCTTGACAGTATGTGTGTACTATAAAATGGGAAATTAATTACCCTGTGTTGATGACCCATGGACATTTACAAAAGGCTGGTCTCTCTGTAGCACAAATAGATTCCGGAAACAGGAAAGAGGCTTATGACAAGAGGATGAGATCAGTTTGTATAATTAGAGAAGGCTAATAATCCTTTTTTACTCTCTGTTTTTCCAACTTTTACAGTATCTTTCTTTATTTGAAATTTGGCATATGAACTGTAAAGAGATAGCTGCTGTGATTTGAGTTTTTTAGGTTTGTTTTTTGTATCTACTAATAGGTGAAGGGATGGAGCAGGGAAACACAGAGAGGGAACTCTGCCTTCCCCTACATGGCGAAAGCGCTGTTTTGTTAACCCAACACTGCTTCATATCTTCCCAGGCTTTGGGCAGGAATTAAGTAATCCAGGTGATTAGCTTTTTGACAATTATGAGGTTGAAATGATCCAAAAGAAGAAATTTAATGTTGAGACTAAGGATGTTTGGCTCTGGAGTAAGACAGGGCTGGCGAAGGTTTAAGCTTATTTTTTATGTGTGTGTGTGTGTCTGCTTGCCTGTATCTTAGCTTTGTGTTACGCTTCATTATTTTGGGGCGGGTAATGGGAAAGGTTTGGGTGAGGCAAGTGGTGGGTGCAGCCCAGCTCCTAGCCCAGGAACAGTGTGGTGCCAGTTCCTGCTGCCAGGAAGCTGAGCTACATTAAGCAAAGCGAGTTAATCTATATCCAGGGCATTTTATTAAATCATCAGTCAATTAAATTGGTGATGCTCTGTTAGCTTGTGTTGCAGTGAGGCTCCAGCCCCTCTGCAAGTGCTCAGCTCTGCAACTCCCCCACCGCTGCTTGATGGGCTCTTGTATGTGCAAGCCACAGTACTGTGGTTTCCAGCACTGTAAAGAAAAAATCCAACAGATTTTAGGCAGATTTTGCATTTAAATATGTTCTTTGAATTCCTTTTTTCTGGAGGGAGAAGGTTGTTGTGAAGTTTCTTTTTCTTTTTGTGAAAGGAGTCTGTGTGTGTCTGGTTTTCCTGAGGGTGGCTTGCTGGGTTACCTCTGTGCTGTTGGAGGAGAGTGATGATAGATCCAGAACAGCACAAAACATCTTTAAACCTCCTTTTCGCCCCTCCCTCGTACCCAAGACACTCCTGTTTTATCTGTAGTTGAATGGCAGCATATGTTTTTGTTTGCAGACAGGACACAGCTGGGAAGCAGTATCACCTGTGGAAATGCTACATGAGGGATGAATTTTTATTCCTAAGCAATCCATTTAGTGAGAAAACATCATGTTCAGTGAGTTACATAAATTCAGGTGATTGTATACAAATATCTGGAGGTTTAGTAGTTCTAGTCTCAGCTGTGGTACTAAACACAATGCTGCAATATGCTGGTAACTTGTTTGGGATGTGGTTTCTTGTTTCCTCAGCTCCTCTCCTTTCCAGGGTCAATGACATCTGCTGGTGGTATTACTTCCCTGTGTGTCTGCTAAATAAATTTGGGATGAGTTACTTCTCCTAATGCCTCCAGCCTCCTGTTTCTGACCAGATATACAAAATCATGCATTATTACAGCTACAGAGAAAGTTGCTCTGCATTTGGAGTTATGGTGCTTGTCTTAGGGTTTATTTTAGTCACTGCAATTGTAGCTACTCTATTTATACAAATTTCTCCACGCACATTCTTGAAGAACTGGGCTATGGGTTTATTTTTCCTGTCAAAGCTATTTGTAGGTTTTGTCCTGGTTTTTTTCAGTCTCCTTTCACATGGGTTTTAAGGACAGGGCAGTAGTACACTGATTACACTGATTAGAAAGCTCATTCATTTTATGAATGGTGAGTTCTGGTGTTCATTCAGTGTTGAATGAAACTTGTGGAGCAGAGTGTGTGGACAAACCCACATCTTGCCTAATACCACAAGCTGAGAATAACTTACTGCAGGTCTCATCTTTGCAGGAATACAACCAGGAAAAAGACCACACAAGAAAACAAAAGTAATAGAACCAATATCAAGTCATTGTCTCTTTCCATTTTCAGAGTTTTTGATAAAGGTGAAAAAGAAAAAAAACAAACAAAACAAAAACAAACCAAAACAAAAAAGCCCAAAATAAACCAAGAAGAGCCTTTTTCCAAAGAATTGTGTTATAACAAAAAAAAAAAATGAGGAGACTGATGATGGGTAATACAACACAATAAAGGTCATATACCACTCAGAAGAAAAGGGGAATATTCCAGCTTAGCAATTCCCCTGACATTAGGGGAGAACAATAAACTTGTGAAAGACATTGCTATTTTAGTTCTCCTTGCATGAAATCATGGCTCCAGCAGGAATTCCTCTGTATATGGGCAGTTGGTCTCCTCTCTGCTCCCCTCACTTTCCACTTCCCCATCTTTATTTATCTTGTGTAGTTTGAGCAGCAGCTCTCTAGGGCCTGAAACCCAATCCTCTTGATATTTCCAAGTACTTCATAAATTAACATTTTGTACCACCAGGAGTGCCTTTGAGGACACTGTGCTTTGTTGAATGAGAAGTGATGTGGTTTTGGAACCTTGGTTTTATTTTTGTAGTGCAGCCATATAGAAGGAAGTGATGCAGCTCAGCAAGGGAGGTGAATGTGTGCTCCCAGGAAGTCCTGGGATTTCTTTAAACTCTTTCACAACTTGTGGGCTATTTGCCTAAAGGGTTGCCTATAAGGCAGGCTGCCCCACTGTGGGTTATTGGTGCCCCTGTTCAAAGAAATACATAAAACAAATTCTGTTTGTCTTGCTCTCTTGCAGATAACTAGCATCAGTAGTGCTTTCCTAATTTCTATAGGATATATGTAGTTTGGGCTACCTGGTGTATTGTTATTCCAGAGCCTTGAAATCAAAGTTTAGTCTCTTCAAACCAGTTCTACAGGATAATTTTTACAAAATAAGTTCTGTTGCATCTAAAAAAAAAAAAAAAAGTAAATCCTCCTTTGGCTTTCATCCCAGCAATGCTGTGATACTTACAGCTGGAAAGGCGTCCTGCTTTCTCTGCATTTCTGTTTATCTACTGGAATGCTTTCCATGCCATCTGTAACCATCAGATCCTTCTTGTGTTTTTTGGCTGTTCTTTCTTGCCTATAACCACAAGCTCTTCATGGCTAAGATTGGGTTGGGTTTTCTTCAGGGTCTGGGTTTTTTTCTTTGGTACAGCTCAGAGTGCATGGGTAAGGCTTTGCAAATAAGGATCAATGTTTCTAAAAATCAAATGTTAAAATGATAAATGAAAAGGTCAAGTGCTGAGATTCAGATAAAGTTCAGCTTAAACTTGAAGTATATGTCTAACTGAAGTTTACTTGAAATATCTGAAAACTGAACTTGAAAAGCTTGAAAGAGCTCAAACACCTACAATTGAAGTTTGTTTAGTGCATGAGGGAGAGGGAAAGGGGGTAGGCAGGCTTTCCCAGCTACACCACATGGATTAGATACTCCTCATCCTCCTGGTTGTTGCAGTTCTGCTCTGCTGTTGGAGGCAAGAGTGGTTGTTCTTGTTTCTGCCATCCTGTAGGTCTTTCTCATTAAAAAAAAAAATTGTTAATGGGCAGCTCTTGAGAGTGGCACTGTGTTTTCTTTCTTATATATTCTCCATATGGAGCCAGACAGCCAGGAGTGGATGTGGGGGAGCTCACAGAAGCTGGGCAGTAAAACCAGCATTTGATTTAACCCACTGCTAGAAAGAGCAGTCCTGACTAGGGTATGATGAGAAAATGGAAAAGGCATTTTGGCATTCATGGTGTTCAAAGTCCTTCAGCCCTGCAGACTGTACATGGGATGGGTTGGCCTGGAGGAGCACTGACCTCCCTGTCAGATTTGTCCTCATGATACACACTTTGCCTGCAATGCCTGGAAGAAATAAGCCACCTAATTATGGCCAAATTAGTGGTAGCTGGGGGCAGTGGATGAGAAGAGGGTTTATTGCTTTGGCGTGAGGGGTTTGTGTCCCTTCCTGCTGCCTGTGCTTATTTGTAAACTCTTCAGGGCAGAAACTTTGTTTGCATTGACATTTTTACAGCATGTAACCAGTGGGGCCCTAATTCTGGATGAGGTTTTGGGAACCACAGTAAAGCAAATAAATTTTTTTCCCCTTTCTTTCCCTGACATATATTACCATACCCAGAGAAATGAAGAGCAGTCATTTGTCCTCATCCATTAAATTTTATGTGAAATAACGCAGAATTTCTCTAGAAGAGACATTAATAAAACTCACTGTATTAATTCTTCAGTGCTTAACAGAGCAGAAAGGTGCCTTCCCATTTTGAGAAGGCTTCAGTAGCTTTCTATTTTACTGACATCTGCAGATTTTTACAATGTCTAAAGCCACTGTTGCTTTGAAGAACTTGAACCTGGATTTTCATTTCATGTCCTACTTTCCAGTTTGCAAATACAAGGGATTTCACTGTGTTATCCTAAGATGGAAAACCTAATATAATTCTAGAAACCTTGCAATGCAATTGTCTGGATCTATATGGAGCTTGTGATAAACCTCCCACGGAAATTCAAAAGGTTTAGCTATTTGTGAGAAATACCATAAATGTTTTAAGTACAGGCAGCTGCTGCTAGAACAGAATCTGTGGGCTGCCATGAGGGTGTTGGGTGGGAGCTGAGCAAGGAAGGTGGGATTTATATTTACCTGTTCTTGTTAGTTTGGCTTTCAAGATAGTTCATGTGCAGTCCAGATTCTGATTTCATGGCAGGGCCAGTTATTCTCACTCCATTCTTCTGTATCTGGTACAGCAAGTTCTTCCTGCCCAAAAAGATAGAAATGGCTTTCTGGGGCTCAGAGCAGGCATTGGCTTGAAGGATGTGCTGCTCTAATGGGAGGAGAAAACAAAGTTTAGCTTCCTTTCCCTCCTCATTTTTACACTTGAAGTAGTCCAGCTTACTGACTGTATTAGGATCCCTGTGTATCTTGGCTAGGTTATGACCAGTATGATCTGCTTTTTGTTTTTCCTCTTCTTACTGGATTAAAGGTTTTTTAAAAGTTTTTCAGAGGCTGCTCCCTGCTTGTCTATTGGTTGGACAAATTCCTTGTCTAGAAACCTAAATTTAGTCCTTTACTCACGCAGAGTAGTCATTCAGGCTTATCTGTCACTCAGTTTTTCTCCTATGTTTTTGCCAAATAACTACCTAACAAGATAAAATGAAATATCTTCCAAGCCTGCCTGGCTCCTTGCAAACTAAGTTTGCATCCTTAGAAAAATTGGAATGACATGTACATTATGAAGCAAGGAATCACTTTAAGTGACTGATGTAAGGGTCCAGTAAAATAGGAGGGGGGAAAAAAAATCTTCCTGCAGGAAGTATTTCCATGATTTTTGACAAGACCAGGTGTTAACAGTGTCACCTTATTTTGCTGCTGCTGTGCACTTCTCTTGCAAAAAAAACCAAAAACAACCCAACAAAAACTGTCATAAGTTTGAATTCACAGGGGATTAGTCTATACCAATGAGAAATTCTAAAAATCCATATGTGAAGTGAGCTTGAAAGCTTGGGGTTTTTTTCAAGCATGATTTGATTTCTGTATGATACAATAAATGCTCTTGTCTAGGGAATGTTTTTATACTCCTGTTCAGGATACCCAGGTTCAGAGCAGGAGAGAGAGGCTCAGGTAGGTCATGAGGGAGCTTGGCAGATTTTGTGCATTTTTTGGTTTTGTTTCTTTTTTTCATTTTGAGCCCTCAGTAGGACTGGAACTGCCAGAGGCATGTTCTAGGGCACAAGAGAAGATTGTTTTCAGAGCTGTTCTTGGAGCTCACCTGCCCAAATGGCAGCTAGTGCTCCTAATCCCCTCTTTTCCTGAGTAAGTTTTTGTAAGAGCTGAAAATACAGTGAAAACTATCAGGCATCACTATCAGGGTGTTCTTGCTGTACCAAGGGGAATCTCAAGATTGAAAACAGGTAGGAATTGGACTGGATTTAAAACTCCTGCAAAATACTTGTCCATCCACTGGCTGCCTCAGAGGATCTTTTGCAGAGGGGCTGTTTTGATGCACAAGCTTGGCAGGTCGCTCTGGTATTTTAAAACAACTGGCACAAAAACATTTTGTAAAAGAGAGCGTGTGAGGGAGCAAGGCTGGCTGGAATCAGCTAAGAGAACTTAGGCTGTGGTTTAATTTCTGTCTCACTAAAGGCAAACTGTGGGATTTGGAAAGGAGCAAAGTATGAACAAGATCCTGCATTTTTGGTGTGAAAAGCAGAATGGTATTTCATCTATTTTAAAAAAGAGCTTGAAGTATTTGCAGAGCATTACCAGTTCTGCAGACATGAGTAACAGCAGAAATTCCATTTTTAATTGTTTTGCATTCCTTCATCTTAGGATCCTGGATCTCTTAATGCACACATTAAATGAAAACTTAGAGCTTTTGTTTAGAGTGAATATTTTCTGCTGGAGTGGAGGAACTAATGCAAGAGAAATTCTGGTTCAACTGATTCAAAGCTCAATATAAGAAACTTTCACCAGGTTATAGAGAAATTCCAGGGACAGACCGGAAAGAGGAAAGATTCTTGACTAAAATGAGTAATGCTAGATTTTCATTATGAAAAATGCTAATCAGAATATGAGTATCTTATATTCTGAAAGTTTTTCCTTCAGAGCGTTTTTGATAGTTTGTTTTCTGTGTAGTTTTGAAATGTTTTTTAACAAGTAGTCCAGTGAAAGGGGTAAAAATGACACCAAATCGCCTTGGACAAAGTAGTAGTTGGATTTCTTGAGCAGCAGAAAGAACTGCAAATACTCATAAATGATTTTTCATGGGGGAGTGAGCAAATTGGTGGAAGGATTTCAATTGCGGATTGATAATTGCCATAAAAAGCAGATATGAAGTGAGGATTGCTAGGAGGAAAGATGAACTGAGATGGACATGAAGGGGAAGAGTAAAAGTGCTTATTGGAAAAAGGAATGTGTGTGTGCTAAAGCAATTTATAGAGAAGTACCTACAATTTTTTGAAAAATAGCTTAATCTTGCTTTTTCTTTTTTGTTTCAGTGTTCTGAGGTCATGAAACTTAATCCACAGCAAGCTCCACTGTATGTGAGTACCAATTAAAATACTTTACTATTCACACAAAACACTTCCCATCAGCTTTTTGGAGATGCTGCTTCTTTTCTCTTTGCTCCCTTAGGAGTTTATTTATATTAGTTCAGTTGCAGATGCTCGGTGGTAACGCTCTCAGGTAAGTCACAGAGCCCTCTGGTTTCCAGCAGAACTGCTTTAAGTAGGTTTTGGAGCTGTCTCTGTGCAGGTATCCCCCACTTCTGTTTTTCTCTGTTTTTCCTCCCCAGAGCGTGCTGGAGTGCGTGGCTGTGCTCGTGTGACTTGATGTGTTGAGAGGTGCTGAGGAGAAACTGCTAGTGTGGAAAACAGGGCATCCCAGCGTGCAGGGCTTGCCCACTGTGATAATATTTTTCTGTTTGGAGTTTTAAACGTGGCAGGGAGGACCAGGAGGCAGCGCAGGGCTGGGCTGCAGCAGGGGATGGTTGACGTCAGCCTCTCCGAGCTCGTAACCTCCATGAACAAGGAGCAAGCTTGCCCTGGCTCTGAATAGCAGCTTTGTTGGAGAACATGGGCACTGTCAGATTCGACCTGGATGTGTGGGGGTGTGTGAGCGTGTGTTCAGTCTGTGCCAAAGCTGCCAGCCAGCTCTGTAACTGTTTGCTTTCCTTGCCTTGCCATGCTGGGAGCAGGCTGAGCTGCTGCAGCTCGTGGTCCTGCCCACAGACCTCGCCAGCCAGGGCAGCTGGATGAGAGGATGGAAAATCTGAAGGGAAAATTGCTTGCAAATGTGGTTTTTAAGGGGAAGGAAGGAGAAACAGTCAGGACTGGTGATAGACCTGTACCTTGGAAAGTGTTGTGTGTTGTCAATAATGGATCATATTGACCTTTAAGACCATGGAGGCTTTAAATTTTGCCTACTTTAGTTACCAACTAGAAGTTTGCATTGGAATTTATTCTCTACCTGATGTCCTAAGTCTGTGCTTGAAGCAAGATTAAAATACTACATAGTGTGACCTGATTTTGTAGAGCGGCTTTCCAGGAGTACACCATATCCTGAATTTTGAAACTAAATGTTGCCTGAATTTTATTAGATCTCAAGTCTACTGAATGTACCTTGACTTTGAAGAAACTTAATTTAAGCTTAGGACACATTAAGAGGGATTGGAATTTATGTCCAAATATATTATGAAGTTGCTACAGTAGAAACACATTAATGGTGTAATGCAGAACAAAATTGTTCTCATGTAATTTGAACAGTATATGACTTTCCTGATCTGGAGGCTTTGTTTTCTCAGGCTTATCTACTGAATTAGTTTATTTTCCCACTGTATTGTGTGGGGTTTTATTGAATATGTAATACTGAAGTGGTACACTTAGAAGTCATCATCCCCATGTGACAGAGAACTGGGCTGAGGTCAAATGTAGCCTGGTCTAAAATAATGATTGTATAGAACTTGGTATAGTGTTTCTTTGCAATGCAAATAAGTTACATTATTAATACATCAGTGACTCCCTTTTCTCTCCTCTTTCCCTGGCCAGGTGTATACACAAATCAGCTCCCTTTGAAAAAACCAAATTTGGTGGTAGTTTAAGGAAATTTGAAAGGTCAAGATTCAGTCTTTCTGTTTGCTCTCAGTATAAATGCTTTATACATTTTAAGATCAGTTTTGTTTTCCATGTGTTGCTAATTGACAGCTCATCTGGGAGTCGTTAGGTGCCAGCAGAACACAAAGAAAAGGATATCTTCCTGGTATTTCTATTTTTCTAAAGGCAGACACAGCAGTCTTGTGGCCTGGCCTTTGGGAGGCAAATAACAAACCTCACCACATTCCTTCTTCATAGTGTTGGCAACTCCATTTTTCATATACAGCCTCCTTGATCTTGCTTTCAAATTACTGAGAACAGTATTCTGTTAATTCCTCCATAAGGAATTTCATCTCTTTGAATGACTGGAAATAACAGGCAATACTGACATGTCAAAGGATTTCCCTATCTTTGTCTGCTTTCAGGAAAATATGTTTCTCCCACACTTGACCCTCTTGGTTTTGACACCTTTGCATCTTCCTCTTTTAAGCCAATATCTTAGATTAAGGATTATACAATTTTGTTTATTTTTTTACTAAGTCTGCCATGAGTTTCACCCTGAAAGATCCATTAGATAGTTGTTTTCATTGGGAGCATTACTGAGCTCCTTTTAGGAGGAGGAAGTAGAAAAATGGTGTCTCCAGTTCAGTTCCTGGAAGCCTATTGGAGAGCTAAAGCATACTTCATCCTATCTGGTAATTACCAGGTTGCCCAGATTTCATAATTAAGAAAAGGGGTTTGGGAACCTGAGATTTCCAGTGTACTTGGGGCCAAAGCTTTTTGGGTGATGGAAAAAATGGTATTTCCACATACACACCAATAAAGGGGTAGAGATTCTTGTATTACTCAAATCAGTGTGCATAAAAGGAAGGAAGACCACCTGCTGTATCCTTCTTGGTAGTTTCTTTTGGCTGCTTGAACTTTTATTTACCTCCTCTGTAAAAATCATCTGCAGAGTTTGTGACCACTGAGAGGTCACGGCCTGTAATGATGAGACTACTGGCCCTTGTAAGTGTGAAGATTAGAAATAAGGTGGAAAACATATCCTGTAATAGTTAGTGTTGTGTTTTTGTGGTTCAGTGTCTCATTTCAGCCTTGCCTCATTGTTCTCTTGTTGATGAGGTTGCCAGGAACTGGAGCTCAGCATTGTTGCAGGTTTGGGCTGGGACAGCTGCTCCTCCTTTGCTCTGCAAACAGCTGGCCCTTGTCCCCCAGGAGCCAGGAGCCCAGGGCCACTGTATGTGTCACCCAGAGCTGTTGTTACCTCCACTAACCAGCTGTTTCAGGGCTCCCCTGGCCCTGGGAGCTGCTCCCGGCAGTGCAGTCATGGGGCTGAGGAGCTGGTGCCAGGAGAGATAGGGCAGGGAAGTGTTCCCCAATTTAGCTCGGGTGCGATAGAGCGATGCCGGTGCTCACGTGGGCTGGGGGACAAGCAGCTCCCCCACCCCTACCACTGTCAGCAGGGAATTGCATTTAGAAAGGGTGGTGGGGCTTAGCAGAGCCTGTGGCTGGATATTGTGGGGTGAATTTGAAATAAAAATTTTCAAACCCACTTCGTTTAAGATGCATTGATTTCTTCAGCTGCTAAAAAAAAAAAGTGCATGTAGCCAGGCACCTTTGGTTATCTGCCTCAGACTGCAGTTGGGAACATCTTTATTGATGTACAGACACTGGATTCAATCCAAAACTAACTTTACTCCCATCCTTCTTATATTTCAGTGCCATCCTGTTGATATGGGAATTCTTATCGGGCACAGTGTAGAGGATGCAGGGCAGTGTTTCACACCTTACTTGTGGTCTTTGTGCTCAGGGAGCCCAGGGTCTAAAGCTGAAGCACCAAGCTGTTCTGTTTGCTGTCAAGGCTGGGGTGGAACAGGAGATGAGAAGTCACAAACTTCAGTTTTGTTTGGTTTTTTTTTATGCGTAGTGACCTCAGTGATTGTCATCTTTTTATAAAAGTTGTATCTCCCTACCACCAAAAGTCAAAATTTCAACTTCAGCATTGTAAGGTACTTCCTGGCTCGTGTCACTGTTGTGTTGGAATATCCAGATCATCTAGGAGTATTAAAAAAAAAGGATTAACAATGCTCTGAACAATGGAAGTTTATTATTAGGTGGCCATTTATTGTTGTGATTCATTAATTGTCTGTTTATAGATAAGATTGTTTACATTAGTCACGTAGATTAAACTCCACTGTTGCTAACATCCATGGGAAAGTGCTTTGCAAATGTGAAGTGTTGATCTTTTTAGAAACATTATCATTAATTGGGAGTCCAGCAGATTATTCAGCAGGAGATTTAATTACAAAAGGATCAAGGCTCACAAGCCATGTCCTTATTTCCACCCAAACTTTAATATGGAGAACACGTGAAAGAATGATCAAGGTTGTGTCTTCAGCTGCACAGAGTGTCCTGAAAAATATCCCTTCAAAAATGATGTGCATACCTTCTGATTTCAGCCTCTGCTGGCTCTGGGGTCTCTGTAGAATTATTGATCATTTTTGTAACCTAGTCGCATCTCCTACATCTCTGAAATCAGTGTTGGTTTGGGTTTTTTTTTAGAAAAGTGACCTGAGAGCAGTATTTGGGTATGAATGAAAACATGTTTTGGAAAAGCACTGGGGTGACATGCAGGGAAACGTTGGGAAACATTAATCTCATCTACTCTTGATTGCAACCAGGGTTACAACCTTAGATCTGCCTTTAAGACGGGAATATTTTTTCATGGTGATAATGATCAGTGGGTGTGAAATGGAAAAGATTAGCAGCTGGAGAAGCATGATGTATTGCTGCAAACTTTTTTTTCCTTTTCCTTTTAGATTAAAAGGAACAAACTTGTTTTAAATCACAGCACTCCTCCTCTGCATGGTTTGTCTAAGGTGTGCCCACGTTGTTTGGAGTGACAAACCCAAATGTGTCATAACTGGTGATTGCATGAGAGGGCAAACACTTAATTGATAAAAATGCTGCCATTGACTTTGGTCTTTAATCAGGTCTGTGGATGGAGTCTCTTGTCTAAACTGCTACTTAGGAGCTGTGTAACCTGCAGAGTTTCTCAAGGAGACTTTTTGATAGAGATGAGAGCTCCCACTTCCAAAGCAAAATGTCATGCAGCTTAATGAAGTATGAACTTCAAAAGCCTCTGAAAGAATGCATTGACCCTCTCTTAATATAACCTGGGGTTTGGGTACAGTAGGTCCTCTTCTGTTAATGAATGAACTACTCCTGTAAATTTCCCAGTTTTTCCTGCTTTAATCTAAAACTGAAAAAAGGATATGCTTGTAATATTTCCCCCCCACTTACATATTCATATAGAATGATGCCCTACTGAAGTGTACTGTGTATTCCTGAGAAAAACAATTGTAATACCCTCTGATGTTCATGTTTTATTCCCCCCCCCCAGCTTCTGAGTTAATATTAAAGAATTTAAGAAAAAAGTTCACAATACAGAGTTTTGAGGCTTGTGGCAGCAGTGTCTGTCCCAAGTGCTGTGGCTTCCTGAGTGAGGTGTTGTACCTGTGTGTGTCTCACAGCTGGCTTCAAGTGTCACTTATGCACTGTTGTGTGATATATGATTAATGTTCTTCAGAAATCTCTACCAGGGGGACAAAAGGACAAAATGAAATAACTTTATAGTTCTACAGTAAGATGCTGTCATAAGGTTGGCAGCTGTGCTTAAGTTACTTTTCTACTAAAGCAGAATTTGTTTGCTTAGTGGCATCTATGGTGACAAAGGCCACTGAGATGCCTGAATATCTGAGGTCAGTCCAGCAGAAAAAGGAGAACATACCACACATGCTTTTAATGTGGGAATTTCTCATGAAAGTCACTATAGAGAAGCCCTGTTTTTGTTTCTCTCAAGGTCCTTAGGCAAGAGGACAGCCAGCCTTGATGTTTAGTTCAGCTCTGTGGTGAGAGGATCTGATAAACCTCTTGTCTTTTATTTGTTGGGTACTTGATTTCTTCTTAATGACAAACTAGCTTTCTGCCTTGCCTTCAAAATGTCTTTCAGTAATGAATGAGTGGAGGCCTCTGAGCACCTTTTACAAATAAAATATTTGCTTGCATTACTTGTGGAAGAACCTGCTGCTTGGTTGGTTTTAAGAAAGTCAGCTGGGGCGCCTGAATAAACTGATTTTTTTGAGAGGAGTATATTGCAGCTTGTCTGGCTCTGCTTTAATTCTCCAGGCAAAATACTTTCCTCACTAAACTGTGCTTGACCTCATCTTTCAAGTTTTTGTCACTCAGATCTTTGATTTAGATTCTTTTCATCCTCCACTTCCCAAACTCTGGTCTGCATCATGCAAGAAGCCATCCCTCCTGTGGAAATGGATGTCTGGCAGCTGCCACCTGAGCTCAGTAATGTCCCCTGGCAAGCTCCCTGCTGCTTCTGGGATCTGTCACACCTCAGTGCAGACCTCTGCTCTGTCTGGTTATTATGGGGCTGATTGCTTGGCTTGCTCCTCTTAAGGGAGACATTCTCTAGCTCATGGGATCTGTGTGATGTTAGCACAGGGCTGTTGGTGAAATGGTCACTTTGGTGCGTTTACTGAAGGCAGCTTTACCTGGAAAAATCGGATGAGGCTGTCAGACCTCAGCAGCATCTTCCTCCAGGAGAAGCTGTTGCTCACGTTGCAGCTCAGAGGCCTTTTCTCAACCTTTCTTCCATATTGTCTGAAACTAAAAGTGCTGGATATGGGTTCAAAGCCCTCCTCCTCTCATTATCTATTTGAACTTTTCTTCTGTGATCCTGTTTTGTGGGTGTGAAAGTGCTGGTAAACAATAAACAGTCTGGCTTGAAGTCTGGAGCACTTCTCTGAAATTCTGCCCTTAACTCACCAGTACTTTGCAGCATTATGTGTGAACTTTAATATGACTTGCAGAAGATGCCAGAGCTGGTACAGCTGGTAGGGGTGGGAAAGCAGAGACAATGATCTGCTTTTGGGGAGCTGTTAGATTGCTTCCTCCTGTTTTCTCAAACTGCAGAAGGAATCCTTTTATTATCACACTAAGAGTTGTATTAAAATTGGGTGAAATTATGTATATGTCTTGGGCTCTGTGTTTGGGATTCATTATTTCTTGTGGTAGCTGATGAGCTGGGAGTACCTGGACAGACACAAGAGGTGGTGTCCCATCCCCAGCATCACTGACAGTGTTGTGTCCTCTCCTGTCAGGAGAAGTAAGCAATGGAGGTCTGCATTTGGGTTTAAGAGGATGAAAATACTCTTTAACTCCTGTTCCACTGTGGGATGTATTCTTGTGTTACCTTTAGAATGAACAAACACATTTCCATGTCATTCCTCAGGATACATGCCCCTGCTGCATTTCCTGTAACAAAGTGCTGACAGTCATTTTGTTCAGCTGGAGGCAGGTCTGACAGCAAAGCTGATGTGAGAGCAGTGCTTGTGAAAATGTGAAAATGAAACCAAAAATTCACATAGCTTCCCAAATCCTCTGCACTCTGCCTGCAGTGCTTCCCATTGCTTCCAAAGGCTGTGTTGGATGTGGTCTCCCTGCAAGTGCTCATCCTCTGCCTGCCTCAGTAAAGCAATTCCATATTGTGCTTAAGTGGAAAATAAAATAATTGTGAATCACTGCAGCTCGATGCTGTGCAGTGCCATCAAGTGGCAGTTCTGTCACAGGACACATTTTCAGGGCTGCCTGTGTTTTTATTGATGTTTCCAAGTGTTTCTTTTAAACATTACAAAAGTTTCACCTGTCTGCAGTTGTGGTTGGGGAGGGTTACTTCATCAGTAAGGTAATGATTATAATAGTTTCTGTTCTCTGCTGGCAAAAATGTCACTTTGAAAAGTGCCTCAGTCATTGCAGTAGCTCTAAATACTGTAGCTGTGAAAAATTTAAAGACTGGTGAGGATATTTTGCAGCTGGCAGGAAAAGGAGTGCTCTGGAACACATTGAGCTCTGTCTCTCTGAAGGTTTTGCTGTACTGTAGAGGAGGCTGAAGTACCAGGAAAAAGCCATCCTTCAGCTCTCTTCTGCTTTTGGATCTTAGTGTTCAAACCTGATTTTTTCATTTGGTTTTCTTTAAGACACCCCAAGGCTATTTGTGAAAATACTCCAGTGGTAGAAGATTGCTTCTAATAATATGTCATCATATGTACTTTATCTTCCAGGAATTGTGACTCTCTCCATCCTTCTGGTGCCAAGAGAGTAGCTGGATTTCTCTTAGTCACTGCACACATTCAGGCTGCCTTCTATTGCTCCTAAGCACTGCAATTTTGTTGTTATTGCTAGATGGGCAATTAGTAGAAAATACTATCAATCACTCAAGCAGCTGGTTATAAAATTACCTGGTTTGGTTCTCGTAAATGTAATGAAGAACAGAAGAGGCTTTAGGATGAGGCCAGAGCAAGACATTCACATCAATTTGGGTGTGTTTTTCTAGGAACTGATTGAAGTAGTTTCTAGAATTTCAAAAAAAAAGCCCTAAAGTAAGACCAGTACTTGTGGAAACTGGATTGTACTGGAGGGGACATTCTGCTACAAAGAAATTCCCCTCTTTCTTGTGTCCTGTCTTCATGTTCATTGTGACATTACACTGAGACTTGCATAATTTAAAGGTTAACCCCAATGTATTCCTGGTTTTGTGTACATCTACTCGTCCTTCTCTGTACCAGGGCTGTACAGGGTTTGTGGTGGAAAGGGCTTGGGGCTACTGTCAATACTTGCTTATTCAGGCCAGAAAGTACACAATTCTTTAACTGGATAGCCTGGCTAACACTAAACTGCCTGAATAAATGGGAATTAAATGAATATTTTCTTTACTATACTGCCAAATCCACCAAAACAATAATGTCCCCATTGCAGTTTTTCCCTGAGTGTTTACATCTAGTACAGAAGGGTGAACGGCACTCTTCTTATCCTTTCTGTTTTTCTCCTTAAGTTTGATTTTGCTGCTAATTGTACTGTTAATTTTACCATGTTTTCGTGCATGCCAGGAATTGTTAGAAATGACCTTGGCTGTGTGGTTTTGTGAGGGCTGTGTGTGTGCAGCACAGGCTGGCACTGGGCTGATGCACTCTGCGTGCTCTGAGTGCTGCAGAGCACGTGGAGCCCCGTGCTAAGGCAGTGGTACAGCTAAACCAGCTATTAACAGCCCAATCTAATAACCTGCCTGGCTCTGGCTAGCAGAGTGGCATGTCAGGAAGATCTCTGCATGAAGATAAATCATGTGTCTCTTTCAGCACTAACGAGATCCTGTTACTTTGATGGATTTCTGCCGGCACTCTGTAGAGATCTCCTTTGAGCTGCATGGATTAATATGTGTGTAATGGTTATAATAGCATCTTGACACTCAATAAAGACTCATCTTGGAGATGATTGATTTGGGGGCTGACAGAGACATGCTTTGTAAAAGGATGTGGGCCACTAATAATGGATTTCTTGGAGCATACCCATTTCCACAGGAGTTTGTGCTGCTTGCACTGATTCAGGGCAGAAAATCCACACCTTGCCCTCCTCAGACCTTTTATCTCTTTTCAAGCAAATCCTGCTGCAGGATTAGACACCTGGACTGGCTTGGGCTGTGGTTGAGGCTGTGAGATGGTGCTAATAAATCTAACAATGTTGGCTCTGCAGACAGGCAAGTTGAGAGTGTCCATGCTGTGTTTTTTAGCACAGGTTGCACTCAGGGTGGATCCACGAGAGCCAGCTTGGACCTGGAGGCAACAGCTCAGGGCTGTTTATCATAAATGTCCTTGTTTTCCCACAAAATTTTTTTTGCCCTAAGTGTCTTGAATAAATGGTCTTTTGATTCTGTGCTTGTGTCAACATTTTATCCATCAATGTGCTAAGCTAATCTTATTTTTGGACCAAATTCTTTTTCACCTTTGAGGAATGAAAGTGGTGGAGAGTAGAAGGTTATTTTGTCTCTATGTCTGTTTCAAGTCATGGCTTTGTGGCTGTTATTGGAAGAGGAGATCACTTGGCTCAGTGCAGTGTTAATGAAATATGGAAGTTATCACCTTGATTTGCTCTGTGGGCTGGCAGAAAAATGTCTGCTCTTATTCTGCTCTTTTGGTGGCCTGTGGGCAAGACAGAATGGTCTGTGATTGTATTTTCCAAAGAATGAGAGAGTGCTTTGCAAAATCTGGCTTTCTCATCACAGAGGTGCTCAGTATCTGTGCTGTTAACCTGAAACCTTTCACTGGTAGAAATAATAGAACTGCTGTTAATTTAAAAAGGAAATAAGGTTAGGTCTGGAGATTGATTAAAAAAAATATATTTATTTTATTTAAACCACTGAGTCATTCTTGTTGTCTTCTTTTGTGTGGGGATTTTTTTTTTTTTTTACTAGGAAGACTACTTCATGCTTTAAGATCAAGGAGTTTGAAGTCATTGACTATGAAAAAGGACACAATCTGCCCCAAAACTTGGCAGCTTGCCATTCTGTTTATTTCTGGAGTCTTTCCCTGAAGGTTTAATCTGCAGGAGGTTGCAACACCCCACCCCAATGACATCCATCTTTCTCCCTGCTCCTGACCCAGGTCACTGCCTTTATCATGGGGGATATCTCCAGGTGAGGGGGGATTTCTAGAGCTGCTCATGTTCAGACACATTTCACAGCCCTACCTTTGTTCCTGGGGCCTAGGGTTCTGCAGAATGAATTGTGTTTGATGTGATTTTTTTTTTCCCCCACACTTAAGTGCTTCTCTGAGTCAATCTATAGTGGTGAAATTGAGGATGTCTGTAATGATTGCTGTTATCTTGCTGTAACAGATACCTCTGACCTCCTCCCATGGTCCCTTCCTTTTCTATCCATATGCTGGGAACTTGCAGGCTAAATGGCCACATCTGGAAAAGGGAATGGATGTTCCAGGCTGAGGCATTTGAGATCCACTGACAAACTCAGAGAGGGAAGGGGACTCAGCTGGGTATTTTGGAGGTAGGACCCATCCCCAGATGTGTGAGCCGTTAATCTGTTAACCTGGGAATAGCAGCCTGGAAGAGTTTGGTGGATGTAGGTTATTTTCTTGCCATGGAAGAAGAGCATCCTGTGGTTTTTGGAGCCAGCAGTGATAGTGCTGTGTCACAGCTGACTGGCTGGAACACTTACTCAGACCTGGAAAAACTGGGATCTAAGCCTTTCTCAATCAAAGGGTTATTCCAGGAGATGAGAGCACTGTCATGTTTGCTCTAAAAATAGTTGCCCAAACCCCCATTTCCTTTTGCAGTCAGGAGCCTGTGTGGCTGCACATGGTTTTGTTCTGCATGGGGATGTCCATGTGTCCTTTCCAGATGTCATTCTCTGAGGGTTTAAGCACAAATTTGCACCAACCCAAAGTAACCTTAGATGGGAGGGATATTCCAGGGTACTCAGCTGAGATATGGGAACTGTCTGGGAGCAAAAGTTTAGCTGCTGATCTTGTTGTTTACTGACAGAGCTAGATGGTAATGGATCATTGAGCATCTAAACAATTATACTGTACTTTTTTCCTTATTTGATGGTTTCTGCTGCATTTTGTAAAGATGCCTTGCAGTTCACTTTTCCATGTTACAGCTGCTTTCAGACCCCTCTGCAGTTTTCAGTTTGAGGTGGAATTTTCTCAGCTTTCCCTTTGATTTTTGTCTAGCTTAATTATTGTCAGTACTGCACCCTTTCCAAAGAAAATGTCATGTGATTGAAAAGCCAGCTGTTCCTAAAAGTCATTTGGATGAAAAAATACTCAATGTTTGGACCACGATTCCCATTTCATTGATGGGGAAACTCAAAGCACAGGGATGTGAAAGGATATGTCTCCTGCTGGAATTCCAGCCTGATCCTGGGTACTCTGTGTGAAGCACTAACTGGGGTAACAGTGAGTCCAACTCCATCTAAAAATTAATAAATAAAGGTACCAACGAGCCTGAACTGCAGGAGGAGGAGGAAGAAGAAACCACAGCTGTGATTTTGTGCTGTACTGGGTATGGGGAAGCTTTCCTGGGAGCAGTTTAGGGCTTCCCAAAGGGGAAGAAACAAAACTGCAATAAAGCAATGACTCAACCAGGGCCTGATTCATGTTATGAGTAGCGGAAACAAAACAAGACTTGTTACAATGGCAGGTTACCTTTACTCATCTAATCCAGCCCCTTTAATAAAGAATCATAATCCAAAAATCTACAACAACTCTTAGAAGGAAACACCTAGGGAGAGAAGCTTTCTTTCCTTCATGTGAATCTCCAACCCATCTAACCCATGGACTTCCCATTCTGCAGATTTGTGCTCTGTGAGAAAACAGCCACAGTTTGCTGTCAATGGTCAGCAGCAATTTTTGCATTTTTCTTTTTTGGGTAGAATAAATTAATGATAACTGGTTGTTGGTGTTTTCTTATGAAAAGAAGACTGTTGAAGTAACAATTGAGTGCTGCAGTAGTGCCATCTAATGCACACTTAATTTTCATAAGTATTTTTAGATTCTGTGTGTGGAGATCAGTGGGTGGTTAGTGGCTTAAGTAATGTTCTTTAAAATTCCCAGTATGAACCATGGGGGAAAAAACAGCTTAGAAATGAAACACTTCAGCTACAAAAATACAGCTTGCCTTCTTGGGTTTTTTGGGTTTTTTTTTGGTATGTAGTGGGGTTTTTTTGGGTTTGGTTTTTTTTTGTTTGTTTGTTTGTTTGTTTTGTTTGTTTGGGGTTTTTTTGTTGGTGGTGTTTTTGTTTTCAGAAGTGTTAAAATTTGTTAGCCAGCATGTTAAGAATAATTTTCCCCCTTTTTCAGTCCATTGTTGACAAGCATACCTGTTTCTGGTAGAGCTGATATCCCTTGGGGAACCTTTCCTATGGCCAACTAAACTCATGGTTTTCATCTTGAGGTCTGGAATTCTGCATTTGCCAGGGCTGTTTTCATGGTCCCAAATGATGACCAATTCCCCCAAACCAGACAGATTTCCAGACCCTGAAGTGGGTCTGAAAGATGTCTTTATATTCTTACAACCATTTTTTCTTTTTGGAATATATATGGTATTTTTGAGGTGATAACATAAGTGATCCTAATTCTTTTTAGCTTAAAAATTTTGTTCACTTCATTTCCACTTAAAAATACTGCTGAGGTCATCTATTAAAAAAAAAAAAGCCTTTGAAGGCAAGTAGACCATTTTAACTCCAAGGCTTACTTGGAGTGTTTGTGCTTTGCCTACACACCATCCACAACTGCTGGAGAGACTACTGCTAAAATGGTGGAGTTGTTCTAATGCCAGCAAATCATGCTGAAAAACAGGTGCCTTGTCCAGATAGTTTTGGGGTTTAGTTCTAACGACAGCATTTGGGCCTTTTTAGAAATAATTGTATTTCTGCTGCCAAAACTTCAGAGGTGGGCCACTCAAAATCCCTTTCTATGTTCTTTTCTAGTTTAAAGCTCAAAGTCAGGCTTGGCTTTTCCAGTGCACCTGTCCCATGGTGAGGCAGACTTGCTTTCTCCCTGTGGTTTGGAAAGGGAATATGAGTAGAGGAAAGAGCCCCATCCACCTTCTTTACATCCCATTACATCTGAGACTAGGGATTTTTCAGATCCAGACAAGGGACAGGGTGGCCTCTTTCATGAATGGACCAAGATGGAATGTTTTCATTTCCAATGGGCTTTAAGCCAAGTAAATATTAGTCGATCCAAACTAGTTTTGAAATTAAATTATTCTTATTTGTTGGAGCATTCCAGAGAATGGCTTTGATCTGTCTGTACTTTCACCAAAGGGATATTGGCAGGCTGGCCTCCCATTTCTAGCCGTTTGGGATGAAAGAAGGGTTATAATAACCACCTTGTGTGGCAGTGATCCTGAACAGATGACATTTTTTGGACAATATTAAATGAATAAAGGTAAACATACTTCAATTAAAATGTTTTTGGAGGCTGAATGCAATAGGGCTGTTGGAAAATCTTCTATGTGGGTTGGAGGAATTTGGCTGCATTTGTAACTGATTTTCTTTAAGTCCAAAAATCTTGGAAAGAGAGGGGTTTGTTCTGTGCATTATTTCCTTTCCAAATAAATACATTGCTTGAATAACTTAAAAATCAAATTAAAATTGGCAGTGAACAATGAAATTGTCAGTAACTGGGAGGTAGAGAGGTGTGTTGAAGAAAAAAAAGGAGGGTTTTCTGTTTCTGGGATCACATCAGCACAGTGACTCTGAGTTAGCTCAGGCAATACCTGCAGGGAAACTGAGGCACGCAGCAATTAAGTGGCACATTATCAGTCTCACCAAAGATATTTGGAGACAACTTAAAGAATCCAACAAATAAGATGCTCAGTGTTCCACAGTCTTCGCTGAAGGATCCTCCAGAAGAGGTGGGAGCAGGGTGGTGGAAACCCTCCCACCCTGAAGTGCTGCGTAGACACAGCTGAAGAACCTTTTAAATTGATACCAGCTGATGATAATTTGTGCTCTCCCTAGACTTAAGCAATAACTGAAATGAAGTGAATTAAAATCTGAGTGGAACAAGTGGCTTGGAAAGATCTGCTGGAGGTCACTGGTCTGACCATCTTCCACCTTCAGAATTAGGTCAGGCATCTGAAAAAGTTCAGCTATGTGTTTAAGTTCCAGCTTAGATTTCAGTTTATGTAGAACCTCTGGTGTTGAGGTTTCTTACATGTATTTACTAGGTTTTCTGTGAATAAGTAAATATACAAATTGTCATTTGCAATATTGATGCAAATTAAATTGCTTTTCCTATGAATGTGAGTAGTGTGCATGGATAGACAGGTGCCTTCTCACAAAAACTCTATGTCAATTTGCTTTGATTTCACAAAAATTAGACTAGCTGTACTTGACTTCTGAGTTAAATAAAAGAAAATCTCTTTTAACAGATACTGTGTTAAACAGTCAGTGCTGTGTGTTCTGAAGTGTCACCTGCATTTTAAATCTGTTTAAGTACTTTGTATGTTCATGCCTTAAGGGAGAAATGTTTGAACAAAGACACATATAAAAAACCAAAGCACAAAGGGTTTGTAGGTTAAAACTCAAGCTTTTGTTTTTTTGAACATCAGCTCAAATCTGGATCCATTTGCTTGAAATTGAATATTTAGTTTTCAACTCAGCATGTGAACTGGTCATGCTTGAATTTGAAGCTTGATTTATTTCTTTTTGCACCTGTTTTTATTTTAACACTGACTCTATATAAGATAGATTTTTGCTACATGGTTCCTTCCTCCCCAGCTGGAAGTCTGGTCTGCTATTATCGCGTGAGACCTTCCTAAAATTTACATGTGTAACTCTGCAACCTCTGAAAATACAGAATACCCTCTCTGCTCCATTAGGTTGTGGATTTTTTTTTTGAATTTGTGGTTTTCTTTCCTGTGTCACAGCATGACCCACATATTTGATTTTAAGACCAGTGGCTGGTCGTGAACTTGCCCTGCAAAATCCTGTTTGTATAAAACAAGGTGCAGTCCTGCCCCTGGCAAGAGGTGCCAGATGGGCTGGATCAGGGGAGAACTGGACATCAACTTGGAGGAGGAAATGTGAAAGGAGCTGAGGGAGAGAAGGGGGAGACGTGAGGCACAGTGTGGGAAGTGATGCTAACGCAGGATGGATGTATGGGAAGGCCTGGAAGTCTGGGAATTTTCTACAATGGCTGTATTTGACAAAGAGAAGGGATGAGCTCAGTGATCTTCAGGGGGAGGTTTTAAAGGAAATTACATGTGTATTCTTTTGAATATGCAAATCAGAATTACATAATATGTACTAACAATAACAATAATAATAATAATAAAATCTTTTCCAGATTTGCAGCTGTAACCATATGCTCTCTGGTGGCAGAGAGCTGGCAGCCACAGCTGCTCTGTAAAACTGGGGCATCCACCTGGTTCTGATCTCCGTAGACAAGGGACAGAAGGTCACATCACAGACTGTTGTTCTCAGTACCTTGTAGTTTATATAATTTTTTCAGGCTAATAAACAAAGTATGGGGAGACCCCAGCAGCATTTAAAAGATGTGTAGATGTGGCACTTGGGGACATGCTTAGATATGGCTTGACAGTGCTGAGTTAACCTGGTGCTCTTAGAGGTCTTTTCCTACCTAAACGAGTCGATTACGATATTCTCATGAAATGAAAACACTTCACTTAGTTCTGCAGTAACTGTAAGCCATCCTCTTTCCTTGCTTTTCCTTCCCCATGGAATACTGAAATTGGTTCATATTGCCCCTATTCTTTCCCATGCAGGTCTAGGAATTTCAGGTGTATTTACTGTACCTTTTGCTGGGTTAACTGTGATAACCGGCTGCACCCTTTATAAATATAATTTTCCCTGAGAGCAAAGATGAGCTAAATGATAAAATATGCTGAAATACTGAACTAAACCCTCCATAATACTGTGGAGAGTTAATAAGCAGGAGAGTTGAACCGACAGATCATGAGAGATTTTTTTCTCATGGCTTGAAGAACTGCTGTGTTTGCATGAGCTTATAGATGAGTGAGAAGAGCACTACCACTGTCTGTGCCACCACAGTGTTTCTTTTTAAGGAAGGTGGAAAAAAAATCTCAGTTGATATGAAACTTTGGCATTTTTGTATATTTGTGGATTGTGTATGAGAGGTATGTTCAGTGATCAAGCTGGATCTCTGGTTGCAGTGATAGCTTGGACAGGGGAAATATGAGAGCTCAAGAAAGAATTAGAGCATTTTTCTCAAATTTCTGAGGGCAGAGGCAATTTTGGCCACTATCTCATTTCTGTTATGTATGTCTATGATCTGATATATATGGATATATTCTGTTATATATGTCTATATATATTTGTGTGTGTGTGTGTGGGTACAGAAACCCCTGTGTGGGGTGTGCACATCTTTGTCAGACTTGGTGTGATTTCACCATTTTAAGTTGTTATTTTGAAAATACCCTGGAGATTTCTGCATGTCTCTTCCTAGAGCTGTATTCAGCATGTTTCCTAGATGTTGACTGGCTTTGATACAGAGGTTGACTTGCATATCTGAAAATTAGGATGGGCTCCGAGTCCTGTGAAAGGAGTGTATGAATGGAGAGTGTGAACCTTGCAGGAAGAGTAATTTCATTTTAGATGATGCAGTTCTTGGTCATGTAAACTTAATCTTGTTTCTTGTCCTTTCTCCTAGGGTGACTCTGTTATTACAGTGCAGCTGACTGAGGAAGATAAAGTTGAAGATGATGTAGTTTTTTATTTGGTCTTCACTGGATCAACTGTCCAACACTGCACAAGCACGAGAAAGATTAATCCTGGGAGTCTGGAGACAATTTCTCCTGGTAAACAATTGTCTTTCTTTGCATATCAATGTATCAGTCTGTGAAATTTGGTTACTACAAGTGGACTGGAATGTAATGCTGTTTGCATGGTTGACTCTTTTCTCATTTACACATTCACAAGGAACAGAACACATGGTTTGGATGACTGCTTTTGCCTTTTAAAAGCTTCTTACTTGATTTCGCTAGAATTATATGACTTTGAGATTGCAGTTATTTAATGAGATGCTATTGTAGAAAGCTCAGTTACACATGCACATAATAAAAGTCTTTTAAATGCAGCAAAGATGGTGGAAGATAGATTTGTAAAGTTACGGATGCTATTGCCCAAATGGTAGACAGCCCACTAAGTCTTAGCTTCGCTCATCATTTGCTTGACTCGATGAGGTTCATTGCTGTCTTCCTGGTGAAATAGAACCCTTTCCCCTAATTCCTGTTCAGCTCAGAGCTCACAGATCATTTCTGGAGCTCTTGGAGTACAGGTGATGTGGTGCTCAGTGCCATCTCTCCATGGCTGGTTCAGATGAGGTGGGTTTCCACATGAAAGCCCACCTCTGTTTTTATCCTTTGTGCCACCAACAAAACAAAACCAATCAGCATTTCTCCTTGGTGACTTCAGGACCGTGGGAATGAGCGTGTTCCAGGCTGCAGTCCTCACCATTAACCTTTCATTCTGACTTGTTGCTATGCAGCACATTGCTACCAGTGTGAGAAAAACGCCTGACATTTTCACTACACACAGTGTAACTCAGGCCATCAAGTGTTTTTCTTGGGTTTGTCTTTTCATCTACCTCCTAAGTATTGTTTTGTGAGAGATGCACGTGGAGTAAAATTTGGAGTTGTTTTCTCTTGGGAATGAGTAGCTAAAAGTCGGCCACTCCGTTTTTTTTTTTCATTTCCTCCTCTTTTTGTGCTGTTCATGTTGTTCAGTTGGCTTGGGAAGAGAAGCCTTTTTATGGCTACTGATGACTGGAGCCCCGTGCAATCAATTAGATTAGTGCTTATTTTCTCCCAGAAGAGCAAGAGGGGGTGACTCCTTCCCTGCTTTTGTGTGGTGGGCGTGGGGCTCTGCCAGCCCTGCTCGAAATGACTTCACCTCTCCCTCGGGGCTGTGGCTGCTGAGCCAAGAAAGGAACTGAAAAGCTTCAGTGTTCCCTCCAGCCCATGTGGGAGCCAGCCTGCTGGATGGGATTTCCGGGCAGGAACGACTCTTTCCCATCACTGCTGCCCTTGCAGCAGTGCTGGATGTGCCCAGGGTGGTGGCTGCCAGGTGCGACCAGAGTGATGCTCTGGGCACTGCCTGTCCTGCCAGCCCCAGATGTAACTGAGTCACTGGGGAGGGCTCCCTGCAGCTCCTTTTGGTGCTGTTTGTGGGAAATCTGACACCGTTCATGATTCAAAAGGAAAAGAGGGAATTTCTTTCAATTGTTCTTTTAGCAATAATGGTTTGTTTTGTTGGTGGGTTGTTTTTTTTTTTACCCACTGTAGTCATGATCTTGTGGCATGTGAAGCTGGACCAGGATGGGTGCTGTCCCAAAATACAGCTTGTTTCAGACAGAGTTTTAAGGGACCTTTCAGGAAGGTAGTCTCATTCCTGCACTGTCCTGGGTGCAAGGAAGAGGTGACATCTCAGATGTGAAATAGCTGCGTGGATAACACATACATCTATACTCATACCTCATTTTGGTGAGACTGCCTAATTAAAAAAAAATACTTCAGTGATGAAGAGGTTGTTGGAGAAAGGCAAAGCAAGAAAGGGGAAAAGCCTAATATTTTTCGTCCCCTCTGCTGACACCCGTGCATTTGTCCAGTGTTGTCTCAGCACTGACTACACTGATTTCAGTGGAAGCATGACTTCAGTGCAGCTCTTCCTCTTTCTCCTCCTCCTCCTCCTTCCTGGACGCACAGTGAATCTGTAATCATGTGTTTACTCTGTATGTTCCACAGTTGCCTTGGCGATGGCTGTGGTGACTCAGAGCGTTATTTGACCTCGGAGGGATTAGCCATGAACAACACACAGTGTGTGTGAGACCAGCCCTTGTTCAAACGCCCAGCCCAGGGCACTTAGCAAGTGCTCTGCAAGGAAACTCCTGCAAGCAGCTTTTAGCCAAAATCTCACCCTTTACTTGCAGCTCCGAGCATCTTCCATTTGTTCCTGTGGTGCAAGGAGTGTTGCACATCCCTGCGAGCACAGCAGCTCCTGGGGACAGCTCAGGTGCACTAAGGAAGGGCTGATTCACTCAGGAGCCTCTCTGCCTTCCTTGAACCTCCTCTGCATCCCTTCTGGACTCCAAGGCTCTTCCCTCAATCTTGCTCCAAGTCCTCAAAATTTCATGTCGTCCCCAGGAGACTTCAGATGAAGTCCATCAGCAGATGGGGTGAAAAGGGTGATTGTAATTCTGCTCAAGCTGAAGTAAAAACAAGCCCACATTTGTAATTTTTGTTTCTTGAGTTTTCCAGTGGGTTTCTTGATGTACAAAAGTGTAAAAGACAGACAAATTATTTCATTGCATTTGCTACCAAAATTAATCAGAATCTTTTAGCAAAGCTTTCAAATAAAATCACATTTAAAAAGAAATTTTAACAACATTAAGTTGTTTTAGGTGAAAAACTAGAGAAAATGAAATGGAAATATAAGCTGTCAAAATATCCCATAAATTTTCATTGTATGTGAAAATTCTCTGTATCCTGAAAGACTTTACCTAAATAAAAGCTTGTCACTGCAGAATTAAATTACTGCTGCATCTTATATAATTCCTAGAGCAATCTGCTTCTTTCCTATGCTTTTTTTATCATCAGCCTTAAACACTGAATATATATATAACAGTATATATATCCTACTGTTCAAATGTGAGCTTTCATTTCTGTACAGAATAAAAGAAAGTACTTGTGATTGTAAATTTATAGGAGCAGCTTTATTTTACCTAAAGATGTGGATAAATACAGATTCATCACCTCTATATACTACAGAATACTTACCTTTATTTATGCACTTGCCCTGAAGAATGGGATGGATTATTTATCCTGCCCCGCTGTTGGCTGTGTTAATTTAAGGAAGGTAATTTCCTCTTGTAAGAAACAGATTCTCATCTGAGCTGATCAGTCATAACTTGATGTGTCAAAATTAGCTACTGAAATTCAAGAATTAGCCAGGAGATGATGTTTGGTGTGCTTTCAGTACCTCTTTTGCCAGCCTAAGGACACACCACATTACATCATCCAAGAAGCTTTTGTTTGTCTCAGTGAAAAGCTACCAAAACTTCATTTAACTGTTGGCTTTACTGTCACTACTACAGTTCTTTAATTTCTAATTAATCTGGTTGAAATTCTCCCTAATGGAAGCAGTTTTCCTCAGTACCAGAGGCACAGTTGTAGTTCTACAGCACAATTTCAAGCATTGCTGTATCAGGCACAGCATTCAGGTGGCAGCTGGAGGTGTAATGGCACTGGCACTGCTCCAGTGGGGATCTCAGGGCAAAAGCTTGGCCACTGGAGTTTGAGTGTTAAGAAAGCATCAAAAGTCTGAGCAGGGAAGGAAGTAGAGACGTGATACCATCTCTGCTGCTGTGGTTAACTGTTGTTGGCTGCTGAGTTTGTACTGTTGGGGATGGATATGTCCTCTTAGGTCACAGACGCTGATCCTCCTGGTGTTGGTTATTAACTGAGCTTTTCAGCAAGTCCTTATTCCTACAGCAGCTGAGATTGCCATAATCTCAATGCATTTTTTTCTTCCCACCAGCTCTGTAAGGTAGGGAGGGTAACTGAGGCCAAGCAGATTGCATGTGGTAGTGAAGGAAATCAGTGCAAAGCAGGGAAGTGAAACATTCATTGCAAGACAGCAGCCTCATCTCTTGTCTCTCTGCTAGAGCAGCTTTTTTCCCCACTGGGAAAAAACCCAACCCAATAATAAAAATCCTCAAATCATCATCTGGCAAATAAACCAGCAGAAGAAGGAATGACCTCATCACTGTCCACACAAAGCAAAAATCCCAACCACAGCTTGCCGTGGCCAGTGGAGGCCTCTGAGCATCAGGAAACTCTTGGGGAGATCTGAGGGAATTTTCTTGCAGGAACTGGTGTGCTGGGAGCTCCAGTATTTGTGTGGTGCATTTATTGCAAAAGTTTGCATGCCATCACCATAGCAGCTGTATGGTTAGACATGCATTTTGCTTTGCATTTAACGACTGGTGGTCTGGAAAGTGTGGGAGACACAGGGGAAATTTGAAATTAAATTTTGAACAGGGAGAGACAGTCCAGAAATCCAGAGATGCAGCACTCCCGATGAAATAAGTGAAGGGTAAGAAACACCCTGTCTGTGAGCCAGGTCACCAAAGCAAGAAGTAATTTTTGTGAGATATAATTGCCTCAGTGAATACTCTTGCAATGTGTTGTATCACTCCAAACTCTGTAATACCAAAATCACTTTTCTCATTTTTGTTGAATTCAAAAGGTGCAGGATTCTTGTGTGGGTTTCAAAGGGGAGGAGAATCAAAACTGGAAGTAGAAGAAGGGTCTGAGAGACTGTCTGTCTGCTGGTAGCTGCCTGCCAGCACTTTCCACAGGGCTGACACATTCCCGTTGACTCACTCTCAGCTTTCTCTCCATTCTTAAGCTAAGGCAGAGAAGCAGCTTCAGTCTTTAACTAGTTCTTAATTCCATAGCTCTCAGAGTTGTTGGTTTTTTGGGTTTTTTTTTCTCCTTACTTTCTTTCTGCTAGTTAAAAGGATAGACAAAAATTAATTTCACTTAGCTTGGAAATACCTTCATTTCAAACTTTTCTTTTACTGTGAAATCCTTTACATATGGTGATGTTTTATTCATTTCTACCACAGACTGTGTTTTCCCGTAAGAAACAACTCTTCATAGAAAAAGCTGTATTTCATGAATTACAATCTTTGTACTGGTAGACCAGAAGGGTAAACAAGTTGCATAACAAATGGACACTTGGCAATACCAGTTATGGGTTTGAAAATACTCTTAATTATGAAACAAAAAAAAACCTTAAAATAGACTAAAACAGCATAGCCAAGAAGACTTTTTGCAGTTCATCCTCTTCGGTGTATTTAATTGCTTGAGGCAGTATAATTAAAAGGAAGTGATGCCAGTACTAGATGACATCAGTCACAGGAAAAAATGATTGAATCTGTGTTGAAATTATTTAAGATGTAATGTGTGGGGTCTTACACTTCTCTAGGTTTTTAGGGCATCTGCAGTGTGTAAAGGCCTTTAAAAAAGTCTTTACCCACTCTTCAATCTCTCTTTCACCTTTCCAGTGACAGGTTTGAAAGGAAAAGCAGAGGCTCCTGTCCAATGCTGGTGCTGTGCCCGTGTATGCCATAAGGCTTCCTGTGTTGCAAGAGTCAATACAGTAACTGAATACATTTCAAAAACACACTTCAAAGACGGGCTCTGATTTTCAGAACCAGAACTCAGGGTTTCTGAAGCAGAAAAGAAGCACTTTCTGGGTGGTCACAGGAGATCCCTTGGCTTCCTTTACCACAAGCCACCAGATGACAACATCTCTTGGATGCATCTTGGCTGCAAATCTGAGATCCTTCATGAGGTTCACAACATTTCTTGTCTGCTTTTCCTGTCCTTAAATCTCTCTGTAAGACCTCTTTCAACCCAGATCCACCATGGTGACTTGGTGGATGCAATTAGTCTTTAGTCACCTACCAAGCAAACCCAAACATGTCCTTCCAGCAGGGCTTTAAATAGCTGCCCAGGCTGGGGGCCCATTGTTTGATAGCACCAATGTGAATTCTGAAAATAGGAGGTTTGGACAGGATTTCCACTTTTGGAGGAGTAGGAAATGAAATCATCTTTTAATAAAGCTCTGTTTAGGGGTGTTTTGTCTCCATGTAGGCCTTGTTAAACAAGAAGTCAGAAGAGTTGAGCTGCTGCCCTTTTAACTGCACCCCAGATCACAGGCACAGGTAGCAATTAGATGGACAGGTCTAAGCTATACATTAACTTATCTGCTAATGACTTGCAGCTGAGAAATCTCCCCCTGTTCTCGTGCTCATTGATCTGCATCAGTACCATGTAGAGGAAGCAGTGCTATCATGCTGATACATCTCATCTCTTCAGGAATGAGATGAACAGACGGACTAGAGCACCATGTGTTCATTTTTCATTCTCGTATTTTCCCCAGAGCAAGCTTCGGTAAGTGTCCCCATTCATTCCCAGTAAGGAATTCTTCAGTTCAAGAGCTCAGCTTCCTTCTGGTCATGCTCTGGGACAAGGGCTGTAGGAGTTCAGATATTAGTCCAGGCCATTGGCTCTTTGATGTGGTGAGGAGAGTTGCCCCACTGATGGTTCCTTCAGAAGGTTCCTGTACTGGGGACATGTTTGCTCACACTGTTCCTGTAGCTGTTTCAAAGCAGGAGGGCAGAGACCTCTTGAGCAATCTTTCCAGTATTCTCTGCTCTTGTAACATACTGGCTCCCCTTTCATTTGAACTGTTTGCCAAAAGTCAGAACCTGTCCCATGTTCTTGCCCCAATGTCTGACATCTTCTCAGATGTGAGGAAGCAGAACATCAAAGCGCTGCAAGCTGTTGCCCTTCTGGAGAGCATTCCCTAGGGTTTAGTGTGATGCTTGTTTGATCCTGTTAGATAAAAATGGATTGTCAGGTCTGTCATTTTCTTTTCTAGGCTGCATATTCAATGTTGGGGGAAGTTTCAGTAGAATCCTTGCTGGCCACAGGTCAGGACATGGTCTTTTTGTCACCTTTCTTGTGTTGCCTTTTGCAGCTGGTGTTTAACACACGCTGCATCCAAGGGAACTTTGTGTACATCCGTGATGTGCTGCTTTAAGGAGACCACACGTCTTGACAGAGGTTTCTGTAGTTGTTGTCTTGATGGAGGAGCCTTTGCTGTCCCACAGCAGAATTGTTTGGCATTGTGACAAGGAAGTGACTGTCCCAAATGATTTCTCTGTAGCTGCTCGTGGGCCATTTTGGCCTGCTGCTTCAATCCTGAAAGTCTGCTGGCAGAGCAGTTGTATTCTAGGCTATTCTGCAGATGGGATTCTTATGGGAATAGGCAGAAAATATTTTTAAAAATGGAATAAAAGGTTTAGCTGTCCTCATGCTATTAAGAAAGCTTTTGCTGTGTTTGTTTTTTTTTTTCAAACTCTGCATTCTAGCAACCTTCCACTGCTCTGAGTTAGGGAGAGCCCAGCTTGCAGAATTTGAGTCAGCTCCTGTAGGCTAGCACGATCCTCTCACAGTGTGCATAGAAATCACTGCTTTTATGGAGGCTGGAAACAAAATTATCTTACCTGCTCTGTGTTTGATGTCCTTAGGAAGATCAGCAAACAGGAAGGTGTAGGGGGAGACATGTACACTTCTAAATGTCCTTAAAGGCAAGTTCTCTCAAAGTTGTATCATCCTCCCCACTTCTCCCTTGAGCATTTGGGGCTCTTACTGTGAGGATGAGCAGAATCTGGGAATGGGTTCCATCTGGGCAGCTGAGTACTAATACAGTAATGTATTAGAATGCACATGCAATATTTTCAAGAGCAGTAGAAGTTCTTCTTACCCCTATTCTTCAAACCAGCAGCACTAGCAAATCTACTCCTTCAGCTTTCACATCATCCTCTTGCTAATAGGTATTTAGTGCTGGAAGGAAAGAAGTTTTCTCACTTTCAGCTTCAGAGCATCCTGGTTGTATTGAGCAGTTGCAGAAACATCCCTGTGTGTTTTCCTCCCTTTCTCCACTTGCCTTTGATACCTTTCCAGCTGCATTGCTCTCCTTAGGAAGCCACAGCCTCATCTCTGACAATTTTGGTGTTACCCGCAGTGTCCTAATAGCAGTTTTGACCTTTCAATTAACTTCAGGATTGCCTCTTTCAGTAGACAAAATCTGTACAGATGCCAAAAGCCTCAGAACAGATTTGTGAGGTTGGCTGAAAGACCATGAAGATTAGGGACATATTTTCCCTTTTGTCAGGGAAATCAACAGCAAAAGGCCCCAACAGAAGAAGGAAACTTTCCCACTGACCACAAATAGGGGCTTAAATGGAATTTTCAAGCCTTTAAAAATAAATCGTCATTTTGTATTTAATTAATCAGGGTTTTGTGAATGTGGTAGTATGCTGAGGTCATGGGCAAAAAAAAAGCTTTTCCAGTAATTAGTGCAGGGTCCATGCTGTTCTGGCAAAAACAGCCATGATGTCAGTCTGAGGCTGGAACAAGAAACTGTACCACACAGTGAACTTGAAACACAAACCTTATTATTGAAGGGGCATGTCTGACAACTACAAGTTCTGGTTGTGTTGGACACATAGTATATTTTTCCTTTTAAAATTCCGAAAAGGTGTTTGGTTTGGTTTGCTGTTTGGGTTTTTTTCCCCCCTCAAGTTTCTGAGTCAATGAAATCGCTGCCATGCCTCCTTTCTCCTGTTTCCCTGCCCTAAATAAATAATGAAATTACCAGACTTCCAACCCTCTTGTTTTGTAAATATGGAAAGTGGCCATTTCCATGTTTTTATTTAGCAGAAGCAGCTTAGTTTTTAGTTTTGTTGTGTGAACCCAAATGCAAGGGGCAGGTGCAGCAGTGAGCACACACAAGGCATGTCCAGGCAGGTCATGCTCTGGTAGCCATGTAGGCCTTTGTTTTAGGTGAAATTTCAATGTTTTATATGCAAGCCATGTATTCTGACAACATTTGGAGTATGTAGTTTTGCAGCACTCAGGTTCTAGTTTCTGATGAGTTACTGGAGTCCTGCAGAGCTGCAAAAGAAAAGTTTGTCCCTATAACCTTGCTTCAGGTACGTTAACAAAACCTTTTACTTAAATTACTTAAAACTCTTGAGATTGCTTGTTGCTGTATATAAATAGCTGAGTGGCTTACAGTTCTTGGTTTATACTGGGACAGAGAAGAGTCATACATTCTTATCTCTGGTGGTACATATAAATTCCAAAGACAATGTTAATTAAGAGTTGTGACCCTCAATAACTTGGTCTCATTAGATTTAATGCAAAGAGTGTGTCTGTCAAAGGATTTGCTCAGTTGTGTTTCCTCAGCCCATGCCATTTTTCTTTTATTTTTACCATTTGTCTGAATTTTGTTTTGCAGGCCATGACTGCTGTGAGACAGTGAAGGTGGCACTTTGTGCCTCTAGAGAAGGTCACCCCGTTCTGGTTGTGGCAGAAGAGAGTTTCCAGTTTGTCCAGGACGAAGCCTACGATGCTGCCCAGTTTCTGGCCACCTGTGCTGGCAACCAGCAGGCGCTGAATTTCACACGCTTCTTGGACCGGTCAAGGCCACCTGCGGCAGACGTGGACTTTTTGGATGAGAAAGTGGCCTTGGCATTTCGACACCTGAAGCTGCCGGCAGAATGGAACGTGCTGGGAGCAGACCAGTCCCTGACAGGTGAGGACTTGTGGGGCACAGTGAGGTTTGCAGGTTGGGAGAGAGGTGAAAAGCCTGGGAGAAAGGGTTCCCTGATTTGGGAGCCTGCCATGTACCTTCCAAAGGGTGTGGTGGCCTCTGTGCTCAGAGATGGGATGTGATGTCCATCCACATTCCATATCTTGCCCTTAAGCCTCCTTAAAATATGTAAGATATAAAATATATAAAACATAATTTTTATATTATATATATATAGTATCTATATTATATGTTATATTTTCTATAATAGATGTTATGTTATAGAAAATAATATTATATTATATTTTCCAAATATATAATATATAATATATAATATATAATATATAATATATAATATATAATATATAATATATATTTATATAGTATACTTTTATTATACATAAATATATAGAATACAATATATAAATATAAACATAAATATAAACATATATGTGTGTGTAGCCTGAAAACGTTTTTTTGTGTGTGTAACACTGGCATGTGTACCAGCATAGTGCACACCCTGTGTGTAGAATATCTGGTGCTTCTGGAAATATCCTTGTGCCAGAAATTTGGCATGTGTAGTAGATGTTGGCTTTATAGCACAGGTGCCAAACGACTGTGACATGAAAAATACATGTGATTTTTCTTGGAGAACTTGAGGCTCTGGCCCTGAGGGTTTATATCACATCCCTGGTTGCACACAGGATGGGTTAACGCTGCAGTTCCCCAAAATAAGCCAGGACAATTTTGCAAATAAGGGAAGGGTGGGAAAACTTGACCCTTAACCACAGCAATGAAGGCTACTGAGAGCTTATAAATAAATCCCAAGGCTGGCCCAAAGTCTCTGGTGGCTGCTGAAACAGAAGTGCTGAGGTGTTCAGAGTGCTGGGGTGTGTCTGTGCCCTTGGAGTTCTGTTTATTTTGTCACAAGGGGGTGAAAGGAAACGCACGTGGGACTGGGAGACTAGATCCAGTATGTACAAATCCTTGCTGTAAATTTCCAGGGTATTTTGGCAAACAGTTTCACTTCAGGAATGTGACTGTGAGGCATCTGTTATCTTTTGTAAGATGCAATGGCACAAACACTTGAATAGGACTGGGATGTGGCTTGCTCAGCGCAGCAGGCTCAGTTCTGCTCACTGCAACAGAGTTTTCCACAGGAAATTTTCCTGCTTTATTTTTCTCCAGCTTTCTGACTGCTTTTGTAAAGCTCAGTACAAGGACAGACAATTCCCTTCTTAGCAGACATGAAAATATTTGATCATATTTAATGGCTCCTTGATAGAAATTCAGCAGCTGTCATCTGTTTACAAGGAGATAAACACTTAGTATTCTTTTCCTCTGTGTCAAAGTCACTGATGTTTCTTTCTGCATCTGAAAAAGGTTGTGATAATGCAGACATTTCTGGTTTAAGTGATATAAATATGATCACAGTGATCTTAACAAAAACTTTGAATTGTTGATTTTGCTGGAAGGCTGAGATCTGCATTTTTTTAAATTTTATTTTGATTATTCTTTGGAAAATCAGTACTTAGGGAAACCAGGCCATAAGATTTAAGTTGGTTTGCTCAGAATGTGTTTGTGTGTCTGGAAGTTGTGGTTATGCAGGGTTCTGTATGTTAATGGACTTGTGGAGCATCCACAGTGAGAAGGGGGAGCTCTCTAGTGCCAAATTCTGTAACTCTTGAGTGTTTTGGCATCTTATGATGAGGTGTGCATAGATAGTAGTGAATAAATATAATGTCACTAAATGCAAATTTAATTCAAGAATATTAGCGCTGCAAAATATGTTCCTTTTTGTTAGAGGCAGAATTATCTGGTAGTTTTTTTTGCAGGGAGATATTTGCATATAGGGAATTTGGGAGAATTTTTGTGTCTGTGACAGGAAGGATTTGCATGCAGAGGCATCCTTTTGGTCATGAAACTCTGTGGGATGGAAGAGATGCCCCTGGTTTATTATGGAGTGCTAGATTAGAAAAACCTCTGTGCTAAAATACAGCACCCTTATACTGGTGCTTGAGTGTTAATTTGTGTGTGGGAGAGAGAAAAGCACTGCAGAGATTGCGCTGTAGGAGTGTTTGAACAATTAGGCACATTCTGGCCAATGCCTGCAGTGGGACACCCTGTCCTGCGCTGCTTCACTACCTATGAACAGCCACTGCAATTCATGCTTCACATTTCCCTAAATGTCAGCACCAGATAACTTCAAATAACCTTCTCGAAGGAGAAAATACTATAGAAATGAGAACAAAAGAAAATGTCAGATCCCTTCTTGAAAGATGTTTAGCGCTGCCTCTGAGCTGGCACGTCTCTATGGGCTCTTGTGGGCTGGAAACAAAACGCTGCTGTTCAGTAAAACCTCTGAAGGCAGGAGCGAGCCGGGAGCCTCCGCGAGTGCCACAGCCTGATGGGGAACTGCTGCTCAGAGCAGGCTGCTGTTGTCAAACACACTGAAAGGTCAATTTTTCAAAGGCCTGAAGTAGAAGTCTAACTTTTGTAAAAGTTAAGAAGTAATGGCATTCTTCAGGCAGAAGCTGGGTACAAGATCTACCGCTGAGCACAAATCCAGGCTGAATTTTTAGGAGAGGGGGGCTTTGTGTGGAGGCTTCTCCTTGCTTTTGCCTGCAGCCAGCCCTGGCCAGGCTTCGAGCAGAGGGCAGGGAGTTCACTGCTGTCACCCCAGAGGGCAGAGAGGCTGCTGGACGTTCCACCCACCTCAGTCTCCTGAGGCTGTTGGACTCATCTGCTGTGTCACTGAACAGACACAGCTGCAGAACTGGGGCTGGGAACACGTAGGATAGCTGACATCTGAGGTGCTTGGGCTCCTCTCTCTTGCTGGGACTGGCGGAGGGTACTCAACATTTGATGGGATGAGCTGGGAGGCAGAAGAGAGCCTGGGACAGTGTGTGGGTGGGGAAGAGCACAGTCCCTGAGACACAGCTCTGCTCTTCACCATACACTGTCCCTCCATAGCTGCAGTTCCTGGGCCTTGCTCCTAGTTATCTATCTGTATGAGCTCCAATGGCATCCACAATCTCAGAAGATCCATAATTAAGGATTAGTCTTGTTACTGTGGTATTCCAAACACAGCATTTCTTTCAGGTGCCATATAATCATGTCTGTCTTAATAATTACAAGTGCACTGTAACTTTCTAAAGAACGTAGTTGTTACTGCTGTCAAAAGTGGGGCTATTTACTGTTCTCAGTGGCATTTAAAGGCAGCTATTTAAATGGAACAGATTGTTACACTTTATGTCTAGAAATCAAGATTTAATATGTATCCTGAGGATGTATGCAATGTAAATACAGGACTGTGATGTTCTATTTTAAATTACTGAAGAGAAAATAAGCTAACTAGAAAACCACAACTGAATATTTTGAGGTATGAGTAATGATTATGGCTTGTTTATGTTCCAGTGCAGTGGGGTAAAAAAAAAAGGAGAAAAAAATTAGGGAGGATCTGAGGCTCAGGTATGAAAAGCTTAGAGAGCATGATTATATCACTAATAAACAGATCACTTTCAAAATAACTTGGAAGTAATATTCTGACAAAACCTTTGAGGAAACCCTCTTTCCATTTTGCTTATTAAAAGTGAGTGGTGAAACCCAGAGCTGTGGTTGATTTTTGGTTGTGTGAGCTTTCTGAGGTGGTGCTTCAGGAGCTGGTTGGTGTTGGCAGGGGGTTGTTGTGATCACCATGATATGGAGCAATTCCCCTCAGAGTTTAAGGACTTCTGTGAGATAGTGAGCCAGGTTTTCAAGAAAATAACCAGGAGACCATCAGATTAGATAGAACACTTAACTGATTGCAGTTACTGATGTGTTGAATATGTAGAGCTTCCCAGAAGTGCTCCGGGATAAACGTGGTCCTTTGATAAGAACTGTTTGGGAAATTAAACTCCATGACCTCACCAGGTGGGGGGTGGGTATAGAGGAAAACTCTGTCCTGGTTTGAAATAGTCTGAATGTATTAGGATTATGGGTTTAATAGCTTCATGTGCAAAACCAGTAGGATTTCAATGTACAGGACAACATGTGTGTCACCAGGAGTACAGATCGTGAATTGGGGGTTTTTTTGCATGAAAGGAGAATATCTGAAGGGAGAAAGTCACCAATAAAACCCATCTTATTTTAAACAAAAAATCCTAAAAAAACTTTTAAAAACTTTCAGAATTTGGTTGCTAGTACCTAGTCTTTTTTCCCATGGGAGGATGCTGAAGTTATGCTACTGATGATGTATTTCAGACATGAAGCTTTAATCTGTTCATCTGCTGCGCTCTTGTTATAGTTTCTCTTGGAACCCTTTCAATGTAGTAGTTACAGGTGTTCTTTTGGTTGGGTTTCATATCCTTTCCAGTCTGCTGCTCAGCTTCTGTGCTCTCTGATAAAGGATGGTATGGTATAAATCAGCATAATCTGTTCAGTGCCAACAGCATAAAGTGCTCTGTTCAGCAGCAGTCCTTGATAAGAAGTAAAAAGCCTTTTCCATACCTAAATTTAGTGCCCTCTGCAGTGGAAAGTGGGAAGCAGAAAGCAATTCTTGTTCAGACAGCATCAGAAATGCGCTGCTCAAGACTGAGATGTACCATTTAGTCTGTGGCCAAGAAATTGTTGGCATGGGAATGTTCCTGTTCCCTTTGATATTAGCGAGAATGGGGACATGGAGATCTTTTGGTGTGCTTTGAAAAATTTCTTGTTTATCAGATTAAGAAAGGAATTACCCACACATCTTTTTATTAACTGAGCTCATAACTCCAAACACAACATCTTTGCCTTGAACTTTCTGCAGAGCAGTTGTCTGCTGGAGCCTTCCTCTAGGATCTCGTTGTGAGTGGCAGCTTGGTTCTGGGATTTTTTATCCTTGTTTCTCAAGGATTGATCTGAGCAGTGAGAACATTTCCAGCAGAAAGCAAGATTTTGAGGCCAGATGTGATGGTAGATTTCCAAATTGCTAAGTACATGAGTTTGGGTGAGAACCAAGTCATGAGCACAGAAAGACGAAGCAATGCTACCCCATTCCATGGCTGCTCATGAGATGTCTCAGAGCATGGAGGATAAACTGAACATTAGGTGTAGGTTACTCTATCTGGAAAGTTGTTCTTAAAAAGGAACAGTAGTTTTTGGTTTTTTTTTGTTATTTAATCAGGTTTAAAATGAAAGTTTTTACTTAGTGTTCTTGGGCATGCCATACTCAAAGGTTTGGGGTTTTTTTTGTCCCTTCAATGCTTATTTGTTTTGTGCTAATAGCACTTTAAACCTTAATCCTTTACTATTAGCAAAGTACATATGACAGTCTTCTATGGAAATTTGGTCCTCAGTTGCACAGATAAACTGTCTGTTCATGTATCACAGCAGAAAACAATTACACAAAAATAATATATTCAAAGTCTTGTGTTTTGCCAGCTGGACTAGAGTACCCTGCCATTATGGGGCAATAATCATATGTTTCAACTCTTGCCTATTACTAGGAAACGAGAAAGGAACAAAACAATCTTGGCCTTTTCAGTATCGTGTGTCTTGTGTTTCCACAATTTCCTAATTACCAGAAGCTTCTTGTTGACATTCAAACGACAGCCATTTTAAGGAGGTCTTGCTTGGAATGTAGTGGGAGAAGGGGCTCTGGCTTCTGCATGTTAAAGCTTATTGAAATTCTTTCATGTGTGGGACATATTGTACAATGACAAGATCATAAAATCATTGTCTGGATTTCCAGCATTTTGTGTGACAAGCTTCATCCCTTCAAAGGTAGGAAGTCTGAAACAATCTGTCTGTCTTCCTCCCCTCTCCATCCAGCAAAATGTCCATCCTTGATGCAGACCAGCTCTTGTCTAGTTTTGAGCAACACCAGACACCAACAGATGTATTTTCATTATATATTAGTAGTTAATCCAGCCCACAGATGGCACATGCCTTTTTAACTGTCACCATGCAAGTTTTGCACACTCCAGAACCTTCCAAAGCCAGTGCCTGGGGCCCCTGCAGTTGTTGGATGTACAGCACTTTGTCTCTTTGCTGCCATCATCTGTGCCCATCTGTTAGGGTGGCCTCGTGCCAGGCTCTGTGTCAGGCAGAGCCTTCCAAAAGTGGATGGTGAGGCTGTGTGTTTAATATGCTCTGGTGGCAATGCGCCACCTCTTCTTGCACAGATCCTGTGTGCACACTGTCCCTGCCCAAAGGCATCAGGGCAGCGCCACGTTCACCTCAGCTGCGTTTGCAGACACCTCCAGCCACACTCCGGAGCTGCCCTGTCCACAGATTCAGTGATAAAGATTGTTTTAATAGAACAGGAAGGATGTTCTCAGAAGGTGCAGTTATATCAGCAGATTGGGACGGCTGGGGAGGGGCCACTTCATCTTTGGACATATGAGACAGAGAGAAGCACCCATTTGGCTCAGGGACAAGAGGAATATCTGCCTGCATCTTGCAGAACTTGCAGTTGGTAGTGTGTATGTAGTGGTGAAACATGAGCTGGTGAGCAGAAGATGCTTCTCCCTGTTGGTAATGCTCTCAGCTGCAGGAGGAGGAAGCATTTTGGTCCAGGGATCTGTGCTTATGCTTTGCAGGTCTGCACTGCTCAGCTCTGGGGCAAAACTGTCCATTCTAGTTAGGAGGATGATTTTCCCTTTCAACAAAGCAGCCATAACAGGAGATCCCATGCAAGAGCAGAACGTGGTCGGACCAGTGCAACACATCCTTTATTTGGATGGCAGTTGTTTGCTCTGACAGAAGTGCTTTTGTACCTCCTGCATCTCTGTAGGAAGAATTACATCCCATTAATTATGTTGGCTCTGCCAGTCAGTGTACAGGTAGTGTGGGAGCTTTGTGCATGTACAAGTTCTTTGAGTAAAACGTTGGGTATTTGCTTTCACTCTGGAAAACTCCTACCTGTATCCACATTTTGCAGCCTGATCAGTACTTTTTCTTCTGTCTGTCTATATGCTGTGTTATTTTTTATTTTTCTTTAAATCCAGGGCTGCAACCACTGGTTAACCTCCATGTTGTGCTATTTCTAAATCATTACGCCCTGTAACATTTAATACCCAAATCCTTCTCATTGCTTAGCCAAAAGCTGAACATTTGTCTCTGGGAGAGCTCAGCCATTCCCTTTTCTCTGATCAGCTGGAACCTCCATTCAGACACACTCGTGTATTCAGGGCAGCTCGGTTTTGCTTTACGGTAATCAAGAGGAGGTTAGGGGGAAGACTTGGTTTGTAGCCCAGAGACCTAATTTGGAGTCATTCAGAAGAGAAATGGTGCCAGAAAGCCTTTGGTTCTTGCATGCAGATTAGGTCTTCAGAATTGGATCCAAAAAGTTGTGAAAAATTGTGTGTGAGGCAGTGGAGAACTGCCCGTTTTTGCTTTGTTTTGTTTTTCACCAAAGGTCTTAATGATGTCCCTAAAGTAAGTAAATAAGCAAGCAAAACAGCAGCACTTTGAAGAAGTGACTTCTCTTGGGGCACACTTCTTAAAGAAAAAAATACAAAATTAAATCCTAAGGCTATTATGTGCGTACATTTTAAAACCTGTTGTATAGATTTGGCTGGAACCCAAATTAATAACCCAATAAATCATTTCTGTGATATTAAAGGGTTTATACCAAGCATGCTCATTGGCATGGCTTTCTGAGACCCAGTTGGTGCTTTTTTGTTGTTGTTGCTGTCAGTCAATACTAAAATCCTTTGTTAATTAAAAGAACAAATTTTTATTTCTTGCAGTTTTTTTAACCCAAATGCTTTTGCCTTTCATACAGAAATAACAAGCTTTGATCTGCAAATACTGGATTTCAGCAGTGCATCTGGAGCTCATTTCTGGTTAAAGCTTTTCAGAGCATCATTCTAGGGCTGCAGCTTTTGGAGTAGGGGGTTATTTTTCTGAGATGAAAGCTCAGGCTCTAGAGTGACTTTTACCAAATTAGAAGGTCACAGTTATTAAATACAAAATGGAGCAGTAGAGATTGGTAGTTTATAAATGCTGCTACTCAGAATGACAGAGCTACTGTATTAAGCTGAGAAAAGCTGGTCTGAGGCATAATGAAACCAGGAAAGAAAACCCTTGATTTTTTTTCTTCATGCCTGGGGATAAATCAGCATCCCGTTAGGTAACAAAAGTTGTCCGTCCCTAAAACCTGGTCCTGGTTTTGTGAGGAGGAGGTTTGGATATCCAGGAAAACCCACCTGACCACGCTTCTGTTTGGGTGTGCTGGAGCTTGGTGGTGGCTGAGGCTGTTCAGGGTTTTCACATGGACTTCTGTGGTCAGTCTCAGTGTGAGAGGTCCTGAGCACTTCCAGCCCCAGCGAAGCATGTCCCTCACTTCACAACTGGTGTCTCCTGCATATTGGCAACCAGGCTGTTTTTCCAGGTGCTGCAGGTTCCTCTGGGCTGTCAGCTCCATGCCAGCCGCTGTGTGGTGGAGCTGGGATGTGGAGACACAACATTTCCCCTAACCCACAAGCCTGCAAATTCCCATTTCTTTCTTTTCCTCCCTTCCCAGAGAACATCCCTCGGGAAACACTGATGCATTTTGCGGTGAGGCTGGGTCTGCTGCGGCTGACGTGGTTTCTGCTCCAGCAGCCGGGTGGAAGAGGAGCTCTCAGCATCCACAACAACGAAGGGGCAACGCCTGTGAGCCTGGCCTTGGAGAGGGGCTACCAGAAGCTGCACCAGCTTTTGACAGAGTAAGGATCATTTGGTGGTTCCTCTGCTGGTTTTCCATTCTCTGCCATGCTTGGCTTTGCTGTGCATTATCACTCAATGGTGTCTGGGTGCTGTACTCCATCCTTAAAGGCAGTTTTGGTATAATTTTGCTTTTACCGTTCTTGCTAGCAGCAGTGGGGGCAGTCCTGAGGGTTTAGGGGAAATGCAATAATTTTTGGGGGGGGATTTTCTTGTTGCTCAATATTCTGCTTCCAGCTGTTTTGTAAAGTCCAAAGTGAGTCACAGTAATATTGACTAATTAATACAAATCTTATGCAAACGCAAATAGAAAAGCTTTTCTTCAAGCAAGCACAACTTGCCCAAAAGAGGGGAGCTAATAGGCATTGAGGTGGTAGTGGACTGTTGTGTTCTTACTTTTTAGAGAGGGAGTTTTTTAATTAAATGAAGTAGTGATCATTATATTGAACTAAGGCAGCATATTGAGATGAATAGACATTTTACCAGTGTAGGTTAAAAAAATAAGGTAAGAATTCATCCAAATATTTAAAGGAGAACAGAATATTTAACAGAAACAGGTCTGTTGTAAATGGTCTTGAGAAAAAGCCAGATCTTACAACACATAGCAAGTAACTAGTGGCATGAGCATTTATTGCACTGCTTTACAAGGAATCCTTTGGAAGATGGCAAGTTAGTTTTGAGCAGCAAATGTTTGGAGATCTAGCTTTAATAGCTGAGGCTAATGAAGACAAAGAGCTTAAAAAAATCTCAAGGGGGCTGTTTGTATAGGAGAAAAGATTTAGTCCCTGTGTGTGTTATTCTGATGCCTGGTTCTCTTAAGCTTTGTTATAAACTTTCTGTTTCTGAATTGATTTCTCAGATGCTTGGAGTTTATATTGGATGACCCAGTGTCATGTTTAGGAGTTTGCTGTGTTGTCCACATTATCACGCAATGTTCCCTGATACGAATTGTAAATTATTCTGCTTTCTGTAGTTGTTGAGTGGCAGAAAATATTATCTGTATGGCTGGAGTGATTTGCATTTAAGATTTATCCTTAAATTCAGGCAGTCACTTGGAAAGTAAGGTTGAAGGAGAAAGTGGGATGGGACCTATACCCAAATACCTTCTCCTGCTGCCCTTGCTGGCATCAATACAGAGAGGATTGACAGTGTTACATTATTCTCCATCAAGGTCAGTCATACTGTGAAAACACATCTCACAGGCTATATTGTAAAAATGGGATGTGCAAATTCATCCTGTAACTGCAGCAAGGTGAGGCTATCCACATTAACAGGCTTTACATACTGTCAGGAAGCTTAGGCTGGCTGAAATTTGATTATAGAGCTCTCAGCAAATACTGCAACCATAATGCGAGTAGAGCTGGTAATTTAAATAAAAATGGGAAGTAAACAAAACTATTACAACAGCTATTAATGTATTTGGTGAGATATTTCACAACTGGCTTCAGTTTTGGAATGGCAGTTCTCACTCAATGGAATGAAAACAGGACTGGGATTCCATGACCTTGTCCTGTGTCATTGGCTTTATGGAATGCTGCTGGCCCAATCCATGGAATTTCTCTGGTGACCTTTGCAGTTTGTCTTTGAAAATAAGACACGAGCAACTGCAGACATATTACCATCAAGGTCCCAATTCCTGTCCTTCTTGGTATATCCTTAAACTGTTCTTTATGATTTGTTTTCCTCTTTTACTGCTGTGTGGAAATACAATGTATAAACATCTGACAGCCATGCCACAGGTCCTGTGACTTTGAGAACCCTTCTATTCTATTTTCCCTACAAAATCCATGGAAGCTGGAAAACCTGGTTCCCTTTCTCAGTGGGTGGGGTGATGGTGGTATGACCTTGGGACTGACTGGAGCAGTGACATGGGGATGGTCACAGCCCTTCCCCACGGGAGGGTGATGTGAAAAAAATGGGCACACCCTGATTCCCCAACAGTGATTTTTTTTTATTATGCTAAGCATTTTCTGCAATAAGATGGGATCAAGACTTGAAAATCCCTATTGGCAGGAGAAATACTGAGCTTTGAAACACAGAAAATTCCGTGAAGAGAGCGGGTGTCATTTATGTGCTGTCAAAACACAAAGGACACTGTACAACCTCCTTTCTGCACTCTGCCTATGCTCACACTGTATAATCCATGCACACAAATTTGGCACACAGCTCGTCCCACTCAGCAAAACACAGGGCAGCAACGCATGTTAGTGAGGGCCCCTACAAAGGAGTCATTATTTTTACAAGTAATTAAAGTGCACTACGCCAAATAAATGAATGCAGCGTGTTTTGTGATGCATTATCCTTGGGGGGAATTTATTGTTCTCTTGCTTGCTAATTTGCAGGACCCTGCATTTTACAATGATTCTCCCAGCCAGCATTGGGAAGGGGTGAAATTTTGCCATAATTAGGATACAATCATTAAAGAGCAGACATAAAACGTTCTCCGTTGTTGTTTTGCCTTCGTTTGTCTCAAAGTATCTTGATTCAGCTGCAGTGTAAATATTTTTCTCAAAAACTAATTTCACTGGTGACATTTTGAATTTCTGTTTATCTGATGAACTTTTCCTTCTCCGTTTTTGCAGTATTTAATGTAAAAATTAAAAAAAAAAGGTGTTTTGTCTGTAAGTTTTCCATCACTTGAAGTATTCTGCTTTGTGGTGTGCACTGCCTTTTCATCCTCAGATAGGAAAGGTGCATGGGCTGCTTCTTTTGGGGCCCAAACAAGGAGATGTCACAGAGCCCGTGCAGGTCACTAGGAATCAAGAATCAATAGCAGCATTCATTAATAAATATTCATATAAGCAAATAAATATTCATCATCAAGAAACATCCATCAGTTGTGTATCATTCCTGAGGGGACTTGTTTTATCTCTAAGATGAAAACTGCACAGTAAACAGTGTCCTGCAGTGCAAATGGAACAGGATAGTGCAGAAGTGCAGTAGGGAAAATATATATAAAGATTTATCTGTAAAGATAACTTTGGAAATGGCACAGTTTGCAAAGCCTTTGAGCTTCGGCTAATTCCAGAGTGAATGATCTGTGGTTGGAGCCTGTTTCTCCCCAGTGTTGGAGCTGGGCGATGCTGGCTGCAGGGTGCTGGCTCTGGAGAGGCAGCACAGTTGTTCAACGGGCTGGTGGAACGCCCTGAGTAAATGGACAGCTGCAGAGTGCAGGAGTTGGTGTTTCCCAGTGCAGTCAGGGCAGTAACACAATCCCCTGCCAGCTCCATGTTCTGCAGGGCTCTCACAGCAGTGGGGAAAATGGCTTCAAGGCACCGGGAGCGTGAGGGATTGCAGAGAGGTTGGAAGTGCTGCTTTAAAACATACAAACACTGATCTGGTTGCTGATTTTATTTCTGTCCAGTAAGACTTCTCTCCCCAGCAAAGCCAAACGCTTTTAGTTCCTTCACAGCTGAGAGTGATTTATGTCCTCTGAAAAAGGGAAGCAAGAGAAAAATAAAGCCCATTTAAAGAAAAATCTAAATTGCATTTTTCTAATCCCTGCAAAGAGTTGCAGCAGTCTCTGAGTTTTTTACTGTAAACTTCTTTTACTTTTGCTGGTTTCTCTGCTTTTTGCTTTAAAGTGTTTCTGCACAGCTCTGGGATTGCTCTTCCCTTCAGATTTCCTGGTAACAGTCAGGAGGCTCACTCTGTGAAACTGTAAATTAGTACAAGTCTGTATTTCCAAAGTTAAAATGATTTAATTAACACACATGAGGAATAACTCACTAGTAGCAGAAGGGTTTTGTGAATGTTTTTAAATTCATGATTATCACTTGCTATTGTTCTGATTTTACATAAGTAATTGGTGCAGTCTGGGTTGTAATCTCCATGGTGCCTCTCAAATAAGGATGCTTTTTCAGTGACTTTACTTTTATAGCTAAGTTCTGCTTTTCTGAGCCAGAGCTGCAAGAGGATTTGCCTTGTACGTCTTTTTTTTTTTTTCCACCCCAGTTTAGCAGGGCCTTTAAGCAAGTGTTTAATTTCAGAAATAACCAGTTTATGTTCAGTACAGTGTTTAGGCATGATCTTAAAATCAGTCACATGGTATATATACATTTTATTTCTGGCTAAACAGAATCAGAGGCTGTAAGGTTTATTGAATTAGTGCTGATGTTTCTCCATCTGTTCTTCCACTCCAAACCAAACAACAAATCCATTTGATTACTGTTTGGGGAGCTGGGTTTGAGGTATGGCTTGCTGTGGTGTGGCAGCAGAACAGTTGACTTTGTATCGACAAGTGACAGCACAAGATTAATGTGTTAAGAGGGATTCAAAAATGTTAAAAGGGCACTAGAAGAGGACTCAGAGAGGGGTGTGTTAAGGAGATGCTGTTTTGCTACAGACAGTAATCTGTCTGGAGCAGTGTGGGAGGGCCAGTGGTCTACAGGGTCTAGTTTTGTGGCTGTAGGATTTTCAGCTGAAACACCATCATTTAATAGCTTTAACATCATGATTAGAAAGATGTTGAGGTGCTGTGGGTTTCTTCTGGCCACAGCAGAGGAGCAGACTGGGAGTGGGAGGATGGGGCAACCAGGTGTAAACGTGATGGAGCAGGAAGGGTTTGTGTTTCTCTTTTCCACCTACTCACCCCACATCAGGCTCCAACTTTCACTGACTTCCTCATGTGTTCCCACATCCTTATGAAGACTTTTCATTCTTTGGCTCCCTCATCTCCTTGTTTTGTATGTAACCACTTCTGAATACAGAAGAGAGAGAAGGCTTAGTCCATGTGATATTAATGTTTCTGTATTCCCACTTGGAAATTGTAGTCCTGGGAGATCATGGAAACAGACCTGTGAGGATGAGAAAGAAGAGATTTAGAAGAGATTTGAGACTATTTCCCAAGTTATAAGAAGAAGTTATTTTCCTTCCCCCAGCAATCCTTATCTGGAAGTGTTCCCAAAAATTATAGGGGCCATAAGTGCTGGACAGCCTTGTATGGTTGGTAAGTGATTATGAGAGACCAACTCTGTTTCGGGATAAATTTAGAAAATGCAGATAAGTGGTTTCCCAGAACTGCTGGGTTTTTGGCCTCAGGCATGGGCTAGCTGGATACCCAGTTAGGATGCTCATATTTAGTCTCTGGAGCAGATTTGCTCCAAGCAGTGACATTCATGGTAGGGGCTAGAGTTTGAACAGATGATTGTAGAAGAAATCTTTGTAATCTGCTGTGTCAGAGGCAGCCAAAGGCACAGCTTCTTCTCAGGGGTGTGTTGCAGAGCCAATGATCACACTTGCTTGCAGCATGTGGAGATGTTCTGCAGAGACAACTCTTCTTCCATATCACTTGTGGGCATGTTGCAAAATCACCATCAGTCCTCTCCCTGCAGGTACCATTACTTGTTTATCCCAGATCACAGTCTGTCTGATCTGGTATTTTCACTGTGATACCATAATAATAGTAATAAAAAGAATGTAAGATTAGAATTCAATTTAATTGCGTTTTTATTTATCTTACAGATAAAAGCATCTAAATTATGGCCTTTTCCAAGCTTTTCATACAGCCATAATGGTACAGGCTTCGTTTAATTTTTTTAAATAGATTTTTCCTTTTTTTTTTTTTTTTAATTTTTTCTTTGCCACATGGATCTAGAGGCTGATGCTTTTAGAATAAACCCACAGCTGTTGTCAGGCTTGCAGTGAGATCCTAAGAGTTGGCAATGTTACTGAGCTTGTTTTGTTTCAGCTCAAAAATCTGGAGGGGATATCCCCAGGAAATAATACCTTGAGTTCCCATACTGCCTTCCTCGCCCCTTTGTGAAACTGTGGGATAGATATTCCTAACATGAAGTTTTGCTTCACCCACTGAGGCTTTTTCATTCATCTTCTGATCTCTTCCTCCCTCCTCTTCCTCTCCCTTGCAGCTCAAACCTTGTCTCATGGTAGTGGAAAACACGCCTGCTGCAAGCGCCAGTACCTTGAATTTCAGACCCTTGTTACTGAGCAGTTTCTGCAGCTTTTGAGGTCAGGCAGAGATTTTGATCAGGTGGTGGTTTGTTGTTTTTTTGGGGTTTTTTTTGTTCTCCTTTTCTCACTTATCTTCCCTCTTCTTAATATCTCTTGCCCGTATCTGCCGGAAGCCAGGAGCCGTGCAGTGTGGGCTTTCCTTTCCTTTTTCCGCCGCTCACTCTCTGCTCCCCTGCCCAAAGACGAGAGATTCAGCACACAAGTACAGTGTAGCTCTGCTTTGAAAAGGGCCCAGTCTACTTGGGCAGTGCTGGGAGGTTTAAATAAAAACCACTTCCTACTTACTGTCCCATCCCAGCTTGGATGGGGCTTGGAGCAACCTGATCTAGCGGAAGGTGTCCCTGCCCATGCTGGGATGATCTTTAAGGTCCCTTCCCACCCAAACCATTCTGTGATTTTGTGGTCTGTCATCTTGTCTTACATGCCAAATGGGCAGGAGGTGATCCTTCAGTTTCAGCCACCTAATCAGATCCCAGGTGGAGCAGGTCATGGTCTGAGAGTATTTTGAAGTACTTTTGTTTCTCCTCTCTCTCTGTTTCAAGCTGTCATCCTTCTCTAAGCCACCTTTCTGCAGATGAAGGGTGGGCTGGTAAGTCTGTTCTTCATTTCAACCAAAAATTTCCCTTCTGGGTTTGCCTTCATGGCACAGAAGACTGACCAGAGCTGGAGCACTTCTTCCAGGCTTTTTCAGTGGCCCATGTCGTGGTTATGCAGAGGGGGGAGCTAGTGAACATTATCACCCTTCTCAGGCAGTCATTTCTTCTTAACCAAGATACTTTCTTCTGTGAAAGTTGAGCTCAGAAATGTTTCTTACAAAATGTTCAGTTCACTGGTATCTGTTACGTATTTTGATGGGAAACTGTTGAAAAGGGAAGATGAGAAAGATTTGACCCAGGATAGTTAAATCTCATAAGAAGACAGATTTCCGTTGTTTCTGGCAAAGCACAGCAAACTGGATTTTTGTGCTGAACAAAAGCAGATTTTCAAACTTCTTGAAGGCTGGAGTTTGTATACCTATTTTTACTAATAAATCTTCAGTAAGTATTTGCATATCTTTTTTTATCTCCTAGTAGAGCAGCTTGGATATGCACTTCTGTACAACCACTACAAAAATTCAGAGTCTGGACAAAATAAGCGTCTTTCACAGCCAGGAAGTACAAAATGTGTAACAGCAAAGCTTTTTTCCTGGAAGAAAGTGTGTTTTTATCATCTCAGTAAAACCTAGGACTTGCAGTGAGACATGCAGGAAAGGCACAAACAGTAAAGCTCGGTGTATGAGGGCAAATGAGCAGGAGTGTCTTCTCAAATGGCCTTGGAAGTGATTACCTGAACAACAGGAGCAGTGGTGGGAAAATGAGTTAACACTTGTGAATTCTCAATTGTCCTCTCTGCTTCAGACCATTAGTGCTGGGATGGAGCAAAGTATGAAAGGGATGGTTTGAAGGAGGCAGTAGATTGAACCATTCTCTATCTCACTGCTTAATTTTGTGTAATGAAGATGACTGCTATTAAGAATGAGAGCTTGGAGTTTGTACTTGGCTGGATATGAGAAACTTTTTACTTTCTCAAAAGGTTTAAAGCTTTTCATAAAGTGTAACACAGACTGACAACTTGAATTTGAAAAGAAACTGCTCTCTTTGTAAGCAAAAGAGACTGTTTGATCCGTCTGGGCCGTGTGAAGGTTGCAGATTGCTGGAGGGGTGGACACACGCGCGGTGTTGCAGGGGACTCTGCCTGTCATCTTGCTCCAGATTGAGCCTTTTGAAGTTTCTGAGGACCCTTTGAGGCTCAACGAGTCATGCAGGCAGCTTTGTGGGTACTGATTTGGAGATGCCTGTGAGGGTCCTTGAAGCTGATGAGAAAGTGGAGCAGACTCATTGCGCGCTGTTCTTTATTCGGCTGCAGTTGTCCCCGTGAGTGGGTGGCTGTGGGCTTTGTGCTCACTGCCTCGTTGTACTCTTGAGAGTGGCCCCCAGTACAGTGGTTTCTCATACGTGGCAGCTGAAGAGAAAAACACTCCAGACAGAAATGTCTGTGTTTTCTTGATAAAGGAAGGTCATTGCTTTAGTTACTTGTAGTGGCTCAGTTGACTTCAGTGCCTCTGTGGATTTATACCAATCACCATCAGAAACTGGCTGCTTCCTTCTGTTTCTCTGTGGAAATATTGATTCTGCCTAAATCAAATGTAATTCTGTTGAAGTCAAGTCATGAGTGAGATAAATGGTGGAGAATGGTGGTAGATTCAACCCAAGATGAGTCACAGAAGGGGGTGTGTGGCTTTCTCTGCCTCTGGTGAACCATTTGACTGTTTCCCCACCCTGCTCTGCCCATTCCTGTCGCTAATCATGGTGTTTGCTCATTATGACTTTGATTTCTAGATTGCTTGGCTTCCCAGAGATAGCCCTGTGGTTTGCTGGGGGGCCCTTGCCCAAATGTTTGCGGATTTTAGAGCAAGACTTCTCAGCAAAGATTCTGAAAACTATGTGTAGTTTTACCTGGTTGATGGCATGCATTTGTGTTTATATACCTTCTTGAATTCCTAATTATTTAAAAACAAGCACAGCTCTGCATCTTCCAAGGAAATTTCTAGCTGGGCAGGAAAGGGAGATCTGAAAATGGTTGCTCTCTGCAACAGGGAGGGGACATCATAGAATCACCAAGAAGTTTGGTTTGGAAGGGACCTTTAAAGGTCATCTGGTCCAATCCCTAACTCAGCTCATAGGTGGGACTGGGTGTCAGTAGATGTGTCCCTGGTAGAAGGAAGACAGGGCAATTCCCATTTCTTGCACCCCTGAGCAGGTCAGTGTCATCCCCTGTTCGTGTAACATTCCTGGGGTTTGGCTCCATGTCACTCCTGGGGGTGCAGGGCTTGCTGGGGTGGTGCACAAGCTGCTCTGTCTGGGGTGATCGAAACAGATTTTCGGTTCCTGAATAAGTTCTGATTCAAAATGAAATCTGTGAACCTGAAGGTAGTGAACACTTCACTGTTTTCTCACCACTTCAGTGGGCCAGTGTAGCTGCTCTGCAGTTAGGTGAGATCTGAGGAATTACTGCTTTGAGTGGTGGAAAATCAGGGTTTAATGTTCAAAAAGAGAGGACTGAATAGAAATTTCTATTGACTTCATTTACCTACTAAGTTATTTTTCATTCTGATCTACAGCATCTTTTTTGCTTTCTTTCCTTTGGATTGGTAAAAAGAAAGCCCATGATAGTGCTGCAGAAAAACAGCTGTCTCACAACACTGAGAACATCTTGCACAGAGGCAGTTTCACAGAGCAGGCTCAGTTCATTTCAGGAGTGAAAAAAATGCTGCAATTTGATGGCTGTTGGGTGTTTGTGAACAGTGTGCTGGCTTTGGTGTAGAGGTTGTACCACAATAGTTTTCATTCCTTCCAACTTATCCCTTTGCTGTTCTGCCTTTGAGGTCTCTGCTGTTCTGTGACAGCTGCTTTGGTGATCTTCACCTGTGATAAATCTGATTTAAAAAGCAGTTGTCGAGCCCTTAGCTGCTAGTCTGTCACAGTCTGGGGTAAAAACCACTGATCTCTACCTGAGAAGGACCTTGTGAAATAAACCTTGCAGCTGGCATTAGCGCTAAATCACATTAATTTTCAAGACTGAGGAGTGTGTTTGTGTATCTGTCTGTCTGGCCCTGGAGCCAGTGCCATGCTCCGCTCACTCCCATGATTAGAGGCTGTCCAGAGTGAAGGAGAGCGTGCCTGCCCTGCCCTGCAGGATCCCTGCTCGCCTGCCCACTAACCCAGCCTTGTTTTGCAGGGAGGGAGCCAGGGAGCCGGACTCGTGGAGCACCCTGTCCCACACTGTGCACTCGGGGGACTACAGCGTGAAGCACCACCGCGGGCTCGACGTGTACCTGCTGACAGCTGAGGCCAAGGAGGGGACAGCAGCCAGCTGGGAGAGGGACATTCAGCACCTGCAGATGCACATGCAGAGCCACCAGCACCAGGTGAGCAAAAGGCTGAGGGGATGGAAGAGGAGAAGATCTGGCTGGTTGCAGCCTGGCACCTGGGGAGGACTTTCACATGTCAGCATCCTTCAGGGCATGTTTCCCTAGGTGTTTTCTTTGGATTCATTATCAAGCATCCAGGTGGACACCTGTCCATTTGCTTCTTATTTGAGCATGGGGAGATCTGATTAAGCTGTAGAAGAGAAGCAGGCTCAGAGCTGTGCAACACCAGCTCTGTTTTGCCTCTCTGCTCCCAACTCCTGCCTGACCTGTTAGTTTTGGACCCACTTGGATGGGCAGGAACACCTCTTGGAGACATGCTGACCCTCTGCCAGTCTGGCAGCTTAAGGCAGGCTCTGGAGTGAGGCTGGGGGTGTGGGCTTTAAGCACAGTGGAGACATTTCTGTTCAGATGAAAAGTTCAGGGTCAGAGAGGACACTGAGAGGAAAGTTTCTGAGATGGGTGATGGAAAAATGGCTGTTTCAGTAGCAATTCAGTGTAGGACTCAGAGGGCAAGCCTGCCTTGGCCACACAAGGTTTGTGTCCATAATGGTCCCTTCACTGTGCTCCTCTCAAACTCTGTGGTGGTTGTTCCACAGGAGCTGTAGGGCTTTGGAAGGGCTTTCTCCTGCTGCTTTAAAATCCATGCCACAGGGTCTGAGTTGGGAAAGTGAAACATCAGAACACTTTAGTGCCATTTCTCAGAAACACCCACGTGTCTGTTGCCGTTGGCATCACCTGTGGGTGTTCCTCCATCAGATCACATATCCGGGGTTGCAGAGGTGCAGAATCTAAACAACAGGATATTTTTGTTGCTTTAACTAAGGGAGAGGAGAACTGTTGTGTGCAGCCAGTGGGCTGGGGGAATGAGCAGAGGAACGGGCTATGCTGAGCCATTTTCAGCCTTCCTGAATACCTGAGATGTTGATTACTCCCAATCTCAACAGGAACTGGTGGCATGAGTGGCAAATCCAGGCTAACTGTGAAATCTCTTCCATCAAAAGACCCTAAGCCATGGCAAGCATATCCAGCTCACTGCTTGTTTGCTCATGCAAATGCCAGATTGGGAACATTTTGCCTGACAATGAAATCAGAAATAGACTTTGCTTTCCACCACTGTTTTACTTCACATCTAATCTGATTTGAATTTGGAAAGCAGCCCTGTAATTATTTCATTTAGGTTTATTTTGGGTCAGTTGAAAGCCTGTTGGCTTCCTTTGGTGATGGCTGTATTTTTCCGGCTATCAGCAGAGTGACTTCACTGTGAGGATGCTGGGGCTGCTGCAGCCCCTCCTTTTCAAAACCCTGCTTGTTCCCAAGCAAGTGTCACTGTTGTGAGTCTGTCCATCCTGGCTAGGATCCATGAGCACAGTCTCCATGCTCTGCTGTGGGGTTACAGCCACCAAAGGCTTGGCACGCTGTTTGCCCTTGCAAAAAATATCTGCAGCCTGTGGGTACCACTGCACACAGAACCCCGTGTCCCATCCCTGATGCTACTCAGGAGATGGAGATGCCATGCTGCTGCCTCCAGTGCTAACCTGGCTTGGGATGCCTGAGAAGCAGGGAGGCATAGCTGGCAGCATAGATGGGAGCTGGCCAGCAGGGTTATTTTGTATAGCAGGGTGATTGGTGGCAAACACCAGAAGTACAACTAGTGGTCTGTGACTCAGTGAGTCTGTGGCACTGCTCAGTGTTTGCAAACCTCAGAGTGTGGAAAGACAAGCAAATGCAATATCCTTAAGGTAGCAGTGATGATTTTAACCACTAATAGTATATGCAATACCCAGAAGTTCCCTGTGATGCATCAGTTAACATAGTGGCTGCTTTAATTATCAGGGTGTTTAAGCTGCCAGTTTTGGTGTGAAGTTCTATTTCTCTGAGAACTAAAAATTTAAAAACAAAAATTCCAGGGAGCTGTTCAAGTTAGGTTCCTAATATGCATGCATTTTTTTTAACCATTTTACAAAAATTGCAAGAAAAGCTCAGATTTAACGTAATTCATTAGAGTTTTATACACGTGGAGAGTCTCAAGCACTTAGTGAGAAACAGTGTGACCTTGGAAAGCTTGTGGAGCAAAACCCCAAGTAAACCTGTGCAAAACACTCTCTTGAGTGTACACTATGGGACCAGGGTTGCTCAGTAATTGAATAAACCCCTATTTCTAAGATGTGAACATTGATATGTTCTCTTCTACAGAGATGAGAATATGAAAGGAAATATTGAAACAGATGATTCCTTTTAGGTAAAGGTTTGTTTGTGTCAAACTATAAAAGCTTGACAAAGCAGGTGCTCGGAAGGAAAAGGCAGATTAGAGAGGAATTGATTATGGTCCTACTGTTCCATGATAATGCATGTATTAATTTTAATAATATGTCATAATTCTGAAATTTTTATTTCCAGCTAGGAAATAAATTTCAGATATTTAATTACGCCTGCAGTTCTCAGGAATAGATTAAATTATTAGTTCAGTGCTGTGAGCAGGAGACAGTTGGTGTGTTTGGACATTGCCAGCCAATGCCCATGTCTGCCCATTTCCATCCATAGAGAGAAAATTGAGGAATGCTGGCAAGAGCTGGGGAGTGCTGGGTGGGGATCTGAAGCTTCCCTTAAGCAGAATTTGCTTGAAGTCCTTTGGGACTAGGCTGGTATATATTTGCATTATTTGGTAGACTGAATTCTGCTCTTTACTGATCTTGAATTTAAGTGCACTCAGGAACTGAGACTGCAGTTTCTCAAAGAGCAGTTACCAAGATTACACTTCTTTTCAGTGATGACAGATGGTGTAGCAGGGGGGTAAAGAGACAAATTTCAACTTTGGGTTGTTTGGCCTGGCTTTAGGTAAAATTCTTCATGGGAAGGTGGTGTGGCATGGGAACAGATTGTCCAGAGAGGCTGTGGGCACTCCATCATTGGAAGTTTGGCAAGATAAAGTCATGGCTGACCTGATGCTGCAGTGGCAGTAGGCCAGTTTCAGGCAGGTGGTTGGGCTAGATGACCTTTAGATGTTCTTTTCAACCAACGTTTTTGTCATTCTAATAATTTCAATATTACCTCCTGCTAATAAAACCAACATGTAAAATACCCACTGCAGTACATTTGTAGCTCTGTCCTGGATAACACCAGGAATAGGATTCATGTGGAATAGGATTAGGTAGATACAGGTCTTGAGCAGCTGCATGACAGTATAAACTTGTGGTTTTTTCCTTTTGTGTGTTGTTACAGAGTTTAAGGCAGAAGACAGAGCCTGTACTGGGAGATTCTGGAGACAGCTGTGCTAAAGGAGCAGAGGGTCATATGACCACCACCTCTCAGAGCCTGGAAGAAATGGCAAGAGAAGAAAGGCAGGAAAACCCATCTGATCTGGTTCACCTGGACATTGGGCAGCTCTCAGACCAAACCCAGCAGGAGGAGAAATGCAACAGCAGCAGTCTGGGAGCTTTTAATGATGCAACAAAAGACATGGTTAGCCCGGGGGGTGCCAACAGCCCAGCCAGCTTTTATGAAAGTAAAAACACAGAGATATTGTGTAAAAAGGAAGGAGAGGCGGGGCTAAGATCTGCAGAGGGCTCTGGGACTATATCAGATGAGGACTGCACTGTGAGCCTGTGTGCAAGTGTCAATGGTGCTGTAAATCTTCCATGCTCTGGAAATACAAATGAGGAAGCTGGAATGACATCGGCTGGAATTGTTCTGGATCAAGCTGGCGTGGGCAGTACAGACAGTGTCCATCAGGAAGTGCAGACTGCAGAGGAGCTTGCTGTCAGTGCTGCTGCTGTGGCTGCAGCTGCAGGTGACACCCCAGCTTCCTTGGGGGGCCTGGATGTGGCCATGGGCCAGGCTGAGTGCAGGAACTGTGCCGGGGCTCCTGAGAGGGCTAAGGGCGCAGAGGATGGGCTGGCAGAGCCTGGTGAGAGGACTGCAAAGCTGGGAGAGAAATACCCAGCTAAGGAAGAGTCATCCAGCCCTGCTCAGCCCTTACTCAGTGGTTTCAACGGCACTGAGTGTTTGGATGGGGAGGATGCAAATGTGGGAGTGGTACCGGCCTGTGACGGTGCAAATGCAGGTGGTGACATTGGCAGCGTCTCTGATGACCTTTGCAAGACCAGCAGTAACAAAGAGACTGATGTGGACTCGTGCACTGCTCAGGTAAATGGTGACTTCACGGAAAGCCAGGGTGATGCCAGTGCCACAGCGAGGCAGGAGGTCACTGCAAGCACTGCAGAAGCATTGCCAGCAGTGAATGGGGTGCAGGTTCCTGCAGGCACATCAAAACCTGCTGCTGGTTTGGAAGACCATGGCAGCAGTGAGAGTGGGGAGCAAGAAGTGCTGCTGGAAGCAGGCTGCACAGATGGAAGATCCAGCCTGCCCTCATTGGAAGGCAGTGTGGAAACTGATGGCCCTGATGCTGAACCTGCAAACAGAGATGTTGGTGGATCTAATGAAAGTGGTGCAGAAGCTGCACATTGCCAGGAGCGTGGTGAGATTGCTGACCATGGGGCTGCAGCCATGGAGAGCAGTGAAAAGGAGCCAGTAGGAACTGATACCAGCAGCTGTGGAGATGGAGGAAGCAAAGATTCTGCAAGTGGTGATCAGGAAGTTGCTGCCTGTGCCCCTTCTGCTGCTCAAACTGGTGTTAAAGGTGAAATGGGCAACAGCTTCAAGCCAGACACTGCTCAGCAGGGTGAACGTGAGGAACGTGAGCCAGCATCGCTCCCTCCAGAGGATGTGAGCACAGGCCTGGCAGAGAAAGAGCCTGCCCAGGCTGGAGCAGAGAAAGCAGAAAGCACTTCAGAGCAGGAGGGGAGGAGCAGCAAGGTGGAATCTCCCTCTCCCCTACCCAGAGGAGAGGGGCCGGCTGTGAGTCAGGAGGGAGATGCTGCAGTGGCACCTCCCGGGCAGGAGGCAGCTCTGCAAGGCAACGACCCTGGATCAGCTCCATGTGCCAAGGGCGCAGACTGTGCCGAGGATAATTTAATAGGCACACCCTCTGCAACTCATAATGAGGAATCTAAACAAAAGCAGGAAGCGGTGGCGGCGAGGGCAGGCTCGGCAGAGCTCACCAGGCAGCACAGTGGGGAGCATGGCGGGGCAGCTGCCACCTGGCCTGGGGACCATGCTGGGGACAAGGGCTCCCCAAGGCAGGGCCACGCACAGCAAGCTGAAGGAGGCAAAACTGAGCCTGAGCAGGAGGCTCATGTGAATGGCAATGAGCAGGTTTTGTCAGAGGAACTTCTTGCTGCTGTTGTGAAACCCTCTGCCTGCAGTCTGGGGGGTCCTGTGGTGGGCAGCAGCAATGTGGATGCTGGGCTGAAAGCGACACGCCAACCCAAAGAAGATTGCAAGGCTGGAGCCGCGGCTGCAGCAGAAGGCACCATGCATGGGCCTGCATCAGCAGATGAGTCGCTGGGTGCAGAGAGTGACCCATGTCCCAATGCTGGGCTGAACCAGGAACAAGACCCCACTGAAACCCTACAACAAATATCCCCCCACAGCAGCACCCTGGAGTTAAAGGACGCCTCAGAGGCGGGAGCCCTGAGCGATGCCTGTGAGGGTGAGGAGGTGCCAAGGCCGGTGCCAGTAGCCCCAGCTGCAGTGTATGCAGAGGAGCAGGAGGACACGGAGAGCGTGCTGCCCCGGGCAGCGCTCCAGCCCATCGCCGAGGAGCCCACGTGTGACAGCGACTCCAGCACCGACACCGTCTGTCCGGCCGGTGACAGCGACACTGCTCCTGCCCTGACAGGGGCTCAGGAGGAGGACTCGGCTGAGCCCGATGGAAAGCAAAGCCAAGCTGTACCTGCAGTGCCCTTCTCGCCGTGTTCCTGCCACCTGCAGGCTGTGGAGTCACTGGAAAACGTGGGAGCGAAGAGTTTGGTGTCGGCTAATGGTGCCTCTTCTCTGGATAAAGTTCCTAAAATGGTCAGAAGTTTCGATGCAGTGGTTTTTGCAGCAGAGACACCTTGTTCCCACGAAGTACCTGCTGCAGAAAAAGTGGGGCTTGAGCCCCAGACTGCGGTGGGTGCCAGAGCCAGCCTTAATGGACAAATGGATTGCAGTTCTTCAGCAAAGAAGAAGAATGTCAGCCTGGCAGTGCAAGGAGCTGAGCCTGTTCCAGGTAGGAAAAATCAATTGGTTTTTTACTTTTTAGGTTTTTCTTTGTAGGCGTGTCTCTGTCACGTCATCAGCAAAGAAAGGAAGGAAGAGCGGGATGCTTGTGTTGGAGAGGAAGTGTTTGAAGTTTTTCTTCTGGGAAACAAATAATTTGTAGTTACATCTAAAAACTTCCAATTCAAATACATGTTGCTTGTCTGGTACTGGAGGTATGAACAGAGCATCATCTCCTATGAATTCGTACAGAAGAATTTCTAGCATGTAAATCCTTGCTGGAGAAGAAATGAATGGGCTTGAGCTATTTGGATTACTTTATTTTAAAGTTACAAGCTTTCATGTGGGCATGAGGGTGTTACTCCTTCACTTTTCCCCTTCGTTTTTGCTGGTGTGGAACCAGTGGGTACAAGGAGGCTCTCCTGATTTTCTTTACTTGTCCATGTGAGCCAGCTGCCAGTGTCCCTCTGAACTGCCCGAAGCTGCTTCCTAATTGGCAGTGTTAGGTCATTTAAAACAGCGAGCCCTTCCCCCGCCGCCTTTTCCGGGCTTCAGAGCTTTTTTTTGTCAGGCAGAGCAGCTGGTGGTGTTTGCCAGTGCATTTCAGCAGTGCTGCACTCGGGTGATGAGTTTTCCTGGCTCCTGTGGGCTGGGAAGTGGGACTGACATTCCCGGTGGATGAGCGGTGATGGGAGAGAGCAGTGGGACTTGGGGGACAGCATAGAAGCCTCGGGTCCATGGAGCAGGAGCTGATGGAAAACATCACCAGGTAACTCCAGGAAGGGAGATGAAGGGTGCATTGAATGAAAAAGAAATGGGTCTGTTGCTCCAGCCTGGGATTTAATAGTAGGTGAAGTTGGTGCTGAAGCATGGAGCTAATCTGATCTGTGTATCCCACCTGTTCAGGCAGCTGTTAAATGGAAGCAGCTGAACTTTTTCAGTTGCCATTTTTTCTTTGCTCTGAGAAAATGATACAGTGCCTCTTGCTCTCTGAGCACCTAACAAACAAACAAACAAAGCAAAGCATTTAAATTATTCAAAGAAAATCTGCCATGATGTAAATCATGAAGTTGTGAAGTTATAAAGCTGTTTCACTGCTCTAATGCTGAGAGTTGTTTCTTCAGTCTAAGTGCAGCATGGGGTGATGGTGGAGAATTTGTTCTGATATGTGACAGCAGAATAATTGAGGGCAGGAGAAAGGCTTGGAGGGATGGAGGGGTCTCAGTGGAGGGTCCAGCAAATTTTTTGTTGAGTTCAGGATTTTTAGGATATTTGTGTGTCAAGAACTCACCAGTAAACATGAGTCAAGAGATCACTAGTAAATAAATAGAAAGATCTAAAAGTGGATTAGAAAGCTGTTTTCAGAACTTGTTTGAATGCTGTGTTAGTTTGACAGTTCAATAGATGGGACTGGCTGTAAGCCAATACTTGGCTGGGCTCCTTTTCCTGGGAGCCTCTGGCTCAGCCAGCTCTATCTGTACAGTCCAGGTCTTTACCTCTGGTTGGATTCTTGGAGCCATGACACTGTCTAGGTGAGGTTTGCAAAGGAAAAGGGACCTGACAGTCCAATAAGATAGTAGCTAAAGCAGGAAAGTAATGTTAAGTCATCATTCTGTATTAGGATATGGAAAGAGGGGAAAAAATAGAGGTGATCCTGTTACTGATTTAAAATACATAAGGATTTAGGGCTGAAAGGTCTTGGAATAAAATGGTCTGACATGTCCTTAAGCAGAAATTGTTCATGCTCAATGAGATGCCACACACAAAAAAAATTTAAATTGTAGTATTTTCTCTTGCAGTACTTTAGTATTATTTTGAATCAAAATGTTGGGGAAGCCCAAATAAAAAATTGGCTTTAAGCAGAGACAAGTGACTGCTATGAATCCAAGCTCGCTATTTAGAATATTTCTGACACTGATCTCCTTTAGAGCACCATCTAGAACTCTGATATGGCAGCAATTCAATAGAACTGATTTGTTGTTTATAATTATTGCTGTGTACATTTTTCATGTTGGCATCTAGCCTTGGGTAGCATGTTTTTCTATGAGCTCAGTGGCAGCCTCAACTTTTTTCTGCTGTGGCAGTTCTGGGGAGTTTTCCCTGAGGTCTGGATTTGTACAGAGGATTTTGTATCCATGCCGGACTCAGACTCGTCAGTTCTCAGGATGAATCACATCTTTTTTTGGTGGAATACAATAAAACCTTCCTAAAGGAAGTGTAGGTCACAAGGCCATTTCTCAGAAACTCGTGTAGTCAGAGGGGTTTATTGTCATGGTAATTTATCAGCGATGCAATCAGCTGATAATTGCTGTTGCCATTACTCCAGATCATTGAGGTCTTTAATTTTTTTTATTTATATTGTGAAGCTGCTCCCAAATATACACCTGTTTATCTCATTGCCTTTGCTTAGTTTCCGCCTACCCCCAAAACAAAGACTTCAAAAGGCTAATTTCCTTATCCAGACAGGTATCTAGTGACTGGTCACAGCCCTGACGGAAGCTGATGAAGGTAGATCCTGCTTTCCTGAGGCATCTCCTCCTACTGTTAGCTTTAGACTCAGAGCTGCAGTAGAGCTGAGTAATGGGTTCTGCAAGCACATTATCTGCAAGTCAGGCAGGTAGATGCTACTCATTAAAAAAGAAAGGAGTTAGGTTATGAAATCATCCCACAGTAGCCTGGCTGAGAAGAGAAGAGATGCCATGGGTTTGTGCTGACAAAACACCTTGGAGTAGTTGCAATTTCTTGGCAGAAACCAAACCAAGCAAGGTTAGATTGTATGGTTGGGGTCTGCTGTCTTAAATAACAAATGCTGTAATCACTGCTTCTCAGCTGTTCTCCTGGGAGAAATATCTCCTGTAGGTCTCACCATTTCAAGAAAATATTCCTTGACAGAAGAATATCACCTTATGAGTCTTAACCTCATTCTTATTGGTGGCATTTTCCCTATGGAAAAGCTCTTGGAATGATTTCCTTCCCCTGTTAGAGTGGCAGGATGAGCAGGTAACAAATGTCACTAACGGTGCCACACTTGCAATAAGAGGCACTATGCCCAGAGCCCTCTGTGATAGCTTTATAGTGCTTTTCCTTTGGGATATTTCTTAACAGAAATTTAGGAAGAAGTGACAGAGTGAAAAAATTGTCTTGAATTTCATCCTGAGGGCAAAATGTCTTCATCCTCCATTTCTTGCCCAGCAGGGTGAGCTTGCTTCTCCTGTCCTCAGTGCACCAAACGTTTGTTGCTTGCATGTTCTGTCTTTGGATCAGGATCTCAACCATGGTGGCATTGCCATGACCCCGAGCACATCTCCCAGCAAATGGAACTCACAAAAATTTGTAGCATTATCTCTGATTTTTGAGTCTGCCCACACATTCATGCAATCGAAGCAAAATCATTGCAAAACCAGATGGTCCCAAAAAACAAGGGTAGACGCTAAAGGCAGTGGAAAACCATTAGTGACGATTGTTAGGAGGATTTCCCCATGGAGATGGGAGGCTCCTCTTGCTAAATCCCTGTAGGGGTAAACTCACTGCGAGCATACGTCGCCCTTAAGAAGGCGTTGTCATCCATCCAGTGTTTGTTTTTAGTAGAAATGAGAGAGGGAGTGGGATTAGAGGGGGGTTTGGCCCTGACGCAGCCACTCTCCATCTGGGTGGCTTTGGTCAAATCACTTCACTCCTCTGAAGTGTCCTGTGTGTCATGAGAGTCCTTAGCTTAGGGATGAAAGGGAGTGACGATGTTGACTTCCTGCCAGAGAAAGGTAAGCAGGGGGAACCCCTGGGGAATGATGACTAATGAAAACTTGGCTGGGCACAGGAAGCAGCTGGGACATGAAATTTGTGCACATGTGGTGGTGACACCGTCACAGGAGTGTGGAGAAGGGGAAAGTCAGCTGGGACTTTGTAAACTCCAGCAGCAGAGGTTTTGCTTTCCTAGTCCAGGGGGGTAATTCTCTCATCTACAAGTCAGTGCAAGTGGGTTGAGTTTTTGCAGCTTGTGATTTATTTTTTTTTTGTGCAATGCTTAAAATACCTATTGAGGCCAGACAAGGCTGGTTTCTTGTGTTACCTTTGGGTTATGGTAAGGAGAAAAATAGCAAAAAGTTTGATTCTTTATGTAGATGAATGGGAGCCAAGAAAATACATTAACAAATGCCTGCAGATGTGCTTGGCCTCACCTGCAGGTTGTCATGAGTTTCACCCTATGCTGACTGCTGTGTCATAGTTTGCTTCAGTCCCAGACAGGATAGTTGTTAAAATGAATAGCAAGGAAGCAGTGAAGTCAGCAATTAAACCAAAATTTGGAAATCAAATGGCCTTGTAGGGGTTCAAATGGACTTGTTGCAGGGCCTTGGGGCCCTTTATTTTATTTTTTTTTAGGTGGGGGAGGGGACTGGTTTGAGTAAACAAAAAAATGTTAGTAGCAATGAAAGAAGTTTGGTTTTAAATTACCTTTGTGGACCTTCTGTTTGCACAGGGATGTTGGAAATGAAAACTGAGGACGAGGTGGATTTTCAGAAGGACTGCACAGAGGAAGTGGTGAGTGCAGATGTGTCACCTTGTCCTTTGCGATGCTTTATAAAGAAATGTCACTGCTGCTGTGACCTGCTGTTTTTCTTTCTGTAGCCTCTGCAAAGCTGAATGATGCCCAGTGACGTTGCTTTCGCCTTTTAAAGATAGCCTGGGCTTTTTTAGCCCTTGCATTTTCAACTCCTGGGTTCAGGCACATTTATGTTTTCTCAGCCAGTCACAGACAGATTGGGCCAAGAAGTTCCTCATGGGGCAAGGTTGTACCAAGATTTGTGTATGATTTGACAAAAGCCACATCCTGGAATGGACTTGAGGTTGGTGATGCTGTGTGGGGCCAAGAGCACCTTCAAGGTCCCTGCACTGCTGCTGCTAGGGTGGTCCTGGAGAGTCTGTCCATCTCTCCTGGTGCTTTGTGTTTCCACGGAGGTTTTGGCAGAAGGGGCCATGGCTGTGGTTTATGTTGGTGTATGCACAGACTCCAAAGTCTAAAGGCATCATGGGCTGGGAGTGTTTGTGCCTTAGTTGGAAGAAAAATGAATAATGGGAGGATATATAGGGATCAAATGTGGGGGGAAATGCCATATTACTCATGGCAGTGAAACAATATAAAAAGGTCATGCCAGGAATCAGGAATCCATTGGTATTGTATTTTATTTTTGTGCTTTGCCATATTTAAGAATTGTCTGTGATAAAAAAGGTTGATATTTAGTTTTATATTAACATAATTTTCATTTAAAGCAGCACTAATACATATTCCGCTTTGTCAATAGCTGTGGTTTTTTTGGTCTTACCTTTCCTAGATGGATTTGTGTTTGCTCCTGTATTTTATGTGGGTTGCATGTTCATGAAAAAGTGTTTTGTAAATGGCAAATTGATGGCAGCCTTGTGTTGGAGCATGTTGCCTTTGAACAGCTGTGTTTGTGTCTTCCCTGCCATTATGAAGCTGTTAAAAGAGAAAATACTGTTGGGATGAGTTTCCACTGCAGGGTGGAGCTCCAAAAATCTTTGCTCATCATGCAGTAAAGCTCTTTGAGCAGCAGAACAGTCTTGCCAAAGCTTGTAATAAAATCAGGTTTATTATGTTTTTAACAAGTTAAGGCTTAATTTCTGTAGCTGTTTTCTTGGTGAGTTAGCGAGGGACTAGAGAAAATAACTTTCCAAGCCAAAATTTGTGCTGTCTGATATGGAAGTGTTTCATTACTGGAATGTGTGAGTGGAAAGGTGCTACTGATTTTTTTTTTAATGACCCTTTATTAAAGGTAATTTTCCTGACCAGTACTTCCAAATCTGGTAGTGAAGTAAGAAATCTTTAGAAAATGCAGTTGAGGACATGGCCTTTTGCTTTCAAACAAGGAGAAAAGAAAAAAAAAGTATTGAATTTAGCTTCCATTTTACATGTTTTACAGGCATTTTGGGTTCTGTGTGTGTGCTTTCTCCTCTTCTTCCTCTCCCTCCCACACTGTCAAACACCTCTTTAGAAATCTGGCTTTTCTGAGGCAGGAATGGGAGTGCCAGGGGAATGGAAAGTTTGCTGCAGGACTGACAGGGTTTCCTGTTGCTAAGTTCAACAGAAACAAAATAACAACTGCACTATATCAAGGTCATTAAAAAAAAAAAAAAAAAAAAGAAACCCAACTAAAAAGGAGTGTAAGGCTTATAAATAGTTTAGTTCACACATGTGGGCTGGGTCAGAGGCAGCCGGTGAAAGCCACCATCGCGCTTTGTGCCTTTCCTGCCACGTCCTGACTCTGCTTTATTTAGTGCTGCTGCTTTTTATAGCCAGGAGTCTTTCAGGTGCTCACTGGATTCTCATTATGTTGTTAGTAAAGGTGGTTTTCTTAACTTGCTGCAAGTAGAAGTGTTGTTGCTTGCCCCTGGTCAGGAGCTGCAGGTATTTTGCAGACTCACTGGTGCTGTCAGCAATTTTGGATTGTGGGAATTATTGCTAACTCCTATTTTATGGGTGAGAAATTTGCACACTGCTTTTCATAAGCACAAGTTACTAAAAAAAAAAAAAAAAAAAGCAGTCTTGGAATTTTAAAGTGCAATTTCTTGTGCAGTTCAGTCAGGCTGAAGGACAGTAGCTTGAGTACTCTGAAGAAGAGAGAAGGGGAAAAGCTTTCTCTTCTAAGCTGGGTTCTGAAGAATGAAAAACTGTGAAGCATGTTTAGAATTAGCTGGATCTGTGATGCCAGATGTTACAGATGTGAGATCTCACACTTTCTCCTGAAGTAATTTCAGAAGATTCTTACACCTCATGGAAAAGCTGCTGTTAAAAAATGTTTAGGAAAATAATGGTGTGTAGGGTTTTAAGCACTGAAGAGAAAATAATGGAAAAAATTTTTTTCCAATTAAAATGAGTTTTTAAGTTAATTATTTCTTAAATTTCCAGAATCTTTTCTCAGGGTTTGTATCTGTTCAGCTGTAAAACTCAGTAACCAGAACTTCCCAGGCTCCTTGCATGTTGCTTATGCTGATGGAGACTCTCCTGGTCCTTATCTTCCTGCTTATTTTGGGAATCTTGAGTAGAGCTGGGACAATAACTTGATGTGATCGATTAAAATGAGACTTCAGTGTTTTTAAAATGGAATAATTTTTAACTCTGATGAGAAATTTGGTTTGGCTTCTGCATGCTGCGATTTTAAAATAATTTAAAATAGAGCCTGTGGCTCCAGCATCATAAAAGTAAAGCAGCAGTTTAAAATGAACTGTACCCTGATATGCTTCTCTTGTGTTGATCCCAGAAATTGGTTGTGATTTCATTATTTGCTGAATCTTTGTCTTCACATGGCAGGATGGATAACATTGTGCTGCTGGGTTGTCTGAGCCTGTGACTGAGAAGTTGGAGCTGGCTGACCTCAGGAACAGAGTTCACTGGGAAATAGCCTTCCCATTGCATTTATTAACTGTATTAGTTAGTTCCTGTTGAATTGAATGCATCCTACCTTTACCAGAGGAATCAGTATTTCATTAGTCTGTGTTTTCAGAAATTAACAAGAATGAAGCTTAGAAAACTCTTGCGCTTACATCCCTCCACTGATCCAAGTAGTGCAGTTACAATTGATGTATCAGCAAGGTCACTTTCTGGGGGGAAACTCGCAATATTTTCAGTCATTATTTGGAAGATGGAGGTATGTTTATAACACTCAGATGATATCAGGTTGGGAGGGATTGTAGGCACTTGAGAGAACAGGGTCAGGGTTCAGAGTGACCTTAAGAAATTGGAGAGCACATCCAGATAAGAGATAAAAACAGACAGTGAGTGCTGCATTTGCAAAGGAGAAACCAAGTCAGGTTTAAGCTGGAGAGGGATAGGTTAAAATTAGGCTGAGGATTTGTGGTGGATTACAAATGAACCAACTGCAAGAGCTATTGCAAGAGAGACAAATCTTGTTTGGAGTTATATTTGAAGGAGTGTCCTCCGTAAGGAGCGGGAGGTGACTGATGTGTGTGGCACTGTGGAGCCATCATCAGTGCCATCAAATCCAGTTTGGGGTGCCCTGCTCAGAGGAAGACACAGGCAGATTGGAAAGTGTCCAGAGGGAAACAATGAGAAGAGATGAAGAAACGTGAGAAGAGATTGAAAGAACTAAATTTGTTCGATGCAGCAAAAAGAAAACCATTGTGCAATCCAGCAGTCTGCCAACATGTAATAGTGGTTATTAAAGTTCCAGATTTCCATGGCAGTTTAATTTACTGATTTGCTAATTTGCCAGGATGATTTAGGCTGGATGTTGTGAAAACATCCTGTTACCATCATGAAACTGTTGCAAGACCACCTAGGGAGGCCAGGAAACCTCCTTCCCTGGGAGTTGCTAGAGATAAGAGAGATGATGCTGTCAGGACAGAGCCTCAGGTCTGTTGTTGCCCCTTGGTTTTGGTTTGTAGGTCCCCATGTTTGTGCTTTGCTGAACAGGGAGAAAAGCAAGGAGCTGCTTGGCCAGATCTGGCAGGGTGAGCGAAGGAAGGGGACTGGGACAGCAGGACTGCAGGAGATGAGGGTGGGAAGAAGGGGATGGAAAAGAGCCTATGGGAGAGAGTAGAGACCCACATGGCACTGAGGTAAGTATTGAGATGGACAGTAGGTGTGAAGAATACAGAGATTTTTCCTTCCCCCAATTGTAATCTCTCATATTTCTCTTCCTTGGAGTCATCAGATGAATTGATACAATTCTGGCCAAGGTGTACAGTGTCACCCACCTCCTGTGGCTGGTGCTGAGGAGCAGAGTCTGGCGCAGTTCCAAACTACTGAACCTTGCTGGTGACCCAAGGCAAGGGATTGTTGTAGTTCTCCAGGCTCCAATTCATTTTCTTAGGAACTGACTGTTTTAACAAACTACTCACCCTGAGGACCTAACAAAATTCAGTTTGTCTGTATGCACTGAAGTTCATTTTCTTCATCTTCATGGGTGTACATATGTACATATTACGGGATGGAGGTTGCAAATCCCTTTTTTCCAGAGGACCTGTAGAATAGCATAGGAATTTCCTCAACAGCTTGGGCAATTTCAGAGCAAGTGGCTGAAGTGTTGGAAACAAATCAGAGCCAGGTCTGGTGGTGGAAAGTGCAACCTTAACAATAGGCTGTGTTCTCACCCTGCCTCTTTAAAATCACTTGTGTAACCCTCTCTTTGTAAATGTTGTCCTGCAACTACAGTAAACATGGAAAATCCGAGCCAAAAGGGAGCCTGCCCTAAGCCTGGCATTAATGCTGGAGGCTGACACACACTTACCCATCGGGTCAGGGCTTTGGGCTAGTCATCTGCCAAGCCCTTTCTCACACCCACCAGCATCCTGTGTCTGCCCCGGATGCTCCGAGCTCTGTGAGGGAATTGTGTCAGCTGGCCAGCCCTGAGTGAATTCATGGCTGTGTAGGACACATCACCCCGAAGCCGGCTGCTCTGGGCATCGCCACACAAGCTGCAGGGAGCGAGAATAAAAGCTGGGGGAAGGAAAAGAAAAAGAAATTCAAACCAGGCTGAGGTTCTTGTTTGGCCTTTACCATTACTCATGCCTTGAAGGCATTTATACAATTATTGTGGCAGGGTTTTTTTGTCCTGCACTGAATTTGTCTGTGTGCTGCATTTCCGATGCCTTTTTATGCAGAATGCTGATAATCCCCAGCTCAAGACAGTAGTTTCCAAGCTCAGTCACAGGATTCACGGATGTTAAGGGGCGAGGCAGGAACGTGGACACAGAGCCAAATCCCCAGCTCAGTGCAGGGATGCTGCTCCCAGGTCTGGCTCGGGGCAGATGAAGGCGCCTGTGCCGCTCCCACCGTGGCCACGGGGCTTGTGCCAGCCCCCGCTGATCTCTGGAGATGGTGAGTTAATCCCCCTCCCCTGCACCTTCCCCTTCAGCCACTGAGCTTCAGAGGCAAAGATTGCTGCCTGATACTCTGGTTTTTCATCCTTTCCTCATTTTCTCTAACAAAACATCTGGCTCTGCCATCCTCCCAGTCGCAGTGAAGTTTATCCCTCTATTTTTTCACACTCATTGTTAAAAGCACCAAGATCTAGCTGCAGTTTCGTCTGCAGATGCTGTTGCCTCAGAGGCAGAGATGTTTGTATATTCTGGCTGTAGTTTTGAGATGGTTTAGATTGAAGTCAACTGTTTAATAACTACAGTTCTGCAGTGCTCACTTATGGCTTGCTTCAGACAAAGGAGTTCACTCATAAATTATTTTACATCTGTGTATTAAAGTAGCTTTCAGATCCTTTTTAGGATCAGGACTCTGTTATTTTACAAGTTTGTAAAATACAGACCTAACAGATTTTAAGTACAGAAAATCCTGGGTTTGGAGCTCTCTTCCAGTGGTTTGATACGTTCATTTATTATGCAGTCATAAAAGTATGGATGCATACTTTCCATAAAATAATGGATGTTTAAGACTGTTAGACTAGCAAAGGAATGCTGGCATTGAATATTGTATCTCATGAAGGAAAATACTGTGCTGTTTCTGAAAGGTCCAATCTCCTTTATCCTATAGGTTCTTTTACTTGTGTTTGAAATATCTTAAAAGTTTTGTGGTGTAACTGTTGTACAGTAGACATGGTTACTGCACACTGAATTCCTGATCTAAATATAGAGAAAACTAAGATGATAATGTGGGAGACCAAATGTGGACTTTTGATGGAGGCTGCATTATTATGAGACATGGGTACTTTGGTGTCTCAGATCACTGGGTTTTTATCCTTCTGAAGGAACTTACCTAGTTTCATTCTGATATTTTGGAACCCAGAGCTGGCCCTTACAGTGTAGACAGGCCACTGTTTATGCTTTTCTGTAGATTACGGTTTTTTTTTGCAGTTTATTGGAATTGACACCACTTTAGAGAAAAAACATATAAATGCAATAAATAGATTTTAATTATATTCCCATACATTTGTTCTGGGTTTTTGTGAGTAGTCGTGGGACAGACAGGAGAGATGAACAGGAACTCTTGAGCACTGATGAAGCAGGCTCTAGCATTATCCAGGCATAGCATTTCTGACTTTAACTCCCAGCAAAGGATGAAAAGAATGATGAGAGAAAGAAGATAAGAAGTACTGTCAAACTTTTTCCATAAAAACGTGGAATCAAAATGACTGTCACCTCCTGGTCCTTTCACAGATTTCCCTTTTTGTTATTGTTCTCAGCCTTTTCCCACCTATTTTAGGTTGTTTGCCTTCCCTTATTATATTATTTCCATGCAAAGGTGGAAACTGTTGTTTTTCCTCCAGCATCTCAGCTGTTTTTGCTCAGTGTCTGTTTCTGCCTGCTGTTACGTACACATCCCGGTGTGGCCCAGGGTGACTCAGCTGACTTGCAGAATGTTTCTGTGCTCAAAATACTGTTAAAGCATCAGATGAGATAAAAGCCTGGGTGATAACTAAATGTTTGCCTCTTCATGCAGCATCCTTGCACTGAGCAGACTGATGGCTTGGCAGGGACATCTTTGCAGTTCTGCGGGACAGACTGGTGGTGGTGGAGAGGTTTTTAAGCTTGGGGCTGTGAAACAAGAATAGATGGTTAATGTTGCAGTGGATGATTCTAATACCATTCAGAAGGACTATGTCATTTTGTGTCCAAGAATGTGATGACTAAAATAAAAGTCTGTGAGGGAGCAGGTTTGGCTGAGCTGGGGCAGCTGCAGGTCAGAATTAAAATCCCCAGGGTCAGATCAGTGCCTTGGTGTTGTGTTTGACTGTGGGCAGTCATAGCTGTCCTTGCTGTCATAGCACCAAATAAATTGAAACTTTCAAGAATAGGAAAATTCTGAATTTTGGTAGAAGACTCCAGTCATAAATTATGCCAAAGAAGAGGTGTCTCCAAATGACATATACAAAGCATGGACAAAAGTGACTTTTTTTATTGGGACCCCAGAGCAGGTAGACACAAAGGATAAGAGTTTTTTCTTGGTGCTGCTGTACCTCCTTTCCATTGCTACTTTGGTTTTTTACTGCTGTGGTCTGTGTTTTGGACTTCTGCTTTGGAATAACCCCAGCAAGGACAAGAACATAAAATGTTTTGCAATGGTTTAATAAAATATACTTCATCAGCTGTATAGGAATTAGCAGATGGGAGCAAATTCTACACTATGCTTTCTTTTGCACTTGGTCTCTTCCAGATAATGAAGTTCTTCTTCCACTTCTCTTTCTGCTTCACTTATACATTAAATTTATGCCTAAATAAACATGTACTTGATGTAGCAAACTTTCTGATTTTCTCTTGAGCAGTGGTGAACTTAACTGCTCCCTCCCTTCTTACTTGCTGTATTTATCATCTTAGTGCCAGGGATGTACTTGGTGAAAATGAAGGCGGTAGCTGTCCCAGGAGACTAATCCAAAATAGAGCAAATATTTCTGGATTACCTTGTTTGCTTTCTCTTCTGTTTGTGTAGTTTGAAACAGAGGAATTGTTGCTATTCTGTGTTTAACCTGATTTATGCTGCTCTCCTTTCAGATCTGCAGAAGGTCTGAAGGGTGGCTTATGGTTTCCTCAGCCTGGTTAGATATTACTTCTCCCTAAAGACTTTGCCCTGATACCATTACAGCCACTTAATAGTAGTTTCTCCTTATTTTTGCAGTTAGTTATTTGGGGGTATATTCTTACCTGCATGTGTACCAATACCACATGTCTTGCTCTCCTGGAGCATTTCCATCTTCCCCACTGGAGCACCAATACTGTGTTTGCAGGTACCTGGGGGCTGGCTCTGCCTGTCTCTGGCTGTGCTCTCCCTCCTCATGTGGTGTCCTTCCAGCTGCTGAGATAAGAGGCAGGAACGTGAAGCCTCGCCCCTGCTTGCTCATTAGTCTGAGCTCTGGTACTGAGTCTGCTTAGCATCAAGTGACTTGTTTGTCTTGTGTCTCAGACTATGCTTACCTCCATAAATCAAAAAAAAAGATCATAATCCTGAACTACTTGACACTGAACTTTTGCTTGGTTCCTTAACACAGCTGGATATATTAAATGCCTGAAAGTGGTTAGGAGGAATATTTCCAAAATACACATTTTCAAAGAGTGGAGGTGCAGTTCTCTGAAACGTTACTTTCAATCTGAGATCATCTTGTGTTTAGGAGTATGAAACATCTTCTGCCTTTCCAAAATACTGTACTGATTCTTACTAGAAACATGGACAGGGTTAGGCTGTTAAAATCTACTGAGATTACAAAAGGATTCCTTGGTATTTTGTTCCAGTATTATTTCTTTTTTTAACTCACTGGCCATAACAAGGTGAGGAAATGCTTACTGACCTGCTTGCCCAGGAGGAGGCAGATAAGTTTTAGCTTCAAATGCCTCCACTCCAGGGTTAAAACAGAGCAGTAATGTACCTTTTTGAACCTTTTAAAGAGAATGAATGTTGCTTACATTATGTCCAGATATTCCTACCTGTAGATAACCAAAGAGAGGCATGACTGTAAAAACTGGGGTCTTACAAAGGGATGGGGTGAGAGAAACTCCTCCCTGCAGCATGGGCAGAAATGGGTTTTAGGGCATTTTGCAAATTCTGTGTTTTAATGTGTTTTGAGGAGACGTCAAGAGGCAGCTCAAAAAGCTTTTTTAGTTCACAGCTGTATATTTGGGGGACAGTGTTTGATTTTTCTTGTCAAGCCTTGTTTATTTCTTCTTTTCTGTCTTTGAGGAAGCTGAGTTTTACTTTGTATGCTATAAACGATGCAAAAAGCACCCAGAAGACTGTAGATGGATCCTCTGCCTTTGTTATAAATCTATGTATATAGACTAAATAAATAGCTTCTTTCTGGGCTTAAAATCCTTGCAGTGCAGCAGACAACAAAAATTTGTGTCTTGGAGTAGCTCCGAGAATTCTTTAATGCTGAAATATCTTCTCTGCTTGCAAACCTGGGGCTCTCCCTCCTCTAGATAAGCAGTTTCTGTTTAAACTGGGTTTTTTTTATGACTGTCCTTTTGGGCAAGTGTTGGCACAACTGACGGAGACTCTTAGGAGTGCATGGCAGGGAAATAAGAAGTTTGAAGGTAAGATTAAACAAGTCCTCTCTGTTAAAAAGAGCAAGGGGAAAGAAAAAAATCTGTGCGTAGGGTATTGGCTTTCTTTGGCTCTTGACAGTTTGAATGTGCACTGAAGAAGACTGGAGGTCTTTAAAAGCTTTGTAAGTTGTTTTCTTCTCCTTCAAGAAAACAGAATTTAGATAGAAACATCTTGTTTCAACTAGCAGCTGAATTAAATGTTGAAAATAGGATATTTTAGTTGAATTTGTTTTGGGGGTTTTTTTTTGTTAGGCAATCATTAGATTCACAAGAAAAGTACATTCTGTTTTTATGCGAGCCTTCCTGTGAGCAGTGCTTGTTCTCTGTCTGGGAAGGAGCACTGTCTGAAGCACCAAATATCTTGTGGCAGCTTGACTCTTAAAATATATTGTGTGTTATCTTTTACAGAGGATGTTGGCAGATGTCTGGATCCCAGCAGTGAAATTGCAGGAGGGGAGGCAAGACAAACCTAGGGTTTATTGTGGATTGCTGTTGGAGGTATAAATGGGAGCCAGGAAGGTGGGCAGTGGAGGGTGTTTTAGTCCCTTGTACAGGCAGAAAGCAGCAACAGCATTCTATTCTAACAGTATTTTAGTGAGATTTCCTTTATTTCTTGTCTGAGTCTGGTGGGCAAGACCAGACTTGGGGGGCATTCAGCCTTTTCCCCCCAAACTCCCAGTGCAGGGTAGGGAACAAGGTGGTGACTGCAGACCAAAGTCAGTAAAGGAGCCCAACTTTTATTTTCTTCCAGTCTTACCAACTGGCCTAGCAAAAAAAAAAAAAAAAAAGCATAAAATAACAACAGCTGTTGAAAAAAGTCAAAATTGTGTGCCTGTATCAACAGATGTTTCCATCAGCCATTGATTTTTAGGTTGGCCCAGCTTAAATACAGTATGAGGGTGAAAGTCAAAAAGGTAAAATCTTATCTAGGAGATGTTTCTCTGGTTAGGAAAACTTTATAAGCTGTCAGAGAAGCCATAAACAAAATTGCAGAGAAATATATAGTGGCTTTTAGTTTAAATTGTGGAAATATTTTGCTTTCAATAGCTTTCAGATCTTTTGCTGGGTATTTTTGCTTATGCGTCTGCATTAAGTAAGCCCATTTAACAAAACCTGATCCTCTTATAAACATGGAATAATGACAGTATCCCACATATGGGTTTCATTAATTTTTGCATGTTTTGAAGTTGCCTCTTTTTTTGTCCTAAAGGCAAACTTCAGAAACAGAAGAGACTAGTGCTGCATGATAGCCAAAAAGGACTAACTGAGAAATAATAACTTGGAGTAGTTAAATTATTTAACTGTTGTATAATAGGTTTTTTTTTTTCAATAGAGAGGGATGCTGCATAATCTGCATTCCTCCCAGTTGTTGTTAGTTGTTTGCTTTGATGGAACTGGCATCAGTTCTGCTGGTTATCTGCAAGCTTTTGTGCTCTTGATTCTTGTAAATGTTTTGGATTTTAGGCTGAAGAGAAAGCTTCATAACACTTTCCTCTTTCTTCTTAAGAAAACAAAACCAACTCTTTCCTTGAAGTCACCGGTGAGAAATCTCAGATGCTCCATTTTCTTTATTTGCAGCACAGCAATTTGCAGCTCCTGGGACAGTCCAAATCAGGATAACTCAGGGAAATTGCAGGATATAATAAATGCTGCTTTTTGACATTTTTGGTGCCATTTGTCATAATCCATTGTCTTAAATGTACTTATCTATTGAAAAAAGCTGTTAAAGATATGGAAATGCATCGTCTCTGGCAGGTGGGGAATGAAAGAGGGCAGCACAAAAACTCAGCAATTAAAACTTTCCTAAAGCACCTGTATTGTGCTGGCATTCCCTGTGTCTGCAGGGACATTCCCTAGCTTTAGCTGAGTGGAGAGGCACAGGAGCAGGGCTTGGGACCCATTATTCCAGTTAGGATTTAACCTTGCAACAACAAATGTTACTGTAGAGGGATCTTTGAAAAGCTGGTAGAGGTGTAGGATATATTAGTTTATAACCTTAGAATAAATATTTTATTCTTTTTCTGGAACAGCTTCAACTGTTGAGAAAATTCCTTATTACTGGTGATGCTTCCACGTATCTGGCTGAAATTATACATGTTTTATGCCTTGAAATTCCTTTTAAAATACTTTCTAAAATCAGGCTGTAAGGGAGCGCATACTCAGCCTGGATTGATGTAGCACTCCTTAATGATGGCTTTGTGGACCCAATGAATCCTTACCCTTGTATATACATCCTTAGTCCAGAGGGATGAAAGTGGGGTAAAAATGGATAAAACCAGGGTTTTTTCCACAGGGTCAACATTCTCTCCTGGGCTCTTGAGCTGTAAAGACATGTTTGTTTAATATTCTTTACAGAGGACTACCAGGGAAACGGATAAAACAGTGAGCAAAGGAATACTCATGTGGTCCTAAAGCAGACCTCCCAGGCAGGAGCTGGATTCCAAATGCCTCCTCTGAAAGTTTGCATTGGATTTCATTTCAGGTTTCCAAATGCATGGAGAGAGGGCACGAAAATATTGGTTGAGTGCGGGTGTAGGTAGCAGGGTAATCTGGAGTGGCTGTTATTGCTGGGAGAGGGGCTTGGCTGCACTCAGAGCATCTCAGTTACCCGTGGGGACTGAGATCCTCCTTCCCACAAAGCAAACAGAAAAATTGGAAGGGCAAAACAAATGCCACAGTGTCCTCAATCCACTGCCTTCATTAGCAGCCAGGCAAAAAGCTGACCTGGGAGTATGATGGGTGCCTTTGTACAGTGCTCTGCTTTCCCAACACTTCCCCTTCCAGATTTTCAATTACAAGATAAAAGAAAAGATAACTTTTTCCCTTTGGACAGAGTGCCTGGCCAGGACAATACACTGAGTCGTGTGGGCTTCCAAAGGGCTGAGTCCTAGGGACTTCAGTTAAAAAGGAAAAAAAAAAAATTAAAAAATAAAATAAGGGAAACTGAATCATTTTCTGGCAAGATTTATTCATTTGAATGACTTGTCTCTGTTTTTCAGTTAGATTACAGTGCCTTAAACTGTAGGCATGAAAGAATGGTAAAAGTTGAATAATTTCCTCAGTTCAAGATGTGTCATTTTTATATTGTCCATTAATTTCACTCACTCATGCCATGCGTCATTTTTGTTGTGCTTTATCCGCCAATTCATCTACATAATCTGCTGCCCTGTCTCTGTTTTTAGCTAAAGACATAATTCATCAGCTAGAACCATGCACCAGGCATTTCATGGCACTGATCTCGTGTTATGCTGAGGCATCCTGGAGTGGCTCAGGCGATGTCTGCCTGCTCCTGTGCCCTCCCCACAGCAGTGGGGATCATTTCAGAGCACAGGGATGTTTCCTGCACTCTGCCTTGTTTTCCTGCACAAAAACTTGAAATATTTTTTAACCTCATGTCTTGAACTGTAGAGATTCAATCTTTCTAGAATGTGTTGTTATGGGGGAGCAGAATGTGTTTTTAGTTGTATAAATCAGTACTTTCTTATATCCTGTATCTATCCCAATCATGTCAGAATATGCTTTTTTTATTTTGGATTATATAAAAATGAAAATGTCCTTTGATTTTTGAATTTGTAAGCTTTATAGATAATGAAACATCCCGTTTTTCTTGCATTTGAGACAAATGCAATGATCTCTTCCTTAACTCCTCTGTAGGACAAATTATTAGACATTGCTTGATTGGACTTGAGCAGGCCTTCAGGTATTTGAGGGATGGTCTGTGCAAACCAATTTCAAGGGGCTTGTATAATGTTTATGGTGGTTTAAAAACTCCTATAAATGCAAATTACTGTTTTAAATACTTCTGTCATTATCTTTCCAGATCCCCAATATTGTAATCCTTCCTTTATAGGAGAATCATAGTAATTAGCGAAGATTATCACTCATTGTATGCATGTAAAATTTACATGTTTATTGACAGCAACTGAAAGCCATAAAGGAAAACATAAGCAAATCTATTGTGACCAACTTTAGTGTAGGATGAGATTTTTAGGATGTTGAAACTCACAGAGCAATGCAACATGTCCAGTGCTTGACAGCAGAAGTATTTCTCCCAACTCCCATAACACGCTGAATAAATATCTGTGGGCTGGTCCAAGATCCCACAGCACTGCAGCCAGCTAGACATCCCAACTGCAGTTATTTTTGGTGAAGGAAGAAGCAGATCTTGCAAAGTGATGTAGAGTCAGCTGAGGGGTTGCTAATCTCTTGAGTGGGTTGTGTTTCTCCTGTAGCCATTTGGGAGCTGTAAGATGGGCAGTTGACTTCCTCTGGAAGGATGTTCAGGCATGTTCTGTGGCTGACCAAAGCTTCAGCATTTTTCTAAAAGTTATTTGGACAATAGAAATTCCTGAAAAATGTAGACTGAGTCTCTGAGAAATATTAGAAAAAGGGAAGGTCAGGAAGTGGCTGAAGGTCTCTCAAGGTGTTTTTGTATTTTCTCAAAACACGTGCTCCATATATCCGTGTCTGACAGCTTTCCAAGCCCTCCTCATTCCCTCATGGCTCTTTAGCTGTTTCTGTCTGGTTCTGTCTGAGCTCAAACACAGGCTGCAGCTGGACAGTGGATTGTTTGATGTTAAATTCAGGCCAGTCGTGTTGTCCCAAAGCATTGCTCTGTGAGGAAATGCCTCTCTCCAGACTTTGGTGTGAATATATGATTTAAATAGGGAAGTTTTGGGAGAGTCTCAGCCTGGAGAATAAAACTTGTGTTGGTATTGTGGATGATTTGGCCCAAGGATTAAATCAAACTGATGAATATGGAGGTGTTTTATGACTAGGATTGTGAAGGTTTGTTGCTGCATCACTGGCTTTCTCCCTTAAGAGTAGCATGGATTTGCCACAGGTGGTGGGGGACTGTCCATATCCCTCTCTGTGACTCCCTTTCTTTCTGTGCCCTACCTTGTAGGGGACTTCAAAATCACAGCCAGCCTTTTGAAGCCACTTGTAGCTTGCTGGGACACTGGTGGATCATGCCGTGGCCAGAGGGATGCAGCTCTGGTCTGATGTGCCACCACCCCACAGGGATGCAGACAGACAGGCACAGTGGGACTGGGTCAGCCACTAAACTCCTCTCAGTGTTGCAGTGCTCCTGCAATCATGAGAAATGCCATGAGATATCCAGGGCTCTTGACCAAGGTCTGTGGTGTGAGTGCTTGCTGTGGTCAACAGCAGCCTGGTCTGCTTCAGAATCCACATTTGAGTGTCCATCTTGGTCTGGTCTCACGTGGGTGCTGACCTCCCTCCCAGCAGACAGGATGGATGTGCTCTCCTTTCCAGACTGGACGTGCTCCTCTTACAGACTTTGCAGCATTAGAGTACAGGTTTTCCTTGCCTTATTTAGTTTTAGGAAAAAAGCGATTTGTTTTGTCTATCCTTGCAAGAGCCAGAAATGTAAAATTTTAAAAAGCCTTCCCAAAAAGCTGCTTTCTTTTAAGAAAAGAGCAATTGCAATTGTAATTCTTCTCTCTTACTGTCTGATGAATTTATTATTGCCTCATTTTAGTGCCCAAAAGTGGGTTTTGCCTTGCTTAAAAGAGGAGAATTTTTCCCTTTCATCTGCTGCTCCATTAGTTCCTATCAGAGTCATGGTTTAAAAAGTTAATGTGCCTGAGTATTTCTGCAGATTGCATCATTGCAGTGTTTCATAACGATATGGCAAAAGTAATTTGAAACAGATAACAATAGTTCAGTCTGTTTCAGGATAACCATGATTTCCTTGTCATTAAGAGGTCTGTTAGCGGGTGGAGGAGGAGGAGGAGGAGTTTTATCTGGATGAGTTACAGATCATATGGCGTGATCAAGTGTGGTTGCTCTTTTTTTTCTTCCCCCTCTTTTCCTTCCCTTGAAATCCGCAGCGCTGGACTTGGGTTTGGATATGAAATGATTGGATAGTTTCAAGCTCCTGGCTGCACAAAGTGGTGCAGAGCTTCCAGATGTTTTCAATAAGGAGCCCAGAACTGTCGCATCAGCAGCCGGTGGCCGGGGCTGCTGCTCGCGTCTCCTCTCCATTTTGAGCAACTCGCCGAAAAAAGAAAGAATTATTTACTTGTTAGAGTAGGTTTTTTCGATTTAATTTTTATTTTCTGACTGTCTGTTTAATTGTGTTTCAGAGCATAAATGCTATATGCTGTCTAAACACTTCTATGGCATTCAAGGACTGCCTAAATAGCTGGACAAAAGAGACTGGAAGCCTTTGTTCTGCTCCGTCCGGGCTGAGTCGTGTTCTGTGTCTGCCTGACAGTGCCTCTGTGGATGGCAGGCTGTGTGCAAGGCAAGATTTCTAGCCTGAAACAATGCAGCAAAAGCCCCACCTAATGTGGGAAGAGGGTGATGGTCTCCCAAGGGAGAGTGCGTCTGGCACATTATCTTCTACTTGTTTATATTACATTCCCTCCTCCCCCACCTTCCTTCAACGGCAAAGTCTGGAAATGAAGATGAGATGCACTTTGGGTGTCTGTAGTCGTCACTGGCCCCCTGATCTTTGCTGTGAGCCAGGAACATAACTACAGAAAAAACTCTTGGAGCAAATTAAGGATTTGGAAGCTTAAATTAAAAAGGGAGAGAAGGGAGAGAAGGGGTTATTTTTTTCTTGGTGTGTGTTGATTCTTTTCCTCTATGGGTGAAGGTGTAGAGGAGTCAAGGAGATCAACTGACAACCTTTACTAGATCTCGACACTTAATCAATGAGTAGGGCAGGTCATCATCTTGATTCACAGGACATGCACCAAGTCCTGGGACACATCCTGTGTCCGGAGTCACCCGGCCTGCTGTGGGTCTGGTAGCTTCCCTGGCTGCTTCTCTCCACCTGTCTGCACCTTCCACATGAGATTTCTGTTCCTTGCTGCCCCATGAAAGCCCCCACTGGTTTACTTGTGGCTTTTGGCCATCCCAAAATGGTTGTGCATAGCTCTGGAAAATTTGCCTCCTGCTGTGAAAACTGCACATTTCCCAGCATGTCTCCCATATGCTTTGATTTGAGATGTTTCTCATTTCCCCTTACCTGCAAGAAGGGGGAGGTAATGTGAGCCACAAAAGGCTGGGTGTTGTTGCAGCTGCAAGTTGGACCCATCTTGCATCTCTGTGGAAGATGCACTGTCACAGTTAGTGATCCTCACCTCCTCTGCATGGTGGGCATTCCTTGAGCCCTGCAGCTGGGCATCTCTTTCTGGTTGCCAGAGGAACTCTATGGATCAAAGGTGAGGTGCTTTAAATAGAGTGTCTGAGCAGAGCTGTGCAGTTGTTGTTAGGCTAAATCTTGGCTGGGTATATCAGCAGCTGTAATTAAATTTATTAACTCTATCTGCTGTATCAGTTTAAAAAAAAAAAGGTGCTCCATAATGAAACATTAGAGCATCATTAAGACACCATGACTGTTGCAAATTCCTACACCTGAACTAAATTCACATACTTTGTTTGTGGGTTCCTGTCTTGTAAATTTAGATTTGAGGAAATCCCTGCCTGCCTTTTATGGTAGTGTTTGAAGGGCTGGAATGCTGTCACAGCCATTTCTGATTCCTTGTCTCGATGGGCACATGACTGCTGGGACTCATTACTTGTGGAGAAAACTGGTGGCTCCAGAAAGTCCCCAAAGTACGACCACATTGTGCGTGTCCTAATACTGAAAGCAGAAGCTCTGCTCATTGTTGGAGAGAACGGAGTCATTGGCTGAGATCTTGAGCCAGGGATTGTAGCTGTAAGACGGCCTCGTAGAGGAATCCTCCTCAGTTCAGCTGGTGGTGTGGTGGAGATGAAGCTTTGGGATATGAGGGAGAGACTGGAGCGTAAGGGAAGTGTGGGGAGACCCTGGCACTGACTAACTAGGTAAGAGTGTACCTGTGTCCCCCACTGGGAGAGCTCACCTGCTGCGAGTCCCAGCCTGCTCCAGTGCCTGAGGATACGCTCAGCTGCAAGGCCCAGGGCCAGCCTTTGTGTCAGGGCTGGCCACGGTGTCATCCAGTCTCAGGAGAAGAAGCCCTTTGCTTGGTTACTGAGTCTGCTAAATCTGCAGGGTGTGCTTTTGTGTAGTCTGACTGTACAGAGGGGGTGGCACATCCAGGAGCTCACAGTAGCCTGTGGTGGTTCTGTAAACTCCTGCATTTTGCTGTTTTACCGAACAGGCACAGAAGGGAGTCAGTTCCTTTGTTACTCACAGGCAGGCTGTGGTGCAGCGTGTTCAGGCAGTCAGAACACTGGGTAGCACTGGGAAGAGAGAAGCTGGAGGACTTGATTGCAGCAGATGGGTTTAGATCTCCTTTGGAAGACTCATCTTGAATTCAGATGCCGAGAACTTGCATTTTATCCGTTCCAGTAGGCTGCAGGGTTTGAGTCACCTTTGCCAGAGTTTGAGCTGGTGGCCACAAATCTTCTTATACAGCCAGGGAGCCAGGACCACCCTACAGGACTGGATGAAAAGACCTACAACCCCCTAACTAAGCTCCAGGAGCGGAGCAAATCCCAGCAGCAGGAGGTGGGCCAGTTCTGCTGGCGCTGCCGAGGGTGGCTGTTGGAGGTCGGCAGTCAAACCTCGGGTTGATAAGTGTTATTTCCAATTCTGTGTTTTCTGCTTTCTAGGTTGGGATTAAAAAGTGCTGCATTTTCAGCTTTCCCATCTAGCAAAACAGCAAGTTAAGTTCTTGTCGCTACAAACTCCCAGTCTCCGAAAACTCTGCTTCCCCTTTTCTTCTCTCTTTTTTTCCCTTGCGTTTTTGAACCGCCCCCATTCCCTTTTGAATCAGTGAATGAGAGAATGTCTAAAGCCAGAGAAGTATGGAAAGATTTCATCCCTGGAGAGGTCAGGGTGGGGTGGAAAGCGGAGGGGGCTGCAAGGGGGCAGTTTGAAAACAGGAAACCATGTGGCAGTGAGCATGCAGGGCCCAGCTGATGTGAATGAGCTATTGAGAGCAGAGAGACTTGCGCTGGCCCCGGCATTAGAAAGACAAAAAACTTCAGGGGTTTTTTTCCCTCCACCCCCCAAGAAAAAAGCTCTCCCTTTCAGGCTAGAATAGAAGAGGGAAGATTGTATTTTCTAGACAACTAGTTGCTGAGATCTTTGCTCTGTGTTGAAAACAAACCAAGAAAAAAGTAAATGGCTGATTTCCTTTTTTTTTTTTTTTTTCCATGTGCGCTGATTAAATCATAAGTTTCCGTTCCTGGTTTAGGAAAGCATTAACCTTGAAACTGTCTTTCATTCACCTGGCCTGGGGGAGTGGGAAGAGTCTTTTTACCTCTTGAAAAACACGTCCCTTTGCTCTTAGTCTCGTTTTGGACCAAGCAAACACACCAAGTGCCTGCAGCCAGAGGTGGAAGAGGCTGGCAATGAAAAGCTGCTGCTTTTTCTTTTTCTTCCCCCACTCCCTCCTCTTTTTTTTTTCCTCTCTGTGAATCATGCTCCCACAACTGCAAAGTAAATTTGAAAGCCGGGAGAACACTGGTGCAGGACTAAAAAGGCAAGCAGTGACGTCCCAGCCCAAATCAGGAGGGAGTGGCTTTATTTCATTATTTTCTTTCCTTTTGCCCAGTGCTGTCATTAGAAATTTAAACTTAACGCAAACCCAAGCCGTCTTGCCCGGTGAACAGTGAACTGACTCGGAAGGAGGAAAGTACTTTTTTGTTGTTTCTTTCAGTGCATGAGGGCGTGAAAAACAAAACGCTTTGCTGACAGTATTTGCGTTGGATACGGAGATTGGTTTTTTGGTTTGTTTTTGTTTTCTTCCTGAATTAGACCCATCGTGGCTGAGCCTACCTTCTGCATTTCCACTTGGAGTGTCAGTATTCCTGCTGCACACATCTGGCTTTTGTTCTCTTTTCGGGCAGGATTTTCATTCTGGTGCTTTTTGGATATCAAAGTTGTCTGGAAAACAATTTTTTGTTATTATTACTGTAACAGGAAGGCTGATACCATTCTTAGCCGTCGCAAAAAAAAATAATCCTATATGTATAAAGCTGTCTTCAAATATCTTTTGTTTGCTATAAGTTCCTGCATTGCCTGTATAAGCAAATCTGTTCCGAGAAGACTTTATCAGCCGGGCGCAGCGCTGGGATTTTCGTTTTCCTGTTAAGAAGCTCGGGCAGGCTGGTGTGCTGAGACACAGGGACTCCTCTGAGCACGGATGTGAGAGGTCTGGGACTGTGGTGAGCCCAGGGTTCATGGTGGGCTCTGCTGCTCTGCTCCCAGCTCTTTGGACAAAATGTACGAACGCCACAAGAGGCGATACAGCCTGTGCGACATTTCCAAGGTGGACAGGACTGTAGATGTTGTGTTGTTAAAGGTATGATGTTTGTATATATTTATTTATGGGTTCCCTTCCCTATGTCCAGGGGGTCAGTCTGTTCCTTGCCGTACTTGTGTCCCTCGGGATGATGCAGAGGGGAGGGACAGGTAGAAGAGCTCTTGCCCTTCAGCATGGACATGGTTTTGAGTGTTATCAAACCATATCATGCCAAATATTATTATCTCTGCAACTAGATAATATCTTGCGGCATGCACTCTTTGGGAGAGCTCCCTGGCCATCTTTCCTGCCCTCTGCCCTTAAACAGTCCCTGATTTGAAATCCCAGGTGGGTCTTTTGTGTGAGGGGAAAAGGGTTTCCATTTCCAGTGCTTACTTTTGAGATTGAAAGGCACATGTTCCCCAAAAGATGCATTCTGCCAAAAAAAAGCATGGTGGATCCTCCTTTGCCTCTGTTTTTTGTTTGTGTTAGGGGAGTTGCTGTCAGTCGTGTTGTTTGGGTTTGATTTTGTCTGAGGATGGGTTGGAGCAAGAATCAGGAGTGGCTCTTGGCTAATTGTCCCAGTGTGTTCCTCCTCTAATCTAAAATTAGCAAGTGCTCCACCAAATGGCACAATGGCAGTCTGGGAATGTCCTGTCTCTGTAACAGCTTTGTGGAGCTTCAGCAGTTTCCTGGCAGAGTGGATGGAAATAGGAGAGAAGCCAGAGGGACTGCAAAACACAGCCCAATTCAGAGATCTTAACTGCTGGAAGAGCATTTCCTTTCCCTCTCCCTTTTTCTCTTTTCTCTTCTTAGCTGAATCAGTGAGATTCTACATGATCATATGGCTTCCTTTTTTATGATTTTTGGTTCATGCTGTTGTTTCCAAGTCAAGACAAGAATATATAACAAATTTATTTTCAATTAATTCTTGTTCTACATTATCTGCACTAAAATAGACCTAGCTCTTGTTACCTTGCTTTGTTATGAATGAAAGTGTTTTCCTTTAATTCAATGTACCCAGTGGTTTTGGTGGCACAGATAGCTGTAAGTTGTTTTCTCTACCAGCTCAGTTTTTTTGAGTATTTTAGAACTCTGATGTTACTAATGCTGGTTGGGGATTGAATCCCACGATATTAAGTCTATACACACAGTATGAGTCATTAAAAATGTTGTTGTATTGTGCACACACTATTTCTGTGTAAGTAATAGTGTGTGCACAATTCTTAATAATTCTTGGGAGGAGACTTGGTACCTCTGATAATTTTGGTTGCCAATAAAAAGCTCAATCTTTTTCTTTATGAAGAGTATCTGAATGCCTGGGTTGAAATACAATTCACTAGAATTATCCAGCTTCAGTATTCCTGATGTCATCAGTTCCTTAAATTAGTTTTTGTTCAGAAAAGCTTAGATTTTATAACAAAATGTGGCTCTTGTTAGTTCCAACTGGTATTTTCCTAATTGAGTTTCAGGACTGTGGGTTATGCTGTCTGTTCCTGCAAATGACTCAGTGTCCGTATATGTGTGCGTGTGTGCACGCATTGCTGCTCCCAACATGGGCTGTACAGCCTGCAGATGTTTAAAATAGGAGGGTGCTGGTGACAGCTACAGCTACAATCAACTCTAGCTCGATTTTCAGTCATCCTTCATGTTTTCTCTGGTTCCTATAACATAACTGGTAGATGGAATTGAATTTTGATGACCTAGGGATCCAAGCCAGCGCCTGAGTGCGTCAGTAGCAGATCATCTCTTGACGTTAATGGGAGTTGGATCAGGCCCTTAATGAGGGAGCTGGGGGTGGGGTTTCTGTTGGGTTTGGTTTTCATTAAAATACTGAAATAAAACCATACCTTATCTAGGCCATTGTATTTTGGGGAGTTAAGAGGACAGTGTTTCTTAAATACTGAAAAGCAAGTACATGTCCTTAGGAAAAAGTAAACTCAAATTGGATCCATCAAGAGTGTTTGAGTTGACGAAATTTTAACAAGATACCTGCAAAGCACCAAACAGGTTTCAATTTGGCTGCAGGTTGACTCAGACAAACTGTCATTTCTTGCGTAGTAGATGAATATATTCTTTGCTTCATTTTAAGGTAGGGAACTCAGTAGTCATAGAATTCTTTAGATTTAAAGGACCTTTAAGATCATCAAGGCCAGCCATTAGCCCAGCACTGTCAAGTCCACCTTTAAACTATGTCCCTCAGTGCCACGTCTATGCATCTTTTAAATACCTCCAGGGATGGTGACTCAGTCATGACATAGGAAAGAAAATCAGCTGCTGAAAAAGGACAATGGGAACAAGTGGTGAAGAAAGAATTTTGGGTACTAAATGTTTATAGATGAGATTATATTTGTGTTGATTGCATCCATTCTTAGACAGAATAGCAAAAGAACATTTGGTTCCTAACCATAATTTTGTCATTTGTAGGGCCACTGTCTTGAGATTCAATTTTTCCATGTTTAGATTGAGCCTGAAACAGTGGCTTGTGAAGTTATGAAAAAAATGAACCTCAGCAATTTTGAGGGTTGATGCACACAATTATTTTTGGCTTTAGCATAGTTTCTTCCTCTTCTGCACATATGAAAAAGCAAGAGGCAGCAGGTTACCAGCAGGGTCCCAGTCCTGTTGGAGGTAGGACTTCATCCTAGGAAAAAATTCCTTACTGTGAGAGATGTGAGGCCCTGGCACAGCTTGTCCAGAGAAGAAGCTGTGGGATGCCCCGTCCCTGGAGGGGTTCAAGACCAAGTTGGGTGGGAATTTGAGCAACCAGAGAAAGGTGTTGGGTTTGCATCATCTTCAAGGTGCCTTCCAACCCAAACCATTCTATGATTCCATATTCTGGGTCCTTTACTGGCTGCTGCAGCAATGCAAACTCGATGAACTTGGATCCTGAACTTAGTGAATGCAGGGAAGCCTGGATGATGCAGAAACAACATAAAAATTTGCTGTCATTGTTCCTGCTGGGTTTGCATTGTAGCAGATGAGGGAGAAGTTGTGGGGTGTGTGGGATGTCTGCTTGTCTGAACATTTTGCTGAGCTCTGAGCAGCTACGTGCAGGGTAAAGCAGTCTGTGCTATGTTATTGCAAGCCCAAAATGGGAAGTCTCAGTGTGCCCATGTGTGCCTTGGCAGCCCTGTCTCATTTTTATGTTGTGCCTGCTACCACAAATAAAACTACATGGACAGGATACAAAAACCACACTGGCTGGCACCTTGCAGACACATGTGAAGTCAGACAGGCGTTCAATGGGGATGAACAGGCAGTGCTTTGCAAAGTTACAAAGTAAGAACTGGACTTGCTTTGGGAATAGGAGACTGAGTAATCACAGCTGGGAATGTTTTCTCACAGTTTTTGCCTGTATCTGCATTTCACCTCTGTATGTGAATGCTGAAGCTGTTAAGGGCAGGCATCAGAAATAAATTTTTTCGTAGCTGGGGCAATGAGATTTGATTTATCAGCTTTTCATATGAACCAATCCCATTCAGCTTCTAGCTGAAGATCAGAACATTATTAATGGAATTTAAAACAGCATTGATAATTAATCAAGGTATTTTGAAATTAAAAGGACAGCACTATTAATTAGTTGTTCTTCCTGGCTGCTCTGGTAGCTTTACTCCAGCATCAGGGAAGATGCTGTGATTGATGCCTGCCCACCTAATGCAAAGTGCCATTTACAGCATCCAAAGCTAAAAGCAGTCTGTGGAGAAGTCCCTGAAACCAGACTTCCTTACATTTTATGCTGAAGTTTTTTCTTCCTTATTGACACATAAACAAATTCATTCCTTCTTTGGAGTTACTCTGGGGAAAGGATATCCCCAGCTGATGGGTATGTGGTGTTCATCAAATTTTGTGGGCCTAAAATCACTAAGTTTTAATCTAACATCTGTCTATGCTCTTCTGGTCATTAAAGGATAGGAGGAGAGGAGTGTCTTTAGAATGATGTAGAGAGTTTTTGAGTTTTTCTGTTTGTGTCTCATGTAGAATTACGGCTGGGAGGGCAGCTTAAATTAAATTACTGTGTTTTCACATTAGGCACATAGATATTTGTGGGAATTTGGCTCCCATATTAGCTAAGAGATGGTTTTTTTGGGAAAGCAAATGCTGTTATTTTTGAAGCTTAATTAAAGTCTGTTGACTTTTAGTTTTGCTGGTGGAGGACATCGCAGTGCTAAGGGCTGGAAAATGTACTTGGGGCACACGTTCCTTTTCCCTGCTGGGACATTGCAGGGGAATAAATGCACTCTAGGAATTCAATGTTGCTCTTGCACCATAAAGAGCTAATTTATTCAGTCATGTAACATGTCCTGTGCTTGTGGGAGCCTTTTTTGGTGAAATCCTTTAATATAGTTTTCTATAGCACTACTGGCTTGTTACTATGAGAAAGGTCAGTTTGGACGTCCTTGAAAAAATGTCTTGATATGGTGTCACCAGCTCTGTAAAGATAAAAGACTCAGTGTAGCATATTCACAGTGCTAGAAGAAAAAATCTTCATAGAAATAATTGCAGAAATGCAAATGTTGTCCCTTTTGGCATACATTTGAGAAGGTCTTTGGGTTCTGCATCCACCTGTTAATATTGTCCCCCAGAGCTAAGAAAATACACAGGGAGATTATCAAAATAATCTAAATAAAAAATAAATGTGGAACTTGCAAGCAAATTGATATGTCTGCTCTTAATATTGTCTGGCAAGATGATTGCCAAAGCAGTGATTGTTGCTCTTGATGTGAGTTTTGTGTGTATGGAGTCTTTCTGCAGTAACAGATGTTGAAGGAAAACAGTGGAAATTCCTTCCCCAGATGTCCCATCCTTTATGTTCCTTTTCAAACTGTTTTGGAGGATCTTGAAAGGTGTTTTTTGTGAAGGGGGTAAATCAAATGTTGCTTTAGTTTCTAGTGCAGGAATTGCAGGCAACTGGATAATTTCACTTTAAATTGAATTGTAAAGTTAAAAGTTGGTCAACATAAACACTGAATTCCAATTATGTGGGTTTTTTTAATCCTGTAGGAAGTTTTCAGGAATGGGAAATTCCTAGAAAATAATTGCAATATGCATAGAACTTAAAAAAAAATCATTGTATCGTTTCTGCTTATGAAACAAATTAATTATAATTGAATTTATAGTATTGCTTTTTCTACTACTTTTATTCTACAATGGGTATTTAAGATGGGTATTACTCAGTGTGGTGCACAATTACTTAATGATACACCAAGCAAGCTACAATTACTCTCCTAAATATTTTCCTATGTGCAGTAGTATCTGGTTTTAGCTGCAAGGTAGATCATAGTCTGGAAGTTGGGGAAAATAAAAGGAGAAAAATGGAAACTTGCACGTTTAGGACAAAGTTAAAATAATATGGAGGGAAGATGAATCTCCAGGGATCTGCTCGGAAATGAAAGTTAAAGTCATCTGGTTCCTTGTGCTCTGGAGATGTTGATTTATATCACGACCAGTGAGGTTGACAAGTGCAAACTTTTGCAATAGCAAAAGATTTCCTGAAAGGTCAGTGTGTTCTCTTTATTGTGAAATAGAAGGCAAGAAGAGTTAAAATAAAACCAGAGAGAGAGAAAAAGGACTTTTCCATTCTGAAGATGTAGGCGAGGTAGATAGGAGCCAGGTAGTCCCTGTCCCCTGAGAAGCCTGTTCCTAGAGAGCCTCCAGCCCACGGCTCTGCCCTAGGTATTGTTGGAGTGTCTTTGAGAAGGAGGTCCTGAGCCTGGTTTTATGAGCAGGCACAACACTGCAGTAGATTAGGTAATTCCTTGTCCAAGACCAAGGGGAGAGGAAGGAAGAGCCTGGGTGTGGAGTCTGCTGTCACTCACAGTTCCTGTGGGACAGAGGACATCTCAGCCCGGCGTGTCTCACACCTTGTCCAGCACTGTCCTTTTCTTTTGCATTAAGTCACATCAAGTTTCAAGTTCAGAGTCTGCAGGAAGATGTCCCCACAAGTCAGGAAATACCTGTGTGTGCCCAGAAAGAGCAATGAAGCCATCTGTTGCTCGCAGCTCCAGCTGGTGTCCTAAAGGCATCTTTGAACATTTAGCCTGCTGGTGTTTCACAGGCAAACAGAAAGTCCTGCAGGATTCAGTTTTTGGTTGCCTGGGGATGTGCTTCCATGATTCATTCTGTGTCTGAGCTGCAGATAAACACATTCAGGCTTCTGTATGGAAAAATAGCTGGCTCTCTCCTGGCATTTCTTCAAAAGCTGTGTATTGAAACTCTGTTCCCACAGGCTGTTTCATATTCCCTCTGCCACTGGAACAGCGCTGCACCCTCTGTTCCCGCTGCAAAGACTTGGGATGCCTGGAATCAATGAGCTGTAATCAGTGTGGGCAAGCAAGAAGGTGTGGGCTTTTATCATCTTCTGTGGCCACCAGCCTGTGGTCCTGTTGTTGGGCTTCTCTCAGCAAAGCAAGAAACTGGGGGGAAAGGGAGGAATTTTCTCATATGCAATGCAGACGTGTCTGCAAAATCCCAAGACAACCTCATTTCAGATTTCTCCATACTGGTGCATTCCCCAGCTCCTGATGTTCAGGTGCTTTTATAAAGACAATTTTCTCTCCAGCTCTCACTGTCTGTACCTGTAGTCCCTAGTCCTGAGTAAATACAGGCAGAATTCAGGTGCTGAGGAGGGATCCCAGTACTCAGTATAGGGCTGTGGATAGTGGGGTTTGTGTTTTGAGTATCTATGGACCACCCAGTTCCCTGAGAGCATGCAGTGAACCTCCTCCAAGCCTGTCGGGGCTCGTTTTGGCCTAGGGATTACTTGTATATAGTAGTGGTTTCCTTTGTTTTTGTTTTGATGGTGATTATTATTTTTCCTGAATTAGGGCTACTGAAATAAATGCTTTATTTCTGATGTTTTATTTTGTACATAATCAAGTATATCTGAAGCAGCACCTTAAACCTCAGTGTTGCTCTCTCATTACTTTTTTTAATAGAGAAAAGCAGACGTTTTCAATACTTGGCAAAGCCACAGGGCTGAGGAGAGAGCTGGCTGGGAAATTGGAAAAATGCTCAAATCTTTTTTTGAAAAAATGCCAATGTCTATAATGCATTTTCAGTGAATGACTCAATTGGTTCTATTAAAGGAAAATATATAATGTTAATTCAGCCTAATATGGCTTATTCAACAGACAGCTTGAACCTCTTCCTATTTTGCTTTCTTACTGCTAATTACTGAATGGGATGTTTAATTATTCATTTCCAGTAGTGGATACCAGTATAAATCAGGAGCAGTTCCTTTGAATTTGATGGTGATTTGTTTAAAATGAAGAAGGGTCAGACTCTTCTTAAGGAGGAAAGGGGGAGGTGTAAGTCAGTCAGAAGGAGACAGAATTTGATTTTGTATCTGAAATAGGTCATTCCTTCATTTGTGTGGACTTGAGCACATTTGCATTTGTCCTTCTATGTGTGTTCAGCCTCAATCTCTAGATTTGGCTTTAATAAAATGTAGGAATGTGTGGTGCAAATTTATTCTGCTTTGTCTAGAGAGAAAAGAATAATAGCATGGTATTTATTGACTTTGCAGTCATAAAGTGGTATTTATTGACTTTGCAGCTCTTTTTAGACTAAAAAAAGAATAAATTTTGTGGTTAAGTTTAGATGCTAAGGTTAGATACCACACAGCTTCTCTCAGAACAGGGCGTGTCTTCTGTTGAAAGAATCAGAACATGACCCGCTGTTCCTGCAGCAGTTAAAATGCAACATCCTTGTGTTACTTTGGAAAGCAAAAACCCCTTTGTTTTGAAGTTTTGCTCTCAAATCCTTTTTCAGTTTGAAGACTGCTTCTCTTTTCCTCGCTGCCTCTCATTTAATATGGATGTATTGTATGTAAAAGGGAGAAAATGGATACACGGGTGTGTGTGGAGCAGAGGTGCAGGGAGCACTGGGATTTTAGATGTGTGTACATAAAGAAATGTGGTGGGGTCTTGGGTGAATATCTGTATAATGCAGTCAGGGAGTAAGAACTACACAATGTACATTATCCCTAAGGAAAATAGCCTGCAAAATTCTCTGGAGGTGGGAGGGGCATCTAGTGGGACATGCACTGAGGTCACCCCAAGACCTGACTCCGGTAGAGCTCAACATCTTCACCTCTCCTGGGAAACTCCTGCTCATTTTTCCCCTCTCAAAACTTCTCTGTTCCTTCCCTGTCTCTGTCAGCAAGAGCTGCTGACTGGAGAAGGTCATGGCATCCTCTCCACTGGAGGATTTTAAGGGCACGCTGGATTAGAACCTCTCAGATGATAATTGAGCCTCACTTGGTGCAGCAGGCCGGGACTAGCTGACCTGTCAAAGGCCCTCCCAACCCCATTTTGTCATCGCACAAGTATGGAGGAGGACAAAGCCTGAGGAAGAAAAATGTGCTGTAGCAAGTAGCTGCCAGGTGTGGGGGAGTGCAGGGTTGCCTGTGTGCTGTGGAGAGCAGGAGGTGCTGGCAGGAGCCCCTCGGGTGACGGGCAGGGGACGCCGCCAGAGCAGGGAGGAGCCAGCCAAGGCCTGCAGTAACACATTCCATGATCTCAGGGAGAGAGGAAACAAGGACGTGGGTCATTAGTCAAAGCAGCACGTCAGGTCAAGGGCAGGAGAGGCTTGGGTTTAATTTATTTAAAAAAATAAATAATAAGAAAGTAAAACCAGTGCGTTTCATAACATAGGAGAAAGGAGAACATTGAGGGGATGGGAATACAGCAAGGGACTGCAAAAATAGAGGAGGATCATGGAGCAGATTTGAACATAGGTCAGAGGCTAAAAGTAAATAGTAAAAATTTGCTATTTGAAAGGGAGGAAAGAAAATTATTTCAGGAGATAAAAGGAAAGCCAGAGAGAGGGTAGGAGAAATACTTGTCATAAAAAGATCAGGCTGTCATCCATTTCAGTAGCTTTCTTTTAGCTACAACTTAACATGTGAGATCCTGTGAGTTGAGACAGGTCAGGAGGGGAAGTAACTCTGGGTTTTGTGGTGTGGGACAGGTGAGATTTGCATGCATTTGACAGTAAGTCAAGGCATTTGGCTCAAAGAAATGGCAGAGAGACTAAAAGGACTTCCTGAGTCTGCCAGCTGCATACGAAAGTGATGGAAAGTGAATATTGGATGAGCCAAGGATTGTGGATAGTGCAGCAGACTTGTGAGTCAAAATGTTGGACAACATAACCCGAGTGAGAAAGATGAAAGCACAGGCAGAGGGAGGAGGAGGCTGAGAACAGATCAGTCATCCTTGCTGAAAGACTGGGAGTCATGGAAAGGGTGAAGGACGGGGTGAGGTGATAAGGGTTGATGTTGAAATAAACCATGTGATGTGTCTTAGTGTTAAAATGGGCGTTTCTATCATCATCATTTCAGTTAATGCAAGCCCAAAGTGCTTCTGGTTCTCACCATGACCTGGGCACTTCCCAAGGCCTCTATTCCACATCACCAGAGCATTTTGCTATCTCTGAGCTAATTATCTGTACAGCAGTATGGGTGGTGAGGAATTTCTGTTTTGTAGGTAGTGAACTGAGGCATAAAGCAGAAGAGTATTTTCCTGCAGTCCTGCTACAAGTGGAGTTGGGACTTGAAGCCAAGGTTATCCAGTCCTTTACTAGTAGCTTAAACACTGACTCATTCTCCCTCTGATCTCCTTCCTTGAGCAGGAGCCACCTTGAAATCAAGCTTTCCATGGAGAAATAAAGGGTTTTGGCATATTCTAATGGTTTGTTTAGTGATGCAGAAAAGAATAAAATCATATGTTACTTTTGACATTTTTATTATTGGGAAAAAATTAAGCTATAACTCTCTATCTGCTGGTTGATGCAGAGGGATATTGGAGAAGAGACTAACAGGGGTGAGAGTGGCCTTTCCCTGATGTGCTGTGATGTGTTTTCCAGATAAACCGTGGGAGCTGGTGTCCTCTGGAGCCATGTCCTGACCCCTCCCTGCTGGAGCACAAGCGCACGCGGGAGTCTCCAGGTGAGCCAGACCAGCAGCCCTCCTCCTCACCTTTTCTGTCCCTCCTTTCCTCCCTGTCCTCCTCACCTTTTCTATCCCTCCTTTTCTCCCTGTCCTCCTCACCTTTTCTATCCCTCCTTTCCTCCCTGTTTTTGACACCCTGGCCTGGATGGGGAAAACACATAAATTAAAGAAACTGTGTAATGACTGTGCTGTGAGTCATTGTTAGCACATGGCTGCAGCACTTGACTAGCAGGGAGCTGTGTAGTGTGTCACCGTCTCAAATAAATCTGCATTTCAACTGCTTCAGTATTTTGATATTTCTCCCCCCCTCTTTTTTTTCTAAATAAGTTTGAAAGATCTTGTGAGGAGCACACAGACATGGTTTCTAGCTAAAAGGATAATACGATAAAAGAAAAAAGCCAGAAATTTGAACTCCTAAATCCATATTTCATCCCAAATAAGTGGCTTGAGATTTTTACTTTTTTCCCCCCTCCGAAAGTTGCCATGATTCCAGGCTCAGGAAGCAGGAAGGCTGTTCAGAGCCATGGTTCCCACACCCTGCCCACCAGCTGTGCCAAGCTCCCATCCCAGCCCTGCGTGCTGGCTGCTGCTTTCTGGCTCTTCCACTGGGACAGAAAATCTAGTCTGGGCAGGCTTCAAAGAAGGGTTGGTGTCCAAGATAAGAAAAAAAAGCATTTCCTTTCACTGGATTATGCATGTTCGAAACAAATAGAGTAATTTATCAGGGCCCTGAATAGGGACTTTGCTTAGGCTGCTCATGGAGAGGAGGCTTGTTGCCCTGCTGTCCTTTTGAGCAGTGGTCTCACCTAAATCTCCTTCAATTTATCTGAGACGAAAGAAAATGACTGAATGTCAGGGTAAAATTTAAACTCAGTCTTTCAGACTGTAGGCTAAGAAGGGATAGTATAAGTTAGTGACCTGAAGGGTTTATTCTAAATAGAAGTTCTAGCTCACTCAAAGTTAAGTAAGTGATTTTTTATTAAAAAAAAAATACTGCCCTTTTTAGAAGAGTCATTAACAGCAATAGCTGTTTCAAGTGTGTTTTTACAAGAGAACCTTCTTTGCCTATTGTATCTGTGAATCCTTTGCCTCTTGGTACAGTATTTTAGTGCTTCAGGCAATACTTACTGCATTTGTCTGCTAAACTACATGGGCTCATTTGACTTGACAAATATATAATCACGTCGTCCTATGGATCACTATCAGTTGCACACCTATTAATTATCTAATGCAATATTGCACTATAGAAACATAATATTCATTATGTAATTAGGTAGCTGTATATACAAATTTGTATTAATAATTATAGTAATGCATGACTGTAACACACACATAAGGAGATAGGTTTTTAAGTGAATGTGCTCTCCAGATGGACTGAAGCAGCAGAAGGATCTCAGGTTATGCAGGTTCTGACTTTTCTAGAAATAATATAAATAATAAAATAAAAAGAAATAAAAACTGCACAGGCATCCTCCTGCTGCTCTGTGGTGCAGGGCAGCGTAGAGAGGGCAAGAAAAATCTGGCAACACCTAAGAGCAATAAAACCACAAGCTGTCAATGTGGCTGACTTAAAAATACAGTACTTGATAAGGAATTAGGCCTTTTTCATCTGCTGAAATGACTTGCAGGGACAGAGTCCTCAGATCTTAGACAGTAACTCCAGGAATTGGAGCTTCTCATTTTCTGTCACTGCTTTTGAAATTAGGTGTGCAGAGGACTGTAGCAGATACATAGTTATCAGCATGGAATTGAAGGGCTCAGCCCTGGCTTGGAAGACACAAGAGTTTGGAAAATGTACAGAAGAAATTGCTTGGAAATGTTCTTCCTAGAGCTTTTTTCTCTATATTTTTTTTGCCTTTATATCATGCACAGAAGTGTTGCCAGGGGTGTGAGACACAGAGCCTGGCTTTGTGCAGCGTCTGTGCAGTTCAAAACAAACCCAGCGAACTGAGAAAAGGGGAGGGAGAAAATGGAGAAAATATGCACACCTCCAACCAAAAGTGAAGGAGAGTGTAGGGGAGAGAGGGCTTGGGAATGAGTTTCTCAGCACAAATGAGCTGAGGTGTGTGGAGGGGTACCCATCACCCTGCTCCTCATGCTTCTTCCTCTCCTCTGCCCCTGGCAGGCTCCTCCTGAGGAGGCTTTGCTGCCTCTCATGCTTTATGCTGAGAGTGAGGTATCCATCTACATCTGAGCTGTCCCCTCTGATTTTCCAGTGGAACGTGGCTGGAGCCCCTTTGTTTTTCAGTCTGGGCTGTGGACATGCTGTGCTGGCTGCCAGCTGGATGAACAGCACCTGGCCCACGTCCCCACAGCCGCTCCGTCTCCTCTTTCCCTTCATTCCCCCCCTTCTTCCCTCCCCTCCCTTCTCCCCCTCAGTGATGGAAAAGCAGTTCAGATTTTCCAGGTTTACTGAAAGGGGAACAGGAGCAGCTGCAGCATCCAATAAGTGCTTTTCCAATTCTCCACTGCATGGAAATTCCTCTGTGGGGTAATGGGGTTTCCGACTGGCTTCAACTCCCCCTGCCCTAAATGGGGTCAGCCCCACCACTATCAAAGTAATTCTATTTTCTGCAGAAGTGGAGTCACTCCCATCAGTTGGGATGTGACCAGAGTGTTCCATAGCTGCTGTCAGGCACAGATTAAGGATGGGGAAGGCAAAGAGGTGACCTTAAGCTACCAAACCTGTCATCCTTTCAGTGATTTTTAAGCTTGATGTCACCAAGGGTAAAGTTAGTGAGATATAATTTAGGAGTGAACTAATATTTTATTGTCCTGGCTCTTCTCCAGACAGCTGAACACATTTTGGATCTGTTCAGTTAGAGGAGGTGCAAAATAGCACCTTTCTTTAAACAAACAAACAAACTAATAATTAGAAAATATTTTGAGCTAGGAAATGTGAGTGTTCAGTTTTTGACAAAATTGTCATTTATGCTTTTGGCTGAAGGATGAGCAAATAAAATATATACAGGCACTTCATAGGCAAATACTTGTCTGTTAAAGGTTTTGGAAAGGGGGCTTTTGCAGGGGCTGCAGTCTAGTTCTGTACTTCTGATTAACACAGTGCAAACAGCTAGAAGCATTTGTAAAAAAAAAAAAAGAGATGCAGCATGATTATATTTAATGTCAGGAGTTACGAAAGCTGAAGGTTTTTTAAAAAATCACTTAATTCTTGAATCTTGAAAAAGTAGAGCTTGTAATGGAATCCACACTAGTGCTTTTTCAGTAAGTAGTGTAGAAGAGATTAAATAATTGTCTAAATACACACTAAAAGCACCTTGGCATTTAGAGGAAATTGATTCTTTGAGAAAGAAAGCAAATATTGACAAGTTATATTTTTATATTTATTGAATATGAATCTAATTTTGCATTTGTTGAAATCAATAGGAAATATCCCACATGCACTGTTATGAGATACCTCATCTATAGTGTATTTTTCAGCACCTCAAGCTACAAGTGTTTACAGCTGTTTCATGCAGAATTTCAGTTTGCACCATGTACTTCAATGATGCACTTATAAAGGAGTTTTAAACTCTGGAATAAATCATTTGAGAATTCACAGGCACTTTTGAGAGGTGAACAAATGTATAAAGCTTTATTTGTAAAGCTGCGTGTTTTAAATCCTGGAATTCAGTGAGAGAGTGCGAGTCTGATGTGTGGATGCTGCAGAAAACCTCAGGTTGTGACTCTTTGTGCTCTGCTCCTGCAGAATGTGAGAACTTCTTGGAGGATGGGCTGAGCAGCGTCTGTGCCTCGTCACAGGGTGGTCTTAAAAGAGAGTCTGGGAGTGAGTCTGACCTCTTCCCCTTGCCTGGTGATGGGATGGAAGACCTTGTCTTTGGGAAGGTAAGAAAGCCTGGTTGGGATATGGTTAAAAAAGCCCCCGATAAACCCATACAGCACACACAGATCATCTTGGTTTCTCTGGTGAGTTGGAAACCTGGAAGTGATTATCCTGGAACCAAGTAGATGGGAAGGATCCGGTCTCCTCCTTGGATGCAGCGACATGAGGGATGTATTTACTTGCAGCAGAATTCCAAAAGCTGTGCAGCCCCCAGTGGTTAAAAAAATGGAAGTAATTTTGTCTCCAAAAGTAAATCAGGCACCAGAGGAAGAGTTGAAAAGGTGGATTTTCTTGCAAGGGCATTAGGGATTACACAGACGATATGAAATCCATCTTTAACTCATGTAACAAAGAGCTTTTCTCCAGTAAACTGTGACCTCTGTGCTGATACCTTCAGATTTATATGCTGTAATTCTCAGAGGAACCAGTGTTTTTCTGTAAATTCAGTGTCATAGGAAGGAAACACTCATTCTAAATACTTCAGGCCAATTCCAGGGAATAGTTTTGTTGCCTAGGCAACATACCTTTAATGCCTGTTTACGTGCAAGCAGAATGAAAGTGTTTTCAAGTTTGCTTAAAATCAACAACTGAAGTCATTGGTAACCTTAGTCATCCCTGTACCCTTTGTGCTGCTGAGGAGGAGTGGGAGAGACCTGAGAGGCAGAGCTGGCCTCCTGAGCAGAGGATGTGCCTCCCTTTGGCATCAGTCGTTTGCATCTACGTCAGAGCAGCCTGAATTTGTTCAGGGGGTCATTATGTTTTTGCTCTTGAAGAATTGTCTTGCTGGTAACTTGTACTCTTTTTGGCATATGCACATAGTGAAAAAACATCCAGAAGGAATAAAGTGATGTAGAATCAAAAGGGATGTGACCCTTCTTTAGAGCAGCCATCACTGTGGTCTCCATGAAATCCCACTCTTTGGTTCAGCTGCAGCTCACAGGTTTGGGCAGACACAGCTCCTGCTCTGAAAAACATAACTCTCAGAGTAGCTTTCACACTCATTTTCTGAGAAATGTATTGATTGAAACAGAGTTCTGTTTGCTGAAATCAAATCAGATGGTGGTGAATATTTTCCGGCAGGATGGGAAACACCACAGCCCAGGCTAAGTGATCTCATGTGCTATAAATGAACAGTAAAGTCATCCTTCATGCACGTGGTAGGGCACAGAGCTCACCAGCCTCGCCCTTTCCCATCCTACTGTCAAGAGGATCTGGGGCCCTGGACTGTCAGGGGACAAGGCTGTTTGGCAAAGCAGGCTGCCTTCCTTTCCCTTGTGCAGAGTGACATGGACTGTGACAGGCAGCTGCCATTTGAGCCTGATTTAATGCTTCTGTGGGAAAGTGTGGGAGAAGAGTGCAGAGGGAACACAGCAAATTTTATGTTATAAAGAATTTTAGCTTTTCCTCTTTCTTACGTGGAAAGTTTCCTCCTTCAAATAGGAGAAAGAAAGATTAACATGTAACCGGAGTAGGTAGTGCAGTGTAGCAGGGATGCCATAGGGGAGGGAGGAGGTGGTGGGGAAAGCAGGTCTTCAATTGCCAGTGAGAGAGGGCAGAGGCAGGAATTCTTTTCTTTGGAGAAAGGAAATTCCTTAATTTAGCAGCCTTTGCATTGTTGTCATTATGCAGTGGGTTTCAGACTTTGTCTTCAAATGGTTTCAAAAGGTTCCTGAGCTGAGTTGAGGAAGTTATTCAAACCTAATCTCAACCTTAGTTGCTTTGTCTTTGTTTTCCTGACCAATTTGATTCCTTCTCTCCTTTCTCAGGATTTTTCTGAGTATTTTTTCTACAGTTAAAGTTATTTCTAAAGGACCAGAAAAACTAATTTAGTATTGCGAGCTTGTTCCTTAATTAAATCTTTTTTGGTTTTACAGTACTGAGTACAGGTGGTAGAAATGCAAATTATAGATATTTTTAATGACCACCAAAATAAATGGTGGCTGTAATCTTTTGTCCAAAAATTAGTGTAAGATACTTGTTTTGGCTGTAGTTGATTATTTATAAATCTATGAAATATTACAGTTTCTGTATCAAATTGGGAAGAGACAGAATATGTTTATGTACAAAAAGAGGATCTCAAACCTTTCAGTGTCATGGTGATTATTGTTATTACTAGTTCTGTTCTTGTTTCCCCTTTCTGTGGAGCAGGAGTTGAACTTTGGTCTACTAGAGTAATTTATTTTCTTTTTTTTATTGTAGAAATAACTCCTTCTTTACTCACTGCTTAATGCATTAAAATCAATGTAGGGAGAGCAAGTTGCTGTCTGTGCAAGGTATTTGGGCTGCTTCCACTAGGAATGCATAGACTGAAAGCCCTGGTTCTGTCCCAAAACCATGAAGAATTGGGGTCTGTGGGGTCACAGAATTTGCAGGTGCCTTACCCTGTCCCTGGTGTTTGCTGTGTGCTCCTCTCCCATCTCCTTCCCTTCTCCTGTGCTTGTTTCATTTCTTTTTCTCTCTAGGACATAGGCTGAGCTGTGGAACATGAGCTGTCAGGTTCAGGGAGCTTTAACACTAAAACCTGCCCTTTTTTTCAGAATATACAGGATGTCACTGAGATTCAGAAGTTGCTTCCAAGTCTATGGCTTCAGCAAAATGTTGAATTTTTTTTTTTTTTTTTTTTTTTTTTTTTTTTTTTGCGTCAGCACTTCATTCCCATGTCCTCATCATCCTGCTTTTCCCTCTCTGTCCCAGACAGCCATCTGGGCAGGCTTTGCAGCATCCTCCATGTGGAACGATGAATGCTGCATAAGGTCGTTTCTCACAATCATCTGGCAACATCCTGGGGTGGAGCCCATGTGCTTTGCTCATCTTAACTTTCAACCAGCCACCCAAGTCCAGCATTACTGGGAAGATTTTTAATGTGCCTCTTGGGAATGATTCAGATGAAGGGAGACAGGAACCCACAGATCGTTGTCAAAGGATGGGGTTGCAACTCAGAGTCTTGAATATTATTTAACTTCTGCCTTTGTTTTGGTTTGCTCAAAGAAAATACACAAATACGTAAATGTTTTGCATTTATTTTTCAGAGTTGTTGTATCTCTTAAAAAAAACCAAAAAAACCTCCAACAGCTGTGCAAAAAAAAGAACCCAAAGGAATAAAAATTTTAAGGGAAAGGCTTTCACATCCACTCCAAATCATAAAAGTTATGATAAATAATTAGTAGAAGGCCACTGTTGAGGTTAATTTTAGGGAACCTAGAACCATAGGCAAATCCAAATTTAAAAATTACTCTGCTCGATTATATATCAAGCCAACTAAAAGGTATTGACTCCTTTAGTGGAATGGTATTCCAAATAAAATTCAGGATTCCAAGGTTTAATTTTTTTTCATCTTCTTCTTTTAAAATACTCTTAACATCTTTAATGACTTTGAAGGTCAAGGGACAGAGAAAGTTTGTGTATCAGCACTTTGCAGGTTGTCATCATGGAAATGATTGAAAGAACATTTGAATTCTCCTTATCAAGACCTCCTACATTGGAGGGATTTAGGTGAAGAAGTTATCACCATCCCAGTGATTTCTGTTATTCATGCAGAAGTGCATGTGTCCTTTCTCAGAATACTCACTTCTACACCTTATTTTTTCTTAGAAGCTTCTCAGCAAATACTGAGGGCAAAGAAAATGCCTATTAGCAAACGTCTGTAAAGGTTCTTTTTTGGCCACAATTAAGTCCTAAATTCATTGCGGTGCAATCCAGCATGCCTAACTTGAAGAAAATTAGTATTTCTGTAATGTTTCCTTTTTCCTGTAAGAAAAGAACACATTCTGTTCTGCAAACATGGTATTTTCCTACTCAAATGGGATTAAAGAGCAATGCATATTTACTGGCCAGATAGCCAATTTTCTGCAGTGGTGACTACAATATAGATGTTTTAGATGTGTCAGCCATGCTTGGCATTTTTCAGACAGAGTCGTCTTTCATATTAACTGTTTTCCTTTGTTTAAAAAAAAATCATTTAAATGACGGCAGAATATTTTTAGAAGAATAAGCATGGGCCACGAGTTCAAGGGAATTGTTCATTGTGTTCTGTTGTCAGTCGAATGCTCAAGGTAAAAGTTAAAATGGATCAAATGTACTTCCCTTTTTTCAACCATCTCCTTGAACTGCATTTTGTGATAAAAACCCTAAATCTTCCTTGTTAGGGAAGTGGGTTTTGTTTTGCATTTCAAACTGCAGCAGTATTCTCATCTGGGAAATAAAAATTCCTCTTTTTACTCTAATCCCTTTCTATTTAATTTGGTGTTCTGCACTATTGTTTCTAGATTTGTATCCAGATTGCAAGTTCCTAAACTCTCCCATGCTTCACACAGCTGATGGGGTGAAGTCAGTCCTCTCCTGTCCTGTTCTGCTGCCCCAGTCCCAGAATCACAGAATGGTTTGCGTTGGAAGGGACCTTAAAGCTCATCTTGTTCCAACCCCCTTCCACTAGAGCAGGTTGCTCAGAGCCCCATCCAGTCTGATCTAATGTCTGAAAGTATTTTTCTGTCTTAGAAAAGTGGCAGATTGTTTCCTCCACTGTGGGAGTGTTATCCACGTAATGACTACTTGATTTGTCTCTATTTAAGCAATTCAGTAAGCTCTCATCATGACTCACACAAATATCAGATTATCTTGAATACTGCTGAACATCATAAAAAACGTCACAGGGCTTCCATTTCAGCTCTCTTTTGTTTAAACCTCAATTTCCTATTCAAATGTATCAAATCCAATAGTTCACTAGTTTACAGAACACAGTTTGCTGAAATTAACTATTAATATTTGACATACTTGAATGTTTTTGGAGGGATGTATTTATACTGTGGTTTTTAATGCTCTGTGTTTAAAATGTTCTTGTATTTTGGTGTTGTGTTGTGGATGCTGTCTTTTCTCTTTTTTTCCCCTCTATTTCCCTTTGATGGATGTGAGAGGGGAAGCAGTGTGACAGCATTTAGTTAAACCATCTCAGGAACATTATTGTGTACCTGTTAAACTGACCTAAGAAGAAAAAATAGCTAAGCTTTAAACAGGGCTTCTCTCTGAATAGTGAAATATTCAATTAGAAGATATTTTGAATATCTCAGTTTCTTTTTGTTCAGTCAGATAAAAAGCTTATAGCTTATAGTGTGTGCCCTCAAATAAAGCACAGAAAAACAAAAGTCTCTGGACTGTTTAACACCACTCCTGCTCATCCTTCCCTCCATGTGGTCTGATGCCCATCTTTCCCTTCCAAGAACAGGATTTTGCATCCAGTTGTCTTCTGCCAAATTGCTGACAGCCTGCAGCCCCTGGAGCACTCAGCTCCTGCCAGGCCCCCTGAGCCCACTGTGTGAGGACAATTAACCACCAGGGCTTTGCTGACTTCTCTGTGGTGTATGGCCTGACAGAGCACTCTGCCTGTTATTATTTTAAATGGTACAGGGCTCTGCAGCAGGATAAATTGAAACTTCCCATGTCAGTCCCTCAGGGCAAACACCATTTCAGACTGGAGGTGATGTCAGAGAGGTGCTTGTGTTTTTTATTCTGGCCACAGGGAATGAGGGCTCTTCTGGGGCTGTATGGTCAGCATGTGGCCTTTGGCCAGAGAGTTTGGCTTCTACATACTGCCTTTGGAGCAAACTAAACCCAAAAATTACCGTATGACTCAAAATCTCTAATACAGGGTGTCTGTTCCTGTTGAACAATATTTTTCAATGACAGTTGGATTAGAAAAATGCTGCAAACCCTGGTATTAACTTTCTGCTTAATGGAAAGTAGTTGGGGATGGGGAATTAAGCTTTTTTTTTTTTTTTTCCCATCTGTTTTGTGCTGCTGAGTAATTCTCCTTTTTGTATTGCATGGTGCAGTGGAAGAGTGTGTTGCCCTTGAGCTCTACAAGCCCATCCCAGTTCCACAGGAGAAGCTGGGGTTTGTCATCAGGAGTTGTGATAACCCCCTTCCCCATTACTTGCTCTCAGTAAACCTTTGGCAGTTTTATGGCACCTTGATTGATAACAGGTTTAGCCAAAAATGGTGAGAGGAACAGGATTTGCTGTGCAGGATGAAATCCAGAATTGGGGAGAGGAAGGCAGGCAGAGGATCTGAGCTGGGTAATGGCAGCCAGGGACTTGTGAGGGGGAAGAGATCACCCTGCAGAGCATTTCAGCCTCTTTTGTAACCAGAGCAAAAAGTCTCAGTTCTATGATGGTTAATTTGCCTTATGCCATCAACTAGGAAATCTCTCAGCTTGTGTGAAATACAGAATATTTGCATTTATTTTAAATGTTAAGTGTATTCACTTCATTGGAAGTGTTCAGGGCCAGGCTGGATGGGTCTTTGAACAACCTGATGTAGTGAACAGTGTCCCTGTCCACAGCAGGGGTGTTGGACTAGCTGATCTTTAGAGGTCCCTTCCAACCCAAACCAGTCTATGATTCTACTTTAACTGACTTTTAACTTTCCTCACCTCCAGCAGCCTGAAGAGGAGCAGTCTGCGTGCGATGTCACCAGTTCCAGCTCCTCTGCAGACGACACCATGTCCCTGGAGAGGAACTCCTCCCTGGGCAGCGACACGTCCCTCCCCTTCCCACCCGTGGGGAGCTTCGCCCAGCCCAAGGACAGGCACAGCCTGGATGGCAGCTGCACCAACATGGTGTCCTCAGAGGGAGGGGAGAAGGAAGAAGAGCTGGACAGCATCACGGACGTGCCCGCGCCTTCCTCCGTCCTGCGCGGCTCCATGCGGCCGCTGTCCCCCTTCCGCCGGCACAGCTGGGGGCCGGGCAAGAATGCCACCAATGAGGCAGAAATCAATCAGAGGAGGTGAGTGAAGAGCTGCTTTGATTTACTCTGCACCCACTCATGCGTATTTATCTCAGCTTTAAAGCTGGCGTGATAAAACTGAAGAGTTTATCATGTCGCTTTTGATTATTTCTTTTTTCATTTTGAAGAGGTTAAGACAATCTCCTAATGTATGTTTGTTTGTTTTTTCTTAAATTAACTTTCAGGATTAAAGTACTTAATACCTACAGTATGCTTGAGCTGTCCAGAGTAAATGGAATTACCTCGGGACAGGTCTTCCATTAGAACTGTCACCACCCCTTTCTGTACAAAGGAATTATTGGAGTGTTAAATCTCAATGACCACAGAATCAACATGACCATTATTTGCTCTGATTGTATTAAGGGATAACACAGGCACCGGGGTTTAAAAAAATTCTTTGGAAGCCCTTCATGATGGTGAGATGGGTCCTCTCTGTTTCACAGAATTGGTTCCCTCTCAGTCTCTCATGCACAGTAAGTTCCACCTAATTCATCACTGAAGTCCCTGTTCAGGAAGATTCAAAAGAAGTTTTCCCATCTGCTCTTTCAGAAGGTACAAGGGGCAGAGGTGTACAAGCCATGTCAGTGTGTGCAGGCTGGTGCCAAGTGACTGTGGGGAAAAAAGTTGCTCAGTCTCCTATTTCAGTGGGGAAGGAGATGAAACAAAGGAAGATGCACACCAAGAAGTAGTAATTGGTGTGAGGTTCCCTGCCATGCCCTGCACTGTTCAGCATTTGGGCTGCGCGGTGCTTGGGGCCAAACCCTGTGCATTCTGAGCCCAGTGGTGGTTTGGCCAGTGTTTTTTAGGCTCCCAGAGCAGGAATGGCCAGTTGCTTATCAGGTCAGGGTGCCGTATCCTCCCTACAGCTCACAGAGGCTGCAGGCCCAGGTGTGCAGGGCAGTGCCACTCTCAGGCTGCCTGCTGTGTCCTCATGGCAAATGTCCTGCTGTTAACAGAAACAGAGCCATTGCATGTGGGGCTGGATGGCATTAAATTAAAACTGGCCACTCACAACGTGTTCGTGAAAATTCTGACCCCTGTGGATAATCCAGGGAGAGGCAGCAGCCTCCCATCAGGAATGCATGCATCCTTTACACACAGCAGCTGCGGGTATCACTGAAGGAATATCACCTTCAGGTCTTAAAGTCAATGTTGAAAACCGTTCAGGATTTTCTAAGTAACATGCAGTGAAAGATTTGTATTGTTGCTATTATTGTTATTGTTGTTTAACACTGTCACCTTTTTTGGGCTTCATTCCTGGTCCTCAGGTAATATTTAAATAAGTTAATAAATCCCCATCAATTTTTAAAAGTGACAAAAGTGTCAGCATACCTGCAGGTTTATGACAGAATGAGTCCATAGGCTCATAAACTCATTTGGGGAGATTTATTTTTAAGTGTAGGGCCTGATGCATAAGGATTTCTGAGGGAAATAAACTGCATAGCTGGCAATCACTGCTAACATTGAACAGATGGGGTTAAATTCTCCTGCATCACACTTTGGAGGCTGTTTCTGATACAGGGAAAATACATTCATTGTAAGTGTAAGAAAATCTGAGTTAAAGGAACAGTAATTCTTCTCATATGTTCTCACATACAGCTGCAGCTACATAAGGATAGCTGTCATGTAGGGTAGTTAGAAAAGCTGGGTGGGTCTGTGGTGCTGATTAGATTCATGTTTGGTTTTATGCTTCTTTTAGAAAGGAATTTGGATTATTTGCTGTGTTGTTTTGTTCTTTTCTTTGTTCTTTTCATATGTGGCTGTTGTGATGTTGAGACTCTCGTTGCTTAGTGAGAAACAACAAATACTGAGGAAGTGAAGTGCTAACAAGTGACTTTCTCTCAAATCAGTTAAATTCGGAGTGTTTGCTTAGCCATTTATTTCACATGCAATAGATGCTTTTCCAGTAGAAGGGGAAGAGTCCTTATTGCAACTTGACTTTTGCAAACCTCCAATGTGGAGTAACACTGAGCACAAGCCTTGGCTGAGGTTTGTCCTGCTGATGGGCAGGATCTGTGCTGCTCCCACCATCCTTGTGCTCCCTCCCCTCCTCTGAGCACCCATGGCACTTCTCTGCTCTGCAGGTGAGCATCTTGCACTCACTAAATGAGGAGAAGAATAATCAAATAAAGTGTAATTGCCGCCAAAACCAGCCCAAGGATCAGAACTGGGCTGTGCAGCCAGGAGGAGGAAGAAGGTGACAGAATGCACCATCAGCTGAGCTCTGAGAGGTGCTTCCTGTCTCACAAACCACTTGCAGCCGCTGTCCACATCAAAAATAGTCCAGACCTTGATGACAAAGATAGCTAAGTCAAGCTTAGATAGAGGACCCAAAGATCCTACAGAAAAAAAAAAAAAATCAGCCTTATGTAAAATTTGGTCTTTTCCACTGTTACATGTTTTCTCTTTGTAAGAGGGATGAGTGTAAAGGTTTGTTCACAGAAAAGATCAGGAAAAAAATAATAGTCTTAAATGAAAATGTGAAAAGATGCTCAGTTCCCCTTCACTTCCCATTTTTCCTGAAATGCACTTCACAGATAATCCTTGTGTCTGCATTTTGCTATTAAAAATACAAAAAAACCCAACAAGGCTGCACAAAAGGATGTTCATCCTTCAGTTAATTCCTGACATTCATAGCAGATTTGAAATGCCTGTCTTTCAACAATGCTGCAGTGTGTGTTAAACATCCAGGCTGGGGAAAGAAACACCCTCATGTTTCACTGATGGATTAAGCACTGCAAGAACTGGAGCTGGTGTTAATCACCATTGCTAACAGTTTCTGTCAAAGTGTTTGGCCTTATCTAAACTCTAAACTGACCTGGCTTCGGCAGCAGCAAAGTTACAACATGGTCAATACCTGTGCAGTCTTCTTCCTGTACAAAATAAAACCAACCAAATCCCAGATTTATTTGTAGAAGAGAGGAGAAACACAGAGACTCATTACCTCCTTTCATATTCCATTTTGTGTTTTCCCTGTATGTCCATTCCCTCTGTCTGTGTGTTGGGGATTTTAATCCTTTAGCTGCCATTTGTTAATTTTTTTTCATTCAAGCTGCTGACCATTCTCCATGATTCATTTTCAGTTCAATGCGAATTCTGGGGGATGGTATAAAGAAGCCTCCCATTCATAGGAGAAGGTACAAAGCCAACTAATGTGACTAACACATTGTGTTTGAATGTCTACTAACTATCCTCTTGTGTTAGTGAACCTGTAGTACCTCTGGAAGTGTTGGCATTGGAGCTGTGCATCCCACCTGGCTGCTTTCCCTCTCCAGTCTGACCCAGGGCAGGTTTTGTGCCTCACAGAGCCCATGCTTGAGCTGTTTTCTCCAGGACATTGTCTTAATAATGAAGAGAAATCTCAGATATGATTTTGTTGGCCTTTGCCATGTGTAAGATTTGGAGTTGGTTAAGACAGTGGTTTACCTGGGAGCATGTGTGTGATTTGGATTTAAAGCACGTCAGAGACTCCTGGCAAGATTGCAGGAGGGGCAGCTAGGGGAAGGGAAGGTCAAACACAATCTCAGAGTTGCAGAACACTCTGCAGGTCTGCAGCTGGTTGAATTAAATGGCTTTAATTTTGCTCTTTTGATGGTCTTTATAACCATCTTCCTAAAAAATAGAAAATATGGTATGTTTTTCTCTTTACTTTCACGTGTTTTTCCTCTCTATAATGATCTTGCAGTTTCTCATCCATCCCACAGATACACAGTTCCACTCATGTTACTTTTGCATTGACTATTACTATATAAAAGAGGATACTTAATTTTTGACACAGCAGATGTGGGCTGTCCATATGTAGACATTTTAGGCTAAAGAAAAAAGAGAAGTTGAACTTCTGCCCTTCAGTGTTTCAAGCTTGTCTCACCTCCCATAGCCTGCTACCCCCTCTCCTGTGCCAGGTTAACTCAGGATTTCACTTCACCTGAAATACGGATGGGGTGTTTTGTGTGTAAACAAACTACCACATTCCCACATGTGAAAAGAATGTTACCATGATGTTATGACCAAAAAAATCACTGTGCCTCACTATGCATCAGCATCAATGAACCCCAGCAGCACTGTACAGTTCAAAAGAATATTCTTAAAAACCAACTTTTTAAAAAAATGCATAAAGAAGAACATGCAGTTTTATTTCTAAGAAACCACTTCATTTGTACCACTGCAGGAAGCAGTGCAATGCTTGTCTTCTCAGCTCATGCAAATAAACTTATTTTTATCAGTATTCTCTTAAAGCTCCTCTGTAGGAGCTGTGTTAGTATTTAGAGTCAAAATATCCTGAAACACTGAGCTTACATGTAGAATAAAGAAAACATCTAGAATACCTGGTCATATCTAAAATGTGTGATAATCCCTTCATAAACGCTTTCTCGCTTTTTCTGGTCTCTAAACCATTTTGGAATCATCCTCTCTAACCCCACTTGTGGAGCAGGAGCCTGAAACTGATTCCAGCTGTTTATGCTCTCCCACAAGGCTGATGTAGATAAAAGCTCCTCCTCCTCCCCAAACTGTCTTCTGTAAAGGAGTTTTGCATGGTCTGCATTGATCTTTTTAGGATTTTATGGTGTTGCCAACAGACTGTGGGTGGCTCCCCTGCAGACTGTGATTCTGCAAGAGTGCTTTCCACAGCCTTTGCCAACAAATCCCCTTCCTTCCTTCTTTCTGTGAGATCTCAACACTTCCAGGCCTCCTCCTATATATGTAGGGCTCCTTTTCTTTCCTCCCTCTACTTTTCTTCTTCCCTCTCCTGCAGTTTTAGCATTTGGGATCATCTCCATAACATGGCAGTGGTCAGGAATAGTGGCATCTTTTAGAGTCTAGTGTAAATATTACATGATTTTTTTAATGAGGAGAATCTTCTTTCCTTCAACTGAAAAGGGACCACCCAAAAATGAGTGGCTTTGAAAAGCAAGGTGACATAAGGATATCTCAAAGGGTCCCCCAAGCTCAGTGCTCTTGTGGCCACAAGCAGATAGCCTGGGGAATCGTGTGACACCTTCATTGCGATGCTTTCTCTGCTGCCCCTGAGCAGGTCTGAGTGACCTGCTGGGAGGCTGACCCCAGGCCTGAGAGTGCAGGTTGTGTGTGATGGAGATGGATTTCCTGTGGCCTGGACTTGGTTCCTCTATGATTTCACACAAATATTTAGTCCCTGCCATCACCCACCAATACTTCAACATCTGCCATTGTGGTTGAAGTGGGTGAGGATGATGAAGTACTTGGAAATATTGGCATGTTATGGGAAGGAATGTTTTCCTGAAGAATGTTTATAGTACTGTGCTGAGAGCTCCTGGTGAAGCACACCTTTTGAGTGCAAAGCTTTGGGTGTGTCCTCACCCAGTTAACGTCCTTTATAAAACAGGCAGCAATTATCTGAACTCTGCCACTAAACACCCATCCAGAATGTTTCCAATTGTCAAACCCTTCCAGAATGTTTCCAGTGTTGCAGTGTGTGTGGAAACAACATGAGATGGCATGACATGATGCATTCAGTGGGTTTAAATCTTCATCTGTGCCCTCAGAGGCTTCTGGCACTCACAGTTCCTTGTCCAAGAAGGCTTAAATTTGTTCTGCCCTTTTCATAGGCTCCCTTCATGGAGCAAAGCATGTTCTGGCCATGTCCCCTCCTTGCATGGCTCTCAGACCAGGACCTGGAGCAGGACTTGTGCTTATGCAAAATTCCCTTTAGACAATGTATGCTTTCTGAACAGCTTTTTCAGGATTTAGGAATCATATAAATGTCATAGCTGACAAGAAGATGGATTTCTCTGTTTCTGCAAAACCTGCAATTGGGCCATGAGCTAACAGAGAAAAAATAACAAAAGCAGTCTAAAATAACAACAAAAATATTTGCATTCTATATTTGCATTTCTTAGGTCTTTCGTGATGCAACTTTGGGACTCTTTTGGGGAATGGGAGCTGAAGGGTTTTTTAGTTCGTGGCACTCTTGATTTAATCCCAAGTCAATAGTAAGATTAGCCTGTTTTTTTCTTCCAGCCTCTTTCACTGATTAGCTGTGCAGCATTTGAGAATGTGTCTTTCTCCTTATTTTTCCAAGTGTAGCCTGAGGTTATTGGTATTTCTATGGAGGGGACTTAAACTATGAAATATCTGTAAGGGATTCTTTTTCTGATTTGAGAATGAGAGTTCCCAGGAAAATACTAACAATTACTAACATAATGGCTGTGTGTGATTACTTACAAATTGGCTTTGGTATGTTTTAGCCTTGTTTTTCCCAAAAACCTCTCTCCCCACAAGGAGTACTTTTTCCAGTACATTGTATACCCACTGGTGGAGTTGGTTTGGGGGAAGCATGAGCTGTCCTACTCCTGTTCAGTGGTAACCTCGGGCATTTGAGGTATTGTGGTGTGTTTGTTCACCAGACGTGTGCTACTGCATTATTTCTGAGTTTGTTGTTGTTTTTTTTCAAGATATGTGAGAGTGAGAGTATTTTAACGTCCCCCATGTTCCATAACAATCTGATATTCACTGCCCTTTTCCTTTCTTTGCCTCTTTTGCCGTTCCTAGTTTGAGCTGGTGTCCCTCAGGCGTACAGTACATTGCCATGGGTCCTGACTTTACTTGTAGAAGGTACGGTATGAATAAATGTGCAGCAGCACAGGAGCTCTGCAAACACCCTGTCGTCAGCTTCTCGTGTATCGCCTCCTCCGCCGCTGCTCTGGCTGAAGCGTGCACGTGTTTGTTTGCTTGGTCTGCTTTTTCAGCAATTACTCTTGGGAGTGGATCCTCAGAGCTGGGCTGCAGGTGGAGGTGGTGGCTGCTTTCCACTGGCCTCTGGCAGTAAAGAAGCTGCACTGTTGGGTTGAGCTGCTCTGTTCTGTGATGACTTCAAGCCGTGCTTTTTTCCACAGCAGTGATCAGGATGATAATTGTGACAGCAAATCAAACTGAGATTAAATATGATTCAGCACTTCTCTGTATCAGATCAGTCTCATAAAGGATTTAAGTTCACACAGACTTGCTCTCTGTAAATTGAAAGACCTAGTCTTTTCTTCAAGGAGACTAATCGTATAAAACCTTCCCTGAAAAAAAACCAATCTGATCACCACAGATGAAAATTCCCAGGCTCTTAAAGTTGGCATCTTCTGTAGAAAGTCCCAGCACTGATATTGGTGTTTGCAGGTCACTTCTTTACCCAATATTGTTTGGAAGCCAGTCCCCCAGATTTTATGGCTTTATGGCTTTAGTGTAGCAGTTTTTGCTGGGTTTGGGTAGAGCTATTAAAACTCTTTTTCTGAAGAGTAGCTATTAAGAAGGAAACCCGCGCTTCCTCGTACAGGTCAATTATGCTTGGTGTATATATGCCAATCAGCAAATTACAGACCAGTGTCACTGATAACTATTTTATGGGCTGATATTTGCAGGTTTTAGCTAGTTTTGTCACAAGTACATTATTTTTTTTCTCTACTGTGCAGCATTGTTGTTGCTACCTTGGAATGTAAAAAACAGATTTCTTCTGTCCTAAATAATCAGTAGAAATGGGACTGATTTCCACCTACAGGTGATTTAGAATAAACTTTTAAATGCCTGCTGTTGATACACATTGATGAGTCACAATCTTCCTAAAGCAGATTAAATTATAAATGCTTCAACCACTCCTTTTTTCCTCATTAATTACCATGAAAAAAGGTTTTTAAATTACTAAATCTTCTTATTCATGGTTTATTGCAGTTTTTGCTTTCAAGGTGCATATTTACGAGCCTTTTAATGCTTCTAAGGGACTGCAGAACATTAATCACTGCTATGCAAGTCTACCTGAATTTAAAGCTCCTTTGGTTGTTTAAATCATCTGTACAGCCTGTGGTATGTTTTCTTTTTCATGTGTTTCATGTCAGCTTGTTCACCACAGACATCATGATTAGCCTTGGGTTGGGATATAAATCCAGAGTAGGGCTGGCACTTAGTGAATATCAAATCAAAGATTGGCCATGGATCTGTGCTGGTGTCCTGGGAGGGGAATCTGCAAAGCTTCACCCAGTGAACCCACACTGGAATTTCAGTGGGTTTGTTGGTGCTTTGGCACGAGGAGCAAGAGGGTCAGAAGCAGAATATTAGGGCAAGATTTATCGGATTAAATAGTCCCATGTGAAACAGGATGTGTTTTGTATAGGTGTGAGGAGAATGTCACTTGTCTATCAGCACCCATCTCTACAGAGTTTGGCCAGATGCTTTATTTCTAACAGTTCTGCAAGAAAAAGTTTCGTTTTTATTTTATTTAGCTTTGAGTTATTGCCCAGCTCTGCTGGGCAAGACCTAGCTCCCTCAGTAGATGATAAAATAAAATTGATTGGGTGATGGAAACAACATTTATTGAATTTAAAAACAAAACCACACCATGGGTAAAAGGAAACCAGTTTTGGCAGAATCGATGACATTGTCAGTGCCAAAACTGTGCAGTGTCAGGATTTAAAATAGATTCAGAGGATGTGGCTGCAGAGATGAGTGTTACAGCTGCTGATGTGGCTGCTGGGAGGGGTATTGGTCCAGGACAGGCAGCACCTGGTAGTTTGATTTGGGTGGCTTTATTCCAAGGGAGAGCCTAATAAAAAGCTATCAAAGAGAATATATGGAAATGCCAAAATCTTTAGAAGGGGTGTTTCTGGATTTTCCTGTGCACCACTCAAAAAGAGTAAAAAAACAGTAGGAAAGACAATTACCAGGAGTTTCAATGGTTGTTCAAGCAACAGACAAACCTTCATTGATGTTGCTATTTGCTCTGAAGAAAAAAGAACATGCTGAGGAGTAGCACCTGCCTTTGCCTGCGCACTTCAGTGCCTGCTCTGTGTTTTATGTTTGCAGGTGCTCTGTGCTGAAAGACACTGGTCCCTGAGAGTTTGGCAGCAGTGCACAGTTTGACCTCTGTGCTTTCTCTTTAGTTACAGCCTGGAAGGCCTTGCTGGAGACTCTGGTGAGAACAAGAAGCCCTCTACAAACCTGGAGGCTTCTTCTCTGAGCTCCAAAGACCTCAGGAGGAGTCCACTTGCCAGCAATCAGTCCCTGGTCCTGCTCACTGAGGAGCTCGAGCAAGGAGAAATCAGAGACTACAACCACCAGGTAAAGCTGTCCAACTACTGTTGGATGTCTGGGAAATGCTACATCAACATTTTGGAAGTCATTTTCCCAAGTGACAGTCTGACAGAGGCTTCCACTGTATATGTACATATACATAATGTTAAAAATCTTCCATCTTTGACATGGAGAAATCTCCAGCTGTTTTAAATTTCCTACTTCATTGTTTGTGGCAACACAGCACTTGTGTCTTCTCTCGCTTAGAGGAATGGCATTTTTGGGGAACAAACTGCTAAGCATCAGATTTTTTTTGTCATCTTGGATCACAGCCTAATTCTGCTGAGGAGTTGGGAGTCGCAACAGCAATTTCCATGGCCATCAGAGAGTTTTGACAATATCTGGTTTTTAATGTTTTACAAGAAAATCAAGCACACATAGTCTCTCTGTTCCATGATTAGTTGTCTGACACTTAAAAGGCAAAACAAAATGTTGCATTTCACTTGTGCTCTGTTTCACTGTTTCAAAGTGAGAGTTGCAGTAAACATGAGCCCTGAACTGGGATCTGAGGCTGGAATGGTTCTGGCATTCCTGACATACTCACTGTGGTTCTGTTCTGTTCTGTTCTGCAGGTGCATCAGACATCACAGCCACAAGGATTTAACTTCTCCTCTTCTGCTGTTTCATCTCCACTGACCAAATCCATGTCTCTAATGTCAATTAGCAAACCAGTGCTGGACAGTGAGTAATCCAGTTTTCCCTTATCCATTCTGTCATCTGTATAATTGAGTATATCTTGCTTCCTTCCCAAGGCAAAGTGTGCTACTGCCCGCTCATGCTTCCTTTATTACATGAAGGACATGTTTCACTGCTGCATGGAATTGTGGGTGGAAAGGCAGAACTCATCCAGTTTAGTTTTGTTCTTCCCAGTGTATCCCTGCCATTTTCTTTCTGTTAGGTTTCCTTGGTGTGGGTTGTTTTTTTCTTTCTAAATTATACTACTGATATGAAAACTATGATTTATTGAGTTTGTTAAAAAACAACAACAACAACAACAAAAAACCAAAAAAACAAAAACAAAAAAAAATCTAATTTTGCATCCTTTCACCTTTCAGAGTTTCTTCCTTTGATGTAAGTTCCACTCGAGATCTTTCTTCCCTGCATCTAGATTTTTTTGAAGCTGATACATTGGAACTTGAGAATCCATGTCTTGAGCTCCTTGGAGGAGTTTGTTGTTATTCATTCTGAGTTAAATATTTTGGAGCAGTTGGGTATAATTTATTGAATCTCATTCTTGGAGAAAATAATAAAAGATGATTCTATAAAATTTTCCAGTTTAGCTTAATTGAAGCGATAACAAGCACTTAATTTTGCAACTTGGCTGAATTGATTCTTTCAGCTGAAAAAGTCATTCAGAAGGCTGCAGCTGGATGTGCTTTGGATGTATTACACATGTTTTCATTTTATTAATTGCCAGCCAGAAACCCTATTGACATTTTAGCTCTTGTCAATTAGTGATGGTGTCTGATCTTTGCTCTTTATTAATGTGATTCTCCCTTGCAAAGCACAACAAGGTTCTTTAAGAAAAGTGTTTTATTCATGGAGGAGGCTTGCTGGAGGAAGCTCACAGGGATTGTTCTTAGTTAGTAGATGGCTTTAAATTCTTCACCATGATAATTCCATGATTAATAAGGATGTGGCCTAATGGATGTGTCCCCCAGCAGCAGTTACCAAAACAGGGCAGCTCTTCCTGTGAAGAGACCAGATCCTTCCCTGTGTGGTGGCATTGCCTCTTTCCTCCTCGGGCTGAAGGTCTTAATTGTTGTTTTTTGAGTCAACCAGTTTCTTGGCATTGCACACAGACTGTGACCAAACACCAAAAAACTTGGCTGGCTCCCCAGAAATGAGCAATTGGTGGCTGAGGGAGCCTGGATGGCCAAGGTTGTTAAAATGTCCTGTGGCCAGTTAAAAATGCCATGGAGGCTTGATTATCCCATCTCCTTCTAGAGCCAGCCTGGCCACCCTGGTCCCTGGTGGAAGAAAGAGAAGATGTAGTAACCTCTCCAGAGGGGCTGTGGGCAAAGTAGCAGGGTTAGTCTTCTGCTTTGAGGCAAATGTCTGTGGGTTTGGTACACTGAATGTAAACATTACTAACATTCCTCTAAGCTTTATTTTCTCAGTCATTAATTTGTGACATTTTTATAGGAAGGTGTTTTTTTAAATCAGAGCATTTGAGGGGTTGATGTGAGCATCCAAAAGGAATAATCACTTGGAAAATTTAGCTCATGGATTTTTTTTCCTAATGCTAACACCTTCCTGATTACAGAAACTTCAGTAAATCATCTAGAAAAGTTGTGACTGCCCCATCCCTGGAAGTGTTCAAGGCCAGGTTGGATAAGGCTTGATACCTGCTCTGGTGGAAGGTGTCCCTGCTCATGGCAGAGGGCTGGAACTGGATGGATTTAAAGGTCCCTTCCAACCCAAACCACTCTTATTACTCTGCTTCATTCTTCTCCCTTGAAAGAGGAACACTTTTATTTGAATTGTGACCGTAGGACATGTGAAGCAGTTTGGTGCCTCTTACAAGGAGGTCTTGGTGTATAAACTCCCCTGTGTCACCTGGGTTTGATGTTCATGTTTTTCCAGCATTTCACTTAAGAGTTATGCAAGAATTATATGGAAGTGAATCCTAGGACAAATTCAGTTCTTTATTCTATTTGCATAATTTTGTGATAGGTGTTTAAAAAAAACAAAAGACACTGTGATCCCTGCAAATGTGTCTGAATGGGAAGAAAGCAATATGCTGTGGTCAAGGACTTTAAAAACTAAATCCAGATTAATAAACATATGGAGGGTTTTCTATTATTTTACTGTTTATTGTCATATGTGCTGAGGCAGGAGCAATTTCCAAGACCAATTTCCTAGCCCACACTCCGTCTGATGTGTCAGATGTTCCAAGAGCTGATGTGGCCATTCACAATGTTAATCCTTCAGCATTTTATAGAGGGAGGTCACAAGAGCTGTTGGCTGGAGTGCTCGGAAGAATGCTTTTAGGGTTGGAATAGCAAATTTCCAGTGTGGAGCACTGTTATAAAGCCAGGAATTGCTATAAATAAAACCACTGAAATGGAAGTTGAACTGTGCTGGCGAAGGTGGTTCAATTTACAGTAAAGTATTATTGTTCATCTTGACTTTTAGTCTAAATAGACAGTAGACTACAGAAGAAAAAGTCATGTTGCCTAATTGTATTCTTCAGGCCTGGAACACTAGAACAACTCCTTCAAAAGGCAGTCTAAACAAAACTAATGCATGGGTCTTCCTAAGAATTCTTCAATTTAAATGCCTTTACTGTGCAAATTTTAGTCAAATTGCTTGTAGACAATTGGCACTTGTGACTAATGGTTGGAGGAAGTGTTATGGGGCATTTGTTCTGCATTGCTTTTGTAGCATTGGCTATTCCTTGGACAGTGTTTTTATATTCTGGATTCAGTTTTAATGTATGATACCAGCCATGCAAAAAACCCTCATTGTACGTGGCTGACAGGACATGTTTTATTCAAAGAGAGAAATAATTGCTTTGTCTTTCTCTTGGAAGATTAGTACTGATAAAGTCTTTAGCCTGTTCTCCCTGTTCTGCAAGTGAATTGATGTATCCATGGAATGACTTAAAAGTACCTGAATACCTGTGCTGAAGATGTTTTAATGTAGGTGCTTAAGTGGGGGGGGGGTTCCTCAGCCCTGTCCCAGTCACCTTTCCTGAGGACACACAGATGTACCATGTGAGCAGTGGGTGTCCAGCAACCAGCTCACAGCTCAGAGGTTTCCACCTGTGGTTGTGTGAAGAGAAGGTTGGGGAAATGGGGCCTTTGGGAATCCAGTTTCAGTGAAGAATGGCTAGCTGCCTCCTAATTCTCTTTTCAGAGACCATATACTTACAAAGAATTGTTGGGAAGCTGCTGCTATGCAAAGGTTGCTCTTAAAAATAAATGATGGGATATTTGATATCCCATATTAGCAGACTAATTGCTGAGTTTGGCACTATGTTTGGTAGGCATCTTCCAGGCAAGGGCAAAAGAAGGTTTAGGCAGTTTCTTTAAAATAAGGACTTCTACATGTTAGAAGAAGCAAAAGAAATGCTTGGGGTTTTTTTTTGTTTAATTTTGGAAGAAGAGAAGGGAAGTTGGGAAGTTTAAGTGTTTCCATTTTAATGCTGGAAATTTTTAAGGGTATAACATTATCAACATTGTTGATTTTTTTTTTAGACATAGAAGTGGCAAGAACCCCCCCAGGTAGATAATGTCAACACTTCATATAAATTGTCCTTGCTAGTATTTGGTAGCTTTGCTGTGTCATTTAACTGCAGAAAGCACCTTCAAACAGATATCTTGAGTTGTTCTAGTTTGATTCCATGACAGTTCTTTCCCTGAAGCTGACGCCCTTTGTCCAGAGATCCATTTTATTGTTGGTGTTCTGTTTGGAAAGATACCTGCCTATAGTTCTTCACTAAGAGGTCCTATAAAAAAATGTCAGCAAAAATAGAGAAAGTCTGGAGCCTCGAGCTGTGCATGCAGTGAGACCTGTGCCCTCTGAAACCTGCACCCTCTGGAATTTGCACATTCTCAGTTCTTTGTTTCTTGTGCCTTTCTGGAGCCAGCTACTTTGCAGACTTTTCCTTTGCTTTGCTTTGCTTTAGTTTGCTTTGGCTGCTTTCCTCTCCTTTTTATTATTAAATGCATTTTCAAGCATGCTCTAATGTCTGCTGTTAACCCACTTCTCAGCCCAGGGCCGGACTCGACCATCGAGACGAATCTCCTTCTCCTTCAGCATCTCTCCACTCATTCCTAAGTCTAAAACTCTCTTTTCTATTGGCTCTTCTTCCAGTGATGAGGAGGAGGAGTTGGATAGTAAGTAATCATTTTCTGTGCAATGCAGCAGTAATGGGTGGAAACACAAGGAAATCTGGTTTTCTGCTTCAGAGACTGGAATTTCACCTTGCAAACATTGAACTACCCTTTCCATTGCATGATGTCTAACAGCGTTATCTTAGTCCTGGATCTGAATACTAAATAATAGTAGTATTGAAAGGATAATTATCCAAAGAATCTTCTACATCAGCACCATCACATCTTATCTGGTTAGTTTTACTCTTTATCCATGTGGCAGATATCATCATCTGCCACTCTGAGCAGCAAAATAGTCTTCACCTTTTTACTAAAATCAAAATATTTGCCTTGAGCTTGTTGCAGGGCATGGAGTTAGCAGAAGAGGTGCATCCTTGCTCTCCATAGGTGACAGTGAGTGCATTGCTCAGTGAAAGAGAAGTGGACAGAAGCCCTGTTTATTGAATTCTGAAAATCTTCACAGTTCCCTCATTATGCAAAAAGCACAAACAAGTAGTCAAAGACCTTAAATCCTCAAGGTGTTAATATCTAGGTCCTGATATTGTTATCAAAATAGTTCTCTGGGAAACAGGTGAGAGTCCTCTGACAGCTTTTTTTTTCTCCTGCAAACTCCATTGCTAAAAGCAGCCCATCTGAGATTGAATTAAAGTAATTTATACTCCTCTTGATTTTTAAAATTGTCTTACCAAAGATTATTCAAAATGCTTCCTATTTCTTAAGCATGTTTTATTAGACTGTTGAAATAAACCAGACACATTCCTTGTGTCCTTACTGGGATAAGGGAAATTGCTTTCCAGTCAAATAGATTTTGATTGCTTCCTGAATTTAAAACAATCTCCACACCATCCACATTTTATATATCTAAATTCTCCTCCTTTCCATTCCTGGTCTTCACTGTGGGTTTGTCCTTTCCTTCAGCAAAGTCCTGTGCTCAGGTGTGATATTACCCCTTCCATATTTAAGCTCCTTCCTTGTTTCTCTGTCTTCTTCTTCTGCTTTTAACAAAACTCACAGTTCATGGTCCCCACGAGGTGAACTGCAAAGACTCTGCATTCATGTGATGTCCCACAGTAAAAAATATCCTTAGGTAAACTTTTTGGTGGAGCTTGTTTGTTTGTTTGGTGAGTTTTGTTCTTTTAAGCATTTGAGTTATTTTATTATTAATTATTTTTAATTTTTTTTCTTTTAAGCATCCAATACTTGATATTCAGATAAATACAGCAAATTTTGGCTGCTAGCCTAAATTCATTGGACATAGACAGGAGTTCTGGCTTTTGAAACAAAAACTTAATTTTTTGGGGGGTTCTGAAGCCAGATTTCAGTTTTGTTCCTGGTCATGACAGGGAACAAAAACATTATGAAAATTAGCTTTCCTTCCCCTGTTCTACTTCAGAAACAAGCCAGAAGGTGAGAAGATGTGTCTTTTTCTTTGCTTATCTTCCTGGGGTTTACAGCTTGCAGCAGTGTTGATCATGTGATGTTATATTATAATCTAAAATATGAAATCATAAACAGACCTAAATTCTTCACTGGATCCATTTTGCCTGCCAGCACCAAGAATCCCCCATTTTTAAGATGAAACAACCATTGAAGTAAAAGATAAATGATACATAACTGTAGTTGTCATGCAGTGTATTTTCTCAAGGTAGTGAAAAGCAGTCACAAATATCAAATTATTGCAGCTCTTAGTTCAGTGTTCATTCACATTTCTGATGTTAACTGCAAAGAAACAAAAAGATTTGGGAAATATTTAAATGCAGTCAAACTGATGAATCTTCTAAAAAAAAAAAGAGTAAAGACTAAGGAGGTCTAACCCAGATTAAAAGCAAGCTAGAAGTGAAATGGGAACCAGAGTTGCTGGAGCTTTAACCGAGGATTTGGGAGTCTGTAAATTTCTTATGTGATCCTAGTAGGCACTTAGGTTTTATATTATAGTTTTATATTATAAAAATATAATATCACTATTGGAAGGTGAATAGTAGACTTCATTTCATACATATTACACTATTACTAACTTTGGTGTATTTGGGATAAATCATTAATGAGGTGAAAGATTTTGCAAGGGAAATATTAACACAGCTCTCCAAGCAGGGTTTAGGTAACAGGGTATGCCTGCATTTTAGTTTCTCAATATGAAGAAATTATATTTCTGTCTCAGACTCTGTTGGCACTTGAATTAGTGGTTAGAAAATCTGTATTTAAAGCCTAGTATTGCATGCACAGTTTTTCCTAATGCTCTTACTGCTTTTGGATAAAGGGCCATCTTGGCCTCTAATAGCAAGTAGCTCTTTTGCATTCGTCCTTAGTATTAAGGAATTGGAGACAAAATACTGTTTTTCTTGCAGTATGTATGCAGAAGCCTAGTAAGGTGACAGTCATGCTGCTTCTTGAACTTCAGATAGGGCTGCAAACATTGCTTCTATGAAGGTTTTTTGAGTTGCAAGCCCGGTTACTTCAGAGGGAGCCCTCTGTCCTGGATCATTTGATCCTGATTTTTCAGTGTTTTTCAGTGGTTCTAGTAAATGGTGTCAGCTCCCAGATCTGCTCCAAATGCATTGTGCAAGCAGGTTTCTTGGGTAGAGAGAGTTGGTGCCACTGGCAGGGCTTCAGCTTCTGTTGAAATTCAGCCTTTCCTCAAGCAGTGTTTCGTGACGAAGCCCCAGGCTGGTAACGTTCTGTGGAAGGCAGAATAAGGCTTCCCTTGTTTCCCTTACTCTTTATTAAGTGCCTCAGGATTTTGATGGGAAAATGAACTACAGTTTTATCAAGGAGAAAAGTTTTATACATGAAACCCGGATGTGCTGTACAATAGATCCTTTCTAGTGGAGTATAAATAAAAGCATTGTGTCAGAATGATTCTCATTTATACCTATTGTCATTGAATTGGCAGTTCTGATTCAGCCACCCTGATTTACCAGCAAGTTTAACAGTTGCATGGTCTTTACTTAATAGCTGAAGAGTGATAAAAATACTAAACAGGCTTTCACCTCAGCATCTAATTTGAGAGCAGCTAAGGATACAGGGAACTAGCTTTATCCTGAGCACATGAAATTTGTTCTAAACACCCACTTCCAGAAAACATTTCCCTTTCCTCTTGAACCATCCCAATGTGCAAACCATGTTTTTTGGAATCAGTGGGCTAAGCTTGCAGTCTAACCTGTCCCCCCTGCCCCTCCCATCTTTTGCAGGTGCGCAGTCCTTCGGCGGCTCCATGGGCTCCTCAGTGCAGAGGTACAGTATTGCAGTATATGCAGTGCAGTATTGCAGTATATACAGTATGATATTGCAATATATACAGTGCAGTATTGCAGTATATACAGTGCAGTATTGCCGTATATACAATAGAGTATTGCAGTTTATACAGTACAGTGTTGCAGTATATACAGTAGAGTATTGCAGTATATACAGTGCAGTATTGCAGTGTATACAGTGCAGTATTGCAGTATATACAGTAGAGTATTGCAATATATACAGTCAAGTATTGCAGTATATACAGCGCAGTATTCCAGTATATACAGCGCAGTGTTGCAGTATATACAGTGCAGTATTGCAGTATGTACAGTCAAGTATTGCAGTATATACAGTAGAGTATTGCAGTACATACAGTGCAGTATATACAGTGCAGTATTGCAGTATATACAGTAGAGTATTGCAGTATATACAGTACAGTGTTGCAGTATATACAGTACAATATTGCAGTATCCTGGGGACACCCTGCCTCTGCTGTGGGGGGCTCCTGCACTGGACTCTGCCCTGGGCACCCCAAAGCCTTCCTGGCACCAGGGCACTTCAGCTGAAATCAGAAGCTGTGAAAATCAGTCCTGTGTCTCTAAAGGCTGAAGAATGTTTTAGATCAGAATAGAAATGAAATGAAATGAAATGAAATGAAATGAAATGAAATGAAATGAAATGAAATGAAATGAAATGAAATAAAATAAAATAAAAACAGAATATGTAAGTCTAAGTTTTAGCTCTTTACAAGGCTCTGTTTATTCGTAGATAATACCTTGCATTACTGCAGGGTATTGGTTTACCCTAAGTTTTATGTTGCACTAAAAGTAGTTCTTTCTGCCTGTAGCTAATTCTCTCTATCTCTCTATAACGAAGGCCAAAATGATCTTGTTTTTGTAAGTTACTTTCCATCCTTGCAAGTTGCACAGAGGAGATAATCTTCCTGGTGGCTTTCAAGGTGCTTCCCTGGAGGAAGGACTGGTGTCTGGTCTCTGTGTCACTAACAGCTTTGGCTTTATTTTGTGACTGGGAGGCTTTTCACCTCTGCTCTCTGCTGTCGTCTCCTCCTTGGTTTAATTAGTATTTGTGTTCTGCTTTTGGTTTGTGTTGTACTTAATATTGACAGACTGTGTCCTTTAATGCAATAAGAGTTTCCTTATTCTTTTATCAGAGCTGAAGTCATAAGCTTGTGCATGCAAAGGCTGGCAAAAATTATATGGGATCCTAAAAATTCCTAAATTAATATACATAACTATTGTGGTTTATTACTTAATACTGGTATTCTCATTTCTCAGGGGAGGCTTTGCAGACAGTGTGGTTTCTGTTAAAGGCATTCACTACCTTTTCAAAGTTCATTAGATGCCTTTCTCTGGAAGGAAATGGTTCTTTACAGCATTAATGATTCCTGGTTATTTGACAAGGGGAGCAGCAGAGGGTGCTATGGCATGGCTTGCTTCAAAACAGATATGAGGATTCCTTGAAATTTATCTGAAAATGAGTGGATTGGCATTTTGTCTTCACTTTTCCTTCTCTGGTAAAACACCATAAAGCACCTAGACTGTGTTGGCTAATAAATGCATTTGTCCTTTAAAAATAATCTATCCATTTAATAGATGCTTTGGGAAAGAGAAAAAAAAATGAAAGCAACTTTTTTTTTATTTATTTAATTTTAGCATCTCTGAAGAGAGCAACAGTGTCTCTGCTGGTAAAGGTGTAACAAAAGTCAGCCGCACCTTCAGCTACCTCAGGAATAAAATGTCCAGCAGCAAGAAGAGCAAAGTAAGTGCTTCTTGTGATTTGTGGAATGCCCATAGGCAGCAGAGAGGAGTTCTGTGTTTAAGTCTTTGCCTGACAGAATTTGCAGCTCATACTTATACTAAATAAAAGCCAAAATATCATTGAAGTTACAATGTCTTGTCTGCTCATGGTAGAATGTTTGCATTATGTACGTTTTTAAGGCTCCACCGGTACATTTAAATAATTTGACCAAAAAATTCGTTGGAACACTGATTTCTCAGAAGTATTATAAATGAGAAAAACCTGTTATAGTTAAAAACAGAACTAACAAAAACAACAAGCCTTGAAAGAGGAAGTTTGACACCAACAAGTTGGTTGCTGGGCTGTCAGGAGGGAGGGGAGGCTTCAGTGTCTTTCCAGCTCATTTTTAGTCATGTACAGATCTTTAGAAATGCAATTTTCTTGGATGAAATAAAGTAAAATAAAGCACATCTGAGCCTTTTGAAAATGTAGAGAGTTATGTGAAAAAACCTTTAAAATAAAGGGGTGTATAGAGCAGTAACTGGAGGGGATACTGATAGAAGTTGGTGTGAATTTATCCTTGCCTGGCATGTTGTTTGGGATTATCTGTGAATCTCTTGCTATTAGCAGAGTGCCCTGATTCACACTTGCAAAGTCTTAAACATGCTCGTATCTTTGTCAGATCAGGAAAAAACCCTCTTTTTTTTTTTTCTTTTTTTTTTTTTTTTCATTTTGGTCAAGACTTTCTGAGAAATTACAACAATTAGCATGAGTAATTTCTCTTTTTCGTTGCTTTGCACAGTAATAAGGCAGTGCTGTGCCACAGCAGTATTTCAGGGTGTATGGTAGGAGGTGCAAGTGTTTGAAAGGATTAGGAGGCAGGGAATATACGTGACCTGCAGAGCAGGAGGAGCTCAAACACACAAAACTGCTCTGTCTGGGCAACTTCTGCAGCACTTTGTTTGCTGAAGTACTACATAGCAACACCGAGGTATGTGAAAATTCACTTTTTCTTTAGCCCAAACATCACAGAGTGTTTGATTTACTCCCCTCCACCTTTAAAAAAGGTGGTCTTATATTGACTAGTAAAATATTAATCACATCCTTTTCTGCCTGTATGGGTTTGGTTTTTAGTTTTGATTTTTTTAGCAGTGGAAGCTAAGGTAGGGCAAGATGAAAGCAATAGCAAAGTAGCTAAAATCTTTAAGGAAGTCAGCAATTGTCCAACAGGAGGCACAGCACGGAGGAGTTGAGCAAAGCGGGGAGGGGCACCTCTCCACTGTGCTCAGCTCCTCTCTGCTGTGCCTCCTGTCCCCGACCCTGCTGCAGCTCCGGCATCGCCATGGGCTAGTGGGGAGCAGCTCCTGGTGGGGAGCAGCTCTCCTGCCCAGGGGAAGGATGTCCATAAAATGGAATAGATTCTCAGAAGTACCTCAGATAACAGTGAAGCTGGTGGGACTGAAGCACTGGGAGGTAAGAGCTGGGTGGTTCCTGGGGAGTGGGATCCGCTGCCGCGGCGTGGCTGCGGTGCCGCCGTGCCTGTCGTGGTGGCTGCTCTGGCACGTCACTTCAGCCATGAAGCTGGGCTCCGAATCTCACTGGCAGCTCCAACAGCACAAATATAGTCTTGTTTCTACAGTCCTTCTTTAAATAAAGTTCCAGTAACTGCCACAGGAAAAAAGAAAAAGCTGAAAAAAATCTCATTGTGAGACCTTGTCCTTAAGTGGAGTGGCTGGCAGTGGCAGCCCTTATGTGGAGTTTGTGACTTCCTTCTTGAAATTGGTGCACCGATTTCCTGTTTTTCCTGGGGCCGTTCAGCTTTAATTGAAATTAAAAATTAGACTTCAGGATTGCTGGGTTTTGCAGTGAACTTCAGATAGGCTTAAGGTATAGGATGGGAAATCTCCTTTCAGCGTGAGAGCCACAAGATTTGGCTTGACCTTAGAGTGATCTTTTCTCCTGGAGCTTCACAAGGCTTGGAAGTAGAGCAAAACTCTAGGCATCAACTTGGTACCATCAGCCCAGACCTGAACTGCAGAGTTTTAGTTCCTGAATCCTGCCAGGCTGGATATGGTTAAAGATGGGCAGGTCAGTGGGTGGAAAATGGGGCTGTGGAGGTTCCTGTGGGGTGGTGTGAGCCAAGCTGATGGTTCAGAGGAGGCGGAGATGTGATGCAATGCAGACTCTTTTCTGGCAGCTTTTCTGCTTCAGACAGGATTATTCCATATGGTAATACTCCTAGTTTTGCTTATTTGCAGAACAAAAGAGCGTTTGGGGCCAGTAAATAGACTTTGTGTTTGACACTTTGCAGGGAGAGACTCCGGCACTGGCATTTTGCCTGGGATGTGTTGGGAGAGGAGTCCTTAGGCTGAGTTCCTCATGATGTGAGTGTGTCAGCCTGGGCTCAGCAGTTTCCCTGCAGTGGTTGCAGAGCTCCATCCTTCTTTAAGCCCCTTCATGGCAGTTGCTCACGTGGGCAGCTCTGCAGCTCCCTGATATTCAGGCTGGGACAGTATTAGGCAAAGGGCACGTGGCGTATAAATAACAAAATGCAAAGATAAGCTGACAGAAGCCTTAAACAGTTTCTTGTAAAACTTCTCCTTCAGATGCCAGGAAATCTGCAGCAACAGTTAAAAGTACAGATCTGCAGTTGATTCGTATCATAAACATGTTGTAGGCTGGTACATGGAAAAATGAGGAATTGTAATTCAAATTCAGAGTTTTTCTGTGGAGTTTCCTTTAGAATTTGTTTGGAAGAATTCCAAATCCATGAAAGGCTGCAGGGAAAAATGTTTCAAATTTTTAGTATTTAATATTTTCTTTCTAAGTTAGAGATAGAAAAGAAGCAAAAACTCTGCTGAAAGTTGGAGAGGCTGTTTGTGCTTGTCATCTTTCCAAAGCTGAGTAGCCTAGAGGTTGATTCTGGCTTGTGGAAGATGAGAGGCTCTTTTATGGTGTTGCTGTTGTTCCCCAGCCTTTGTTTGGTGCCGTAGGTAGAGAGTTTGTAAAATATCCATTTTGCCAAAAAGCTTCACATGGTTACTTGGGGTCGCATGTAACTGTTGAAAAAGTTGCTAGTTGGAAGGAAAACAGAGGTGGAAATATTTTGGCAGTAAGGCTGTAGAGGCACCGAGGAAGAGCTTGTTGTGTTCTCCTTTAGAAATGCAGTTGAAAATCACGAGCATTATGGTTTGGCCTTAAAAATGAGCTGTGTTGGAAGTCTGATACACACTGCATGTAGTATTTGTATTTAACACAATTTATTTAAAGTTCTGAAGAGTCTGATGAGAGCCCAGAATTAAAAAAGAGGTAAAGTCATTAAGCCAAGCAAGTATAAAACAAAGGTAGAAGGAAATAAGTGTCTTCAGAACAGTCTCGGTGCCATCTGCAGTGGTGAGACACCTGTGTGAGTCAATAGTGTGTAAAACCACTTCCACAGGGGCTTTTTTGAGGCAGAGCTGGGCAGACACATGGCCATTGTTCAGGTGGACCTCGATCGATACCCTCGCCGTGCCAAAGGCAAACACTAAGCAATCTGTAACTAGGGAAGAGATCTCTGCCAGTGACGAGGCTTTTGGTCATTCTGTCTCGACAGGAAAAAGAGAAAGATAAAGAGAAGACTAAAGAGAAGGACAAAGATTCCAAGGAGAAGGAAAAAGATAAGAAGCTGTTAAATGGACATCTATTCACTGCAACCTCTGTTGTAGCCCAAGCAACCTGTTACCACTGTATGAAGCCTTTCAATAAGGATTCGTACTACTGTGCAAGTAAGTCAGGGGGGTTCCCCCCCTTCATTTTATTTTTCATTGAATCTGGCATGGAAAATGCAAATTTTACGCTTTATTTTCCTTTTGCTTGAGCATGTGAGGTGGGAGGGAGTCTTAGGTGATAGTGATTCATGGAGCGGTGTGTTGCCTTGTGGAAACTGGACTGAAATGAGTCGTGGCTGCATGGAGGTGTCCTGAAACCTCTTTTCTAAACCTGAGCTCAGCTCTCACAGTAGGCCAGGGGGTTTTCTACCCCTTGTTGGGCTCTATCAGTCAGGAGAACTTTGGTTATTTCAGCTGCATGTAGTTGTTTGGAGCTGAGGTGCTTTGATAAGATGGACAAAGGACAGGGACAGCTGGCTTGGATCATGGCTTCTGTTTCCAATGGGGGAAAAATGTCCTACCCATCTGTGGTGTATTGCTTTAATTCTCTGAAATACTGCTTTGGTGAGCCCACAGCGAGAACCACATTGTACAGAAAGGAAATGCTGACCCTCTGCTCACTTTGAACAAGAAATTGCATCACAGGTCAAATGACAGCTACCTGTGTGCGTGTGAAGGACGTGCAGCACAGGGCAGGCAGGATGGGAACCCCACTGTGGGTTTCTGACAGAGTGGGGACTTTGTTCTCATTTCTTATCAGGCTGTTTCTCCAGCCTGTAGCTCGATAAGGTCACTGGTGTTTGTGTGGTCAAGACCAGAATGCTGCTTGCTTCATGCAGCAACCAAAACCTATAGAACATGCAGACAAAACCCATTTTTTCTCCACTATAGCTCAGTAGAAAAAGCTTTCCTCTCCTCACTATTAGCAATTTTTTACTCCACTAGCTTAAAAATGAGTCAAAGCGACTGCGGGAACTGCTCCCAGGCTGGAGCCTTCCGTTCCTGCTGGTGGATGTGAGCAGGGGAAGGAGCAGCCAGCTGAATCCCAAATGGCGCTTCTGAGTTTCCTGGAAGAGATTTCAGCAGAGTTGTTTGTCTGAGACACGCTCTGTGTCAGCCTGATGGGAAATGTAAAACATCAACAATTACAAGCTCTCAAATGCATCCTCTCCCTTTCCCTTCTTGATTTTCTTAACAGCTTCTGAAGCCACGTAGAAAATCAAATATGTCCCAATTTAATGCTCTGTATGTTAATGAGTTAAAATAACCCAACAATGTCATGTGTTTTAGCACAGATGTTCTTTCCTTGTTTTCAAGGTACAATGCAAAATTGTTGCATGTTTTCTGCATTGGCCATGAAATGAATGTCATAAAAAAAAGTTTGGTGAAGGCCTACTTTGAGAGCTCACTCAGCGAGTGGTTCTTTCTCCCACTGCATCTTAAAATCAGCCTCAGATGCTTTGGGAATGATGGATAAGCAGCAGCAGAGGCTCTGATATTCCTGTGCTGATGTAGACTGGTGCTACCACCACTGATCTGTCTCACCTATGGATAACTTTTAATGCCTTTCAAAGCACTGGATATTTTAAATCAATGTCTCGGTTTTTCAGTGATGCCCCCCAGCTGGCTGAAACATCTACTCAATGCTGAAAGATTGTGCATGCTCTGAAACAAATGAACCTTATTTTTAGTAGCTCTCTGCCTTGTCTTCTCTTACTTTCTCTATGATCAATGATGCAGAAAACAAGGTTTTGAGGGTTTTAGTTATTAATACTAGTGGCATGGAGGAGTTAGAGGAACTTCTTTCTTGCTGAAGAGTTGAATTGGAGGAATAAAGTCCCTGCAACCAGATTTTTTAGCATAAAAAATCCAATTTTTTGCCAAATGGTACACACTAAAGTGCTGTCTTCAGGCTTTCAAGGCTTGAGTGTGAATTTCATGATTCTGAATTGTCTCCCTACCTCTGTTCATGCCCCACAGGAGCAGGTTTTGTTCCTCTTCCTTCTTTGGTCTGAAAGCTTTCAGTTCTTTGTGGGTTTTTGCAAGAGTTTTGTTGTTGCTTTGTTCTGTCTTCTCTTGCACAGGAAACTTTGAGACATTGTCAGAATAGCAGCACCCTATGACCTTGCCCTGATCTCTGTCAAAATAGCAGAATTACTGGTTTTTATTGAGTCATCCCAAATGTAAGAGATTCTAGAAGTGTGAGCATATTTTGTCATTCTGGACATAGAATTTTTTCTTTTTTTTTTTTTTCTGCTTCAAGAAATAATTCAGAATTTCACACTTACTTGTAAAATCCAGTTCATTATCTGTGTTAGTGTTGTCATGAATAAGTGGAAATATTTTTCTCTAAGCTACTGAATGCTGAATGTCATCTTGAGCTGTGATCTTTCATCTGCCAAAAGAGTTAAAGCCTGAAACCCATTTCTCAATTCTTAGAGAAAAAAAAAAAAGGCAGTTTTAATCATCTTTGAAAACTTTGATTCCCAGAAATCTGCTGGCAGAAGTCATGGGCAGACCCAGGGTATTCAAAAAAAAGCCAAAAAACCAAGCCACCCAGCTTTTGCTCTGGCATATATATGCGGCAAAGAGTGGTGTTAAAGCATGATGGTCTTTGCACTGGTGAATGTGGTGCTTTAACAGGAAGTCCCAGCCTCAAAGATTCCTGAGAGATGCTGCTCCTGTTACCTTTTCTGGGAACCCTGCAGTACAGCAGCACTTGGGGTCTGTGCTCTAGATCTTATCCATGATGTCTGAGTTTGTGTAAGTGAATTCCCCTGTCCTCTTCCTGTCTTTCAGATCTCATATTCCTTGTCTTGATGAGAACAGTATTTGTCTTTTTTCTGTCTCCTGCTTCTGCTTTCCACCTTACTTTCAGAGGGATAATGCCATCGGGGCTTTTTTTTTTTCCTTTTTTTTCTCTTTAATCTAAGACCCCTGACAATTCAACCTTGCATGGATTTTTTTACAGAATTTCCTGTTAAATTCTCCGAGGAAATATTATTAACAAAGGGCTAATTTTCCTGGAAAGCAGGCTCTTTCTCAGTATTTGTAGCTAGTCATGTAAACCACAATGATGCCTGAAAGTTATAATTCTCCGCTGTGTTAGTTAACAGTTCAGATTACAACAGCAAAAATTGACCTGTTTTCTGTGGGGTTTTGTTTCATTCATTGTTTTTTTGGCTTTTCTTGACAGACTGTAATGCAATTGTTCACAAAGGCTGTAAGGAGAATTTTGCTTCTTGTGCAAAGGTCAAAATGAAGGTAAGGGATTTCATCTACTCTACTGAATATATATATAAGCACTTTCTACCACGTCACAAAGTTTCCAGTTTGTTGTAAAGAACTTCAGCCCCAGTGCTGAAGCTTTCACATAATGAAAACTGTGAAATACACTGTTTATATGAGGAACTCACAGATTTCATGCTTACTCCAAATACAAGGAACCTGCTTCTCCAAGCTAAATAATGTTTGTGCAATTATGATTTCAGTTCACTTCAGTATTGTCATCACTTTCACATTTTCATATTTGCTGAACATTTCTCCATCTGTTATTTTGCCCACTTCATTCAGAGAAAATAAAAAATATATTTAAAAATACACATACACTGAGAGGCTTCAGGAAAAAAAAATTAGTTTTTTTTTGTTTTAGTTATATAGCACAACCTTTCGGGAGAAGGGAAGAAGAAATTAAAGCGTATTTCATTTTTCTTTCAGCCACAGAGAGGGATGCTGCAGGCACATGATACCTCTTCGTTACCCACAGTAACCATGAGAAACAAAAGTAAGACAATTTATTTCTGTCTGCTTTGGGAGTGGTCTGTGTCTGATGTTCTCAACTGTTCTGACAACTGATACTTGATATTATGAAAAATAAGCTTTTAACAAGGCAGGGATGAGAGCATCCTCTGTGCATGCTAAGCAATATTTGAGACTTCAGAAGTTGTACAGAAGTCGTCTAGAGTTCATCCCTTTCTGCAGTGTCTGTGTAGCTTTAAGGAAATATAAAATAATCTCAGATTTAGAAAAATCACTTGTCTGTTGTAGCTTGCAGAAGGCCTATAGCTGTTAAGGGCACAAAATCTGGAAGATGCAGCCTATATCCATGGGTGTCTTACATGGGAAAGAATCCAACTATGAGTATTAAGTGGAGAGGATTTAAAACACAATTATTTTTGGTTTAAATAGTCTTGGGCTTTCAGGTAGGCAAAATAGAAGGTTTAATTTTGAGAAGGAGGAATACTGACAAACTGTTCCTGACTTTGCTGAGATACACACTGCATTGCAGAGTGACCCAGTGTGACCAAGGATGAAGAATAGGTGTGAAATAGCCCAGACTGGTTTTGTAGGGCCATGATTCGATAAGCTTAAGTGATAAGCTTTGATAAGATAAATGATAGTTTGTATGGAACCACACTATATAATACAGTTGTAATCACTGTGGTATTTATCATGAAGTTCAGAGGTGTTGGTCCACATAGCAGAAATGCATCTGAAGAAGGAAAAATCTGGAATTAATATGAACAGATTATTTAAAGGTATGTGATGGTATAATGAAATCAGGATTATAATTTCTCTGTGGTACCTACTGATAAGAGAAACCTATCTTGAAGAGTTTGACCAGAAACATCAAGATCAAAGGTTATATAACTATGGGCCCAGGGAAATAAAAAGGCAACAGGGTGGACTGTGACATAAGGTTAACTATCAGAACAGTTAAATTCAGTTTCCCATGTGTGTTTCTGGAGTTGCAGGTCCCACCTGCGTATTTCAAGCAGAGTGCACTGAGTTCTGCTCAGGGGCCAATGGTCTGCCTTTCCTATGGCTGTTCCTAACTGCTGACACCCCCTGGGGGTGATTCTGGAAAGGAAAGGCAGTGCATTTCAGAGTCTGGATCCTTTTAAGTCGTCCCCACGCTAGTGAACAGTGGTTAAGGTGTTTGCATGGGCTGACTGTTCCCCCACCCTCCCACTGCAGGCTCGCAGCCGAAGGAGCGCCCGCGCTCCGCAATCCTCACGCCCGACGAAAGCACCGTCACCTCCACCTTCAGCAACAGGAGATCACAGCAGCCCACTGCCCTCTCCAAAAGTGTCTCCATACAGAACATTGCAGGGTAAGGCTCCTCCCTGCACACCTGACTCTGTGTGTGTGTGTGTGTGTTATCCAACACTGCTGACACAAAGACGTAATTTCAGTTTCACTAGAAATAAGTTCACGTGCTGTGACTTGTGTTACAGGTACAAAAGGGATCACAAACAGAGAAATAGCCATGTTCTATATGATAACATAAGTTAGCCACTTCCCAGGGATGCTCTGGGCTCCTAGGAAGAAATTCCCTTGCCTTGGGCTGGATGCTGTGCAAACACACATTGGCAGCTCAGATGTAGTATTAACTTTTGTGTCCATAACAAGAGGGTGAAGACACAGATCTGCAGTCTTCCTGTTTTTAGATGGCATTATACATAATTCATTACAAAAAAACATAGAAAAAAATCTAATTTATGCTTCCTACTGTACTTTCATATTGAGCAGTTCAACATGTGAGGCAGCCACAAGGACTGGGTTATTCTGGACAATTTGAATGTCCTGGCTATTCATTTCAGTCCATTTTCTGATCTTTCCCAGAGCTAGTGATAAGGATTCTTGTATAGCCTTCGGTGTGGCATTTTTTCGCACTGTTTGCTCCAAGGGCAATGAGGATGGGACGTGACTGGAATGGAGTTGTCCAAACTATGAAACCTCAGGAGTGGTTCTTTATGGAAAGCACCGTCACTCATAACTGTAGCACTTACAGCTTCTCAAGCTCCAGTGGGTAGTTAGTAAACAACACATAAAGGCACATTTCTGTATGTAGTCGTGCAGTGCTGGCTTTGTTTTTCAATTCATATTTTAAATGCATTTATTCTGCTTATCTGAAAGTACATTTGGCTGGGTTTTTGTCATAAACAATATTGTGTGTTCTGTTTTTCTGCAGAGTTGGGAACGATGACAGCTTAATACACACTTGGAAATTCCTGTCTCAGTCAACAGACTCTTTACATAAAATCAGCCGGGTTAATGAATCCATGGAGTCACTGGTTGATGAAGGTAAGAGATCTCCATGGCATTTATAGGAGAAGGAAGGTCTCGGTGCTGCTTTCCAGAAATAGAGAATCCATTTTCAGCAATTGTCTTCTTTTATAATGGACAATTAAAGTGCATTTATTTTAATCTCAGAATATTAGTAGGATAAAATAAAACAAAGCCCTACATAGTAATTTCTTTAGCTCATTGAATTATGGAAAAACATTTAGAAGGTTTCAGTTACAGTTGAGTTACTTGGAATTTAGCTCAGGGACAAACATTTCCCCTTCTGTTGTGGTTTTTTATTTAACTGCAATGTCGTTTCATGGTAGATTAGGAATACATTATCTGAGCTAGAATTTGGTCCATGTGAAAATGGTGAACAGGAAACTAGGAAATAACCTTTAAAGGTGTTTTTCATAACTAGGCTTTATGTGGTATGTGATCATTTGTGTCGGTAAAGGAGAAAAGTGTGTGATGTCTGTGGTGTGACTGACAGAGCCTAAACCTAAATAATTAGACGGGAATCTCAAATGAGACAAATTACCCACATCTTAATGGCACTTATATTGGTTTGTGAAGGTGCAGACATGAATGAGGGACAGCTCATGGGAGACCTGGAATTAGATTCCAAGCAGCTGGAGGCAGAGTCCTGGAGCCAAGCAGTGGACAGCAAGTTCCTACAGCAGCAATACAAAGATGTTGTCAAACGGCAGGATGTGATTTATGGTGAGACATCTTCACTTTTCACTCACTGTAAAAAGCTCCTTGATAGGAACATCGCTTTAGTTTCCTCAAAAGTCAAACATTGATTCCTAAAGTTCCTAGGAACGTAATGTATTCTGTGAAAGCTGTCTTTCTGCATTTCACATATCCAGAAGCCATCAAAATCCCCAGAAATTGCCTCTCCTCCTTTGTCTGCTGATGACTTTCAAACTGGGTTCCACCACAAGTAGCTAACTACGAAGTCTTTTCCTGAGGGATTCGGAAGCCATCCTGTTTGGCAAAAGGGGGATGTGTGGAGGCTGGCAGTGAGGTGTTAGGGAGGAGAAGATACCAGGGCTGAAGGTTAAGACCCCAGCAGCAACATCCAAAGTTCTCTGGTGTGGGACGCCTCTTCCCTCCTGTTTCTCTCACACATGAAACTCTTGACTGATGTTACAATTCCTGATATGAAATTTTTTGAAACCACTTAGAGAAGGCCAGTTATGGAAAAGCTCTCTAATGGCAGCTTTTCCTTGTGCTTTAACCCATGAACTCTTGTCCTCATCCTATGCAGAGCTAATGCAGACAGAAATGCACCATGTCCGCACCCTGAAGATCATGAATGATGTGTACAGTGCAGCCATGTTAAAGGAACTGCAGTATGATCAGCAAGTCGTGGACAAGATCTTTCCCTGCCTGGAAAACTTGCTGCACATCCACAGTCAATTTTTCCAGCGGATTCTGGAAAGGAAGAAGGAGTCACTAGCAGACAAAAGTGAAAAGAACTTTGTTATCAGGAGGATAGGTGACATCCTAGTGAATCAAGTAAGTGCTGGAAAATGTTTGCAGTTCTGAGAACACAGCTGGAAGCCAGATGCTTTTCCTTCCCTCCTGTTTGTGCCTGTCAGATAAGCACAGCTGATTGCACCTTTACTCTTCACACATACAAATCTCCACCTCTGCTTTTTGAAGCACTTTTTGCTCTTTCAGAGGAAGGTCTACTGTTGAAAATTAATTTAGTTCATTTTGTGGGAAAGAGAAGCATTCACTGACAGGCACAAAACAGTTTGACCACAGACTGGAGTGTAGGCAGGAATTCACAGCAAAATATGCCCATTGTGTTTCTTGGCTGCATTACTGACCTGGTGTTTAATTCAGAGTGTGTCATTTTACTTTTCTTTATCCACAGTTTCGTTCTTTTTGTCTTGACTCTTTTTGTTGTTGGATTTTAAGCCATGGGAGTGGATTTGCAAATTTTGCTGTAGGTGTGAGCTCAGTGAAGTCCCCAACACAAGTCTTTACTCTCTAGAGATCTGCTTGCATGGTTGAGCATGCTTTGGGCTAATTTGATTTCATCAAGTTCATCTGAGAGCCTGGCAGGCACTGCTGGGATGTCACCCCAGGAGTTCAGTGCAGTCTGGAGCTGTGTGTCCCTTTCTTTGCAGTTCTCTGGGGAGAACGCTGAGCGGATGAAGAAAACGTACGGCAAATTCTGCGGGCATCACAACGAGGCTGTCAATTACTTCAAAGAGCTTTGCTCAAAGGAGAAGCGCTTTCAGGCATTTGTCAAGGTAGGACTTGGCAGGACAGGTGTAGCCAATGGAAAAAACATCTCCTTTCTGCACTCTGGGGGAGTGTTTTGCTGCAGTACTGAAATTTTCATCTTTGTTCCTTAGAAAAAAATGAGCAGCTCCCTGGTGAGGCGTCTTGGGATTCCTGAATGTATCTTGTTGGTAACACAGAGAATCACAAAGTACCCGGTCCTTTTACAAAGGATACTGCAGTACACCAAAGGTAGGGACCAGTTCCTCTGTTCTATGCACATAGTTGTTTGTCTAGTGTGAAGTTTTGACCCTTTACAGCCGAAGAAGATTTTCTTGCCAGCTAGTCCAGTCATTGTTGTCTCACATCACTGCAAAGAGATAACTCAATTCCACATTTCTCTTTAAGATTAGTTGTTTAGGTACCTTGATTTAGTTTTTAGAAGTCTATCTGTAGCTAATTATGGAGCAACATGCCTAGACTCCAAAGTCTCCCAGCTTGCTTTTTTTGATATTGGTTAAAATATGTAGTTGATTTGTATGTTTCATCTTTACTGTCTTACATGCAAAGTGTATTAGAATATTCTCCAGCCTCAACCATGTATATGTGAAAAGTTTTGTGAAACTCTCTTTAAGGAGGAAAAATGTCTCATTTAAGAACTAAAAAGTTATAATGTGGGAACTTGGGAGAAGAGGAAGGAAGGAAGTAAAAGTGGGAAGTTAGACTGCACAAAGTCAAATCGAGATATTTCTGTTTCTTTTTTAAAGAAAACGACGTGGAACATGAAGACTTGACTCAGTCATTAAACCTTGTTAAAGATGTGATTGCTGCAGTCAACAGCAAAGTCAGCAACTATGAAAAGAAAAAGCGTCTTGAGGAGATTTACAGCCGAACAGACAGCAAGTCCATCATGAGGATGAAGAGTGGTCAGATGTTTGCAAGAGAGGACTTGAGTCGTCGGAAACTCATCCGAGATGGGCCTGTTTCACTAAAAAGCTCAGGTGGCCGGTTAAAAGGTAAGACTCTCCTGCCTTCTGCTGTGGAAGGATGCAGCTCACCCTCTCTGGGTGTAGCATTAGTTCTCAGATTGGCGCCTCCACCCTTGATTTATTCTTCTGCTTTGATAGATTGTGACACCAGCTTTCTCCTGCTGTACCCCCACTCCCCATTGCATTTCCAACTACTTGTGTGTGTGTTCTGGGGAGAAAAAGAGAGCTGCTTTTCCTCCTGGTGACTCTGTGCCTGCTGTGGGCTCGGGTGGCAGTGACACCTCAGTGTGTCAGCCAAGGGGCAGAGTTGTTGTGGGATGCTCTGGGCCAGGAGGACACGATGAGGCTGCAGTTGCCCAGAGCATGGAGTCAGATCTCCATGCCTGTGCCACAGTTCCAGGAGTTGTGCTGGCTAAATCTAGAACCCAGCCTCAACTTTCTGGGCCTCTCCTTCCCTCCAAGGGCTGTGGCAGGTCTGCAGCAGTACCATCCCAGTTGCACTGGGATCCAGGGAGATGTCCCAGGTATTTGTTGCTCTTGAACCTCTTAAGCTGTTGACACAAACTGTTCAGAAGAGGCTCTAGTCTCCCTGCAGCTGCCTCTTGTTGGGTCAGTGTTTTCTTGAGTTGCTTTTTTTTCGTTATCAGGTGGAAGTAGTTTTTTTAAGGTGCTGTGCACTGAAGTTCTCCAGTGAGTTAAAAGCTAAATCTCCCAAGGAAACTTTCAGCTGATACCACGGTAGCAGTAAGAGCAGACAGAGCTGTGCCTCAGGCTTGGCAGGAAGGCTGGGCTTCCCTTCCTCCCTGCAGCATTAGCTGATTAAATTATGGTCTGTGGGCATGAATGGGGCCTGGGAGCCTGATGCCATGCTGTGCAGGGAGGTGGTGATAACGTGGAATTCCATATGGGGTATGATTTATTTTGAGGTTTTGGAAGCAGGAAGTTTACAGATGATTTTTAGGCACCCGAGACTGCTACCATCTTTAGATGGTGGATGAAGCAAGTTCTGCTGCTGTTGTGAAATCATGATAAGCACAGGCTCCATTTGCATTTCTCAGTCATAGAAATGCACAAACATGTCCATAGTGCAAACTCCCAGGGAAAGTAGGTCCTGCAGGCAGGCTGCAGACCCAGGGAGAGAGTAATTGTTCATATATTCAGATTATTTTGTGGTATTTGAAATGGAGCACCGAAAATTATAGGAAGAACTTTTTTTAGGGATTTTAGCATTTCCCTTCTTGCAAAGTGCATGGAGCAGAGAAAAAGGCAGTCATATGTCACCTTCTGCAAACCTCCCAGAGTCTGGATTTCATTTTGCAGCTTCGTTTAAAGTTTAGTGGTTCTTTTATCTGGAATGGATTCTGTCTTCCCAAGACAGACTGGAAGGATTTACCCATGGGATGATTTAAGTTTCTGGTTTGCTTCCTTTCTGTCACAAGATTTCCCAAGTACATTACACAAAACCTCTTTGTGCTGAGGGGTCTGGGTGGGGCGTTACACTTGGTAGTTGCTGTGCAACTTTATGATATGTTATTAGGAGACTTGGAAGGCTCTGTGTGTACTCTGGGAAAAGACTGATTTAAAATCCTCTGTTGGCCTGAGGTTGTGTTTCCTTCTCCTGTGAAAGAAAGCCAGGTCCTGTGTCTCACACAGGCTCCCCTCAGAGTTGTGTTTGTCTGAGAGCAGAATTACTGGTGGCTCCTGAAGTCAGTATTTCCTGGGAAAGAAACTGCAGCTGACAAATGTTGTTATTGCACGATAATTTACACCCTGCAAACCACTCATCAAGAGAACCATAAAATCCAAAACTTCCTGTGCAGATATTTTGCTTGAGGGCTGAAATATTGATTGTTTGAGAAAACAGAGCTTCTATTGAATAAATGCCTCTGGCTTTCACTGTTACACCATGTCTTAGCTGGTAGTGAGCATGTGGCTGGAGAGGAGCACCCCTGCTCTGATGGGTGAGAGCAAATCCTGCAGGATGCCCAGGTGCTGATGTGTCCTGTTTAATGCGAAGCTGGTTCAGAGCTAACGTGATCTGGCATCTCCAGGAACTGCCCTTGCTCCTCCTGCTGACTGGGAGGTTGATCTTGCTTTCAGGATTTGCAAAACCAACCCTGCTGCTCCCCAGCGCTCGTGTTATTGCAGATCTTTTCTGGGGTGGGTTGTGTGGTTGTACTGCACTGGTGTGCTTCTTCTTTTGCAGAAGTCCAGGCTGTTCTCCTCTCTGACATGCTCGTGTTCCTTCAGGAGAAGGACCAGAAGTATGTCTTCGCCTCACTGGTAAGGCTTCAGCCTTTTTTCCTCCTTACTTTTCTATGGGAGAGACCCGTGATGTTGTGTTGTGCAGCACAGCCAGCAATTGCCTGCTAAACAACTTAATTTTCTTGCTCAGAACATTTTTGTTTACTGAGCAGACTCCATTCTTTTTGATGGGAAAACATGTCTTCATGCCCCACCTCCCCTTCCTGCAGTGCCTTGGCACAGCTGATAATTGGCCTTGAAAACCTGCCTGTCACTGGAAACACTTGTGCTTTGCAATTTGTGCACACTGGAGCAGTGTCTGGGCTGGGAGGGGGTGAGGGGATAATGCAAACATTGTAAAAATGAACCTCAGCTGAAGGAAATGTCCAAATACACTGTGAGCTGCTGCAGGGGGCAGTGAGGTGAAATGCCAGGGCGGTAAATTCAACAGAACAGCTTGAAAATAAATGTCAGAGAAATATCTTTGTAATGTGTAGGAGCAAAAACATGAGGTTTGAGGGCAGGCCCCCAAAAAGGGCTGGGCACATTGACCTGCTAAAGAAAACCTGGTGCCTGGTGGAGTCTGCTGGGCTGTACCTTCCAGGCACGGTCTAGACTGGCTAAACCTTGTGACCTTTCCACTATTTGAGCATTTTGAAAGCTGATAATTTGTTATTCCAGTTCCACCAACCCTGTGCACGGGCTCAGTGCCCTACACTGGGGAAGTTGATTTGCATACAAGTCCTGCTAGTGAACCAGATCACCCCAGCTGTAGCATGTGGGACAATGCACAAAGGGGCTGACTCGTGTGCAGATGACACAGCAGCCTGGGGACATTGTAACCCAGCAGGCTGATGACACAGAGACCATAGCACACAGTGAACATCCCCTCAGACACGAGTTCTCACATAGCAGTCAGCTGTGAGTGTCTGAGAATAGCAGGGATTTTCTGGGATTTGGAAACAAGACTTTATCTTGGAGAGAGATGGTGAAGACACTGTGTGTGAAGCAGGCTAGCAAGCTGCACCAAGTGTAAGGAGCAGCTTATTAATGACAGGGAGAATGTGGTCAGTAGGAAAAGAGATCAGAGCAAAATACGGTACAGTTTACAAAACCACAAAGTCAATTTAAAATAAATTCTTTCTTGAAATGGAGTGAGGTAAAATTGCTTTTCCTACATAACTGTTGGAGGAAAGCAAACTTCTTTTTGACCCTATTTTTGACCGCATTAAAATGATTTTGTTATTTTAATTAGGCAGTATGTTCAGAAAATGTTTACAAACCTGAGAGATGTAGCACTGTGGTTTATTGAGACCTTTTCAATGCTAGTTTGAATCTGGGGCTAGCTCTGGTCCCCCTCCTCACCAATTTATTTCCATCTGAAGGACCAGAAATCCACTGTGATCTCTCTGAAGAAGCTGATTGTGCGAGAAGTGGCTCATGAAGAGAAGGGTTTGTTCCTGATCAGCATGGGCGGAAAGGATCCTGAAATGGTGGAGGTCCATGCCAGCTCCAAGGAAGAGCGCAACGGCTGGATACAGATCATTCAGGACACCATGCACACCATGTAAGACACTCAGCTGTTCTTGTGAGGCAGGGGGTGCACTGGGTGTGTTCCTGTAGTAATTGAGCCGTGTCTCCTGTCCAGGGATAGAGATGAAGATGAAGGAGTCCCTTGCGAGTCTGAGTTTGAAAAGAAATTGTCCGATGCGAAAGTGAAAGAACTGAAAGGTAAAGTCTGCCTGGAACAGAGCTGGGGAGCCACTGTGGAAAAATGTACGGGAGTTTCTGGGTTGGATTTTGTGGTGGAATTGTCACTTTTTTCAGTCCTGCATCCAGCAAATAACTGCAGTCCTAGTTTGCAGGTTGCCTTCCTTGCATTATTTATTTTCTGAGCCTGCTGTGCCAGATTGCCCAGGGCACTGTGGTGCTGCCAAGCCCAGCACATATTGTCGTGCTCCACTAGATGGGGCCAATATCTCAGGAATAGCTCAGGTTTCCTTGCCAAAGCTTTTATTTTGTCTTCATCCCTGTTTTCTGTTCACCCCCACAGAACAACTTCAGCAGAAGGATAAACAGATTCTGCTCTTGCTGGAGGAGAAGACCAAGATCTTCCAGGACATGGCAGACAGTTCTGTGCAGGAGGAGTTGCCAAGCTCCAGGCTGCTCTTCAGAGCCAACACAGAAGAGGCTCCAAAAGGAGAGGAAATCATGAAAACAGCAATAATTGAAGGTGAGTCAGTCACGTGACATGTAAATTATAGTAACCAACTATAATTGGTTACTATCAGTGAAGGTATCATTTCTCAAGCACCTCTTTTGCAGGGGACATCTTCTCTTTATCAGAATAACAAGATAAGGAGAAGCTGTTCCTCATGGTATTGTCTCAGGGACAGATCCTGAGGATCAGGAAAGGAAGCAGGTATTGAGGGGGTGTTGAAAGAGGGCAGGAAAGTCAGCACAAAGAAAACCATGCATTGAACCTGATTTGGGGTCAGGAACAGCATGGGATTTTATCCTTGGCTGAAATTTGGACCATCCAGGCTTCTGCTGTTCTTCAGTCTCAGCAAGATGTGAGAGTGGGGCTTGGGTTCTAGCAGGTGCTTTTGGTGCTTGCAAGGGACAAGCAGTTCTGTTGACAAAGGCAAGGGTAGGTGGAAACTCAGGCTGCTTTTCAGTATGATCTTTGGAGAGGCTAAAGTTATTAAATGCTGTTGTCAGAGAACATTGAGGTTGCCTGAAGGAAGAGAGGGAGGTGTAAGCTTTTTGCAGAGCCCCAAGACTTGGAGTTAGTGGTCAGACAGAGTGAGTTTTTGCAGGGGCAATGTGTACTGTTCACGTCACTGTCACAGAAACCTACATTCTTTGTACACCAAATAATTTCTGACCTGAGTACAGGCAGGGATGAAAATAGCTCAGAAACCTGAGGTGGGTTTTAACAAAGATATTGCTGCTTTTTATCAGTTGAACGGCTGCAGCACCTGGTGAGCAGGAGCCTGGGCACTGCCCTCGGACAGCAGGTCAGCAGTGCTGCCATGGATCAGGAGGGAGGAGTTGGCCCCATCTCACTCCCTAGAAGGGCAGAAACCTTTGGAGGATTTGACAGTCATCAGATGAACGCCTCCAAGGGTGAGTAGTTCTGTGTGTGCTCATCAGAATTTGTTAATAACGCACGTCATCGTATCCTCTTGCTTCAGAAGGACTTCAGCTGGTGGTTTGAGTTTCACAACTCCTCTCCAACAATAGGTGACAGATTAAAGCACAGATTAGGAAAAAAGCTTATGTACAGGTGGATTGATGGTAGCTGAGAACCTGTGGCTATACAAGGGTTAAACATCTGAACTCTTCACTCCTCTCTGTGCTCTCTCTAAGTAATACTTGCTATTTTACTTATGTGCTACTTGAAAGCATTTGGCTTCTCAATAAATTAGTTTCTTCATGTTATTATTGTAATATCTACAGGTCTGTTCTTTGTTCTTCACTTTTCTTCCCAGCAGGAGCCTGATGCTGTTGCATTTACAAATGGATGTGGATATTGCTGAATCAAACACCTTCTCCCCTGTCTCTGCTCTCTATGCATTTATGTTCCACCTACATCTGCATGTATTATTCCTCCAATTAAGTCTCTCCCAAAGAAGTGCGTGACTACTTATTTCAGCTGCATACTTGGCTGCTTCCCAATGCCCTCTTTCTTTGCTCTAGTCATCAGAAACTTCCCTGTCCTCAAATTCCTTTCTCTGTGGTCTTACTCACACTCCCAATACAACCAGTTTTGCTGTGCTAGTGTCTGTCTCAGCACTGGCATCGTTGGACCTCGTCTGACCTCCTGCATTAAAGGAGCAGTGTTAGCTCCAGACACTCAGACATGAGAACTATGTAGAGGCTTTCCCAGCTCTCCTGGAGAGCCCAAAGGCCTTGTCATCATGATGACAAATATGCTCACATTGGAGGGGTTTGTTGAGGGCTGTGCCTCTCTCTGTTGCAACGATGAATGGGACAACTTCGGGCTGATGCTGAAATCTAAGTTTTCTGTAGAAATGCCCTCTGATTCTAATTCCGTAGTTGTAGGATCTTGGGAGATTTTGGGAAAAGAGTGCAGGGCCTATTTGTTCTGCCCAGGAGGTATGAAACCTGGCATTCTCTCCAGTTCTTCTGTTCACAACCTGTGAAACCTCGGGCAAGGCTTATAACCTGACGCCCCTTCGTTCTCCCCTCCAGCAAAGCAGAAGGGAGGAGTTTCCTCCTGCAGAGAGGTGGAAGGTCCCAGGACGTGGCGCAGGAGAGCAGGTCTGTTAGGAGGACTTCAGGGTCAGCCTCTAACAGCAGAGCCAGCCTCGGGGGTGTGGGGAGGAGAGGGCCTTTACACCAGCTGTGGTGTTCTTCACGCTGCTGCAGATTCAGGTTTATGTAAAGTCTTCAAGAGTGGCAGAAGAAAAGTTGCCACTGCAGGTGTGGGTTTTCCCCATGGGCTGCATCTCAGCTGGCAGCAGGAGTACAAAGTCTTGGCAAGAGCTAGAGGATGGAAGGTCTGTGTGACTCCTTTTGAGTAGAAGGGCAGCACAGGGGGAGGGTCAGAGCCCTCCTGTCCCCACAGGTCAGCTCAGTCCTGCTCAGGAGCACTGATATGAGCCATCCAGGGGGAAGTTAGAAAGAGAAGCTCAGTGTCCCTATGAAGATCCAGGCATCTGATAGCTAAGGTTAATGATAAATTATTAGTGTAGAATTACACAGGGTGTTGCACAGCAGTATCTGACCCAGATGTAAATTAACTTGCACAAGAGAGGCATTGAAACTATACCTGCAATAATATACCCTGATATGATTCTGTTATCATCCTCCATCTGCTCTTATGCTGCCTCATGTCTTCTCAGCAAGTATTCTGTGGTAGTAGACAGCAGTGCAGGGGCTAGACAGAGCACCAGCTAATAGCTGAATTTATCAGCACGTTCTCTGAAACCAAAGTCAACCCTAATCTAAATTCACATCCACTTTTCCTGGTAGTGCTGACGTGTTCCGTATATTTAGGGCTCAAATTCATTTAGTTAAAATGTCAAGAGCTCTGTGTCCACTTTTGTGGAACATGTGAGTTTCCTGTATTAAATTCCTCAGACTTTAGCAAGTTCATCTCTGCCTTAAAATGTTGAATAACTGATGTCAATGCTGGCTTCTTCCTTTAGGTGGAGCGAAAGATGAAGGCGATGATGCTCAGGACCTTCGGAGAACAGAGTCAGACAGCATTTTAAAGAAGGTATGGCTTGATTTGTGCGTCTGCCATCACTGAATTCAGATTTCAGGAGTGACAGCTCTAGCCTTAAAAAAATGCCTGAAAAATTCTTAACAATTAGATACATCCTCATAAGTTAAAAATAAAATAAAATGTGAAATATGCACCCAAAACCACTGACTTGAAAACCACTGCAAATCAGTTGTAAACCCTAATGGCACAGGTTAGCTACCATCTGCCTGCAGATCAGACAAAGCATTTGTTTAATTTTGCATTGTTATTGAAATGCTAAGGTCAGCTACAACCTTGCAGCTTTTCTTTCTGGGGATCAATCCATCACATAACTGCAAAATAATACCTAATTAACATTTTATTCTATATGATTCTAAATGGCCTAAAAACATGCATGAATTCTCCCAAAATGGAAGGTGGAGGGAGTATTTAATGGATGTGTCATTAGTTCAGCTTCAGAAGACATTTGCTGTGATTTTTCATTGTCCTCATATTAAATTTGTGGTCTTGTCACAGGGTGGAAATGCTAATTTGATGTTCATGATGAAAAGGGATAAGGAGGTAAGAATTTATTCCATTGCTCAGCTGTTCTCTTCATTTAAGTGGCTAGAGAATTTGTCTCAATAGGTGATAATGTAGAAGAAAACACATTTAATTTGCTGAAGCATATCTAGACTTTTAAATACATTAAGCTGAACCCACTGTGTCATTTATTTGTTTAACCTTGGATGTTTAGACAGAGAATTCACTGATTGTCATCTGCTTGCCAGCAAGATGATACGTGCTGATTATAAGCAGCAAGGGTTAATTACCACCAGGATGCACAGGGCTGTATTTATCGTGCATCTGCAGACAGAGAGAGTTTAATTTTATGTTGCAGGTGCAGTGAATTGGGGCAATTAGATTTCTATTCTCCCTTTGAAACACATTCATAACTCCCAATTAGCATTAATGACAAAATGAGAAGCAGTTCTCTTAATACTGGCTATCACTCCACTACTGCAAATACTGAAGTGCTCTTTTTTCTTCTTGAAATTAATTGTAGGATATGAGAGATTCAGAGAAATTTTTAGCTAGACTAAATTTAGGAATAGGGCATAACTCCAAAGTAACTTGCTCTGTATTGATGCATGAGGTGTTTGCTTTTCTGTATTTCCAGAAGGCCTCCAAGAACACACCTTCTGCACTTGTGCTGCCTGCTGTAGTGCAGCTTTTCTGCCTGCTGGCAGTGGGTCTTGTATGGGTCAGCTGGGGGAGAAGGGTACAAATAGTCCACATCTATTTAAAGATTGCGGGGTTTTTTTCACCCCTTGAAATTTTTTTCCTGAATTTTTTAAGTGAACTTCTGGGCTTCATCTCAATTACTCAGCTTGTTCTTGAGCAAGCTGATGCTGTGGGAAATGGTTTGCAGAGTCAGCCCAGGACTTGCCATGAGCTCTGTGCCAGGAGGTGCCTCTGCAAATGTTCCTTCCCCTGCTGCAGTGACAGCTAGGGAAGGGAGGAGGGTGATGCCAGGCACTTCTGGGAGATGTTCAAGGGATCTGTTGGTGTACTGGTGACTGATGCAGTCATTGCAAGGGAAGAGTGAGGAAAAGCAGGGTGCAGAGGGATGGCTGTGCAGCTTGTCAGACCCACTAGTGAGACACAGAGGAAGAGAAGGTGCTGTCCACATACCCAGCACCCAGTGAGATCTAACAGCAACGCTTTTGTTTTCTCGCAGCAGGTCCTCCAAACCATTACCAGCCTCCATAAGCTGCTCACTGCTTTGCAGGTAGGCTTAGCCCTTCATCCTGCTCCCACACACTGCTTGCCTGAGCTCCCAGTCATGCTTTGCCCCTTGTCTCCCCTTGTGACACCCCATGGCTGGCTTGCAGGCTGTGGGAATGAGCTGCTGCCTAAGGGAACCAGTGCTGGCCTGAATTTGGGAAGCTGCTGGGGGAGCTGCTTTGCCAGCATGCTCTGGTAACCAGGCAGCACGGCTGGGCTGGGCTCAGAAGGGGTTCAGCACAGCACCCTGAGGATTTCAGGGATGGGGCTCTTCCCACGGAGTGGATGCTGCAGTGATCTGTCTCCTCTCTGCCAGGGCGTGGTGCTGCAGCAGGACACCTACATCGAGGACCAGAAGCTGGCTCTGAGCGAGAGGGCTCCGAGCCGGGGCTCATTCCGGCCCGCCTCGCTGCTGGAGCAGGAGAAGCAGCGCAACCTGGAGAAGCAGCGCCAGGAGCTGGCCAACCTGAAGAAGCAGCAGACACAGCACCAGGAGGAGAGGCGGAGGAGGGAGAAGGAGTGGGAAGTGCGGGAGAAGGAGCTGGCAGAGCACGAGGCCGAGCTGGCGCGGCGCGAGGAGCAGGTGCAGAGGCTGAGGCAGGAGCTGGAGCGCGAGCGGGAGGAGCTGCAGGTGAAGAAGGCGGCCTACCAGCTCGACCTGGAGAGGCTCCGCACGGCGCAGAAGCAGCTGGAGAGGGAGAAGGTGCAGCTGAAGCAGGACGTGGAGAGATTCGCTCAAATGCGGCAGGAGCCTGACCACAACCAGGTAAATGACGTCGACAGTCAGGCTCCTAGGGAAGCTGATCCCTGCAGGGAGCTCCCAGCCAGCTCCTGGGTGAACTGCGTGCTCCTCACAGCTGCCAGACTTGTGGGCACTGCTGTTTAAAACTGGCTCTTCCCTTGCATACGATGTGCAGTGCTGCAGTTTTTGTACCTCTGGAGCTGCTGAGGCATTGCCACTATTGGTGCTTCATGGTGTATTGGGGGTGCCTGGCCAGTGAGCTCTGCCCACTTCCCTGTCTGTGTGTTGGGTCCCCAGCTCTGCTGGAAGAGGCTTCTGGTGTCTGATTGCTCACAACCACAAAGGAAAACTCACACACAGATCCTGGTTTGGGCATTTTTCAGCAAGCTAAGGTTTATTCATTTACAACTGTGCAGTAGTCTGACTGAGGAGAGCCAGCACCACTGGCAAAACACGGACTGAATTTAATCCTTAAACCTGTTGATCATTTGTCCGTTTGTAACTCCCTAATTCTGACTATAATTTGCTTAGAGCTGTAGCAGAATTAGTTTATAAGTGTTGGATTGCAGAATGGGAATGATTTTCGATGCCTGAACGGCCTAATCATGGATCTGAGCTGTGAGCTCTGAAAAGCTCATCACCAAAGGAGGTTCCTTCCCACCTGGCTCCTGATCAAGCCAGAAGTTTTCCAAGCAGCCAGTGAAGCTGTTCCAGCTCCAAGCACTTTCAAACAAGGGGCATGGGTGCTGTGGGAGAAGCTGAGAGGTAAAATGCCTGCAAGGCCTAAGAGATTTAGGAGAAGGAAGCACCTTCTCAAAGCAGGTATCTGACTGGCATTGCAGAGCTATTAATAGAGTGTTCAGTCAAGCTTTGTTGGGCTTGTTTTGATCTTCCCTTTGAATGTGCAAGCTCAATTACATCCTGAGACAGCCGTTAGGAAAAAAAAATCAGGAAAAATGCTTTTGCTTTCATCTCTTGCTTGGGAAGGCTTCCTTTGACACATGGTGCTCCTGTGCCGTGTGCTGGCGTTCCCTTCCCAGAGAGGCACGCTGCTCCTTGGCCTGCTGCCACCATCTGTGTCTACAAACGATGCAGGGTGAGTCTTGCTATTGAGATCTTAGAGAATATTTGCCCCTGGCTTGTTGATACATAGCAGAGTACATGTAGGAGCAAAAGATAGTCGAGTGTTACTCTTTTTGTGCCTCATATTTTCATCTTGAACAGAGAGGGCTTTTCTCTCTTTACTTTGCCTGGATGGGGATGACATTTTACCTGGTGAATGGGCTGGATGTTCACAAGAACCCCTGTGAGTGGTTTGGGACATTCCTTTTCTATCCATGTTCTCTGCTAGCCTCTTTAATGAAACACTTTTCCTTTCTAGGTTTCAAATCTACATGAGAAACTTGCAAGAGTCTCCTCCCAGTCCAGCACTGACGAATCCTCCATGCAGAAGAACCCTTCCCTTCCTAAACAAGGGCACTTTGATGCAGAACTGTCTGTCTCCCCCAAAAGGAACAGTCTTTCAAGGACACACAAAGAGAAAAGCACTTTCCATTTGCTTAGCACAACAAACCAGACTAACAAGGCAGCTGAGGAACAGACCCAGATGCCTACTCGCCTCTTCAGTTTAGCCAAACCAAAGGAGAAGAAGGAAAAGAAGAAAAAGGGCAGGGGACATCGCTCCCAGCAGTCTGGTGAGTGTCAGGAGAGCTCATAGGTGTTTTTTCAGGGTTGGTAAGCTGGCTGTTTTCCTTCAGCCAGCAAACTTGTGGAAGCCACAAAATCTGGCTTGAAATGAGGATTGTGACACTAGGATGGGGAAGAGCAGTTGTGCTGAGTGGACTTGAAGTGATCTTCTGTGGGTGTTTCTGCCTGTTCTGCAGCCCCTGGGGTTGTCAGAGGGACACACATTCTTCTCATTGTTTCTTCCCATCCCATCCCATCCTGAGCAGCCTCCATGGGCTGGATTCTCTGCTTTGAGGAGGAGAATACTCTGCTTCAGTGTCAGTGCTTTCAGAAGGAGCTGCTGCTGGGATGCTCCTGGCTCTTGCAGCTCCTGAGGCACTGATGTCTGCTTTAGCTCTGTGGCAGTTTGGAAGTGATACCCACAAGCCTTCTGTTGGCCTCTCCCCTCAAGCTGGTCTGTTTTGTCTCTTGATCTGAAACAAAAACATACAGGTTTTTTTTTTTTTTTGGTCTGGTAGTTTTGCATCCCCTTAGGACTCAGAGCTGCAGCTCAAACCTCTGACCCACATGAAATTTGATCACATGCCTTCGGATGACCAGTTCCATTCATGCTAGCCCACTGATCTTTTCCAGCTTGTGCACAGGAAATCTCACCCATTACAAGGCGTAATTTCATGGTAGCTCATCAGGGAACTGAACATCTTTTAAAGGGCCTGGTGGATTTGGCAGACAGGGGGGTTTCTGTGCACACAGAGCCCCGCTCTGCCTGCTGTGTCCCTGTGTTCCCATAGTGATTCCCACGTGCTGTTTTTTGGTGCTGCAGATTCTCACTCGTCAGAAGCGCCTCCAGAGGGTGAGGAGATCTTCTGCTGAGCATGGACTGTTCCAGTGGTCACTCGTGGCATTGGCACCATGGACATCTCCCTGCCTGTGACGCAGCACACGGCTGGTGCCCGCGCTGGACGAGCATCTGGAGGTTTTAAATAAAAAAAGTTCTGAAGTCTGCTAAGTGGTGGATAAGGATCTCTCTCCTGTGGTTTTAGGTGAATTCTCCCTGCAGAGGCTTTGCCTGCACGGCACACAGGACCATCTCCCTGTGCAAACCTGGGGTCAAATGGATTGGGGTAGATGTTGTCTGTCTCTTCTCACTGCTAAAGGATGAGAGAACATAGCCTTAAGGGGTCTGTGCCTTCAAATTCCCCTTTCCTGGGGAAAAGAACCAAAACCAAGCATTTAGCAAAAGATTAGGACTCTACAAATGGTGCGAACACACTGGCATATATAGATATACTGTATATGTATATATATATGTATCTATGTATCCACTGGGATATGCTTACACTCCCTACAGCCAAGGTCCATCCGTGGGGATAGATGATACCTGAGGACATTCAGGGAGTGTGTAGATATTAAATATCTTGCCCTTACTGCTCCGACTGTAACACAGTGACCTGCACACCCCTTTTGTGCTCATGGGATAGGGGCTGTTTGGTTTCAGAAGGGTACATTACACCAGGAAGCAGTAACAGCATTCTGAAGCAACAACTCAGAGGATAAAAATTAAAATTTTAAATCATTCTAAACAATTTCTGTGGGGAAGAGGAATCAAATGTCAAACTGTTTTTAGAGTCAGGCAGAACATTACTGGGTAGATTTAAAATGATGCAGAAAAAGAATTTTGGTAGGCTGGTAAAGCAATCCCAGGGAGCCAGAAGAGACTGTTCAAATGGAAATAACAGTAAGCAACATTTTTTTAACACAATCTCTTTGAGCTCCAGCTTACTCCCTCCCATTCCCGAAGTAAAGATTATGTTTTTGCCAGAATAGAGCTCTCCAGTTGCATTTGACATCCCTGTACAAGCCTAATGACTGAGTGGGGGGACTGTCTAAAAATCTGCTTTTAGGGATCTTTGTTCTGTTCTTTGTGGGTTTTTTAGCCTGTTTTTTGTGGACCTGTTGGGCTTCTGTTTCTCTGGATTTTCTCACTTGCCCTGCTGGTTTCTGAGGCACAGTGAGAGCAGCAGTGTCCAGGCAGGTCAGTGAGATGGGGCAGGCTCCAAGGAGATGGCTCCTGTCCCTATGGCTGTGCAATACCGGGCACTTAGGAACCTTTTTTGGGGAGAAAAAGGTTCTGATGGACAACCCCCCTGTCTGGGGGGCAGCGTGGTGTGTCCCCATGGCTCTGGGGTGGAGTGTCTGTGCAGAACAGGAAGGTCCAAGGGCAGCTCTTGCTGTGCCAGCTCTCGGGTGTCTGTGCAGTTGTGGAATGCAGGCGTGTGTTCACTGGGGGAGGAGAAATGCAACAAGACATACTTTTCTCAAAAATCACCTTTCTTCCAAACCCTGTCAGGAGAATTACCCAAGTGGATTTGTAAATGGTTACCAGCTTCAAAAGAGGTCAAGGTTTTGCTCAAGAGTTTGAAGCTGTCGGGTACATTTCCTTTCCTACCAGTTTTTTTTCCTTTGAAATAACAAATCATTTCTCTTCTTGTACTATTGTTTTATTTCAGTTTGCTCTCAGGCTTGTCATGAGCTGGTGACCCACAGCAATTTTCAGAGTTAGTGCTGATAAATATCAGCAGCATTGATGGTGAGGTGGATGCTTGGGCTGGGCTGTCTTCGTGCAGGAACCCTGCTTGTTTGGAAGCTCTCTACACTATTAAAAGTCAAAAGAAAAAGAGAAAAAAAAAACAGAAAGGAAAAGGGTTGAGATTTATTTTTGGTTTTTTAAATATTATTTGGTGCTTGTTCTTAATTGCAAGCAGGGCTTGCAAAAATATTTATCTTTCATTTTATCTGAAAGAGTTTTTTAAAAAAGTTTACTTCGTTTTATTTTTTTATTTCTTTTTACTTTTGCTTTTGTTTGGGGAATAGTTTGAGGGGTTTTTTTCCTCTTTCCCCCTCTTTATTTTTTTTGTTTGTTTATTTGTTTTGTTTTCTTACCAAAAGATTGGTAAACCAAATGTTCTCATCTCCCTGTTTCCTACAAACCATGGGGTTGGGCAGTGCTGCTTTGCAGCTCATTCCATGCCTAAAGTCACACGATTTCAGCTGAGAGCTTTCTTCAAGGCAGAGCATCTTCAGGCCAAAAAAAGTCTGGAAAAAGACACAATGACTTCAGACAAGGCTCCTCCTGTCAATTAGTTTTATTGTTTAAACATTTTAGTTAGGTTTTCTCATTCCCTTTGGAGGCAAAGGAAGAAGCAAAGCATGGAGTGCCTTGCAGTGATGTGAGGGTCCAGTTGCTCTCCAGGACCCGAGGGGAGCTGAAGGAGGCACGTGCTGGTGCTGTGGAGTTACCTTTTCCATAAGAAAACCACCAGCTTCAGAAAGTACCTTCTGCCCTGCTGTTTATACATCTGCAAACACGAATGGGCCAAGCTGGAATTTCTGGAAACCAAAGCAGTGTGTGCCTCATGTACTGTTGTGTGAGCAGAGATCAGGGCACTGGTACATCTGAGTTCCCTCAGTCTGGAACAGCCTTCACCACTATGAACTTTTTATTTTATCCCACTGTCTTTGCCCCAGTCCCAGCACATGCTATATTCACATCACAGCAGTGTCCCATGGCTCTGAGAAGGGCACCAAAAGGCAGGTGAGTGACCCAGGGCAGCAGGATTGAGCCTGCCTGGCTTCACCATCTCTCCTGACTGTGCAAATCAAAAAGAGCACTCAGTGCCTGAAGTGCAAATACTATTGCCTAGTGATCTCCCAAGGTCCCTGTGGTTCCTTGACAGAAACCACAGGTGTGAGTCAGAAATACACTGACCAGAAATCCTGTGTACCAAACAGTTTGTGTCTTAAATTCGGGTGGACAGACCTTTGTCCCTGGAGGATGTCTGTTACTGTATGATTCACTTTTTTGGAATGGAGCCTCTCCTCCCACACTGCTTCCTCCTTCTTTCACCTTTAGGAAGGTAAGGGCTTGTTTTTATCTCTTTAGCCTTTTATTTTTCCCATCACAGGTTTTCTTTGGCTTGGCATAGGTTCCCAAAGTCTGAGTCCTGCTCTGATCCCTGAAGGTTGTCTAGCATTGTCTGCTAGAGTATTGTCCCAGCTTGACAGCACCAAAACCTTTCCTCTTCCTGGTCTTAAAATTGCATTTGCTCCAGTTCCATGCCTGGCATCCATCCTGCAGTTGTTGAAAGCATTTTATTTCTTCACCCCAGCCTGCTGCTAGTTCCCAGAGCCAGTCCCTCAATCCCATTTGGAGCACCCAGACCACCCTGTTGTGCGTGGAGTTCCTGGGACTCAGAGTAGGTCAAAAGCATCTGTTTGAAGCCTGTGTTGCTGGAGGAGAAGAGAATCCTACAAGGGCTCTTGGAGCTGTTTGTGCTGGTGTTTCTTGGAGGGCAGAAATAAGATTTGATTTTCTTGGGCTTTTCTTGGCCTGGTCTTTGCCACTGCCCAACAGGAGGCGTTTCAGTGTTCAGGAAAAGTGAGAGTGTGGGTTCAGATGGGTACAGAAGGATACCCAGCAGCAGAGAGTAGCTGTAGCAAAGGGTGGGAGACTCGATGGGGCTGTGTGGGGTTGGCCTTAGATTCTTTTAAATCAAGTGATCACCTCAGCACATAACTTGATGTCAGTTTGATGCCATAAAGCACTTTAAATGGAACTGGTCTTGCCCCTTTTAATTATGGTTATTTGGAGACAATCAGTTTTTGCCATTGCTCCCCCCCTCTGTATCCCCAGCAAAATCAGAGCTTCAAGTAGGCGTGTTCCTGGTTTGGTTTGGTTTGGCTTTTCCCCGGGAGGGGAGGAAGGGCCAAGCCTTTTGTATTCTTTTTAGACCAAAGTGGGTGTGAATCTGTCTAATCTACAGTCCCACTGCAGATAGGTTAAGTGGCAGGACAAGAGAACTGGCTTCTGTTGGCTCAGGTACATCCCCCAGGAGAGCCCATGTCAGCTTCACCATCACCTTCCTCGTGGCAGGTAGGGAAGCAGCCCTCCCAGTGGTTTTCCCTCCTTTTCCTTTTCTTTGGAGAAACTTAGTGAAGGAGATGTGAGGAGATGCATCCAAATACATGAGGCCCTTTCCCTGCACCAAGGTGTTTGCTGTCCAGGCCACTGTTCACCTCCCAGTGCCCTCCCCAGGACAGGAGCTGTCATCCCCACTGAGGGTGGACTCTGTCCTCTGGAGGTGTGGCAGCACAGTGATGCCATCAGCTTGTGTGGATTTGCATCCAGAGAGTCCAATCACCTTTGCACCTTCCTGGAGTCACTAGGAGACATCACAGCTGTTGCTGAAACACCCAGTTCCAGTCCTTCCACATGCCACCTAGTCAGGAGAGATTCTTCAGGTGCCAAATCCCAAGGAAGCTGTCTAGGATGTCTATGGCATGGAGCAAGGGAGGATTGGGCAGGAGACACAGGAGAGTATCTGCTAAAATCCCACAAAACATTCCTTGTTAACCAGAACTCTGGAAAATATTGTGCCTGCTGGCCAGGTTTGGGAATTTATCATGATTTAGGGCATCCTTTCAAATAAAAAGCCTCCCCTGTTGCTCATAACTCTTGCTTCATTTGTCAGAAGGGGCAGCAATCCACAATTCTCCATTGGTGATACAGCTAACTTTTAAATATAGGCGAGCTGAACTGGCCAAATCTCCTACACCTTGTGCTCTTCAGTCATGAGAAGTGTAACACCAGCTCCTTTCACATCTGCATTTCCAGGGGTCTGTGCCCTTTCCTTCCACATGCATTTCACTGACACTGATGCTTTGCCCAAATATAGTTCAGCTTCCATTGCTGGGGGGAGGGGGGAACAGGATAACACTCACTGCTTTGCATACAGCTGTGAGCTTTGTATGTATTTAAGCTGTCTATAGGTATCCATCCTTTCCATGCTCTAAAATAATGCTACTATTTTCTTTATCAATATTAAACACTGACTGAAAAAAAAAAGAAATAAAAATCTGTGTCCGGTTCAGTTCGCCTATGGTTAAAGTTTAGCCTGATGTTTATTTTGTACTAATATGGAATGCACTTGAGTAATTCCCAGAACATTGAGGTGTATTATAATAACCTGATATACGTCTGGTTTTGGTTTGTTTCTTACTTAAAAAAAAAAAAAAAAGCTTTGCATTTTCATGCTGAACCCATAAAGAAAAAAAGCTGGGAAAAAAGATTTTTAAAGAAGAGGATCAAACCTAATTGCTGTATGTTAATTTGTAATTATGTAAAAAGTGAGCAGGTTATTGACTGTACAATTCTTCAGTTTTTCTGTAACTTGCCAGATCCATAAGGGTTTATAACAAGCTTTTATTTATCTTCCTTTTTAGTTATCAGTATCAACCTCTTGTAAAGTTTTTCTTCCTCTAAATAAATTTGATTTTAAATCTGCGTTTTCTGCCTGATTTATTCCCACACCTCTGGTATTTTTGCCAATGACTTTTTTGCACCAAGGCTGCATGAAGAGCCCTAACCTCAACCTGTAATCAAATGTTTGCATTGCCTTTATCCTCCCCATTCCAGTTTGAACCCACTGGACTCTTTTAACTTATTTTCCTCCTCTTACAAGATTTGTGTTTTACTGAAGGACAGATGGCTGTGTGATATTCCTTAGGTTTTCTTCCCCCCCAACACACAGGGCTTCTCATTCTTGTACAAGGGGAAGTGGCACAGAGTTCCTGTAAGCCCCTAACACAGCTCAGTGTCTTTGACAAATCCCAGACACTGAGGGGTTTGGTTCTTTTGGCTTAGAGAACCAGAGATGCTGCATCTCATCCCAGGACAGGGTCCACAATGTTGTGTGGCTTAGGTGTTCCCTTGTCTCCTGCAAGAAGAGACCCATCAGAAATGCTGTACCCAGCATCCAGGACACCCCTGGGGAGGTGATCTAAGGAAAAAAATCTTCCTTGTGAGGGTGGTGAGGCGCTGAAACAGGTTTCCCAGAGAAGCTGTGGATGCCCTATCCCTGGAAGTGTTCAAGGCCAGGTCAGACATGGCTTGGAGCAACCTGGTCTAATGGAAAATTCCTTGCCTGTGGCAGGGGTGGTGGAAAAAGGATCTTTAAGTTCCCTTCCAACCCAAACTATTCTGTGATTCCATGATAAGGTACATGGTGTTCCCAGTGCCTGCAGGCATCAGTCCAGGCAGGAGAGGGTGCCAGGAGTACAGAGCCATGGGGATGAGAAGTCATGGAGGACCTCAGTGGCTGGAGTTTCCCCACAACCATTTTCTGTTGGATCATAGAATTGATCACTGCTGACCCTGTCCTGCACAGGACTCCAGCATCCTCTCCCCAGGCAGGAAAAGCAGGAGACCTGCACCCTTCACCCCTGTGTATTGGTTTTGAGGCAGAGGAATTGCTTCATTTCCATTTGTTACTCCACTTGTCTTCAGAGGTACAGTTGGGAAAGAGAAAGGATTGCTTGAGTGGAATCAGAAATGTATTCATAGACTCAGAATAACCTGAGTTGGAAGGAACCCACAAAGAGCATCGAGTCCAGCTCCTGACCCAGCACAAGACAGACCCAAGTATCAAGTATTGATCAAAGCTCTGGGCTGTCAGCTGCTTGGGGTGTTGTGTTGTTGCTCAGCAGAGAGCTCCAGTCCCGTTAGGCAGCAGTGCACTCCCTGCCTGGTATTTTTCCCCTCCTCTCACTGCACATGCTGTTCTGAAAGCCTGAGTCAGGTCAGTGTACCTGAACCTACACCCTGTCACGCAGCACTTGCTCCAAGACAGGCAACCCCTGGGTGTGAGACAGGAGATGAAAGAGTTCCTTTATCTCCACGGCTGCTCAGTAGTCCTGCTTTTATTTGCATTCCCAGGCGTCCCAGCTCACCTATTTACTGAAGTTGAATAAAAGCCTTTCGCCCAAACTGTCGGCTGCTGGGTATGGTTTTTAAAAGGCATGTTTTCCTGTGGCCCCTCTTGGCTCTGCAGCCTGGATGCCTGACAAAAGCACCCCTTGGGGCACCCCCAGCCTTTGCATTGCTGCAGTAAAACAACAGCTGCTGGGAATGGGAGATGCTGCTCTGATAGAACAGGCATTGGTCACGGGAGATGGGAGAGCACATAGCACAATTACTGATCACAAACCACATTGAGAAAATCAAATCCTTTCTGAATCAATCTCCTGCCAGGGAAAGGCTGGGTTGCAGAGCACAACAGGCACCCTGAGCTTCTCTGGTCCTGCACAGTGCACTCCAAACCCCCCTGTTTCCATTGGCCAGGGGGAAATCTGGGCAGGCAATACAAATTGCCTTTGGCAGAGGAGGAAGCAAAGGGCCCTGCTGCTCCAGGACACCTTCATATATTAATTAATTTGACTGTCCTTAACCAGCTTTCCACAATTCATATGCTCAAAATTTCCATGCTCTGAGCCATTACAGCTAAGACAATGAAATGGATATTCTCTCCAGACCACAGGGATGAGTCAATTTAGATGGTCCCAAGAAAGAGTGATGGGTTTCTGAGCATCCCAGCTTTCTTGCCCAGCCTTTCCTTGGCATCCAAAGTTAGAGCACAATATCTTTGTGGCTTTGTTGGATGTGGTCGGATTTTCACTGGCACACTGGCCTAAAAGGGGTCATACAGAATCCTTAGAATGGGATGAGCCTCTAAAAGGAGCATTGACAGGCACAGGAGAGGCTCTTTGGAAATACGGTTTAGTGATACCTTAAACATTTGCATTATCTGCATTTCCTGTTCCCTGCCCGTGCTGGGTTCAGTCCTGGCACTGCCTTCAGGGACACAAACTGGAGGTCTGGGAGGACACAGGTGCAAGCTGGGCTGGGGCTTGCAGACAGGCCACTCATTCATGGAGGGTTTATTAAGAGAAGGAAAGGCAAAACCCTAATTAGTGCAGTGAGTGAGTGAGATGCCTTGTGATCAGATACAAGGTGAATGGTAAAGTAATGACTTACCTTTGCCATTGAAGGCACCTGGGGCTTGTTAATTTGCTACAGGAATGTTAAATATGGTAAATGTCTTGATTTTTAGGAGGTTGAACTATGTAAAAATTAAGCAGAAAATAATATTTGACACTAGCAAGTGATATGAGCACCCCCAGCTCTCTCAGGGATGGGCAGACAGTGGGTATCTTTTGTGTCTCCCCTAAAGCTGCCTTCACACCTCTTAAATCACCCCCAAACCAGGCTTTGCTCTCCTGCCTCTGTTCCAAGGATGCCCAAGGGTGCAGGTTCAGGATGGGCTCCCCGGCCCCGTTCTCCTGCACTCTGGAGCTCCTCTGTTTGCCAGTACAGAGGGCACTTGTTTCCAGTCCCTTTATGGTCCATCCCTTCCAGATGCAGCTCAGCTGACAATTCCCAATCCCCCCGACCCCTCTCCACAGCCTGGCGTCTCTCCCTCCGGCATCTCCAGATGCTCTTTCTTTCCCCTCTCCTTTCACCAAAGGGCTGCTTCTCACCAGCCGCATCTTTCCAGTGAGCCTAATTAGACAGGAGCCTAATTAGAGCCGAGCAGGAGCGGTGAGTCATTAGCAAAACCCTGTGGGAAGGCCGGGAGCAGCCGTGATCCCGGCGGGGCGGCAGCGTGGGCAGAGGGGCCGGAGGCAGCGGGAGCTCCGCTGGGTGCTGGGAAGCAGCCATGGGGAAGCAGCTCCTGTTTGTGTGTAATTCCTCCAGACATGACCCAGAAATGGAGTGAAGGGTGTTTACCCTCCTCCCTGCACCTGCCAGGGAGCTGAGCCGGCCCCAGTGCTGCTGGGCTGGCCTCAGGGCAAGGGGATGGCTGTCCATCCCACCTAACCAGGGAAGGTAGAAACCAAAAGGGCTTTTCCTGGTGGCCCTTAGGCTTTTTTCTCCTTGTTTGGTTTCTACTCATCCCTTTCAACAACCAGCCATGCCCCATGATGGAGCGGAGCCAGCATCCTGGGGACTGGCTGCCTGCTGGGGCTGTAGGGAAAAGGAGCCTTGCTGGGGTGGAGAAGAGTGATGGCAGCAGTAAAGGGCAGAATTAAAATGTTTGCTTGGGATAAACTCACAGGACTGGGGATAGGTATGACGCCAGGAGTAGAGACAGGTCTTTCTGTCAGTCATTAAATCCCATTCTGGCTGTAAGTGCTTCTTCACAAGCACATGGTGCCATCCTGGCCTGGTCACGGACTGTGCTCCCCAGCCTCTGCTGGGAAAGGAGAGCTTCCCAGAAGAGACAGAACTGAAAACCCACAAATTACTTGATTCCTGAGCTCTGTAGTCCTCTGAGACTGTCAGGAAGAGTGAAAGGACAGGTTGAGTAGCCAGGATCAGTCTTGAACCCTTCTCCCAGATTCATTTGGCAGGGGACACACAAACACAGAGGGCCCTGTCTGTGAGCCGCAGCCTCAGTGGTGCAGCGTGTGCTGGAAGTGAGATGTCCAGGCACTGACAGCATGAAAGCCAGCCTTTTTCCACCTAATTGGATCTGTTATTCAGCTGAGAAACACTGAATGGATTGGGTGGGCTCAGAGCTCGCAATTTCAGCGAGGAAGTCGGGACGTTGCAGCAAAGTAGGTCACAGTGCTGCAAAACAGGGTGATGGCTCTGCACAACAGCCCAGGATGTTAAATAAGGAGGTGGTGAAATGGAAAGAAAAGAGAGACTGTGAGGAGGGAAGAATAAATGAGCTCAGCCTTGGCTATTCATTCCCACTGGGAGTGCCTGCTGCTTGTTCCCACCTTGGGGCCCCCAGCACTGCTGCCTGTGTCTGGAGGGCACAGGGATCCTGCTCTGCACCGGAGCAAGAGGGATTGGGCCCCGTTTAAACTCCCAGTTGTTGTGGGGAGCTGCAGGCAAGGGTTTCTCCTGCTCTTGCAAGCTTAACTCAAACACTGCTTATGGAACAGCATTTCCATGCATAGCATTTTGTGAGCCTGGACTGTCTTCAGAGATTAAAAGCTGTTTGGTTTATCCCAAGGGAAAGGGTGCATGGGGAAACTGGAAAACAATTCCACGTGGGATATATTGCAAGGAGAATGTGCAGTGCTGGGGCATTGATTAATGTGCAGGAGAAGATGACAAGCCACGGACACAAGTGCTCTGTGTGGACACAGATGAATTTGAAAACATGTTGGCTAGCTGGAAAAAAGTGCTCCTCTTCTCCAATTATGTGTTTAAATACCAGACTCGGCCTCTGGAAGGATGTGGGGCTCCCTCAGACACCAGAGCTATTAAATCACTGGCTACTCTGCTTTTAATTGACTCTCATGACAAAGGGAGTGGGCTCAGATGATAATTCCCTGCAGGGCTCCATTGCAAAGCAGTATTATTTCAAGGGCAGCTGGGGTCAGTCTGGGAAAATGCATATTTAAGACCCAATAAGGCACTATGAGTTTCATTTAAAGAAGACACAGGAGTATCAGCCCCTTGCATCCAGGGACGTTCAGCATGCTCAGGCCCTGGGGAAGGAGGTGTGATCATGCCTGGTTCCACCTGCAAGCATCTCCCTGCCCTCTCCTCCCAAGTGTTTTTTTGGAGTGAGAAGCACCCTGTTACTGAGCTGGGGAACTCATGAGAGAGCTCATGGGTTAGAGGGTGGGTGGAAAGGAGCTATATCCTGCCCCAGTTCTCCTGTAGGATTGGGCCCTGCACAACAAGGGAGGTGTGGGCTGAGCCCCCCTGCTCCTCCAGGGATCTCCATGCTGGGCTCCTGGCACTCCATGGGGAAGATGTCTGAGCTCCTGACACCCCACAGCGAGGGCTGGCTGTAGAGTGTGGGCTTGTTTCCCAGGAGCCTGGGAACACACAACTCCAGCACCACCACCAGACGGGACTCTTCCCTAAGTGCTCACTCCCAGACAAAGCTGAGCCTGACCTGCTGAGATGGCAAAAAAGCTCTTTCAAAAAGGAAAACAAATCACATTTACATTTCTACCCCTGTACCTCCCATTTAAATGCCAGCCCGGCTCTGGCTGTAGCTTTTTTTCTGTTACATCCACTTGTATCTCCTGCTCCCCCTCTTATTCTGTTGCTGCTAACCAAGAAACCTTTGTATTTCTCATTACTTCTAATTCCATAGCAACAGGTCGCTGCTGTCACAGCAGCTGCTGATTGCTTTTGAATTGTCTCTCAGTCAAGCTCCAGAATAAATACAAAAGAGCAGGTCTCTGCATGGCTCATATCAAAGCAAGCCTATTGCAAAGCCTCCCCAGCTGCTATTTAAAGTCCCAGAGTCGCATATAAAACCTGAATCAACAAAACTATAGGGGATTTCATTCACCTCCCCCCTCCTTTTTCCCCCCCTCTCCTGCTCATCAAACAGTAATTTCTACCCTGAATTGGTTTCCCAAAGGGGTCTTTAATGAGCTTTTTCTGTGGAGCCTTACACTCATATCTACCCAGCTCACGTCAGCTAATGCTGCTGCCCACCCAGTTCCTGCAGGCAAGGGGACAGGTTCCCTGTCTCCTTTTCAACTTAGAAATTCAGGCTCCAAATCCCTTTGAGACCCTGTGTAACACCCATAGGAAGTTTTGCTTCCCAAGCCAAACAGCCCCTGCTACAAGAGGAGGCAAACACAAACTTGCCTGGTGCCGATTTGCTGCTCTGAGCAATGCTCCCACAATCCCAGCCCTGAGCACAGCTGGAGCTGCTGCTCTTGCAGGGAGGGAAAACCCTCCCAGAGTGTTCCCAGAGCACAGCTGGATCTCCCTGTGCCTCTGTGTGCTCCTCTGGGATGGGGAGAGATGCACACCAAGAGGAGCGTGGAAAGGAGCTCCAGCTGGAAAGTGCATCTCTCCTGTCTAAAGGCCCCTTTCTTGGGAGCTGCAGCAGCCAAGAGAAGGCAAATAAGGAAAACAGAAGCATGAATTCTTCTTGTCTTAGAAATCACTGGCTTTCCCTGCAGGAATATGGCTGTGTCTGCACCGGGCCTCTCAACCTATTTGGCAGGTGTTATTAGCACTGCAGACTTGCAAGTTCTCCTGAAACCATGGCATGGATGAGCTGAGTGAGAGCAGCTGCAGAACAGAGAGCCACATGATGTCCCCAGGACATGAGGAGCCCTGGATTTAATTCCCAGATCTACCATTAACCTTGGACAAGACACTTGACATTGTGCCTCAGTTTCCCAAGCACTGAAGCAATAATAATTACAGCTGGGCTGGTTGCTTTGGAGGCTGTTTGTGAACCACCCCACGGAGTGCCAACCCTGTTATTAGTCCTCGGCCCTGTTATTAGACCTAAATCCAACTTCTGAATGAAGACTCCTGTGAAAAACACACAAACAGTTTCCCAGATCATCATTTTTATTAAAGTTCACAAGCAGCTGAAGGGAAAAAAAAAAAAAAAAGAAAGAAAAAAGCCTAGAAGATGTAAATAAACGTCATCCAGCTCATGGCAGACTGGCTGTGCAGAACGTGTGTTCTTCCCGGCAGCGACGGCACCCGCTGCTCCGAAAAGACCTCTGCTGTTTGAAGCTGTGTCAAGGCTTTTCATGGCATTGCATCATTCAGCTGGCCAGGCTACAGCCCAGCCTCATCCAGGGGCGAGAGGCGAGCCTGGAGAAGCTGGAGATCTGCTGTGCAGGGAAGCAGGATGCTGGGGCAGTGTAGGACCAGTCCTCGGCAATGGCCATTCAGGAGCTGCATCCCTGTACTGACAGCTGAAATCCACGTGCTTTGCTCCACAGCAAAATGAGGAATGGCTCGGGCTGACAGCTCTTGGATGCATAATCCCAAACAGAGTTGGCAGCCAGTGTGTGTGGATAACCTGGGGCAGCCTGAGCCCAGCTGCTGGCAGGCAGCACACTGTCAGAAATGCTCACCAAGGGGAAGCCAGGGTATGGGGTGCAGCAGGAAGGAGGGGGAGCCCACCCTGCAATGTCACCCTAATCCTCTTGCTCTCCCTCCGAGGCCTTGCTGCAGCCAAGGTGCCCCTTCCCAAGGCACGAGCATTCCCCACTGCACTCCTTTTTCTGCTCCTGTGCTGATGAGAGCCTCACCCACGCGCAGGGAAGCTCAGCAGACCGGCTCTGAGCATGCAGTGGGCTTTATCTGGGGAATATCTCAGCAGTGGTGCTGCTGCCTTGGCACACTAACAGAGCCCTGTGCTCTTCCCAGCAGCTGTGTGTGGGGAACTGCCCGGCCTCTGACCTAATCACAGCAGAAAGAGGGGGGAAAAAATTTAAAAGGCCCAAAGTACAAACCAAAAGGCATCTGCCCTGTTTTGTCACAGTACATGGTGCTGCTGGCAGCCATCCCAAGCTCCTATGTTTTAATAATTCAATAGCCATTGCCTCTATGAAATGGCCAGAGGATGGGGAGAGCCAGATGCTCTCACCTTATTCCCTTTAACAAACACTTCCAAGTCACCCAAGCAGCAAGCACTGCCAACGGCAAGTTCACTGCCTTAGAGAAAAACATATTAGTATCTCTTAAACCCCCAGCTGAGTAACAAAAAGGGCTACCCAGCCATGTTTGTTGAGGGATGCAGCCTCCATCTCCACAGCCCTGTTGTCCAGAGGAGCCCACAGAGCCATCCCTGTGCCCAGCCCAGCAAGGCAGTGCTCTCGGCTCCATCCCTGCACAGTGGCCAGTGACCAGTGGTGGGGCTGGGTAGCCCTTGGTGGCCCCCTGGTGTGATGCTGGCGGTGGGGCTTCAGCTGTGCCTCCCACTCCTGGTGTCAGGAAGGGATGTGGAAGCTGCCTCGGCGTCCTGTGCGGGAGGACAGGAGGCTCCTGGTCACTGTGCTGGCTCCAGCCGCAAGAGAGGGGACATGGATGTGACTCTGGCATCTGGGGAAGGAAAGAGAAAGCTCATTAACTGGTGTGATGCTCAGCTCAGCCCACACAGGGTAACCCCCACCCCAACTCCCTGAGGTGGAAAGCAGCTGGTTTCTTTAGGAGTTGGGGTAACCTTTGCTTGTGCAGGACAGGAGAGGAGTCTTCAGCTGGGGAGGGCTCAGAACCAGGTAGCAAACTTCAGAGGATATGATAAGGGAATGAAAAATTGAAGGATAAGTTTTCACTCTTTTTTTTTTAGGGCAGAGAGGAGAGCCCAAAAACTGGAACAGACAAAACAGAAAGACCCTTTTTCTCTTTTTCCACAGGTTCCTCCAAAAACATCCGTATCACTGACATTTCCAAGGGGTTGATTAATACAGTCTGGGGCCAAGCTCAGACTGCACATGTTTCCATCTGCCCAGGGTTAGGAAAAGCCTGATTTTCATCGACTTTCCTCCCCAGGCCAGCCACTCCCTTCCAACACTGCCTGATAAACTGGCTTCAGAGACAACCAGCCACATGGAAAGAGCAACAGCGGCAGAAAAACTGCAATCCCTGTTTATCCGGCCTCCCTATTATACACATGCAAATGAGTTTCCCTAGGAGCCACCGGGAGAAACCAGCTGTGACTCGGTTCCAGAAATTCCAGCAGGTTGCAAGGAACCACCCACCCCAGCAGCATGCAGGTGAGCAGCAGCCTCTAGGAGCCAGGAGATACCCTGAGTTTTTTTTTTTTGAGCTGTTCTTTGCAGATACACAGGTCTTGGCATGGGAAGGTGCCTTTCTGTGAGCAGGGCTCCGTGGATGGAGCTGGGAATGATGCATGCTGCAAGGTGAAAGCACGTGGGAGCCACACCAGGCAGCTGTAAAAGTGTCTTTGCAAAAGGCTTGTTATCTAAGCTGTAATATAATAACCAGGAAAAGCCATGGAACTGACCCAGTTCCTAGTGTGAGTGCGGTGCTGGAATACAGCTCAGGGCCTGGCTCGTGGCCTAAATCTTTGCAGGAGCTCAGGGGCCAAAGTTCAGATTTCAGGTGCCAGAACAGCTTCAAAACCCTTCAGCCTCAGTCACTCAGTGCCCACCCAAAGGCAGGCACCAGCTGCTGCTGCCACCCTCAACCCTCATGGGAGCTAAGCACACACCAAAGGGCTCCAGTGGAAGCCACAAAATCAACTCTGAGCTTCTGATGTGCCCCAGGAACCAGTCCCTGAGCAGTGCCCAGCCACCAGCCTCTGCTCCCTACAATCCAGACTGTGAGGAGAGTTCTTAACAACTAAAAAGCACCTGATTAGGAACCTGTGGGCAGGGGAAGCCCTGGCTCCTTGATGCTACGGGGTTTGGGTTGTCCTGTTTGTTTGGAGATGGGAACTCCAACATCTCCACCCCAGGAGAGAATTTGAGGCTCAGGAGGCAGCACAGAGGGACACAATGACTCCCCTTTCCAATTCACCTTCCCTGGCTGGACCATGAAATCTGAAATCACGCCCATCAGTGACTCTGCCTCGTGAAAATGAGTGTCACACAGGACAGATAGTGTGGAGAAGCCACTTTAATGTGGAGACAGGCAGCTTGGAGAACCTGTTCCTGGTGCTGCCTGAAGTCACCTCTGGGGAGGGGTTGAGATGTCCCCATCAACTGTCTCTGCACAGCTCTGTGACAAACCACCCACCACCCTCCCCTGGGCTGGGCTGTGCTGGTCCTTATCAACACAGAGTCTTTATCAGCCCAGTGCTCATTTGTCATGTTTTGCCTCCCCTATGGCTCCAACCACCTCGGGAGGGAGGGGATGAGGCTTTCACATTTCATACTGCTAATCACACTTGATCCCTGGAATTAACTGTGGGCAATAAGCACTAAATTAATGTCACACGGCCTCCCTGGCAGCAGGGCTGGGACCTCTGCTGAAACGTGTCCCCGCTCCGTCTGGGAAGGGCGAAGGCCGTGCCCTCGAGGAAGCATTTCCAGCTGATCAGTTTTATGCTTCACAGGAAAAGCAGGCTGGGTGGTTTATGACCAACATTTGTCAAGGACAGGCTATTTGGGTTTCAGGGACCAGTTTATGGGCAGGAGGTTGTTTTTCCCATGAGGACAAAGTACTGTCTCCTGCCATGTGATCGCCCAGGCCTTTTCCCACCAGCCCACCTTGCTCTGCTCTGAGGGGTGGCTGCTCCTGAGTTTTTCCAAGAACAGGGAGTTCCATAGGAAACTGGGCAAGTACTGGCCAGCCTGCCTTCTGGGCATCCCTACTTGAAGAGGGATCCTACAAGGACCAAATCAGGTGCTTCAGCAGAGACCTTCCATGGTGGGAGCTGCAAACCAGAAAACCCCTCAGCCAGACCTGCAATAGGACAGTGGGGTGAACGGGATCATAGGCTCCTACAGCCAGTTATCCCAGCTCCCAAGCCCAGTTTTTGCACAGCCAGGGCAGCCAAGGACGGCACGTGGGATGTGGCTGCTGCAGTGTGGGCAGCATGTGCACATCAGGGACATTCACTCACTAAATGAAATAAAACTTACTAAAAAAAAATACCACTCTAGAAAAATCACGTGGACAGACATTCTTTCTGGCAAGAGCTTGCATGTATGTTAAATAGTTCTTTTAACCGAAGACTGGAGGCAGAGCCAAAAAAGCACATAAAACCCTCACACAGTGACTTTTCACCAGTTTTATTTGCAGTTTCTAGTTTTCTGCGCTTATGTCAGGCTCCCAGTTACAGGGGGGAAAGCAGTATCAATACAACCCCCACAAAGCTATTTACCAGGTCTGAACAACCCAAAAACAGTAGGGAGGTAAAAAGGTAGGAGAGGAAAATAACATCACCGTGACTTTGATGACTATTTTTTATTCAGTGGCTGAGAAACCAACTCCCATCTCAAACTACCCCCAACTCCCTCTCCCAGCCATGTGGCTGGTGTTGAGCTTCAATATTCAGTCGCATCTGCTACCAGAGAAAATTAACTGTCAGCTCTAGGATGGCTCTTAAAGGGAAGGCCCCATTGACCTGAGCTGAAAATGATGGAGTCCTCACAGTCTTTGCTGCAATATTTAATAGCCGAGTGACAGTTAATTAGATTACTGAGCCACTGTGACAGATGCTAGGCAACGCCTGAGGAGGAGAATTTGGAAAGGCCATTATCTTACAGTTGAGAACACTTTAAGGTCTCATTTTAACCCTTTCCACTCTTGCCCTGCCCTCGTGGTGGTCCAACCCATGTTAAAACCAGGTGTTTCACAAAGGCCAGCGTAATGCCCTGGGTGATATGCCAGGAACTCCTCCTTGGTTTCCATCTGGCATCAAAAAAGATGATCACTGGGAGGTGCCAGCAATTTCACCCGCTGGGCGATTCCCAGGCACACCAACCACACCAAGTGGAAAGCAGGGAAGTGAGAGGGTGTTAGAGGGTTTGGGCAGCATTCCTTCTTGCCTGTATTAAGTGAAGTGGATTCTGATGAGTCTGTGGAAGAATTTCCCTCCCCGCAGTCCCCACTTTCCAAATAAAACTGTAAGTGAAGCTTGTCAATCCCACACCCATAGCGTGGGTTTCCCAGCTCCTGCAGCTGGCTGGGATGTAGGCTGCAACCACCAAAGCAGGGCTGTGTGTGCTGCTGGCACTGAGAAACCTGCACACTGAGCTAGCAGACATGTTACTGACTTCCTAGGAAGGTGATGCTATCTAAGTGCTGCCTGTATTACTATCTGCTTTCACAATGCAAGTTCAGAAGTGCCAGGCCAGCTGCATCTCAGCACAGGTTGGTGAGGACATGTAAAGCCCTGTGGATCCACACTGACAAGCAGAATGGCAACCAAACACCCCACTGGGGAGGAGAAAGGAGAAACCCTGTCCCAGGGGCACTGTAGGAGCACCTTCCCTGAGCAAGAGAAAACTGGAGCACCAGAATGAGACACAACATCATGGGTTTGCACCAACTTTCTTATTCTCACACAACCCAAAACACTGATAAAAACATTCTTCTTCTGGTTACAAAACCCCTTCCCTCCCACTCAGGTCTGACACAGAAGTCTCAGAAGTTCTGATTTAACAAGCAACTGTTTGGATGATAAATAAACACCAAGACCATCAAATGCACCATGGCTTCTGCGCTTTTGCTTCTGCTACCCACTGAAATGTAAACAGAGAGCATAAAAAGAGAACCAGGATTTGCTGACATTCCAAGGGTCACTTGCCTATATATTCATCAGTTTTAAATACATCACCCAGAAAATCAGCAAAAATATCAAACTACTAAGACATTCCAAAGCACTTGTTGCCCTGGTATCTCTCAGGAGTCACATACAAATGTTTTTAGGAACCTTATCTCCCTTAACTGCATGGGAACAGGATGTATTCCATGGTGAGAGCAGGTGTGGATCATCTGCCCATCCACCCCCCCACCAGAAGGGTGAGGCTGGCACATTCAGCTACCTTGGAGCAGAGGGAGAGGAGCCCCAACCATCTATGTAGATGTAGCTCTTAAGATCCTGGGAGGATCATCTGGAAAGAAGAGAACCCTTGTAACTATCTAGAGTTAGACTAGAGCACTGCTGAGCTGGTTATTCTTTCCTGGCTCCACATCCCACTTTTAAACATTCCCTTCTCATAAAAAATGACTTCATGAGCGCCTGTGGCTTCAGCATGGTGTGTGGAGATACAATTGAGGCAAGATGGTAATTTTCAATTTAAGAGGAGGAGACCCTTACCTTCATTGACCTCCTGGAAACAAGCCACCAGGCCCTGCCCCTCATCACGAGGGCAAGTGCTTCCAGGTGCTGACAAAAGCTGTGGGGATGAGCGAGTAAGGCACCGTGGTGATACAGTTCCACGTGTCTGACATGGGGTCGTAGCAGTCCAGCGTTTTGCACCTCTGGGTGCCAAAGTACCCTCCTACCACATAGAGTTTATTGCCCGAGGCCAGGGCGTGGCAGGACATGCGCTTGGCCGTCATGTCCCCGATGCGCGTCCACTGGTCCGTCTCGCAGTCGAAGCGGTAGGCGGAGGCTGCCGTGAACTCCGTGTCTCCTCCCATGATGAAAATCTGGCTGCCCAGGACAGCGGCCGCCGTGTAGCGCCAGGGCTGCGGGCACTCGGCTTTGATCATCCACCGGTTCTCAGCTGGATCGTAGCACTGAACTTTGGACACCATGTCTCGGTGGATGCTGGTCCCACCGAAGACAAAGAGCTTCAGCCTGGCGCTCACCACCGCGGCGTTGCTCACTCCGTCTCTCAATGGAGCCACCATCATCCACTTGTTGGATATGGGGTCGTACTTCTCTACTTGCTTCAAGGAAACTGAAGGAGACGCAGGGAAGACTCCAGCTACTGCAGTGTGTCCACCAACCACATACAGGCAGTTTTCCAATTCGGCTGAGCCATGCCCAAACCGAGCGATTAACATTGGGGCAGCTTTGGACCATTCCTCATGCACAGTGTCATAAACCCAAACATCTTTGGAGACCCCGTTCTCTGAGCCCCTGCCTCCAGTGATGTACACTTTGCAGCCAATGGCACAGGCACTGAACTCCTTCCGTGGACTCGGCAGGTCTGCTTTGGGAATAATTTCCTTTGCTTTGTGATCCACTTGGTAGATCTTATCACACATGAAGGTTTGTCCTCCCAGGATCAGCAATGTGTGCCCAGCTTTGCGAGGCCTGGCACAGAGGCTGGTGACCACCCCATCATTCTGGAGGATCTTCTTCTTGCACTGAATAGCTTCATCCAGGACAAGCTTGTTCCTTTCATCCACCATGATCAAGTCCTCGCAAGCCAAGGCTTCCTTGAGGCATTCAGAAGGAAGCAAAGCCAGACGAACATTCCTCAGAAGTTCTGGGAGATAAGCCTTCCGCTCATCCAGATCGTATTTCACCCACTGCATGACAGCCTTAAAGACCTTTTCTTCATCCTCGATTTCCAGCTCATCACTGGAGATCAGGTCCAGCAAAGTGTCCTTGGAAAGGTTGTTGAAGTCCTCACTCTTGTGAACAGTCTCAAAGTTGACCAGGCACATCCTCCAGGAGAGCTCGTAGAGCCGCCGGCACTGATGAGCATCCGAGAGCAGCATCATGCCCAGGCAGTTGGAAGGGTAGAGGTTCTTCTCCAGAAACTCTGCCGCTGCATCGCGGACATCGTGGAACTGCAGCATGTCCCCAGCCTCCAGGAGGGACTCAGCATTCTCCTCGTTGATAATGATCCGAGAGGAGTAAGCAAAGTCCAGCAGTAGCTCCAGCACCTCCGGGTGGAGGCTGTCATGGAAGTTCACCTCGTCATCCAGGCTCTCCCGGAGGCCGTTGCTGAACATGGCCTCGAAGTACCTGCTGGAGGCAGCCAGCACTGCCCGGTGGCACGGGAACGACCTGTTCCCTGCCCAGAGGGTGACATCGGTGAACATGCAGTGCTTGCGCAGGGTGTTCAGGTGGGACAAGACGCAGTCCGGGTGGGAGGCCTTGTGGAAAAGCAAGATGTTCATGGAGCCGGTGCTGGTGCGCGATTTACGGTTCTCGTGGACGCTGACGGACATGGTGGCACAGCTCTTGCCTGCAGGGAGACAAATGGAGAAACTGTCATTCCCTTGTCCTGACTGATGTAAGGCATGGAGAACACATGCATTATCCAACCCTGGTACACTGCCAGTGGATCTCAAAGCTCCAGGTGACATCCCTGTGGCTCCTGAACCCTTTCCTCCTGCACCCTCTCATCCTCCAAAAAATTTAACTCAGGCTGAGCAGGGCGAGAAAGCAGAGCGGGGTGAAGGGGGAAATTCTGCTTTGGTTTCAACAAAGGAGCAACAAAGTGAGGCAATCAAACCCCAAAGTTGGTGTAGATTGTTTCAACAGCCCCCAGAGGGTATTGGCAAACCGCAGAAGAGTTATTTTTCCTTAGAAAACAGTATAGAGAGAGCAGACTATCCAGGATAAAGGGCATTGGTCTGTTCTTGGCTCGGCAGAAATTATGTTTGGCTTCTGATTTTCATGTAGATTACTGCAGGTTTAGGAAAAGCAACTGCTACAGGTTTTATTTACAAATATTGAATTACCAGCAGAAGCCAAAAGTTTGAACTGATTTTACCAAACCCATCTGTTGTACTTTTTGATTACAAAACTCACCAGACACCTCATGTGACTTAAACATTTTTCAGGACAGATTCTATTCAGAATAAGACAAAAGAAAGACATAAATTATGTTTTTTTACCAGACAGGCAGAATCAAACACAAGGCTTTTATTAGCTACTATTTCACTTAAGTGCTACCTGATACCAATCCTTGCTTGCAGAAGAAAACCCCTTTGGACTAATTAAATTAATACTACCTAGATGATAAAATCCAAGTCATTTACTCCAAAATACTTTAGCCAGCTGTATTTTGCTTCCCATGTAACTAAAGCAGACAGACAGATACACATGCATAGCCCTCTCTTACAGGAGAAAGTTAATACAGAACTCATCCCGAGGTTTGAAAAATGAACCTGAAAAAATCAAAATGGGGTCAACCTTCACTCAGTCACTGAATTGTTTAGACAAGACAGTTGGGGAAGGCTTTTTAGATGGGTTCTTTTTGTTAATGTTGGTTGGATGGGTCTTTTTTTTTTTAACTTGCTCTTCACAAGCTGGGATTTCTCAAGGGTCACTCCAGCCTATAAACACAAGGTCTGCAGACGAGCCCAGTCCTCCTCAGCTAGCACTGGGGTCTTGGAGGAAACCACAAAATGCTGAGAGAATGGCCACCATGCTCCCTGGCTGCTGGCAGGTCACAGCCTTGACCTGGCAGTGACCTGGAGCTTCTCAACCCTCCCACACTCCATGGGTGGATGACCTCAGGAGGAGGCAGATGGCCAGATAAGTTGCCTGACTCAGGCTCTGCTCACGAGCTTCCTGCCCCTGCTTCTCCAGCACCTCCAAGAGAGTCTGAATTAGACAAACAGCTGTGGGCATGTTGCTCCTTCCCCACCCGCTGTCAAGAGTTATCGAGGTTGGTCTTCTCAAGGCCTCGCTCATTCCTCAGCGCTGTGTCACGGTCCAGGGAGAAGTCTCTGTGCTTCTCCATGTAGAAACAACAGCTTGCCCAAGCAGCCACAAGTCCTGCTCAGCCTCCGAGTGAGGGCAGGAACACTGATGTGGGCAGTCAGGTGGGATATGTCCATATCCATGGCCCAAACTCTGGCAGCCTGGGATAGAGGCTGACAAGCTCATTTCACTCGTGACTGGAGGCCGTGCAGAACCAAGGCTCCAAAACAGGAAGGAAAATGCCATTATGGAACAGCACTTTGAAGTGCATCTGAAGGAAATGTTTCCAACATCTACACCCAGCGCAGGAACAACACTAATTTAAGGGGTTATTTGGATTCCCATGTCAATGCCGAAGTGAGGAATACAAATGAAACATTTATGAGCCTGCTAAAAGCTATTGATTTAGGTTCCTATTCCTACAACCTCAGAAACCACCCTGCCACTGCTACGACTTTCTTTTCTCACAGTTCGGGTCAACTATTCAGTGTTAACCTTTGATTTGCTTATGCACAAAAAAAAAAAAAAGAAGCAATTTATATAGGATAGCTATGGAAACAAACACAGAGACTGCAGAAGGCAGCAATGATTTTTCTGACACTAAGATAAAAGCACCTACTCAGAGTGGAAGGAGCAGGTCATTTAGAAATTGAAATGTCTATATAAAAGCTGCAGCAAAGCCATTTTTTATATATACGTACACATAAGGACACATACATATATCACACATGTGCACACACACACACATATATTTCAAATCTTTGCTTTCAGCATCAAATATCTATCCCAGGGAACTTGGAGGCAAATAATATTTCTATCTTATATGTATTGAAAAATATCCAGGGAATAAATTGGCAGTCCAGTTCCCAGCACTGCTCTTTCTATCATGTTCACTACAGGCACCGACTGACTCCCAGCACAGCTGGAATTCTGAAAGCTGAAGAGGCCACAGTCCCAGCCCCTTTACTTGGCCTCTCCTGAGTGGGGTTATGACACTGGCTGCCACTGGTCACAGACACGCAGGGCTAGACAGACCATTAAACTGAAACTAAAGCAGCCCCTGAGCTCTGGGGTGCAGCCATCTCACCAGAAAGCCTTGCTTGTGGTTTTCAGCAACACCCAAACAGCTTTTTCTGAGGGCTTCTTGGATCCTGCCATGGCTGGGCACAAGCAGAAAAGTGGCAGACACTAATCCTTCCCCTCATAAACTCCCCTCACTGCATGCCTCAGTCTACCAGAGACCTTGGCATCATCTCACCCATATCAGACAAACAGAAACTGCAGGCAGCAGCTACTTCATCTGGCACGTTTCTTCCAAAATGTAGCAGCTGATAAACCTCAGAAGCCTGTAGGCAAAGTGTCTTCTATAATTTCACAATGTGCATGGAAGTGGTTCGATTTAAGCCACGTTTAACTGCAGCCATGAGCAGGCTGGACCTGTGACATGTGCACTTCTCTGAAGCAGACGCCTGCAGAGCATGATCTGGCCCCTACCAACCACCTCACCCAACTACTGAGCTAAAGAGAAAAAGCAGAACCACTCTGAATGAGGAGTACTTCACACAATACAACCTGTCAGTGGCCCTTGCCAAGCTCCCACCTGCTCTGCAAGAGCCTGGGGGTTATCAGAGCTCCCAGCTGCATCTTCCATCATGCAGGAAGCTGCTGGGGAACAGCCATGTCAATGGGAACAGCAGAAGGCACGACCTGAACAAACTGGGGCTTGAATTTCTCCACGCTGCATTCATTTATTTTCCCTCGAAAGGCAGTTATTGAAAAAATAAGTATCTACTGCATAACCTTTTAAAGGGATCTTACTGCACACAGTGGCAGATAATAATCCTTCTTCCATATGGATGAGGGCAGAGGGGCATCAGCTTTTTGACAGCTATCCAATGCTGTCTGCTGGCTGAAGTATTCCCCTGGCTGTCTGCAGCCTTTGTGCAGCCAGGATGGGAAAGACAGGTTTTTTCCAGCAGAGCAAGATAAGGTTGCTTTGAAAATCCTTCCACTCATCCAGACAGGGCAGACAGCAATCCTGAAAGAGGGAAGGAGTTGGCTCAAGAAAAAAAGACCCCTCAAATCTCAGCTCATGAAGAAAACGCCCAGCAGTCTCTCTGGACAGGACAAAGCTTGCAAAGAGAACAAGGGGAAAAACAAAAGCAGAGAGCTGGCCAAACTCCCCACATGAAGAACCACAGCTCTCCTGTCCAGGTGCCTTCTGCTTCCTACAAATCACACTTCAGAGAGGACTTTCCCTCCCAGGCTGATGGGTCACCCTTCCAGAGCCCTGCTGGAATGTCCTTTAGAGAACCTCAGGAGACACTCTACCAACTCCTGAAAAATCCAAGTGCCTCTTAGACAGGTATTTTGAAGCTGTATCAGGCCCTGTCCCCAATCACAAAAGAACTGTCTGTGTATAAGAGGACAGCTCAGAAAGGCTATGAACTATAATTAGCCAGGTTTGGGGTTCCCCCTCAATCTCAAACCAAGGGGCTCTCCACAAATCTCCAATTTCATTCACTACCTGCAGGGAATCACCAGCTGAGATCCTGCTTGCTTTCAAGAGGACAAGATTTGAGAGTGATTAATATGCCTTCCAGTGGGACTTCAGGGGATCAAGGATCATTTCTGCTTAGAAGAACAAAACCACAGGATTTATGAATGTTCTCCCAGGATCATAAGGCTGGCTAAACAACAACAAAGACCCCAAGTCCCATGATCCAAAACTGGCACTTTCTGTTTCGCCCATGAGAGAAGCAGCAAGCAGAACACGTTTCTTTTTGCTCCACTCAACCACGAACTATTTAAAGCTGTAAATAAGTAAATAAATAAGCAGTAAGGTTCCTTGCTGGCTCAGCTTAGAAGACCTGGATGAAGCTGCTCAAACTACAGCAGAGTTTAATTCCCAAGAAGCCACATGGGCCCTGTATGCATGGGCTGTACTACAACACACAGACACTCCTTCCAAAACAGAGCAGACCCACCTGGAATGGCCAGTGACAGCAGGCAAAAGATTCATCTTTATTTGCTCTCCATCTCACAGTATCAACCCTGTAGGTTGAAACACTGTCTTGAACTCAGTCAAAGTTTAACTTCTCTCTGAAAGCGGTGACATCAATTCTCTTTTAATTAGTAATGTGCCTGTTCTCTTATCCCAAATATCTGTACCTTTCCAGTGCTCTCATGGACTCCACCACCTGGTGCTTAAGCCAGCAGCATTATCCCAGGCCAAAATTGCCGCTGTATAACCAATTTCTCCCTTTTTACTGTAGAGAGTAGCAAAGTAGAAATAGAAAAGTCACCTACTGTGTTGTCTTCACAGGGAAGAGCTCCTTGCAAAACTGCTTAGGAGAAAGAGCAGTGAGGCAACACGCTGTCAAACACAGAGCCAGATACAGCTGTGTTTCAGATGCAATTTCCCAGCACTGGAGACCATCAAAAGGTTTGAGTAAGGGGATCTGTTACATGCAGGCATTCACGTACTCAGAGGCAGCTTGAGCTTCAAAAGCAGAAAAAAACCAAAAGAAAACAGGAAAGGATGGTGGGGGAGAGACATAAAAAACAAGAAAGGGGAAGGAACAAATGTGAAGATGTTTTCTGATGATTTTCCTGTCCTTGCACAACACAGCAGACTATCAGGTACACAGCTTGGAGCTGCTTGAAATGCTCAACACTAATAATGCTCTTCTGTCAAGAGCGCTTGAGATGAAAGGAATTAAAATTGCACCTGGCATTTAGTGCAGCACCACGCTTGCTGAGCGTGGAGCCTGGGCTGCTGCCAGGTGGGCAGCACGGGACCTTCACTACATCATCCCCCAGGCATGCCCTCTGCTCTGTCCACACTGTGTGTCTGCATGCAGACTTTGCTCTCTTACAGGCTGGGTTCATCTCCAGCCATTCCAGTGAATTTAGTGGTTTGCCTGTGTCAGCCAAATTTGTTCCTGTTCTCTTCAGGATGACTAACACAGCAAAGATGCACCTGGGATTTTGCAGGCTGGAATTCAGACAACGTAACTGCTGTGAATCAGAGGGTATCATTCTGGATTTGCCCTTCCTGACAAACTCTTGATGTTTCACCAGATTTGCAAATAGGCAAACAAAGGAAAGGCAGCTGACTCCATCCCCCCCAATGCAGAATTTTTGATCCTGCCCCAACCTTTGAGAATGGGAGGCATCCTTATCATTTCTTCTCATTTTCTCACTTCCTAGTCTAGCCTGTACATCCTAGACAGAAAACAGAGAGACCATGTGAAAGGCTCCTTCTGTTGGCTCAGACAGAAACTGGGAGGTTTTCCAAGCCCAATTCTGTAGGCTCCAGGAATCAGATTGTCTGGAGAAGATCCGGGTACATATCTGAACATTTTGAAATTCAGTCTCAGAAACCCAGTCTGAGTTTCATATCCCACTCATATTCTCATATCCCATCCTCAGCAGTACCCACCATTCCTCCCTTTAAACCCATACCCCACTCTGAGCCTACAGCCACCACAAGAATCTACTAAATGCCACTTACTTGAGAGAAAATCAGAACATTATTGCCAAGCTGAACCAATTAGTGAGATTCTTGTTTTGTCTCACAAAAGCACTGGTAAAAGGAGCTGTAGTGCCTCAAATCTATGACATGCACTCATCTGGGTCAAAGGAAACCATGCTCCAACCCCAATAAAAATACCTGTAGGAAATCCTCTTTGCATGCAATTCATGCAGTTGCATTTGCAAATCAGGTACTGGACTTGCTACTCTGCAGCTGAGATATCCAAAAAGCTTCTTGAGCTACCTGTGACACAATCAAATAAAGTTCATGTTCACCACTAAGCACACTGGCTTTGCTGTTCCTGGGAATACCACGCCCTCCTACAACCACTACCCAAATTGGGATAAATAATGCTTTTAGCCACAGTCCAGGCTCCAGACAATAGCTTTTCACTGCTACGCCTTAACCCCAGTGGATCTTTTCAGAGCCTGTGATTCATTTCAGAGCCTGTGGTGGGGTTTTGTCCTTCCTGCTGCCCTCCAGCTCTGCTTGTGAATACACCCCATTCTGCCAGATCAATCACAGGCGCTTTGCAAGATGAATGGGGGGCTGCAGAGGAGGCAAGCGAGTTCACAATCCCCTCTTCCAAATTATACCCAAAAAGGCTCCAGAATGGGAACAGTCTCCTTGATTGCAGTACCTACCCCAGCCCCATCTGGGCAGGATAAAGTCCTTTTCAAGCAAGCCAAACTTGCTAATGTGCTGCAAAGGCAAAAGGCCTTTGGTACTTCAAACACAGAGGAACCACATGCCACTTCCCAGGGAGAGTTTAGGAGATGAGATGTGGTAGACATCAAATTAATGCCAGAACAACCACAGCAGCTGCTGACTCCAGAGATCTTATTGAGATCCTCCCACTCTCCCAGCTCTGAGGCTGGCAGAGCTGAGTGCTCCAGTGGCCTGGCTGACCAAAAGCCCTGTCACGGATGCTCACACCAAACAGGTCTGTCTGCCTGCCTGCTGTCAGGGCAGGATTTCAATTTTGGGCCTGGCCAGTTAAGCTGGGGTTTTGTTTTGCCTTCCCCACTCCCCTGCCAGGCAGGAGATCATGGTACAACTGCCAGGTTTGGTTTGCTCATTTGCAATTCTGGCTGGAGTTCAGAGCCATGGAGATGGGAGGCCCTCACGCCTCCTGAAGGGATTAGCCCCTCCTGCTGCTGGGCATGGGGGACTTCCATTCCCAACTGGATTGTAAAGCACTGACACATTGCTTGCTTATTGCCCTCTGGCTCTGGACAGAAGGAACAAAAAAAAACCTCTGATTTTTCCATTTTGGTACTCACACAGCATCAAACCACACACTCAGCTTGCAAGTTCTGCACCACTGTGGCATCCCTGCAGCAGCCCAGGCTGCCCCAGGCATCCTGCACACACTGCAAGCAGATCAGAGTGATTGCCAGTGTGGTACAGTAATAAATCTGCCTCACCACAATGTGACAGGCTATCATATAAAACTGGTAGTCTTTGCAAAGCCTAATGGTCAGCAAGTAGACAGTGGTTATGGGACATGCAGCATTCCCAGGCTCAAGTAATGGGGGAAAGACAGAGCTGTCTGTTCTGGCTGGAGTGATACTAATAGTCACTGCGGGGATATAAAGCTGATAAGCAAAGACAGAGCGATGTGATGGTGGTAAAAGGTCAGGCCAGGGGGCTTGGGGTGCCTTGTTACAGCTAAATGCTTCCCAGCCAGCATCCCTGCAGCCACTGCTTGCAGCAATGCCAGCTACACTCACTGCAATTCAACTACAGCCTGTGGAAAAGGGGAGTAAATCCAGCCCTCAGGTCCGACAGGGCTCCAAAGCTGCCCCTTCCACAGTCCCTGAGCACAGCGTGGCTGCTACCGACACCCTGGGCCAGCTCTGCCTGTCCTGCCCCACCTGCTCAGGGCCAAGCCAAGGCACTGCTCAGCACTCTTTTGTAATGCTGCCATTTCCATCTGCACCTCGCAACCCTGCCCATCCTCTCCCACCTCCACCGATGGCCACATCCTGCCCTTCCTGTTTCACTCCACCCCCTAAACATTGCCTAAAACTTCTCCTGACTGCTAAGAAGGACCTGAACTCCTGCAGGCTTTGGGAACGATTGGTCACGGCCATAGGGACAAAAATGCTATCATAATTCACATGTGCATATGTACACACAGATATGCGTGCACACACGCCTTATCTCCATACCAGACCATGTCCCTCCAGAGCCAGAAGAACCATCTCATGGATCACACTCATGCTCATTTTCACACACTTGGAATACATGTTATACAATATCTTGTCATCTGTCCCCTTCACAAATTTATTTTGCCTTGTTCCATCAGTCAAACCATTTTCAGCTGGCCTGAACTCAAAAGCACATCTGAGACACCAACCTCCCTGCTTGAGTTACCTGAGCCTGCCCCAAACACAGCATGAGAGGATACCACACTCTGCACACATGCTGAGGCAGGAGGACTTCAGATAATAATCCTCAAATACTTGAGAAAATGAACAAGAAGTAATGGGAAATTTAAGTTCTTCAGTGCTGAAGCTGCTTACAGTCTCCCATCTCCACATTATGGTGCAATTCTGCAGCAATTTTCACGCTGCTTTTAATTCAGAGAATCTTGTGCCACACCACACCTTCCTGCTGCAGAGCACACTTCCACCTAAGCCTCCTCCCCAAGTGCTTTACTTGGGCTTATCACAAAGATAAGCCAGAGCAGATGGCTGGGGTTAAAGACACAAAAGAGACAAAATATGTTTTCAGATAAGATTTGATTTGAAGCAGAAAACAGGACAGGAAAACAGAGAGGCCCCAGAAAGGATCCTATAGCATTAAGGAACCAGACTGACTGAGAGATGGACAGAGAGCAGAACACAGAGGAGAGCTCAGGAGCAGAAACAAGAAAGCAGAGGAGAGCTCAGAACTCTGGACGGAGACTGTCACCAGGGCAGCTGAGCCAACAGCAGCAGCTGGCCACCACCACAACACATGGGCTGTGTTACACATCTCGGGTTGCTCCTAAGGTAACTTCAATAAAAACAAGTGTCACAAGATGCAGGAAGGAAGAAGGAAACACAAGGGAAATTGTCAAAGTATAAAGGTTGCAGAGCTGCTTGTTGTTTTCTTGCGGCGTTGGATCTGTCCTGGAGACGAAGAGGTACGTTTGGAGGAAGGCTACAAAATCCCACAGCACCCTGGCTGAGGAAATCTCTCCAGCAGATCACAAGAGAACACAGGCAGAGATTGCCAGGAAAGGAAAGCAGAGCAGTCATGACACTTGGACTGTCCACTGGAACAGTAGGAAGCATGCAGCTGTCTGCTTATGCAAAGCTGAGGGCAGATTTTCCAAGCACTGGTCTGGCTGGACTAAGACCCCTACTCCAACAATCACAAGAGAGATAAAGAAAATAAAGACAAAACAAATTTAGGAAACCCAACTACCAAACAGGCTTTTAACTTTTTTAAATGCCAAGGGGCCTGTGAGGACAGGAAGAGGAGGAAGAACTATTTTTCTCCTCTGTCAGCTCAGCTCAGTCACTCACACAAACCTGCTCACTTCTCTAGACAGGCTTGTTCAAACTGATTTAATACTGATTTCATCAGAGGCCATGGAAGTTGTGTCCCTTGGAGCACAGTTTTGAGATATACATGTATAGAGACGAAAGAGAAGAAAATAAAAAGCAAAGAACAATGAAACCTGACTTTCTCATTAATAAAATTAATAGCTGATTAAATTTTTTTTTTTTTTTTTTTTTTTTTTTGCTTTAGAGGTGAAAAGCCCTTCCTCTCCCTATATCTTTTCCTGCCGCTTCCTGCCTATGGAACACGGTGCTCCAAAGCCCCAGCGAGCCCCGGGCCGGTACCGGGGGCAGCACGCACGGTCCCTCCCGCCGGGGGCCGGCACATCCCGGCCCCCGCGGCTCCGAACCCCAGCAAGCCCTGTGCCCGCAGGGGATCTGCCAGCGGCGCGTGAGCCCAGATCTGGGGGAAACACACTCACCGTCGCCTGGCCGAGCCGAAATCCCCGTGAGCAGCGAGGCCCCCAGCGCGGGGCGGCAGGGACGCGGAGAGCGCGGCTGGAGCGCGGAGCGGGCCCGGCGCGGCCCCGCGCACAATGTACCCGCCGGGCGGGCCCGGCCGCGCGTGGGACCGCGGGGGCGGGGCCGCCCGCCGCCCCGCCACCAATCAGCGAGCGCCGATCCCGTGACGTATTATTTCGCCACGCCCCCTACTGGGGAAGCGACCAATAGGAGGGCGGGAGGGCGGTTTGTGGGCGGGGCGAGTTGAGCCGTCGGTGCCGGCTCTGAGGGCCGCCTTCCGCCGGGCCGGCCCTGCCGAGTGCGGCCGCTCGGTGCGGGCCCCGTGCCGGTTGCTGCGGGGCTCCCCGGGGGAACGGCCCGCGCTGCGCTTCGCTCCCCTGTGGAGGCAGCTGTGGCACCAACCCGTCCCGCTGTGCCCCGGCTTTGCGCCGCGAGATCTGGCCCGGCCCCCGTGTGTCCCGCAGGACGGGCGCCCCGCGGAGCGATGTCCCTGCGTGTCCCTCGCTCGCTCGCTCGCCCACCGCACGCCCGCGCTGGTGGCGGCACAGGGCAAGTCAGCAAAACCCGTCTGAAATTCAGGCAGATGTGTGAAATGGCCGGGCTCAGCAGAATTCCGGTGCGCGGGGGCTGTGAAGGTCAGCAGCCCTCCCGCTGCCTGCGGGGAGCCCGGGGTGGGACGGAGAGCCGCCCGCGGGTCGGTGCCGTCATTGGAAGGAGCGGGGGGGACGTGGCAGCGCTGCCTTCAGCAGCAGTGTGGGCTGAAGCTGGAAAAAAAAAAAAACCGCTCATTTAGAAACAATAACATTTTTCAAAGCAATAACATTTTCGCATGACACAAGAGCAGCTGGAAGCAGCAGTGCGTCTGATCCCACCCGTGTTTTCCAGCCCCTGCTCTGGAGTGAGGCACAGCAGGTAACCGCAGACCTGCCCTGTGGAATAATTTCACTGTGAGTGGCTGTGCCTTCCCTGGGGTTTGTGGAACGCTTCATCTGCCAGAAAAAAAAAGAAGCTGGAAGCTTTGTTTGGTTTCACAAATTTTAAATACACAGAGGAGGCACGGAAGAGCTGTTCAGTATCTTCTCCCACGACCCCGTTTCTCCAGGGTTCTACTCCCTATACGCAGTCACAAATGTTCACTAATAAGAGACAAGTGAAAAACAGCTCTGTTAAGTGTATCTCCCCAGATAATGGCTGTATGGGAATATCCAAAATGTGCTTAAACTCCCATACACTCAGGGATGCACTGTTTGAGGGCTGCTTCTTCCAAGCCAGTGAAGGAAATCTCCCCAGTTTGCCCACTGAAGTTACTGCCACTGCTTGTCCTGGTGACAAGCAGTGGTGACTCCATTGAAGTGCTGCCTGCATCACCAATTTTGCACGGTGTGGGCATGGGAGGAGGCTGGAAGGTTGCTGCTATGGGGATATATTGAAACAGAAGTTCCCATAAGTGCAAAATACAGTCCTTTCTTCACAGCTTGAGACAGAAGGTCAGCTACAGCTGGCACAGGCTGTGCATGGTAAATAACAAAGTACACTGAAGATGTTGAACTGTATCAAATTCCTGGTTTTTTTGAACTGTGTTGTTCCAGGTCATTGCAGTTTAACTCTTAGGGTGCTGCTGCCTTTCCAGCCACAAGCCCAGCTACTCTTGAGGAGGTTGAAAACAGTCTTGGAGCCTGCTAATAACTTTAATGAGCTGCTCAGGAAGACAACAGGGATTTGTGCAATAGGTGGGTGTGGTAGCATCCTGAATACATCTGTAAAACAACAAAAACATAAAAGACAAATTTGATTTTCCCTATTCCTGCTGTGTTCCACACAGCTGTTCCTGAGTATGAAGGAGCTGAGGAGAAAATCAAGGTCACATTTCTTAATTCCAAGCCATTTTCAGAGCGTTACTACAAAAGGCAAACGCTGTCCGAGGAAGCTGTGTGTGAACCCAGACTGTCGTCTGCAACCTGGCAGGCAGAATTCTGGCAGCTGCCTGTGCTGGGAGCACACAAAGCTCAGGAGAGCTCCCTGCAAATCTCTGCCTGAAAAGACACTTCAGAACAGTGGTGTCTATCACTGATCTCCACCCACCAGCTTCTGAGCTGGAGCTCTCACTACGCTGTCTGGGGCAGAGCTAAACAGAGGGCAGTCCCAGGAAACTCTGCAGGAAACATCCTGTGCTGCAGCAGTGCACACATCTGGTGTTAAGATGCTCAGCCTGATGGGATTAGGATATTTGCTTTTGTTCCAAGGCAGCAGCAGAAGGCCAGATATGGATGTCAGTGATGGGCACACCAGACACACAGGCTGGCAACCTGCTCCTCGCTGTGAAGGAGATGCAGAGACAGCTGAGAAGGCAGGGGCAGCACAATAGGAATGCTTAACAGAAAAGGAAAAAAAAAAAACTGGCAGACATTTAAAAATGTTTTTAAATCTCTTCCTAAAGAGGATTTAAGAATGAGGTGTATGTAGGGGAAAGAAGCTTAATTTATGATGAATGTTAATACCAGCTCCTTACATATGGTACTGGCCTTAGGCATCCCTGAGGGTTTTTGAGGGCCTAGTGCTGTGGTTATAATTTCAGTGTATGGGGGAAACTCTCTTGCATTATTAAACAAATCATGCCCTGCATTGGCCTATGGTTTGATGTGAGTGATGCATAGTTGATGTCAGCCAGCTGGGGAGACAGGATTCTGTAACTTGTTGGCATTTTGAGAATAAGTTGGAAAACTGCTGACTGAGATCCCATCCTTCATAATGAACCACAGGAGTTAAACTTTTTTAAATTTGGGGGAAAAAAAAACAACCCCAAAGTTTTAAATAATAGCATTTACCCTTTGGCTATATTTGTTTAGCATAACATTCATTATGATGGAAAATGTAAACATTTGCAAAGTTAAGCATTTGATTTGACTACAGAAAACTATTCTGTTTGTTATAGAAATCAGCACTAATTGCCTGGTTCCCATTAAATCCTCACTTTCCCAAAAATGGAGAGTAAAAAGATTCACCCTAGCCAGAATTTACTAGCTGGCCTTACCCATTTGTATCATGGAGCTGGATCTCCTGATGTAGCTGACTAAGTAGGTGATGTTCATCAAAGTAGGAGGGATAAAATCTGGCCCACAAACCATGCTGACTTCCTTGCATCTATTTCTGTTTTTCCCTGAACATTCCCATCCTACAACACCCTGCTGTCCACTGGGTTTAATAATAAAATTAGTGTTTTTTCCTCTAGGTCACTGTTTCCAGTCCATGACAGGTCATGCCACAACCAGCTAATGGCTGCTAAGTGGTCTGTGTGAAATTAGTTTAGTGGGTCTCCAGCCAGAAGCCAGTTGACAGATGCCCAAAAATCAGTTCTCCAGTTGGCTTCCTCATTGGCAGTCATGGCAGGTTGGTCAAGGCCATGCAAATTCAGCATTTCCCCGGGGCCAGGAACAGAGACAAGGTTGGTTGCAAACACTTTCCTCTCTTGTGAGTGCCAAAAGTCTCTAGAGAAGGTCACAGCACAATGCTGAGTGCCAGTGCCTGAGGACCTTGCTCTCACCCCAAATTCAGCTCTCCAGGGAGCTGGTAGTATCAAAGGCAGGAAAAGCTGAAGACTCCCTGCAGAGGCAGCCCTGACATCAAGGAGAGGGTGCAAAGTGGCTGTGGGAGTCTTGGTGGAAGGTTTCACCCTTTGGCTAGTCCTGCACAGGAGGGCAAGATGCAGAGCTGCCAGTCAGACTAAACCAATTTAGCATTCCCCGCAGTAACAATATAAATCCAATCTCCCTCCCTCTCCGCCTTTTCCTCCTGATGCCAAATTTAAACAACCTCACTTTTTTGGCAGCAGGAAACTTCACAATTAAATATAGAAGCGGAGCACACTTTGGGATGGAACTTCCAGCCAGGGAACAACAGATGGCATTGTTTGCTGGGCTGGAAAAGCTGCATCTGCTCCTAGAAGAAATGCTAATCGGGGCTTAATTAGGCATTCAGAGGGACATCCCCAGGACAATGGCCATGTGTACATGATCCCGAAAAATACAGGGAAGAAGTTACAAAATCACCAAAAATCCTCACTGGGCCAAGTCCAAATTTGGCACATAATGTGATAGGGTATCCCAGAGACTTTCCCTGTGCTGAAATCCATCCAAGCCACTCAAAATAAAAATGTAGTTGTCAAAGACTTGTTTTATTTCCTTTGCAAGTGGTCAGTGATTTTGTTTTCAGTTTCAAAGCAAATCATTCCAGCCTAACACTGGAATCAGATCTGGCAGCTCTCTGACTCACTGAGGTGTGACAAGATTAAAGGGTAGCTGAGATCTTATAGCAAGTACTGCAAATGGGGATAGAAGAGTTAGAAAGATCAAAACCAAAATAACTGATCCCTCTATAGAAACATGAAGTAAAGAGGAGGATGGTGGAAAATGTCCCACAGTTCATTCCAACTGTGTGTTCAAGCACAAAAGGAGTCCCATGATGTGCAGTGCCTGTGTATGTAAGGACGTTGTCCCTCCCCACCTCCCTCAGCCCTGCCAGCTTCCTCCAGAGGCGCAGGCAGCCAGGCAGAGCTCTGTGTCCTTGTTTCAGCCTCTTTGGAGTATCAAAGCACCCCCTCAATCTGCAGCCAGCAGAGCTGTTTGTGAAATGAGACTGCCAAGCATTTCACCAAGAGACTGGCCCCAGCTGCCAATTGTGCCAGCACTGCAGAGATCCCCATTGTGCTGAGGCTTTGCTTTCAAGCCCCCATCTTGTTTTAATGCCCTCTCTCTCCCCTGCCTGGTTCAAAGCAGCTCATCTGACCAGCCTGGTCTAGTGGAAGATGTCCCTGCTCATGGCAGAGTGTGCTGGACTGGGTGATTTTTAAAGGTCTCTTCCAAGCCAAGCTATTCCATCATTCCTTGTCCTAGCTTGGCTCCTGGGGATGCTCTGTGCACCTGGGCACTCCATATTCCTGTTCTCCCCAGGTACCTGGGACAATGTGCACCTCATGGGCAGTGCCAACAGGGACCCCCTTTTGCTGGTTGTATGCCCTACTTCCAATAGCTCTGGAAGGATTCCACATGGGTTAAATAGCACCCATATCCCTTACACCTAAAAAATGTTAATTAACAGGGATCACTGCTGATTCCAAACAATGCTCTCCAAACATTGCCAAAAAATCACTGGAGATTAAAGGAATTTTGGAACAAGTGACTTAGAGATGCAGTAAAGGGAAGAGTTTTCTTGGCACTGAGGCAACCTTCAGCAACTCCAGAGTGCTGAAGAGAAACATAGGAGTATCCTAAACCACTTCTGCCTTCAGCACCATTCTGCTTCAAAGGGATGTCAGTCCTATCTGGCACAAATTTTTGGGCAACTAGAAGTGAAAATGGTTCTCCCGACCAAGGATGTAGCTGCAGATGATGAAGCTGCAGACCCTGATCACTCATTCCAGGGATTGCTGTGCCTTACCCACCCCCCCCCCACAGTTTTGATCCCCAGGCTTGGCTGTCTGGCTCTGAATAGCCTCCGATTTACTGTGAGTGTGCTCTGTATCCCATTAAACATCGTGACCCCCATGATGTCTCTTTGAGAGAAACCTTGGAGATTTGCTGACTGTCTATAGCTCACTGACAGCAGATTTATTTCCACTTCTCCAGGTGCAAGTAGTGGCTGTGCTCTTGTACATGCTGACCCACAGCTGGCCTGCTCCCAAGCACTGCATCTCCATGGTGTGTGGTGGGGAGGGCACTGGCAGCAGGTTTTGGAGAAAGGCACGCATTGCAGGTGTCCACAGTCACAGAAATCAGGGTAGCCAAGGGCAGAGATGCTGCTCTGGCCCGGAGATGGCACAAACCAAGCTCTTGGCAGTGAGCTGCATGAGTCAGGTCTTCCTGTGCAATGCAGGTGGATGCATGGGTGTCCCTGTTTTCCTTAGAGGTGGTCCAAGGAACCATTCTCCAGCATTACTTTCCTGTGGTGAAGGATGAAATGTCTAAGGTGCCAGACCTGCCATTCTCCTGCTGTTCTTTGCCCTGTGGAGTGGTAGGACTGGGGGAGCCAGCAGCCTGGTCAAAGGAGAGATGTCCTCACACCATGAGATTGAGATAAATAGGGCCATTCTGCCAGCACAAGCCTTGGACTCAGCTGACTCCAGAGTGCTGAAGCTCAAGGGCATGACAAATGGTGAATGTGACAAGGTCTCAGTTTCTAAGGACAGCTGGAGAGCTGGTCCCAGCTCATCCTCATGTACCAGCACATGGGGCTCCAAGCAGGGCTGCTGCTGACCCACTGTGAAGCTTCCCAGTGTTCATTGTCTGAGAGAAGACACAGATTTTGGCTGGCTGCCTGGAGTTTAAATGTCTGTGTTTTAGACCCAAACTTCCTTCTGAGAGGTTTCAGAGGGAAAAGAAAAAAGCCCAGAAGTGCTTCTAAAACTCTAATTTATCCATCAATGGCCAGTTTTCTGCAATGCCTTGAATCTGAGAAAGGCAGAGAGGAAGTGTGACCTGGGAGCACAAGGAGCCTTTTGGCTGCCCTCTTTGGCTTGGGGGTATTGAGGGGAGCCAAGGGACTCCAGAGGAAGCAGCTCCAGCTGGGAAGGGGTCCTGACAGCATTGTGTTAGGAGGAGAGAGAGGACAGACAGCCTTGCTGTGACTCAGCTCCAGCACTGTGTCACTGCCTCCTACTCATTCCTAGGATCTGGAGTCTGTGTCCCTGGGCTGTCCACCTCCATGAGCCCAAACTCCTTTGTTTTGGCAGGGGCGAGTGCAGGAAATGAAAAGGTGATCCCAGGAGGCCCCTAGCATGCCCCTGCAGGATAACATGTCAGTTGTTTTCTTGAAAATGGGATCATTTATTTTCCATGTTAAACAGGGCAAGAAGCTCAGTGAGTTCAAACTGGCCTTGTCTGAGAACTTGTTTCAAAATCTGGGGCACCTGGGGCTTCTGGAGCAGGATTGCTTGTCATAACAGAAAGGATTACTAGAGGGAGCATGAAGTGAAGGAAAAAAAGGTGGGGGGAGGAAAAAAAAGAAGGAAAAAAAAGACAATTAGCTATTGCTGTAGAGTCCTCTAGTGGTGAACATTAATTTCACAAATGGCCCAAGTGTGCACCCAAATGAACTCAACCTCCCATTTCTGTTTATTTTCCATTTGCATAAAACTGTATACAAAAGAAAAAATGTCAGTGGCCCAATTGCAAACTATTTTAACCACTTATGAACTGTGTCAAAGTCAATGATCCAAAATTAAACAAAGAAATCTTTTCTCTTCCGAGTAACATCTCCCATCCAAGGCTGGATATTCCTCCAGATGGGTGGTTTGAAACACTACAGGCTTAAAAATTCCACATCTTGCCTGCTCAGGTTTTTTTTTTTTTTTTTTTCTAGCTGGCTTCTGTTTTTCCTGCTGCTGAGAGAAATGACTGAGTAGAGAGAGCCTGCAGAATTGAATTGTTGCCACATGCATACCAAAACCCTTGTAATTTTAAAATACAGGTAAAAGCTGGATGGTGGTGCAGCATTATTGTGCTGAGTAGCACAGGCCAGCTCAGTGTCCAGCAGCCACAGCAGTGTGTTCAGGTGAGACGCTGAGTTTAGTTGCAATTTCAAAGCCAAGTAATTAAAGTATCCTTCACATTATCCTTTTCTGCCCCATTCCTCCCATGCTGTACCAAGCCTGCTTTATTTCTGTTCCTGGACTCTATCAGTCAAAGGACATGGCCTTATGCAAAATCCTGAGTCAAATGGTGTTTGCAGCAATTTGAATATGTGATAAAGGAGAAAAAAGCCATTGCCTGCTGTGAGCACCACCCTTGGCAGGAATTCTCCTTCCTCATGAGTATGTCCATTCCCTGCTCTCTTCTTCAGGCCTGGGTCTTTTCAAATGTGTTCCAATTTCTGCTTCATAACCAAGGAAGAAAACTTACTAAGATTTAAGACTTTATTACAAAATATAGTCTCACATGCTTCAACCAAATAATTGGACACTGTTTCTTTCCTAAGAGTCTTTTTTCTTCTCCCTGTGAATAATCACCTGCCAATACTGTTCTTTGAGCTCCAGCTTCTGCATTGGAATAGCTGTATTAACACCTGCTGAAGACAACCTGCTAGTCATTGACAGGCTGTGTAATTTAAGAAGCATCAAAAATACCAAGGAAAAAAGGATCATAAAATTATAAGCAGACTGGAGGATGCTGCCACTTAAAATGCTGTTAATGCCACCCATGTTAACATGCAATTCAGAGGACAAAAACCTTAAGAATTTTAAAAAATATTTTTTAAAAATTTCCCTGTGTTTGAAATAGCACAGGTAAATAATATGGTCCTAAAGTCACATCATAATTTTGGCTGGAGCAGATCACAGGCACTCATTTGGCCCAACACTCAGCACAAACCCAGCTAGACCAGCTTGCTCAGGGGCTTGTGGAGCTGAGCTTTGAATGTCTCAGGCTGGAGATTCCTCCACCTTTCTGCCCCTTGTATGTGATACATACTCAAATAAGTCATGTAATGTTTCATCTTTCTGTGCAGCCAGACTCTGTGCTGTAGTTGTGAAACTTTTCTAAAGCTGCAGTACTTGGTATGTGCTTGAATTTACAGGTGCGTTCCCACTGATTTACTTTAATTATTTTTCTTCAGCACAGACACCTCCTTGAACACTTCTGCTGAGAAGTAAAGCTTTAAGATTCTCTCTGCCAAAGCCTCAGCAGGGTCCAGATGCTTGCTGGTGTCACTGATAATTAGGCTGATTTCAGAAGTGCTCACTGCAAACTTCAGCTGAGCTGCCAGCCCCGTACCAGTCCTGCCTGCCTCCATTAGTTCTTATATCCCCTCATGTCCAAATCAATATTATTGTGCACTAGTAAATACTAAGGGTTACATAAGTCTGAAGTAACAGAGATTTAGAGTGTTGTTTCAGCTACAGAAATGAGTCCCTGGGGTCTGTTGTTTAGCTGTTGATTTTTCCGTGCCCCAAAGGAGAGTTTCAAAGCACTTCCGAAGTGCTTTTCACAAGGGCATTAGCAAACAGACCATTGCCAAGGCCCTGGGAGAGCAGATATTGTTGCATCCAAGTGGGAAAGTTTCCTTTTGTTCTTCTCCCCGTTTTCTCCATGCCAGTGAAAATCAAGAAGAAAATAAAGTACCATATTCATGCAAACGTTTACCTTCTGCTGAATTCCAGTGACGGCCAGAAAGAGCATTGTCAGCTACTGACTCCAAATTTTTTTTCCTGCTGTAGTTAGAATTTCAGTCTTTTAAATTAGAAGATAAACAGAAACTGTTACATGTATTTTAATTTTTTTTCACTGTAAAACCCTTTTCCATTCAAAAATTATTCACTGTAAAATTCTAACTGGAATAGTTTCTTTTTCTGTACTTCTATGAAGATTAAGTTTCAGGAAAGAAACTGACTCAGATACCAGGTAACTGACATGCCAGAACAATTAGACTTGATGAGAAGCTCTGGGATAACAAAATTTTGTAGAAAAGCAAAGTGGTAATTCTGAATTCCAGGATGAAATCAACATATGGACACCCAGAGGAAATCCCTTGCACGCACCCCAGGGACAGAGAGACTGAAACCTTCTTCTCTGAGTGCTGGATATAAGGTGAACAGTGTTGGTTATTTCCTCAAGCTTCAGACTCCCCTTCTTTTCCCACAAGAGACCAGAAAACCTGAGGGATGTGAATTAAAACCCACTTCACACACAGAGGGGAGACAGATGCTCTGTGTCCTTTATAATGAGTTTTTAGAGGCAGCTGGAAAATGCCTGGCTTTTAGAGCAGGGCCCAAGCACCTTTCTTCAGAGGAATCCTAACACTGATCCTTGCTGCTTGTGTAGTTGTGACTCTCTATTCCTGTTCAGACCACCAAATTAAGGACTTCTCCAAATGCAAGGAATCCCACTGCACAATTTTTGCTTATTTAAAACCCACAGAAGTTTTAAATAAGCAAAAAAAAAAAAAAAAAAAAAAAAAAAAAGAAAAAGGATTAGATAATTAAAATGGAAGTAGAGAGGAGGCCCTATTGTGTAGCGGCTACCTGGATGGTGTCTTTAAATTAGGGTAATTTGCTCCCAAAATCTCTGTGATTTGTGGAATTATGCAATTATATAACAGGCCTTGCTCAGGGGGGGCCTTATTCCAGGTGACTTATTAAATGCTTTCATATTAAATTGGACAAGCAGTGAAACCAAAGCCAATCAGAAGAGGGGTTTGGTGGCTCAGAGGGAGCATTGTGCCTTCTCTGCATCTACTGTTCTTAAATTCCTGAAAGCACTGTGGTGTGAAGGTGCTTTGCCAGAAAAAGCAAAAAAGGAAGCTTTGTCATCTTTAGAAACCACGGCATCACGCTCCTGATCAAGTTACAGCCCAGAATTTATTGGTGGAAACATGTCCACACATCTGCAATTCCTAAAAACCATAAAACCAGTTTGTTTCTGAGGCCTCATTGTAATTGCAACTCCCCAGCTTTCCATCAGGAGATGCCAAAGTGGCTCCTGGAGGAAGGGAGGAAAGGTGTGAGGGGTGTTAATCAGAAATACCCAGGCCCTGTCCTCTCAGATACTGAGAAAAGGGGGATGGGACAGCTCTGGTGGCAGCTGGAGAGAAAGCCCCGGTCCTGTCCCCAAATCACTGTGCATTGGGGGTACCCAGGGAGCTGTGGAGGTGTTCAGAGGATGCTGCACGGAGTATGGAGCTGCTGCATCCCACATGTGTGATCTGAGGTGCTGATCAGAGTGTTGGAAGCTGAGGAACCTCCAGATTTTGCTCTGTATTAATTAACTGCTATGTACATCTTGTGTAATTAAAAGCAAAAGTAACTCTCTTCCTCCTCAGTGCACAGGCTCCACTCCACTGTTGTAAACACACTTGAGATTGGAGCCGGGCCTTTTGCTGGCTGAACTTTCTGCTTTTATTTCATGTTTAATGCTGCTTATAGATACTACCTGTGCTGTGCAGCAGCCAGGGGGTTTATATTAATTAAATGTTGCTATGGAAACAGCACATCAAGCAGAGGATGGTGCTTCTAGGGGAGGGAGGGAAGGAGCTGCCTGTAGCAGAAAGGTGCGTGGCTGATTTGAAGGGAAAAGGATTTGCAGAATTGTGTTTTTGTAAAGTTACCAGAGCCTGGGAAAGTCTCCTGTGTTCCTGTGTCCTTTTCCTTCCTATGGCTGATAATTCCTGACTGCATCAATCCTCTCCTCTGAGCCCTGTGAGAAACCCCAGTTCTTTAGAAGATCAAATAATCTTGTCTTCCCCTTGAAATGTTCCCTAATTCACAGTCCAAACAGCCTAGAATCAGCTTTCAAGAAGTAAAAACATGGTATTACAGTTGAACACAGAGAAGTCAGAAACTGGAGCTCTGTCCCTGGTGAAAAATGGGAGGCTTGACCCTTTGCAAGGGAGCATAGTCAGACTAATCTGTGTAGATATTCCTGATGTCCTGCCTTGGTTATGCAAAGAGCTGGTTTAAGCCATTTTGATATGTGTTGCTCTTCCTCCTTCTCTGATTGCAGCAACAGCTAAGACACCTGGCTTTGTCAGCACAGGAATAAAAGTAATTGTAAAAAAAATAAAAATCTCATAAACCTATCATCCATTTTTCCATCCATCCATCCATCCATCCATCCATCCATCCATCCATCCATCCATCCAACAACTTTTATCTCTCCTCCTCGTATCTGGATGCAGATCAGCCGTGCCACCTGCTTATCAATTAAGAAAGAACAGATTCATGGTCTGATAAATTTAGCAAGTACCATGTAAGCTCTAATTGGTGGGCATGATCCACTCGCCTTGCATTAATTCCAAAAGGTTCTGCTGATCTTATCACACATTGTGTGCTCTTTGTGTTTTAATCATCCCCACCCCCATTGCATTGAAATTTTTTGCTGTGACAAGCCCAGCTCTGAAGCAAGCACGTCACTGCTTTCATTGACACTGAAAAATCCTGTCTTGTTAATAGTATAAATGGACTAGGGGCTTTGCCTTCCAGCTTAATTCAAGAGTGCTATCGGCATGAGTGGGTTATAAAAGCTCTTTTTCAGGATAAAAGACAGTTCCTCACCAGAAAAAAAAAAGAGCTCAAACATCTTTATGACATCCCAGTGCAAAAAACAATTGAAAAGGATTGTCATAAAAGCAAGCATGTCAGTTGTGAACTTTACTGAATTGAGTCTAATGCAAAATTCATGCCGAGGTGTCACAAGTGAAAGGCAGTTTATTAATCCAACTTATCTGGAGCTGGTAGGCAGCAGTCATGGTAAATTAAGATCGTATGAATATTCCCTGGGCTCATTTGGGTTCCTATTCAGGACCCCTTTTGTGAGTGCAGTGGGGGCAAAAGGGTTTTTTGGACCCAAAGCAGCCTTCTCTTCCTCTCCCTCCAACACATCTTTTCATACTTGTCACACAGTGGGTGCTTTGGGGCTAAGTGAAGCATGATGTCTTTGCTGTCTGACTGATCAGGATGCAACGCCCAGCTAACCGTGTCATGCTGCTTTATTCCAGTCATGCATTAGAAAGCATTTTATTTCTCCATTACGTTTGGTACGTTCCCAGGATAACTTTCCCTATTGGGAAGAAGCTGTAGGGAGGATGGGGTTCTTAGACTCCTTTCTCACATGCTGTCCTGATTTTGCAATGTCTTATTTTCCCCACAGAGAATGGCAAAGTGGCTCAGAGCTGGTGTGAATGGAAGAATTGCTCCAGTGAATGTCTGTCTGCTGGCAAAGCAGAGCACCTATAGAAAGAACATAGTGGGCTTGTTCAGCACAACAGCCTTTCAGAGGAAACCTCAAACACCCTAAAGCAGCAGTGGCGTGGGACCAATGCCTTCCAAAAGGATGAGGGGAAGGAGGAATTAAAATGGTTTCAATTAAAAATGGAGCAGGCTTGCAAGCTGTCTCCACTGTCTCCTGGTGCTCTTGGGTAGCACTCAAAGTAGATAGTGATGAGATTGACAGGTCTAGCCAGGAAAATGGTCCCCCCCAGTGCTGGCAAATGACATCAAAACCCTTAGAACAGGGATGAAACCCACCTCCTTGGAGGTTTAGGCTAACAGCATGGTCAGGATTTCCTCAGAACCATGTGGGAAGTACAAGGGCTCTAAACGTGGCTGGCTAAGGGATACAAGGCCAAATTTAGCCTTACCAGAAGCCAGACCAATGCTTCTTATTTCTAACTGGGCTGAAGCAGCTGACTAAGGAGCTCAAGTCCCCTCAAGCGAAGGGCCAAAAGTGACAGTAAGAGAGGAGATGAAGGCTGAGGAGTTGCTGGGAGGTGAAGGAGTTAGAGTGCATGTTTATTGGGGAGGTGGGTTACAGCAGGAGAGCCACAGCAGAGATGTGGTTTACTGAGCTCTTGGGGGCTTGAAAACACTTCTGCAAAGGGAGGAGTACCTCAGCTTATTGAAACTGAAGTGGGGGAGAGCCTGGAGGAAAGAACAGGCCTCTGGAGCTGATACCCTGGTATAAGTGTTGCTGGAAGATGACCTGCATCTATTAAAAAGATGTTAAAGTTGATCCCTTTCTGTCATGTTTATGGATGTTACCCAGAGTGGCTTTTATCAGATGTGCATTTGGCTCAGCACTGAATGATAATTGCAGCTAAATAGTCTATGAAAAGAGATCTACAAATGCTATAGAGTGTAAGCTGGCCAAATTCTGTCCCCATCCATCCATGAGGTTTCTCTGATATGTGCCATGGCAGAATTTGTTTGAGATGTTATAGAGGATAGACAGGAACTCATTGCATGATTATGACAGTGACCTGCTTTGTGTCAGCTGTTCCAATGACTCATTTCATGATTTTTGGAATGTCACTTAACTTTTCTGTGTTGTGATTTACTCAGCCCTGCTTATTCGTGTTGGCCTGTCTTACATGAGGAAATTGCTCTAAGAATTCCTTGGGCACCATGCAAACCGCAGAGCACAGACAATTGCAGCTGGGAGCAAAAATGAGCAAAATGTACTTGAAATGTGCCACTAAATGATTTCTCTCACCTTTACTTGCAGAAGCCACTGAAGTGTGACAGCCAGCAGAAAAGAAAAATAATAGCAGGTTGGTCTTCCTTGGCCTCAGTCATGCAAAGATTTAGAATTTATTTCTCTAACTGTGTGTAAATCTGAAATATGAATGCACTTTTTTTTTTTTTGCAGTATGGAGATTTTACACTCCAGATTCAGGACTGTCTTGAAACGTGCTGGCACGAGACCTTGATACAGGCTGAACTCCAAGGCACAGCTGATGCAGTGTTCACATTTTCTGGGAGATGAGGTACCTTTATCTAAAAGACACACACCACCTTCACCTGCCTGAACTCCGAGCGGGCTGTTCCTTGTCTGGTTTAATCCCTGCGCTCTGGATAGCAGAGTGGGAGAAAGACGCGCGGCTCAGCCCCTGGGATGGGGAATTCGGCTGCTGGTGCTGGAGCGGTCCCGGCGCTCGCAGCATCATCCCGCCGGCCCCGCGGCTGCCCAGGGCTGGCCGTGTCCCCGCTCCGTGGCTCAGTCCCCACAAGATGGCACTCGCCACCAGCGCATCCCTGTGTCCTGCAGGGCTCGGCTCCCGGGCACACAGCTCCGCTCCCGGGAGACAGAACACAGCGTACCCCAGCTCGGAGGGACACAGGAGTCCCGCACAGGAACACCCCAAATATGCCCGACAGCCTTGTCCAAATGCATCTTGAGCTCTGTCACTGCCCGGGGCAGCCTGGATTTTTGACCAAAGCCAGGAGGATTTTAAGTGATTTAGGATTCCCATGAGGAAGGGTCCTGAATAGCCCATCCCTTTTTAAAGAATCGAGGGATGACAAGAATATCTGTGTTCCAGCGCTCACCACCCTCTGGGTGAAGAACCTTTTCCCAGTATCCATCCTAAGCATCCCCGGACCCATCTCCAGGTTCCCTCGGGTCCTGTCTCTGGTCACACAGAGCAGAGATCGGAGCTGTCCCTCCCGAGAAGCTGCAGCCCGGAGTGAGCTCTGCCCTCTCCTCCTCTCCAGTGCCCTCAGCTACTTCCCCTCCAGATCCTCCACCATCTTCACAGCCCTCCTTTGGCACTCTCCAACAGCTTGAATACCTCCTGATCCTGTGGCACCCAAAAGGAGCCAGGAGCATGGAAAGGCACTTTGCCATTGGGAGTCTCCTGGGGAGCTGCCTCACATTTTCAGCACGGACATACCTCTAATATCTGCATTTTCCCCTGAAATAGAGATGACACCAGGGCCTCCCTGTGGAGAAGGGGATTTCTGTCCCCTTCTCACTGTGCATACTTTACATTTAGGACAGTTCTCCCAAATGAAGGGAGCTGAAGTAGGTATCTGCTCAGTCCAGCTGTCAGACTAGCCACTCTGGCAGGGGTGCCCTGGACCACTGCAGTTACCTTAAGCTGCAATGCTCCTCTCTCCTTTGGAAACCTGGCTGGGTTGAAGAACATTAAAGCATTTCTGAGATAGAGCATTTTAGATCTAGTGGTGCAGAAATTGTGATTTCAGCATTTCTCTGTAGACTGTGATTTTAGAATCACTTTCCACTGGAGGAATTGGCCACATAAATAAGAAAAACACATGATAATTTAGGTGGCAAGCTTAATTACATGATTATTTTCATTCTTGTAAATGTGTATAACCTGCAGTGGAATATTCAATAAAATTATAGCTTGGGCACTGAAGAGATTTCCTTATCACTAAAAATATGCTCTAACTGTTCTTTAAGAAAGGTTTAGTAAATTGGCTCTAAAGTACAGGAAATTGGTTTAGCTCCTTCTGTGGAATATTTGTCTTAAGAAGCACATCACGAGAAGTAAGGCTAAAAAGAGTCACTAAGGTCTGAAACACATGAACTACTGCAGCAGCAGTATTACCAACCCCTCTAAGAGAATTTATGGGACTTAATTTTGCTACAGATTTTCTGGAGGGTTATCAAGAAATTGATTTATGAGTTGAAATACCCATGCTATTATAATTTGATAATGCAACACAGGATTGCAGTAACTTGTGTTACTACAAGTCAGAATCTCTGTTCTATCTCTAGTATTTTTTCAGTGTCTACAATAAAATACTCTGAAGAAGAGATAGAAACCAAGATAAATTTTGCTAGTTGTTCAGTGCAATGGGGTGAGATGTTTCAGGGCATCAGTTCCAGAATGCAATAGCAGAAATATGTTATGAGCTTGCTTTTTTCCTCTCATGATAACTCTGGTTTGACAGATGTCTCAGTGACAGAATTATTTTAAAATGTCAGAGAATTCAGGCTACTTTTAGCCCAAATGGAAGCATCCAAAAATTATCTACTGTTTGGTGATCTTTATGTGAATAATTTGGTCTCCCAAAATTTGTTTCCCATGAGTTGGGCTGCTTCTCCCCAGATCATCCATATTTGCATCCACACACCTTTACCTTATTAAGCTGAATTGACAAGCCAACACCTGCTCAGATACAATAGCCAAAATAAAATTTCTTAGTCCTTTGGCTGGTGTATTTTGTGCCACAATGCCTTTTGTCAGGCTGGAGGGTAAAAGTGCCACAGGGACAAACACATGTGTTTTTACCACAGAGGTGCAGGATAAGCAGAATTATTGCATCCTTAGTTTCCTCCAGCAGCTTCCAGCACTAATTATACTCCCATGAAGAACTCAGAAAATCAGTCAGACTTCTTGTAGAAGAGCATCTGAGTTGGCATATCCCTCCCAGGTTATTAAATAAGAGCTACACTCTGTTGTTTTTACCTCCTGTTTGAGTTGCAGAAAAGATGAGGTAGTGCCTGAATGCTTCCTACAGGAGATATTTAAAGAGTCAGAGAACTTTTCTCATTGTACTTCTCTGCTTCCCTAATCGAACATCACATTCTAGTTAATGTGCAGTTTCCAAGGCAAACTCAGTTTTGATCAAGTTGTGCTAACTTTGAAAAGCTGACTGACTCCAGCTTAAAATGGATGCACTGAAAGGAGCATGAAAGGCCTTTTTTATCAGTGTTGAAGGAAGTAGTTCAAAAGCAGAGATGGTTTCTTTCTGAAGACAAAGAAGCTCTTTCTCACCCACCTCGTGCCATGAAAGAGATCCTTTGCAACTAACTGCCCATCAGAGAAGAATTTGATGAACTGGAGATGCAGTGATAGTGCATTGGGAATTTTATTTCTATAGCTGCAGTAAAGGAAATTCATTGTAAGAAAATTCCCCCTCATGCCCCTCAAGTGTCCTCTTGCTTCAATCCTTTTTTGATTTGTGTTTTTCTTCCCCTCTTTGCCTGTCAATCAGTGTTTTCCTTTATGGCTGGACAGAGTGAACTTCTAGTGTTCTCCTTTCCATTTCCTACTGTGAATAACCCTGGACAGGGACAGGGAGGGAGAGAGAAATATAGAGGCAGATATTCCACCAGCTGTTGAGGCAACCAGGATTAGAGCCTTAATTTGGAGTCACAAACTTTTTACACGGGTGAGGCAATTATTGGTGGAATAGAGCTTTTCAGAAGGCAGAATCCCCAGTGGCTTGATTTCCATCAGTTCCTAAATGAATATTTAATTGTTGCCTATTAAGATGCTCGTTATCTATAAAGCAGACAAAACCACTGTTGCTGGGTTTGCCAGCTGGTGAAATTGGTGACATGTTACATTAGAGCAATGGACCATGACTATGTTGGAGTGGTCTGGTAGATTATAAACATTCAGCAGAACAGTTTGGCTTTGCTAACATCCACAAAATACAGATACTTAAACCAATGGGACCATAAGAGACTGATTTAAATTGCTGCTCTTCCTGCCAGGGAAAAGATAACATAAAATAATAATAAAACCCTTAAAATTTACTAGTTTTTCCAGAATGGGTACTTAAGTCAATTGAAGTTCTGAGGTGCCTCTCTGGGTTAGATTTCCCTTTCTGCATTAAACTTAGGGAGATAACTTCATCTCTCTACCAGTGTCCTACTTAAGATTTTTTTGCTTAAATAGCTTTAAAAATGGGAAGAGACAGCACAGACACACAAATACATACAGAGCAGCACAAGAGCATATGAAGTGTTCTTATATAAATTGTTAAAGGCAAAATCACACTAAAGTTTGCAGAAATGTTACCTACATATGATTTGGTAATGAGGAAAATTAGCCAGTGGAATGAACTAACAAGGCAACATGTAGTTTCTTCACCTGAAAATCTCTTCAGTTCCCAGACCAGATGCCTGGACAGCTTTGACAGGCAAAAATTCTTATAGTCAACAGAAATACCAGGGTGGAATTCAATGGTCTTCAATCTACAGGAGTTTAGACAGTGATACTTTGTGTTTTCAGTTAAGGCTCTCAGGATCTTGCTCTTCCCTGTTTTTATATCTGACACAGATCAGTTGGCACCCAGGAACCCATGTAAAAGGTGCACACACGACCTTGAACAACCAGGTGCAAAGGTTACTGGGATCAGAGCAAAGAGCAAATTCCCCCCTCATTTTGGGTGCTGGTCTAGGTCTGAAGGGCAGCAGGCTCTGAAATACAGATAGCAAACCCCAATAGCAAAGGCAGGAAGGAGTAGGTACAACATCCTTCCACTGTTCTTTCTAACTAGAGGCAATGCAAGCAAAATCATCTCCTGCTACTTGATCTGAATTTGCATAATATCAGATTGTATCCATTAACCAGCTTGATATACCTCACCCCTCCAATACGTTTATTTAATGTATTTAATTCCTTTTGATGCGTGAACAGTGAAAAAGCATCCTGATATGAGTTCTGAGTGCCATGTCAATTATTTAAAATTACACCCAGGCTGCACTGTAATCAGCTTATCCCACCTTTCAGCAACAGCTTGTTATTAAAGATAACCATCACTTTGCTTCTCTTCAGGCCCCCTTCCTGCTCTTTAAAGAGCTGAGGAAGTCCAGGTGCTGGGTATAGTGCCTGAGGCATTTATAGCCCTGGCAATTTTTGACCAAAGCCAGGAGTGTTTTAAGGGATTTAGGATTCCCATTAAGAAGGGTTCTGAATATCCCATCCCTTTTTAAAGAATTGAGGGATGACAAGAATCTGTGTCTGAGCCAGCTCTAGATAAAACAAATTACCATGGGAAGGAGGGTGTATTTCCAGAGGGTGTGAAGGTTAGAAACTGAATCTGTGCCTCCTGTAAGTGTTCTCCTTCACCTCAGGCAGGCTTGCTGCCGTGTGTAGCTGGTGAGGGACTGGCTCAGAGGATGGAAAGCAGCAACCAGTGGGAGAATGCCTCTTCCCCCAGTTCCTGTCCATGTTCTGGCCATGCTCTGCAGGCTTTGGGAGCCTTCCAGTGGCTTATTTGTTCCCATGTATCAGCCAGCTGAAGCATCTTACCATCCCCTTGAAATCCTGCCCACACCAGCCCTCCTACACACACCCTTTGATTCCAGCTGCAGATGGGAACGAGAGAGGAAAAGGGCAAAATCGTGGTAGTGAGGAGGTGGAGATCAGAGACACAGATGAAACAAAAGGTCTAATTACTTGTGCCCTCTGCTCTGGAGCTGCAGCCCGGGTTTTGTGATGCACATGGCTGTACAATGGCTTCCAAGTTTATAAAAGGAGCATATGCTCTCCCAGCCAGTGCTGGGGAAGAACTCTTGCCATCCCCTAACCCGATAAGATGGTTAATGGCAGCGTCTGCTACACTCACACACTTCTACTTATTAACTAAAAATACATAGGCTTCAATTTGAAGTTAAAGTGACACATTTAATAGTATCTTTCAGAGCTTGTTAATGTTCAATGAGGACTTGATAGTCACAATAAGTTTGCATAATAAAAATTTTGGTCCTGATGTTAAAGTACTACATATTATGCAACATGCATACAGATGAGGAAAAGGGGAAACCTCTGAATAATCCGTTCCTCTGTCTTCCTAGAGCAGCAGCAGAGGCGTTAGTCAGGGGCACTTCATCTCCAGTTTGTGTAAAGGCAGGAGCAGCATTTATTTCTGCCACAGGGTTATATGTGCAACCAAGTACCTGCATTACTTGATAGGGAGGGCAGAAGAGTAGGGAAGATGAGAGCATGAATGTTCAGCTGCTCCTCTGGATGTGCTTTCATTACAACTCTGAAAAATCTTACATTAACTGCAAAGGTAAAAGGGGGCTTCTGAGGATTGGATTGTAAAAGTGGTTTGTGTGAATTTGGAAAGTTAGTTCTGATTTGGGCAGGTTAGGAATTGCAATAATTTTTCAGTAGGATAAATTTAAAGTTAGTAAAGTCTCCTTTTACCCCAAAATTATAACATTTCTACACATTTACTATTCATACAACTGCACAATATGATGGGTAGACAAAAAGATGTAACTCAATGATAATTTTCAGTGTTAAGGGAACCAAAATAATTTTAAACCACTTTTTTTCACCATATTTCTATACTTATGCGCTTGTGTCAGCTCAGGCATTTGAGAAACCTGTTCCAATTTCTGTTTCATGTCAGTTTTGGTATCTGCTCCTCATTGCTTTTGGCAATTGGTTCTCCAAACTAGATCTGAATTTTCTTCTCTGGGTATCATGTTTATCTGATTCCTCATATTAAAAGTTACAGCAGAATTTGTGAAGTGGGAGGCTTGCTATTTTTAATAACATGTCACTAGCTATTAAACTTTCAGAAAACTTAGGAAGTTTTCATGCTTTTTATGGGTATTGTTGTGTTTTAAATCACTAAGTGAGGGTTCTCCCTTGACAAAGAGCAAATAACATTTTGTATTAATGGAAAATCCTCTAAAGCTTTTGTCTTTCCCATATATTTAGTAAATCTTAAACAAAATATAACCCCTGTAGTGTATTTAATGGCTTATTTTCACATTAAATACTGTTTTATTTTAACAAAATGCTTTTGTGTCATTGCATGCTACTAAAAATAAAATCATAAAAAGCAACTGTGCTACATAGTATAGGCTCCTTTGTTCTCAGTGCTGTGAGGTTTGATGTCTGCACTAAAGATGAATTCACCATGCTTAGAAAAGAAAAAAAGTTCTCACTTTAGGAGAAAAGATGCATTTCGAAAAGTCTTGTGTTGACCTCAACTTTGAAGAGCAGGGCAGCTTTTCATCTATTCTCCTGTCCAAGGCCAAATTTCTCCTCTCTGATTGAGCTGTAGATTTCACCTAGAAGGGTTTTTTTTTTCCATGTGTGGCTCCCTGAGGGATATCTGCTGACAGCTACAGGAGCAAGCCCACCAAAGGTCTGTGGTTCCCCTGCTGCTGCTGGAGGACATCAGCTGTGGGAGCATCCTTGTGCTGATGGAGCTCCTGCCCCGCATAACAGGGCTGGAGCCTTTTGTGGCTGTGATCCCCCACTCCAGCCCAGCTCTAGGAAGGAAGATCAGCACTAAGGAATCTTCAAGGAAGATCCAACACTAAGCAATAATTTTCTCTTTTGTGTCTGAGCTGCACCATTTACACTGGGGAAGGCTGAGGAATTCATTGATCAGCAGCTTGATTTTTCATTGTGTAAAGCAGAGCCACGCCCTACCTGGAACCAATTCAAGCAGGTATTTTTATAGTACCCATGTGCTTGCACACACACTCGTGTTGAGGCAGCCTCACCTGACTCTAAAAATGACCTTTAAGCAGTGAACAGAGCTCTGCTCCACCCTCAGCAAGGTGATGCCTTGGAGGAGTCATGGTATGGACGTGGGGGAGCTGGCAATGCTTCACTATCATCCAGATTGCTGCCTGCAAACTTATGCTTTTGTGTTTGCTGGATGGAAAAAAAAACTATGTCAGAGTTCCCCCAGCAGTGTCTGGCCAGCAGTGCAGGGCAGGCTCAGACACACCTGCCCTGCAAAGCTTAGCAAGATGCTGACTTGCACTGAGGTGATGGGGCTGAATCAGTTCCCTGGCTTACCAGCAACCCTGGACTTTTTATCCTCTCATACAATAAGATTTTATCTCAGGGTACGCCAAGGTGGGGTGTTTTTTATGTTGAAGGTTTTGAATTTCTGAGTGAATAAGCAGGATAAACCTGAGATCAGGACACCTGATCCTAAGGTATCAGGAGTTACAGAAAGGGAGGTCTGAGGGAGCTCCATGGGGACAGAGGTGTGCCTGAGGGGCTGTGTGGGCATTGCTAGGGTATTTTAGGAGTGCACAGTCAAAGTGATGAGTTTTACATTCAGTCCTAAGTGACATAAGGCTAGGTAGCATCATTTTTTAGTAGACAGCTCACAGGAATGAATGAACAAGGTCTTCACCAGTCAGTGATCTACAGCAGGGCCTCCCCACCTCCACAAGCAAATCAGCCAATTTCACATCCTCCAAGAGTGCTTTCTTTGGGTGGAAGCAGAAGGAGGGTTGCTCTGAGAAAACAGTCCACTTTTTAAGTACAGATAGAATAGGTTAGAGCTTCAAAAATTGCAGTTTCATTCAGATTGCTGGGGGCATAGTCAGACTGAGGCCTGGGGCTCCCTTGAGGCAGCTGAGAAGTTCTTCTCACAGAGCAGCTGCTCCCTGGTAGTTTGGCATGGGGGATCACAGAGAGCCTGCCCAAAACCACAAGAATATGTCAGATAAAAACAGTTCAGGGCAAAGTGAAGGAAGAGGAAAAACAACACTACAGATCATCATCCAACAAACTCCGTAGGATACAGCTGGAAGGAGACACTCTAAGCAAATAAGAATAGGGTGATAGGAGAGCTGTCTCTGCTGAAGAGATAGGGAACATTTAATTGATGAAGCCACTGAGGTGAGGGAAGAATGAGAGGAAAGCTGGTACTTGGATTTCTTCATTCCAGGTCAATAATCTGAGACTAAATATCCCCTTGCACCTTGTATAGCAGGAGCTCTCCAGCATGTCAAAATGGAAATTTAAGGATATTAAACTCAGCTCCTAGTGCAATTACTATGCAGATGGTGGAAAATAAGTGTTGGCAGATTTAGTGTGGGTGCTTGGTGAAGCTTGTGTCTATTGAAGAGGCAATGGGCAAACACTAAAGGGGAAATTTCAATTTCTTCACAGCTCTGAAAGACCTGAGATAATCAAAATATCCACAGGGACTGTTTAGATTTTTTTTTTAGGGAAAAAAAAACTGTAAGCTGCTAGTTCCTGTGTGTTTTGCTGTTATGTACAGGTTATCTGCAAAGGGCAGGTTGTGGACTGGGGAGTTACTTGTTGATTCAGAGTGTGATGTGGAAAGCAGAGGCTGTGCCAGCCCTGGGTCAGCCCAGCACACAGCTCTGACCCACAGCATTAATGCCCCAGAGCTCTGAAGCCCCATCACAGCTGATGCCACCTCAGTGCCCTCCTCTGGTGGGTGTCTCTTGTCATGTGGTGACACTCCTGAGTCCCAGACTCCTCCTGACCAGCCCTGTTGTTCTGCCATGCCAGAGTTGTTGCTGACAGTCAGACTAAGCTGATCCTCTTGTGGATCTCTCATCAGGCAAAATCAGCTTTTAGAACTAAGGTTTGAGTCCAGATATTCAGAATATTATGCAAACTCCTGCCTTTCTCCCACTACTGCATCATTGTCTCAGCTGAATTTTCCTGTGGATTCTCTTTTTCATTTCTCATTTCTCCGGAGAAAAGGTTGCAAAGCTCCTCCTTGGGTGGAGATTCACCAAGGGCTGATTTTCTTTGTGTTTCTGCTTACTTCCAGTCCAAAGCAGGCACTCTTGGTAGGCAGCCTGACAGCCTGAACTGCTCCCTGCTTGAGCCCTGTAACAAATGAATAAATACTGTCTAAGGTACAACATTTTCTGGTGCTGATTAACCTGAGCTGAAAAGATGGATGCTGGCTCCTGCAAGCTGTGCTATCAGGCAGAGCAGTGCTGGATGAATTTTGTGACGTGGTTTAGAAGCAGACCTTGGTAGCTAAGTGGGTAACAGCACCATCTACCATTTAAGCACTTTATATCCCTGTGCAGTGAAGTCACTCCAGAAGTACACGGGAGGTGCTCAATGGCCATGCTGTGTAGAAAATCCATTAAAGCCCAATCAAGCTCAAGTTTGAAATCCAAGCTTGGTGGCAGCATTAAAAAATAAAAAAAAACCCACCGCAAACACTTGAAGTGGAGAAATAAATCTCTGCTTAATCTCTCAGAGAAAACTACAGTGGCACTCAATGCAGGCATGATGCAGTGCAGCAGGCTTCCTCTGAAGCAGAGAGGGGCTCAGAGCTCTCACACCCAGGCTATTTAAAATGCTCTTGGGTGCTGTGTGCAATATGCCCAGGCATTCTGCAGCCCTGAGGGAAACTGAGAAGGAGACAAGTCCTGAGAAAAGGACTCTGCTTTCACTGATCGGGGTGGAACTGCTTAAAGGACCCCAGTTTGGAGGGATTCAAGCATCCCAAAAGGAAAGAGAAACTGCTGCTAACCCAGGGTGAAAAAGAAGGCATGAGTGACAGCATTGGAAAGCCATGGCCAGCAGCTGTACTGCCCACAGGATGGGCAGGGGTGGGACAATCTCACCCCACACAAACACTGTTATATCACTGCTGTCTCAAGAAAGGTCACCTCAGGAGTAAGAAAGGGTTGTGGCACCCATCCATCACTCAGTGATGACTTTATAGACCAGGCAGTATCTCTTGGAAACACAGTTGTTCCCTTCCATTGATTTCTTTTTTTGCCTTGGAGACAATATTCAGATTTTTTTCTGTGGTTGTGCTGGAACTAATGAGAGCAGCCTGGTCAAGCTGCCAGAGTGAATCAGTGGGATAATGTTGCACTGATATGCTAGGCCACAGTCTGTTCTTTTCCTGAAACTTTAAATTGGTTGAGATCCAATTTTGTCTCTCATTTTTACACTCAGTGGGGGAATTTTCTGGCAGTGCTTCAGTCTGGAGATTTTGCTTCCTGTGTATCATACTCCTTCCAATCATAAAGTTGGAGGGGGGTCAAGCTGAGCAATATTCCCTTGGTGTGTGAAGAGATGCACAAACTGTTTCTCATTAGAGAAGAGCCAGAGTTTGGAACCTCAGTTCTGAACACCTCACAGTTCTGAAAATTAACCTTTCCCCGGGGTTCTGGTCCAAACCTAGACTGGACCAGTTCAGCTTTGAAGCTTTGGAGATAGAGGAATGCAGTGCTTAATGTAGCTCTGATGCTGGAAAACCAACTCCATAATTTTGCCCTGGATTTGTTGTACAGGCCATGGATTGACTTCTTGAACTCACAGCAGGAGTGATAGCAGCAGATCTTTTCCTTGATTAGAACAGGGTGAAGATATGGCTTGTTTCCAAAATGCAGCTTACTTTTGAATTGTTACTGTTGGGTAGGAAAAGGTAACCAAACAGGAGATACCCATTTCTTGAATATTTATCCACCATGTAGCTTAAGAATATACTGTTACACCAAGTCCACAAACCATCTTTTAAATTGATTTGACTGATCAAAACCATTAAAGTTCCATCCTGCCTACAAACATCTGTAAGATTTCCACTATTTCCAACAAATAGGCAAAGCAGAAGCAACAGGGGTCCTCCTTGCTGGCAAGTCCTGATAGAAGAAGAAAATAAAGAAAAGAAAAGGAAATAAAAAATTTCTTTAACTACTTTGAAGAAATGTTTAAATTCTGTTAAGTAAAAAGATTTGGAAGCTGAGTGAAAAAATCAGAGAATGACGATCCCCAAGGATTAAAGATGATGGATTTGACCTGAGTCTAGAAAAACAAGTTAGATTAACATTTAGTTGGCTGTTGGAGCTTAAAAAATGAAAAATATCTTTTTACTTCTAACATTTGTCTTCTCTTTAAAGTTTTGAAATAACCCAAAGGAATGCAAGAATGAAGGCCTATATATACCAAGCTGATATAAGAAATATTTTTGTTAATAAGTAGATTTATTTTTTGCGTGTACTTGGGCTTCTCTATTCAAAAAAGCAAAGAGAGAGCTCAGGGCTGGCATAGTTCTCCTACATGCAGTGCTGAAAAATGTCTTAAATTTGTATCTGGAGCTGCCTGTCATGAATGAGTCTGCTATCTGGTAGCACAATTATGGGGTCTATGACTCAGCTCTGTGAGATTTCCTTCAGAAGGGAACACAAAGGACCAGAGTCTGGGCATGGCTTTGACCTGCAGAAAATGCCTGTGGTGTCACTCTGTCACTTCTTGGAGGACACAGACTGGCATTTCCTGTCCAGCCAGAAATTGCCCCTATTTGCCTTCATTATTTATCCTGGGAAATCTTTCTGTGTGCTTGGATTTCTCTTCTTTTGGCTAGATGGGGAAAGTTGTATGTGTAGACCTACCCATAATTTGTAGATGATATAGGATCAGCAAGCAAACCTGGGGAATAGATGTGCAAGAATGGTTTGGAGCAGGTTGTGCTGGGGCACTTCTGCTGTCCTACATGAAGTTTGGGAGTTTTATTTCTGCCTAGACCTAATCTGGCCCCATGGACCAAATGTCTCCTTCCTACATGGGATCCAAACCTGTCTGGAGGACCAGACATCAACTTGGTCATTATGTCTTGTGTCTGCCTCAGGGTTTGCAGCACATTTGCTGCACATTTTGGTTGGAGCTTCTGGTTTAATTTTCTTTGAAAGGAATCTAGTCCATGGGCATCAAAACAGCTCTGTAAATGGAGCCAATGCATGGTAAATTGATGACTGGGAGATTTACTTCAAAATCCCACTCCTGTTCTGAAGCAAAATGCCAATGTAGAGGCAGCCTTATGTGATGTGTGGAAACAATTCATTTGGTCCTTCCAAATGTAACTTGATTTGTTTTTCTGTGTCTGAAAATATTTCCCACGGATGAGATTTCTTTCTTCTAAAGAGCTCTGTCAGCCCATGAGGCTGAGAGCAGGAGCTGATGGGGGAGTTATTTCAGCATCCCGAGGAGGGAGAGCAGAACAGACAGTGGGTGAGATTTAGCAGCACTTTGTAATGGATGCCTCATCCTTCTCTGAGGCTGTTCCTCCTGTGCTGTTGCATTAGTGGCCATTCCTACACCTTCTCTGTGGGAAAGATTGGCCAGCAAGCTTGGTCTGAAAAAAGCAGCTTGATTTTCTCCCTGTCTCCTTCAGCTGGATGTTGTTCTCCTCCCAGTGATTGTCTGTTTTCATAAGACTATCTGAGTCTGTTTGAATCCTTACAAACTGTTTGACTTTTTGACCTGCTGCAATAGCTAATTCCACAGGGTGTCTGCAGCGTGCTAAAAAAAAAAAACCACCAGCTTTCTTCTCGTGACTTCCAAATTATGTGCCTTTTTAGTTTAACAAAAAATTCTCCATCACTCTAGGAGGAGGGGAAAAGAGGAGCATTAGGTCAGGATTCACCACAGAGTTAATTTTCTTTCTTAACTGCCAAGCTCTCAGTTTACAATCTTTTAAATTCTTTAAAATTAAAGATAAAGCACCTAGTTACTGCAATGATAGCAGGTTCATGTTTTTATATGTGTCCTTTCTAGGTTAAAATCACTCCCAGCCTTTGTGATCTCTTCACAAATAGAAGCTTCTGCTCCCAAAGGAGCTGCCACAAAAATCTGGCTGCAATCTGTGCACATGCTGCAGGGCCTGTGTTCTGGAGATGCACTCAGTGCACACCCAAAAACATCTCCCATGTCTCTGTTGCTCTTCTTGCCCCCTGGACTCACACTCAGAATTCATTTGGTTACCTCTGGTGACTCCTATGCATGGCCTAGGGAGAGATGGGAGATGACTCTTGGCTGCTGAAATCTGTGTTTCAGTGAAGGGAGGGCAAGGCAGAGCTCGAAGCTGTCACCGAGGGGGTGGGCACAGGATGGTCACTCAGTTGTCCCAGTCTGGGCCTAAATCCCTGAAATAATTCCAGTAAATACAGTGCCCATTCCCTGAAGGACAATGTGCAATTAATGAGTTTTCCCATGAACGAGAAGGAAATTGCTTCTCTGATATATTTTGTTCTACAGCTCCTTGCAATGGAGATTCTCTCCCTGCACTGCCTTAGGTGACTATTTTTGGTGCTGTAAGGTACAATAAAAATTGAAGGTTCACAGCATAGATTATCTGTGGAAAGAAATTTAAATATTCACAGGAATATTCACTGTGGCATTCAGAGCTGCTTTGCTAGCACCAATTTTGAGTCCAAGATCTCTGAGAGGGACAGAGAGAAAAAGCAGGAGAGAGAGTTGCAGTCTCCTTAAAACAGTGAATCATGTTCTGGTCTGGATTGTAAACTGGTTTATGGGAAATGTGTCATGGCTATTGCACCGTGCTGCTGAAGCAGAGGCATCCTAGCATCCACATATACCTGAGCATGTATGCAGCACTGCACTGGGTTTCCCAGCACCATATGCCTGCCTTGGCCAGGAATAGTCCTCTTTAAAAAGCAGTCATTAATTTGGGAATCACACTGACACGGATATGCTGCCTCTCATTTCAGAAGCAGTGTGCAGCACAGGCAAGCCCTGAGATTCCAGTCACTGAATCATATGTGGATTACAGTTTTTGTGCCATCACAACTCTTCAAAAGGGGTTGGTTTTTTTTTTTCCCTCATGCATGGAATGAGAACAGCTTTGTAGTTCTAGAAATTTTTCTGCAGGATTAGGAAGACTTTTCCTGTGCCTGTTGTTTGTGGTCTTGCATCTCACAGTGCAATTACAACATTGCACTGGTGCTGAGCTGGAATCTGTTTTTTGGAGCAGCAAAACATAACAGTGTCAGGGTGGCTTTGTTCTGGGCAGGCTCCAAGTCCTGGGCCCTGCTTTCAGCACTGAAACTGAGTAATGTGTGAAAAGCAGGAGGATGATGGGATCTTGTTGGCACTTTTGGGAGGTGTGGTGTGTGAAAAGCTGTGTTTACATAAGGCCTTGCTGTAGTCCTAAACTCCTGTGGGGAGAGACAGTGTTGTTTAATGTGCTCTGTGAATCCTCTGTTCCTAGAAAGGAACATCTGAATCTGGTTTGTTTCACAAAGCAGTTTATAAACATGGAATTGTAGAATTTGGGTTGGAAGGGCCTTTCAAGATCGTCGAGTCCAACCCCCCTGCTGTGGTTCAAGGCCAGGTTGGATGGGACTTTGAGGAATCTCCTCTCATTTAAGGTGTTCTGGCCCATGGCAGGGGATTGGAAGCCAATCATCTTTGAGGTCCCTTCCAACCCAAACTCTGATTTTATGATTCTTAGTGCAGGGACACACCTTCCACCATCCCAGGCTGCTCCAAGCCCCATCCAACCCTGGTCTTGAACTCTTCCAGGGATGGAGCACCCACAGCTTCTCTGGACAACCTGTGCCAGTGTCTCACAGGGAAGAATTTCTTCCTAATATCTAACCCACACCTGTGCTCAGAAATTACATTTATGTGGTACCTGTCAGCAGCTATGTGGGAAGCAGTCCCCAGGATTGTTTTGCCAGAGGTGTGCTGAAAGGTTTGAAGCCAGGTCTTGTACCTGTATTTCAGGTATGGTCTGAGACAGCCACATGCATTTCTACAGAAGGAAAATGTTCAGGCTTAAGTAAGCAAGGTAGAAACTTGCTGTTCCTTAAAACACAAAGTCCCCATCATTCAATCTTCCCTTGTCATGGCAAGGTTTGCCACAAGGTTTTCATGAGCTGAGAGAATTGGGACCAATTCAGTCACTTCTTCACACCAGAAGAGCTGTGTCATTATTAATCCCAACACCACATATCTCTCTCAGACACCTGCATAGCATGAAATAAATCCTTTTTTTTTACATAGTCTTTCCTATTTTTATAAGTTTCTTTGTCGGATCAAAAATCCTGGGACAAAGCTGTGCTTGTTTGAGGTCTGTGTGACACTAGAGGTTTCTGTGGGTCTGTTCTAATGGGGCTTCCTTGTTTTCCAGATATTTCTTCTGGTTCTGCTATACTCATCCAATAATTATGGAGGTTTTTTACTCCAAGGAGTTTTAAAAAAATGCAAATTACAATGCTCTGATAACCTGTATTCTGTTGAGAAAGAAATAACAAATTTATATCCTTTTACAAGCTGGGAGTTTGAGAATGCTTTTAAAATGACACAAACCCCCAAAGTGTTTCTTTAGATGTGCTTTAAACTGTGAGCAACAGGAAATTGTTGGAAAATTAATATCTCCAAAATCAGTCACTTAGAAGCATCACCTGTAGTTAAATAAAAGGTTATTATATGTCAAGTTAAAGAGATTTTGGAATAAATGCTTTATATATGGTAGAAGAAAAAATGGTTTTGAATTCTTTTACTCTGCAATACTGGTTATTTATATGTTGTGTGCTATTTCTTTATTCTTCATGTGCTGTTTCTTCTCCCCACTTAATTAGAAGATTTGGGATTAGGCATCAAGTTCAGAAATGACACATGTAATAACTAATGCATCACAGTATTCCCCTTTAATCTCATGTAAATGTCCTTTTCTGTCCCACTCCATCCCCTTGTGGAGCCAATCTGGTGTTAATCTCACTTTCACTCATGACAGAACTTGTCAGAAATGCATCTATGTGTCATAAACTCACATTGCATGTGCCTCCAAACACTACCAAAACTAGTTTTGGGGTGTGTGCACCAATGCATTGCACCAAAATGGCAGTCTGTGTCATGTTATGTAAAGCTGATAAACTGAGATATAATGGGCTCTCCTGTCCGGTGGCTAGATGATGTAATTGTCCTGTCTGCCCTAGTAATTGATCAGACAATGGAATGCACATTTTAGCTGCTTAAAAATGTTGGCCATCAACAGTGTTTGGTGTACTTGATTTTCATAACTTAATACTTTGGATGTTTGAGGTAGATGAGATCACATGGCACAAGCTGGTTCCTACACTGGATGGACCCAACTCCTTATGTCACATCTCTGGACTGAATAATGGCAAAGGATGACACGATGACTTGTCTAATAGTCTCCTTGAGGGGAGAATTTGATAATATTACTCTCTGCTGCATTCCTACTGTAATTGCTTGCTGGAATATTCATGCAGAAGTGGCACTGCTGCAGTCAAAACAAATCCATTGTCAGGGTCAGACCTGGTATTTATAGATTATTTTGTCAGAAGGAGCACAAGGTGACACGGGAATTCAGCTGTATATGTGCTGTAGTACATCATATGATAACCAACACATGTTTCATGTGGCACGACAAGCACGAGAATTCAATTGGGGTTGATGAATGGATGGCCCAGAATCTGTGGAATTTTTGGAGGCCCACCCAAGGCTGGAGAGATGCGCTACTCAACATTTGGAAACATTTGACCCTGCTGGTGTTTTGTGTTTCTGCCTGCCACGTTTGTGTGGGGAAGAATCCTGGGAATGACGAAGGTAATGGAGAGATGGCGATCGCATCTCTTGGAGGGTTTAGCTCTGGGCACAGGCCAGCTGGATGGAGGTCAGCAGGACCAGGCCTTATCTATACTTGAAGTGTGCATTGGTTTTAAATGTCCCCCCAGCTGATTTAACTCTTTAGCTTGGCAGGCACCAAACTGAACTATGTGGTGCTGGCAAATATCCAGTGCCTCTGTACTGACGTGGGATCAATTCAAAGCTACTGAAGATGGTAGGAAACATTCTGTGAACTTCAAGAGATAATGCATCAAGTTTCCAAGGGAGCACTCAGTGATTTTTCTCTTTCTTGGGCAGCCCTGGTGGAGAAATTTTCCACCTTTAAGAGTGGGACATTGAGATGAGGTTATGGTGTGTGTGGGAGGAAGATCAGTCATCTTCTGCCATTGTCACACAGGGTCTGTGCAGAAGAGACAGACCCAGAGATGTGCCCAGCTCACATTTATGACTCCTCCTCTGACTGTAAGCTACAGAGCTACAGTGCACATTTACAGAGAAAATGTTGTCTTCCTGTTTTTTGTGCAGCACCTCAGATTTATGAAGCAGTCAGGAAGCACGAGCATTTCCTGCTTCTGGGTGAGACACTGGGGATCTCCCACAGCAGGGTTATTCCCTTCTAGTCATGGACCACGAAGCAATCTCATCCATAGATCCATAACTCTTGTGCAACACCTGATTTTAAGTAGCTGCCAAGATTCCTCCTTTCTGCAAAGCTGAGAAGATATAATCCACAAAAGAAGAGGAGGGCTTAAATAAAATATATGTATATATGACTGTATTTATATACATACAGTGAAAGAGAGGAAGGGAGGGAGGGAGCAGAGCAAAGGAACACGTGAATATCTGGAGCACTTCAAGATGAAAGGTGTTATAGAAATATATTATCACCATTACTTTTATCAATAGTACAATATTGCCAGCTCACTTACTTCATTATAGTCCCATTGCAACATTGATGTTGTTACCTTGCCTACTTTAAAATAGATTGGAGTTTAGTTTTATCTTTTGCTAGGTAAGAAACCACTCTGAGAACTCTAGCTAATGTGCTGCAGAGTGACAGAACAACTATGTTTTATGAAGCCAAATAAAACTTTGCTTCATCAACTACTGCAGGGTATAAACAACCGTCAGCCATCTTGGAGAGTAGACATCCTTTTATTTAATTGCAAATTAAAAAACATAAACCACCTTAAACACAGAGCTACTGTCACATCAAATCAATACAATAATTGTGCTCCAGCAGTTGGAAGGCACACGATGCTCAGCTTCTTGCATACTAAAAATATATCAATCACTACAGCAATAAGCAAGTTTTATAATATATGAGCAGATGATGGTATATTAGCAAGTTTTGTATTGTGTGATTGCTTTTCCCCATTTCCATTGAATGCAAAAGGGAAACTTTGTGATCTGAAAGTTGTTAGCAATTTCTTTTGTGCTGGTGAATTCCTGTTAGTAAGAATATCTTCGGTATGAGGCAAGAGAGTCTCAGGTCACAGGCAACTCCCAGAGCCAGACTTTGCTGCCTGAGTGTCAGCTGTTCTTCTTTAGTGGTTTTAGGCTGATGGATGTGAGGATTTTAATTTTTTTTCATTAAATGTGGTAATGAAGAAAGGTCTTAGAGACTGAGATTATTGGCCTGCCTTGAGTAACCCAAGGTTTGGTGGTGTTGCACAGATTTCATCAAGGTTTGGTCTTGTCTTCACTTGCACACTGAACGTGTCTCATTGCATGGAGGGAGAGATGCTCCCCAGGCAGGAGGGACAGCTCCAGGGATCACTTTTCTGGAGTGCTGAGGAAGTCCTTACAGGGATACAGAAGAAGGGAAGCAAAGATGCTGGATGCTCCAGGCTTCACAGCTCACTGGTGCCTCTTAAAAAGGGAGAAAATTTCTGCTTTTCCCGTGACCACTCCCAGAAATATCTCATCTCTCTCTTCTTTGGAAACTGTAAATAAACCCCTTACTAACGAGGCTGGGAAAAGGCTAAAAAGCTCCTGTTAATGCTGGGAGCCACCGGCTTTCACAGGGTGCCACTCTCTTATCGCTACTCCAAAGACTGACTTTAATCCACAGCTTTTTTTTTCATGCTGTGTGTAAACAAAGCTTTTCAAGTGCGTAGCATTTGCAGGTCTCATCTACAGGTAGCTCCTGCCTTTGTCTTGCCCTCTATCCTTATCCCCTTGCCCTCCCACTTGCTAAACTCCCTCTTCAACCCTGGAGTGCCCCAACAAGTGCATTGGGGTAACTCCAGGCTTATGGGTGCATCTTGCTGCTACATGGAGTGATCTGGAAGTTGCAGAGCTGTGGGCATTTTGGACTTGTTCTTTGCCCACATTTCTCACCACAGCTTTTGCTCTGAGCTCCAGCTTACAGGCTGGAGAAAGCCAAGGGATCTGTCTCAGAAGAGCAGCTCCACCTCCTGCCCTGCCAGCCTCTGCAGCTAGGGAATTTGAAACTCATATAAAGGGTAATAAAAGGGAGATTATTGAGGTAGAGCTGGAGAAAAGCCCAAAGGAAGTTATTGTACCAGATGGAAGTCGATTCTTTCCTAGTGTTAACTACTGCTGCCTTTCTCTTTGCATCGGTACTTTATTACCCTGATCTGAGAAAGACAAAATATCTCACCCTGATTTTAGTGAGTCCTTGCTGCTGTGCATTTCCCGTCCACAAAGCTTTCAAGTACTTTACTCCTGCTTGCAGGAGTAAAAACTGAGGCATGAAAAGCTTATTTAAGTTCCCCTGAAAGCCAAGACAAAAGCAGGTGAAGAACCCAGGTTTTCAGCAGCTCCTCTGTGTGTGCTGCTGCCTGGGCCACTGTCACCTCCCTGGTCCTGCAAGCCTTTCACTTTCTGTTTGAAGGTTGCACCAGGTCTTCCAACTGTGGAACTGCCATGGCACTGCTCAAAAAAAAAAGCAAAAAATACCAACCTGAAGACAGAGATTTATGGGGAGAGGATAAAAGTATTAGTGAGGAACCAAGATGCCTGAAGAACAAGCCCCAGAAGCATTTGGCAGCCAGCCCCGTGTTCTCATCTTTAGCCTGTTACCCTACTCACGTTTCTGGGGCTGTAGAGTGATAGAGCCAGTTTATCCAGATGATACTGGAGAGGTGATAAAAAGGAGTCACCAATTAGCTTGGGCTACACGGGCTGTGCCATCGGAAGCACTCAGCCCTGCAGGGTTATTTGCCTGAGAAAATACAGCAAGAGGTCAAGCGCTGGCACTTCTGCCACGCTCGGCAATGTCTGTGGCAGAGCCCTCTCTCCAAGGCACTAAACTGAACTCTCATCTCCCCTGTCAGCTCCTGAAGATGGGCTGAGAGGACTTGTCCTCACAGCAGCAGCCAGTGTCCTCTTTGGAAAGGACCAAGATCTTCTTTCCACAGGGATTGAATTGCAGGTGGTTACGCCTGGGCTGGAACCTGAGCTGGAGTCACCCTAATTTGTAAAATTAGGCCACTCTGCTCTGGGCTGGGAAGGGTGCCCAGGGAGGGAGAAGGTGACAGGGGACACGTTTTGATCCAGGAGGGCTGGGCAGACCCCAGCTATGTGCGCTGAGCGATTCAAACCACTTTCAAGTCAACATCTTAATCTCCTGAGAATCAAAAGGCCATGAAACAGCAAGAGGAGCAAATTTCAGCTGGGTTGGCTTCGATTAACATCTTCTTTATGAGTTGTGCTCCATGGCAGATGCCATTCATTAGCGTTATTTACGCATTAGGAGACCTATAATTGGAGACTAGCAAGTGTCCTCATCAGAGTTGACCTTATGTATGGAGAAGCTGACATCTGAATGTCAGATTTGCATCTGTGACTTTTCTCCTCCCAATAACCACTCTAATATGCAAATACTGAGTTGCAAAAGAATGGAAATAAATAAATCCGCTATTTCAGTTATCTCTGGGAAGATTTGTGTTTGCTGCGGCTTTGGAGGCTGTGCTGAGATTAGACTCTCACTTAATCAGCAAGTAAGTGAGAGAAAAAGACATTTCAGATGCAGGGGTATGTGGAATGTGAATTGTAAATAGCCTGTAGTGCAATCTGTGAGAAGAAGCAGGTATAAAGTACATTACAGGGCCATTTGCAGTTCTTTCTTCAGGTATAACTGGTGCTTACAGTCATTTTGTTAAATATTCTGTTTATGTCCTTTTCCATCCTGAATAAGAAGTTATCCCAGTCCCCAGAGTGAAGGAGACTCACAAAATACCTGCATTCATGTGCTCGAAGCAAGGCATTAATGGAGCCATGGAAGTAAAGGGGATGAGGCATCAGCAGGGAGAGGATCAAGGGAACAAACCGTTCCCTGTTGCAATGCTGATTCTCTCAGGAGATGAAACACCATGAGGAGAAAAAAAACCTCTGGGGCTTGCCACATTCTGTGTGGGAGACTTGGAGGAAAAGGCTGCTGGCTGTGAGTTTGCTGGCTGAGTAATTTCACACTGGAAGGGGTCAGTGAGCCGTGGTGAGTCAAAGACACGAATCCTACACCTCAGACAGGTTTGGGGGTGCCCTGCTGTGGCACACACTTGGGCAGAGGCTCCTTTGCCATCACAGAAACAGAGCCCATGGTCCTGTTGCTCTCCCATGGCTTAAGGTCTTGCTCATTGCCATGACTCTCCCCTGTGGTCCCCAGGGATCAGGGAGATTCAATTTGCTCTGCCCTGATTGCCCCAGGTTCCCCACAAAACCAGCGGAGACAGATAAGCACTTCTGGAGTGTAATTTGTATCCCAGGCAGGCTGAAGTGCCCTTTCTCTTTTCCATGATTATCTGGACAGGTGATAAGACTTTGGTGGTATGAATTGCTCCCTCGGGGTTTGCAGTTACATCTCCAGGGACACATGATAATAAAACAAACAGCCCAGGATTTTCCAGGCACTCCTAGTAACTTTATGAGAAGAATACAAACCAATTCATCCCAGAAGGATAAAACCCTGCCTACATTTGCCTGCTCTCTTTCCCTGATCACTGTGTGTTTGGTCAGAGTCCTTCTGAGTGTTTTGCAGATGTTGCTTCTTTATGTCACCACCTTTTTTTTTTTTTTGTCCCCTACATCCACCTACAATTCAGTTTCTTTTTTTATTCCAGCTGCTCTCACGGCCAGGTGCCATCCCCAGTGCTGTGACAACACAAACTCATTGCTCATCTCTGCTGCTTGGTGAGTTTTCCAGTATGAAGACCCCACTTTTCACACTTAGCACTTTGTGATAGTGCTCCTTCAGGGGTAATCTCAGTTAGACCAGGTTTGCAGGAAAAGTGGAGAAAAGGATTAATTCTAGTGTTTTAGAGAGCTAAATGTACCTACCCCTTCCTGAATCATAATGACAGTCCTTTTTAGTGATGATACACTGCCTTTGCTGAGTACAAAGTGCATATTCCAGCCAATGGGTAAAATTTGTACAAAAAAAATCCCACAAATTATTGCATTATGAATCTCACAACTAATATTTAAGGAATAGCATTGAAGTGGTTGGAATACTTTTTTCCTAACACTTGCTGTGATTTTTTTCCTTTTTTTTATTCACAACAATTTTTTTATTTCAAAACTGTAATAAATTTGCATGAAGAAGGTTAATTCTAGGAAACGCCAGAATGCAAACATCCAAACATTGTTACATTTCACAACTTGGTGGTCTGATGCTGACTCTTTCCCTCTGTAGTACTGTTTTTGTGAAACTGTCACAAGTGTGACTTAAGAGGGAAAAAATCTTTGGCACCTTTAATTGTGTGAGAAGTAGGAAAAGGCATTGGCTGGGGGTCTGCAGGGGCAGATTCATGATAAAGTGCCAGGCACAGATTTATTACTGTTGCTATAAGAAAAATTGTGTGCTAATTCCAGGGTTGTAATTCTCCCCCAGCAAGTTATGTCAATGACAAAGCACCTACACTGTGAGGAGAAGGAGAAGGGTGCTAATGTAGGCCGAGTTTAACTTGAGAGGGATGGGGGAGAGCATGAGATGGGCTGGAAGAAGAAAACTGCTGCTTTGACCATGTTATTCCCAGCCAGTTTATCTGCTGGGCTTGCAGGCAGCTGAGTGGAGATGCTTTCAAGGCCTTGCTGGCAGACTCATCCCTGGAACTGAAACCTGTCAGCATGTGATAATTTGTGTTATTCTATATTTAGAGCAGCAAGTCACAGCCACAGTTGTTCACGGCTGGTCTTTAAACTGTCAAGGAGAAAGCAAGGCTTCCTTAGATGGGCCTGAAAGTCCCTGAACAATCTCTGCAGGATGGATTTTGCCACTTCATTTCACCTCGTCCAATCCCAGTGTTTGTTCTGGCGGTCAAGCTCAAGGTGAGGCGAGGGTCTGTTGTAATTAACAACTCCAGCTCTTGAGTCCAGACCTCTCTGTGGCACATATTTTGCTCATCAATACAGAATTTTGGATCCTCAGCTGGGATGGATGGTGTTGGGTGGCCACAGGCTGTTTTACTGGGAGCAGCCCCACTTGGGGATGTGCCTCTGGATCCAGATCCCACGGCTGATCTTTTCTGTACATCCCAAACCTAAACAATAGTGATGGTCTGTATTGTAATTAATTGAACAGTTCCTACCAAATTACTTTCATGACAAAATCTGGTTGAGATCGTGATGCTCTGCTTGAAAATAATTTATTTTTTTAGTCTGATTTTGTCATCAGTCTCAGATAGGACTGAAAAGACTGGAAATACTGTACCAGAATCATAGAACTAAATGAATACATCCCACATCCCCATTGATCTTGGGTCAAAATGTAACATTTCAACACGACTGAAACATTAAGTTCAGATGTCAGCTCTTTAAAACAATATTTTTTTTAACAAAAGAAAAAAGAAACATCCATTTTCCTTTCAAAAGCTTGTTTTGAGCAACAACATGACAGCTTTCAATTCCATGACTGTTACAAGTGGGACATGCTGATATTATCTGTTTCATTTTTTGCAGAATAAAATCTGGTGACAATCAGGAAACTGTCATGTTGGAAACTTTTTGCAAACCTTTCCCTGTCCCCCAGCAATTTTCCCCATTTCACCCCTCTCAACAGCGCTTTGCTTTTTTTTTTTTTTTTGGCCTGTCAGTCAAAGTGAGTGTAAGCTTGGCAGCCTGGCTAATCCTTGGCTTTTTTTCTGGGATCAGCTGTATGGCAAACCTCTGTGCTATGTATACCTGGCCTCCAAATAGAGGCCTGAGACAACCAAGGCATTTTCCATGAGTCATGGAGCAGCCACCAGATAGCAGTGCTATTCCATCTGTGTGGACAGGGGCTAGGCAGTGACCCAGCTTTATCTGTCACCTCTGTCCCATTGGCAATGCTAATCCATCCCTTTCTGTGGTTTCTGAAATCTTTTCAAGTCTCAGAAACACATGGAAGTGGGAAGAAAATGGAAATATTACCTCTCTTACTTCTGCCAAAAAATGTGAATTTAAAACTATTCAGAGAAGAGAAAAATGTAATCATGACAGCACTTGGTAGCTGCTGAAAATGTTGAGTCACAACAAGGGATCTGTCTGTTTTCTGTTTGTTTCAGTGGCAGGTGAAGGAGGCTTGATTTAATTATTTTTTAAAGAGAGTGAGACAAGTGTTGATTTAGCAGTTTACTCATCAAAGTAATTCCACTTATAGAGCTGCAGGATTCCAGAAAAAAACATGTTCACAAGCTGAAATTAATGTCCTGCATGCAGCAATCTAAGAGCCTTGCAGATTTTACCCATAACATAAACCAAAAAGTTATTTTGTAACCAGGCTTCTAGAGAAACTGGATTGCAAAGTATTTTTTAGAATGAAATGAGGCAAAACAGTCATAAAGACATTGTGTTGTGAATAAATTTCAGTCAGGAAACTCATAACAGTGTATGAGCCAAATTAAGAAGTAGATGCAAGGAGAAGAGAGGAAATTAATTTTAAAATGAATGTTGAAAAGAACTGGAGATGATGAGGCAGGAACTTCCCTGAGAAACATCACATCTTCTGCTCTCTGAAGGAAAGAGTCTAGCAGGGTGCAGGGAGAAGAAACCACCTCCGACAAAGTCGGCAGAGCAAGTTCCTGCACACTGAAAATTCTGTTTCTGTGCAAGGTGCAGCAATGTGCATTTTGTGCTGCCTCAGACAGTGCCTAGAAATGCTTCTTGCCCCGGTGAATCCCACAACAGCTCTGCAGCAATGGTGTGGAAGGGAACGTGCTTGGAGGTGACAAGGGCCAATTTCCAAAGTTGCTGGCACCTAATTTATGAGCCTGGGGTGTGCTTACCCAGGACCTCCCTGATACACTGGCTAGCTGGGCTAACTAGCCCATGGCATAAAAGGCACGATTTCTACAGGTGCAGCGGGCATTGAAAGGCAGAAATATGTGGGCACAACTATGCCTGTCCCATTTAGAGATGATTTATGGGGTAAAATGCACCTCCAAGAGAGCAGGTGTCAGCGAGGGCAGCAAGCTGCTGAGTATTTCTGCTGTTCATCCTGGAGTGTCTGGCTCCTTTGCTTTGCTCTCTGCCCTTGCCCAGAGAGCTGGGAAGAAGCTAACAGTGAAAAAGAGAGAAATTAAGCTGACTGAAGATCAAACTTCTAGGAAGGGATTTAAGATTTGCCAAGCAGCTGCAGGGAAGGGGGTGATCACAGAATTGTCATCATAAAGTCATTGAACGGTTTGGGTCAGAAGGGACCTCAAAAATCTCCTATTTCCAATCCCCTGCCATGGGCAGGGACACCTTCACTTAGCAAATACAAACTTCTCTTCTGGCTGGTGGATAAGCTCATTTGTGTGCCCAGATGGGCTGAGGGAGGAGGTGCAATGCCCTGCCACATCACACCTGCCTGTGTGCCCAGTGCCCCCAGAAAGCAGAGCCCAAATAAATCCTCATTGTGGATCTCGGAAGCACAGAGCTGGAAGCAGCCAAGAGGCTGTTCAGTACCTGGTGACACCAAGCACTGTGAATTAATGCTGCACAGAAAGGTTTCAGGCACACATTTTGCAGCATTTGCAAAGCTCGAATTGAGGAGAAAAGCTTTGGCAATTAAACTGAATGTCCCTGGAGAGCTTTTCGCAGCTGTGCTGGTTTATGATGTGTTTGAGGTAAGGCCAGAAGTATGAAGACACTTGCCAAGGGTGCACATTATTTACATTCAATGTTTAATCCCTTCCCAGAGAAACAATGAATTTTTTTCTTGATAATATCTGTTGAGCTTGACTACATTTTCTTTCTTCTATATGTGAATATTTGGGTCAATTAAGTCTTTCCATATGTATTGTTTACTTCTATTTGAGCCTCATTTTCTGTGATAAACAGGGGGGAAAAAAGCAATCATGAATAAAAATATATCAGAAAAAGAAAACTGAGGGAAAAGAAGGAGTAGAGAATACTAAAATGGACTGTTTCATGTAGAATTTTTATTTAAAAAAATCAAATAAAGGAAACTATGTTCTAAAGAATAAAAATATCGTTTGCAAAGGAGATAGTTAAAGGATGGGGCACTGAGGGGCATAGTTTACTGGTGGGCTTGGCACTGCTGGGTTAAAGGTTGAAGCCGGTGATCTTAAAGTTCTTTTCCAACCTAAATGATTCTGTGATTCCATTATTATGTAATAGTTTCCATGGAACTGGATTTCATCCTCACTCTCACAAAACATCCTCTGATTTTGTTCATGGAAGATGAGAGCAAAGTTCACTGCTCAGATTTGCTACTTACAAGCTGGAGATGAGATTTCCATCCTAGATGGAGCAACTGCTCTTCTGACTAACCCTCAATTCTGTCATCTTCTCCCACAGTTTAAAGCTTGTTCAGAAGCTGTAAAACTTGTGATATCCTCTTTTTCTTTTGAAAATCCTCTACTTCTGCTGCTGCTTAAATAAACAAGAGAAAAGCTCTTTTTGCTAATTTCTGGCTTGAGTGGAGAGGAGAGCTCCCAGTACTTAAAGTTTTTTGTCTGTTAAAATAATTACAATAATTACATGATAAAATACTGCTTAGAAATAAGATAGATTAGCTCAATAACTGCTGTACTGCATTTGCAGTTGATGAGGCTTATTGTATTAATCAATGGCCTGCAACACAGAAAAATGGCAGAAGTGGGATGGCAAGTAAATGTATTTAAATTTCATAATTTGAAAGACTCTAGATGGATGTGCATCACTACAGAAGACAGTCTGGGCTTAAGAAACAGAGTGAAGTACAAAATATCATTTATCCTATAAAAAAGTGGAAATATATTAAATCCTCCACACCGAATTCAATTCAGTAGTTCATGAAATGTCAAAGTGCAGGTGCACATAAATAAACGGAATATTTCTTTTTAGATCCTGCATGCAATTTTAAACATCTGCAGAAGTGAAACACAAGCCTTGCAAGCTGAAGAGGTGTTGAAGATCTCTAAATCTGGAAGCAGCACACAATTGTAAAATTCGCCCCTGAAACCTCTGCTGATCCAGCCAGACTTTGCAGCAATAGTGTAGGAAATGGGTTGGCTAATTCAAAGAGGTTCATGAATTTTCAATGAAATCCACCTAAAATCTTCCTGGGTATTGTGATAAACTCAGCACAGTAAAGTTCACTTTCAGTCTCCAGAAAAATTGGACTCACAAATGCTGAGATGCCATAATAGCTTGATCTTACAGTGTTTTTTAGCACCTATTTGAACATTCCCCGTGAATCTCACTCAAAAGTCTGCTTTTAGACCACCAACAGCTCTGCATTACAAAGAAATGAAATAATCTGTGTTGGCTATGAATAAAATTTCTAGTTAGCTGATGCTTATTTGGAAAAATCTCAGAAGGGAACATTCTCCCACAACTGCTGTGGACCCATCAGTTACTGGGTGCTCTGGAACAGGAATGGGTCAGAGCTCTTCAGTGAGTCCAGTGAGTCCAGTGAAACAACATCCACATTTCTGTCTTTGGCATGGGCAGCCAGAGCTTTTTGTAGCAATAAAACATGTTACTTAGATTGCTTGGATGCCAAGGTGCTGTTGTTTCCCAGAGTATTTATCAGAACATGGGTGTTGCTACACATCACCTGCTTTTCCCTGCCTCTCTGTGTTAAATCCCAGCATACCCTCCTAGAGGAGGAAATCTGTGATGGAGCACAGTTTCGGGGACAGTCTCCTTCAGAGCACATTGTATCTAGGCTTCAGCAGGAGAATTTCACATGTCCAAGTTATTCTGTCTGTGGAAACTCCCCTGAGAAGATAAATGGGTATTGACTTTAGTGGGATTCTCAGTGGCCTTTGGTTAAACACTGTGTGTATATTTAATGGGACAGGGGCTTTATCTCCTTATGGCTGTAGAACATAGAAAGCATTTGTCAGTACTTGATCAATAATAAATAATGTTGATAATAAGTGCCAGGATGCAATGAAAATTAACCTGCATTTTCATTGCCAGTTAGAAGTATTTATTTCAGGCAAGTGTGGTGGGCCAGGACATTAAATCACCCAGTGATAATTCCATGCTAAGGAACAACGTGCAGGTATTGTTTGTGACTGCCATGGTGGAAAAAAATCAGTTGGGACAACAATTCCTCACCTCTTAAATTTAAAATATTTTTCAATATTTTTATGACAGATATTTCTGTTGTTAAATACATTCTTGCATCTCAGGATAGGGCAGAAATCTGTACCCCAAAGGTTTCTGACTGTACCCCAAAGACAGTTTCTGACTCTGACTCTTCCCATCTCTCTGGTCAAAAGCTGGGATTCAGCTATGCAAGTCCTAAACTAGCGAGCATCTGACTTTCATTATCAGCCACAAAAGAGCACAAATTGAAGCCAGGAAGCCCCTATTTGTCAAAAACACTCAGAGCTGTTAAATCACTGAACAATGTGATGACACATTTGTTCCTACCAGGCCTTGAAATGTGAGACCCACTTGTGATGCCACCACACAGCTCTCCCTGCTGTCACCCAGGGCTCCTGGGGGCTCAGCCACAGACCTGCCCATGGATGAGCTGAGACTGCAAAGAGCCTGCCCAACACAGGAGACTCCCACCTGGCTCAGGGAGAGGAAATCTCAGTCAAGAATAACTTGGAAACAGGGCTATTCATCCAGGCAGCTTTTCCCTCCTGTCACTGTGGAGCTGTGGAGAATTGCTCCTGCCTCCTGAACATGGGGCAGACAGTTTGAGAAAACCTGTAAAGTCCAAAGGGTCTCCCTGAGCTGCTTCATGTTGTCATCAGCCACACAAGCAAGGTCTTAGGTGGATGGGTGGTTCCAGGGTTCTCTTGAAGGAGTGAAGGGCCCAAGTGAGTGTCTGCCAGGGCATTTCAAGGTCCTGTCACTGTCTTTGGGAAGAGGAAAGGTGTTGTTTCCCTCAGCAGCGTGTTGCTGTCCTGGGATGGGGAGCAGCACAGATTTCTGTTTCTCCTCAGCTGCAGATGTGGTGGAGTGGGATTGGGTGAACCTGCCTTGGACTTTCCACACTGTGTTGTGTTCCCCACAAACACAAGAGCACCCCCTCCATTTATTCCCCTAAAATCACCCATCAGAAACTGGTTGCTTTTCCATCCATCTGCATCTTGGGTAGTTACTAGAAGTAAGGACATAAGTGACATACAGAAGTAACACTTCTCTGAATCAAATCAATGTGTTTCTGCTCTGCAAGGGCATAAATCAAGAGCCAGCAGGTGGGGTGGGAAATGGCAGAAGAATCAGGACTGGGAGCTGTAAGACCAGAGCAGTCAGTGCCAGTAAAAAGCTGATGCTGGAAGAATTAGATCACCACAAGCCAAGTGAATGTAGCCTGCAGTGTAGCTCTTGCAGGTAGGGCAGCACAGAGCTCCTCAGTAGCTCTCTCCAAAGAGGGACTTTGATGTCTGTGTCGGTGCCCCAGTTTCGCAGAAGTCAGCACTATTGCTGAGGCTCTGAATGTCAGAGGTACAGGGCTGGCACAGCTGGGACTGCTGCCAGACCAGCTAAAACACACTCAGCCAGCAAGTGCTGATTCCATCTCTATCAAGGCAGCTATCCCAAGGCCCAGCATGGAAATCTAACTGGTCCAACCAGTTATGCTGGAGAGCTGTGGTGTAAGGATGCAAAGCAGCCTCAGTGGCTGAGGAAGGACTCAGACTGGGGCATTTTGTGCACCTTTTTTTGTGGTGCAGCCCATGGCCAGCTGCTCTGTCTGCACGAATCCTGCCTGTGGGTTACTGCCAGTAACCCATCCTAAGGACAAGGCAAATCAAAAGAGAAAATGGGGGGAGCTGAGCACTCCTGTGGCTTGGAGAAGCTCTCCTCAGAGGTGTCAGGTATCTTGTCTCTACCTAACAGGTTCTTAATGCAGCCCCGTCCTGGCACTGAGTCAGAAGCTCTGAAAGCAAAAAGGGCACCTGGAGCACATGTGATATTGCTGATTCAGCACTCTCAATACATTTATTTTGCAATTGCACTCGGTGGCTGCAATCCAGCTTGAGGAGGGCATGCACAGACAAACAAAGTATCTGCCCCAAACAATTCACATTTTCACTTTACAAGTCTACTACTACTTCAAGCTACTTATGGATGATGTTACAGTCTAGCAAATAGACAGACAGATGGACTTTCTTACCTCCAGCCTCTGCTGAAGTCCTGCCTCCCTTTGAAAAATAATTTATCTTCTTTTGAGATAGTTTTGCCTTTCTTTTTTATTTTTAATTGATCAAATGTCTTTTGAAACTTCAGGTCTGTTTTTCCTGCTTTGTTGTGGAAGCAAATAAGACAGGCTTATGGCTCCATGTAAAATTTCAGCCTTGTTTATAAATTGCTTGTGATTGATTAAGTAATAAAAATGCTTTTAAGACAGGGAGGTAAATCTCCCAGCTAATTGTTTAGTGCTTTACATTATAACCTTGTTACAGAGACTGGGCTGAATAGCTTTGCTAATTCTGTCTCTTAAGAGTCACACTGGAGCTGTAATCCCAGTTTGCTGCTCTGCCCTGACCACTGAAAGACACAGACCATAATTAATGGGTCAATAAACAAACTGAGTGATGCATCTGAAACATGAGAACAAACCTTTCCTTTTCAAAGGTGAGTTCTGAGGTGGAGATGATTTCTCAGGCAGGGACACTGCCAATTTCCAGCCATGGTCTGGAAGAAATACAGCAGGAGCATGGCCCCTCTGCCTCTCAGCCACTTCTCATCCACCTCTGTCATGGAGCCTTGGGCAAAGAAATCAGCAGCACTGAGCTGGGTGTGTTGAGAGTAGGTAAAATGAAGATTAAACTGGGGAAGATGGTGTGATTCATATGCAAAATGTCTTCACTGCATGTTGCCTTCTCTTTTGGATACAAAGCAGTGACCCAGCTCACAGATTGGACTTTAAGGACCATGAAAATACCTACAATAAATAATTTAACAGGAGCTCAGTAATCCTAGATTTATTTCTATCTAAACTACCAGAGAGGAAGCAAGTGCTGTCCATTGAGATGGTTCCTCTAAAAAAATGTTGAATGGAGAGAGAGTTCTGATACTAATTTTGATATAGTTCAGTAACACATGTGATAACCTATGATAACAACCATGCTCCTGATTTCAGGCTCATGCAGAGCTAGATCAGATCAGTCTCTTGGGTGACATGAGCTTTTGTTCACAACAAATACAGAGCTGCTGGCAAATTCAGAACAGCTGTGAAGGCATCAGCAAAGAACCAGCCTCCTTCCTGGGCTCCCCAAGCCTGGGGGAATAAACTCACTTCCACCCTCTCCTGTTGTTGTTGTGTTGTTTTTTTTCAACAAAGAGGTCAATTAGTCTCTTGACTCTGAGGTCCCTTCCAGGCATTCATCAGTGGCAGAGGCAGGAGGCTGATTGCTGGGGCTGATTGTGGTATTGAACAGCTGATTAGGGGGCCTTAATTGTGAGGACTAGAAAAAGGCTAAAAAGCCACCAAGCCTTAAAACTTTCAGGGAGGATGGACTTTGCTTCAGGGGAGCATTTAATGGCACCTGGACCAGCATCTCTCCCTCCTTGATCGATGCTCCCTAAGTGCTGAGATGTGTTTGGGTGAAAGTAAGCTCAGAAATGAGCCACTTTCTCGAAGATGTTTTTTCTGAGAGGGAAATGGAGGTGGTTTTCCCATAGATCTGATGTTCCCAGCTAGGCCTACACAAGCAGCCCCATTCTGGTGCTGCCAGCACCTTCAGCTGCCATCACCCTCCCTGTGAGGGGATGCTGAGGGAGCTGGTTGGGACTGCAAATGGTTGGATGCATGTGGGCCAGGTGGCCTCCCTGTGCAGGCTCACATGTCTGAGCAGGTACCTGAAATTAGCACTTTGATTTTTGCACACCTGCATGGTAAAAGATAAATGAGAGGAAAAGGAGCCTTTTTTTTTTTTATCATTAAAATCAAAGCAATGCTCCAGCACACAAAACCTGCCAGCAGGCAATTCTGCCTTTCATGTGCTCACAGGCTCCTTGGTGTGGCATGACACAGTGGTCCCCCAGTGCTGGAGCTAGACTCTTAGAGAAAAGAGTTGTAAAGACCTCTATATGATCTTTCATACACCCCGTATCCAGTTTACATATAAATTTCCTTAATTGGTGAACATTCTTATACACCCTTTTCAGTTGCAACAGCGTTTACTCATTCAAATTTGTGCCATGTTTGCATTAACCCCACTGCCATGGCTTCATTATTATTAAAGCTTGCAGGTGTGTTATCAAAATGCCCAGAACCAAAACAGTCTGAGGTTTGTTTTACCAGCATTCTACTCCAGTAAGAAACCAGATTTTTTAGCCTGCTCTTCAGTTGATGCAAGGTCAAAGTCAAGCCTTCAATGAATGCAAAGCAACATTACCTGATCTAGCTGAAACTCAAACAAAAAATATTGTCCTCATTACTCTTTTACCTATTCTAGGTAATAAAACCCCTAATGAATGAGGCTTCTTGGGGTGGGCTATGTTCTCTGCAGCATGCACTGCTCTACTGCTGGAAAAGCTTTGTTTTCCAATAGGGCCTGACTGAAGAGAGCACCAGGAGACTGAGTGCAAAATGCAGTAATTTTCCTGTGCCTGCTTTACTCAGCTGCCTGTACACACCTCAGAAAACTCAGTGCCCTTACTGGCTGTTTTATCCCTCTCCTCTGAATCTTAATGATATCTTAACAGCACTAATCAGCCCCAGATGTAATAAGTCACAAGGGAGTGTTTTGTTGCCTTGGCCCCCACCTTGCACGTGCTGGTTGATGCAATTAAGCAGCTCTTCTGCATCCTGGTGCAATGAATACATGACAAAGTCTCAGTCACAGAGCTTAGGCAGTGATGCTGCCTTGAACTGAGAGAGTTGTCTTCTTACTTTCTTGTGCTCTTAGAGAAGATTAATGAGAATTCATACTGAGGGGGGAAAAACATAATATTTTATTTTGCTGGCAGCATGCACATATAATAGAAATATCTTTTTTAATAAAAATCAATGATGACTTAAAATACACAGTAAATGTTGTAACATTAATAAAAGATGCGACACATAAAATTAGACTTAAATGTGCAGTTTTCCCAGCTATTTACAACCCACATTTCAGATCTGATCATGCTTCCAGCAGAGTGAAATGGTCTAAAACAGCTGTCAGATGAAATAAAATAAATACTGCCTCAGTGCAAATAAAATAAAACAGCATCCCAAAATTTCCTGATTGAGCTCCATTGTCACCTCCCTATAAACTGAAGATGCAGGTCTCAAGCACAGATGAAGGTCACTACAAGCAGGGTTCTGTTGTGGTTTAACCCCAGCTGGACACTCAGTACCACCAGCTCCTTGCTCATGCCCCAGTTTATGTACTGAACAGGACAGTGGGTTTATTTTTTTTTCTCTTTTTATCTTCTCCTCTGTGAGTCAAACAGCACCAATTCCTTCACTGTTTCCTGTAGGTCCTGCTGTTCCCTGCTCTCCTCCAGCTGATCCAGGCAGTGCCTGTCACAGGCTGCAGTTCTCAGATGAGCCTGCACCAGGCAAAAGTCAACAAAAAAGCTGTTTTTGTGCCTCCCACAGGCCTTAGTGCTGTTTGTATCTCAGCATGGTTCGTCCCTTTCTCAGAAGTGTGACATTTTTGCCTCTTTTTCTGCTTAGTGGTCACTCCAGATCCCCTTCCATGCAGTTATTTAACCAGCTGTTGCCACTTTGTTCTTATATTCTTTACCATCCCTGCTTATCTCTGCTGCATTTTAAGCCTGTCCTCTGGAGTAAATTTACTTGCTCTGAATAGAATCTTGGGAGTAAATTTAATAATTTATGTTTCTATTTTATCACTCAGGTTATTAATGAAAATATTGAGCAGCACCAGAATTAAGAGGCACCATGTAAATCCTCCATGAGACTTATCCTGCTAGTCCAACAATGAGCCATTTATTATTCTGGATATGGCTTGTCAAACAGCTCTTCACAAAAAAGATGAGTATGTTTCTTTACTTTGTCATGAGCAACAACAGTTAAAACCTTAGAAAGTGAAAATTCAGCTTAGCTACTCTGTTTGCTTAGGTACAGAGGCTCTGAAAGGACAGAATAACTTACTGTGACTTTCTCAACATATATGACGTATGTAACATATTGTCTGCTGACACCCCAACAGTGAAAGCAGACTGCAGAATGGATCTCAGTTCAAGAGGGGATTTCCTGGCACAGAAATGTGTGGATGCACCCCAGAGAGAAGGGGGGCCTAAGGATGGGCAGCAAGGAGTGAGGAAGGGATGAGCAGGACTCTCCCTGTCTGTGAGACAAATCTGGAGCTTGTAGTGGTGATTTGTGCTGGTACCATGGTAACTCTAAGGACACACAGAGACAAGACCAGCAGCAAAGGCAGTGTGGACTCTGTTCAGTGATTTGTACCTCTCTTACCCAAGGAATAGAAACAGCATGGAAGGACTGTGTATCTCACACTGGGTCAGAATAATCTCCCCTGGTGAACCCTGCTTGCTATGACTCTGCCAGCTGCAGTGAGCTGCTGCTTCTGGATAAAGAGACCAAGGTCTGGCTCCATACAGATATGTCAGTTTTGCAGGGCAGACAGGCCACTGAGAGAAAAAGAGGGATGCCCAGTCTGGGTTCCGTGTGCCTCTAAAGAAATCCCTGTAATTACAATTCTAATTGTAAATTAGAATTGTCACCTTCTTGCAGGGGGCACTGCTATGCTGGAGGGAAATTTCCAGGGACTGCAGTGTGCTTTAGTTCAAGACCTGGTTAAACAGAGTTCATTTAGGGAGAGAGAAGATGATGTCCCTATTTTGTTTCCCCTACTTTCCTTATTTAATATCATCACTCCTAGCAGTGCACTTGGGTAGTTGCCCTCTGTGCCCTCTAAATACTTTAATTCCATCCTTGATTATTTATACCCCTTGATACACAGGGACTTTTATCACAGACCCTGCTAGTCATTGGTTATCCATGTGGGCTATTTTTAGCAAAGTTAATCTTTCCTCCAAAGTCACTGCCTTGAGTACCCTGATCATTCCAGCTGCTCTTTGCTGAGCTCCCTCCAAGTTGTTGGCAGGACACGCCCCACCCACAGCCTTTTAATTTTTTTTTTAAGATCTCCTTTGTGTTTTAATTCCGGCTAGCATGAGACAGCATGGAGATGCTGGGTGGTGTGAGTCCTGGAAAATGCAGAATTAGGGCTGTGGGATGTGTTCCAGCCTTGGCAAGCTTGGGGAGCTGCAGGGTGTCGAGGGGATTGGAGATGCTGAGCAGGAAGAGAGTTGTTCTATTTCAAGTGTTACCAACAAGACCTGAAGTTATAACAACTCACCTGTTTCAGGGCATTGTTCAGAACTGAGAACTGAGAGCTGTGGATGGTTTTTAACAAAAAGCATCACTGAGCTCCTGAGATATCAGCATCACCTTGAGCCTGTGAGGTTCAGTGTGCCATTCCCTGTGGCTTGTGGCTGGGTAAGGTCTCACAAGGACCACTCAGTCTGGCAGCAAGCACCTGCAGCTTCACACTTAATCTTTCCTGTTTGCTGTTCTAAATTTGAAGACCATTTCAGGCCTCAGAGGAATTGTGTAAGTCACACCTCCAGTTTTTTCAGCCTGCTACAAACTGAGAACACCTTTCACATCTTGTATAAGCAGGGTGGAAAGCAGTGCTCCTCCTCACCCTGCCCTCACTTCATTAGACTGGGATTAATTTAATAAAGAAAAAAAATACATCACATGTTTATTTATATGTCTCATATTTTCTTGTTCCTTTTTTTTCCAAGAAGCAGACAGAGGCTGGAAAATTGTCCTTCTTGTACTGTTACCATGGAGAGAAAAAAAGCCCATTAACATTGTTATTAAGGCTTTTCATGTTATCAGTCAGAAGCAGGGAGCCAGCTACACAAATGCCCCTGACCTAAAACACAAGCAGACATGCAGTACAGCAAAGCCAGGAGATCCATCACCCTGTGCTAGAGCTCAGGGCAGCTCACCCTTAAAGCATTTGCAAGATCTAAATATTCCTGCTTAGCTCAAATCTTCAATGGAGTTGGAAGGAAAGACCCGAATCTAAGAAATTAATAACTTTGGGACACTCTGCAGCTGGTCCAGAGATGGGCCAAAATGATGCAATTTGGCCCATCTTTCAGAAGCTCACAGAGACAAAGTCAGTGCTCTTTTTCTTTGTTTAGCTTCTTACTCTCCTACTGCTTTATATCCCAAGACAGTTTCACTTTGAAGTAGAAATAAAGACTGATGTCATTGGTGCCCAATATCTAAAAAATTGACACAGCCAGGAGTTTATCTCCACTTGCATAATTTCACTGATTCCAGCAGGATTTACAGCTCCCAGTCCCTGTGCTGAGAAGAATAAAGCTGGTGCAGTCTGGCTCTTCTTTATTATCCCTCTTAAAGTTTATGTCTTCAAATATGGTCTGGTTATGAGTTAACAATACTGAAAAGATCAATACCAGAGTCTGACTAGGGGAGCTCAAAACATGTTCATAAAAGTTAAATTAGAATCATAAAATGATTATGGGCTCCTGCCTTTTTTTTTCTATTATTATTTTTATTTTTTTTTCCCTCGACTCTGCTGCTTGATTTGGGTGGCAGTTTGCTGGCTGCCAGAGAGGTAGCTCCCATCTGTCCTCCCCTCCTCTTCACTGCCTCTGCATTCAAGGCAAAAAAGGGCTGGAGCAGGGCTGCATGGAGACCCCTCCAGAGCATTTCAGTGGGGCTCAGGTCACATTTAACTGCTCTCCATTTTTGTCATACTTTTTCTGAAGCAGGACCTTAGCAGGTGGCTCACAGAAGGTTCTCCAAAAATCACAGGAAAGAGTGAGAAGTACAAAATATATTCACAAACTTTATTGCAAAAGCATTGCAGGCAGTGCCTGACACTTCTAACATCAGGACAGGACAACATCTACCCTCTTTTACACCATCTCCAACTTTTGTCACAAAAGAGAAACAACTTTGCTATATCCTTTTATTGGTTTCCTCCCCATCTTCCCTTGAACAACCTCAGTTTCATTAGGGGGAGAGGACAAAATTGAGGTTAAATCATAGAATCACAGAATGCTTTGGATTGGAGAGGAATGTTAAAGTTTCAGCCTTCCTGCCATGGGCAGGGACACCTTCCACCAGGCCAGGCTGCTCAGAGCTCCATCCAACCTGACCTCAAACACTTCCAGGGATGGGGCAGCCACAGCTTCTCTGCTGATGATTTTGCAAGTCCATAGTGACATTTCTGTGAATAACAATATTATAAATCTGGTCCCAGCTGATGGCTGTATGTCCCATATCTGCTTTTTCTTCTTCTAGGCCTTCTCTCATTGCTGTATGTTTAACATACCTGTCCATTGCCAAGAGTGGATATTACCCCAGTTTATCAGATGTCAGAGAGAGACGGAGCAAAAAATGACCCTGTGGGGATGAAGTGGGAGCTCTGGGGTGCAGCACAGGGTAGAGGCACTCCTCAATATCAGAGCACCTTCCTTTCCCATGCCATGGTTAACTTCTCCTAAGGATTCCAGCAACAACTGAGTTCGTGTGAACTCGTGTGAGCTTCTGCACGTGGGTGTATCATGTGAGATATCCAAATGCTCCTGAGGACTACCTGAAGTAACCTTGCTCTGCTTCTAACAAAAAACACTGCTCAGTGATTTACATTCCTTTGTAATCTGATGCAGTGATTAGAAAAATCTCTTCATTGTAGTTTTTCCCTTTAACACAGCAACCCGTGACCCCTGCACTGGGTTTGAGAGGGAAATGTCAGCTCTTCATGTGGAAATGAATCAGGCATCCTGTGTAAACATCAGGGGGAGCAGGGAGCCGACAAGGACCTGAGCAGGGGAACATGAAATGGGCTTTAATCTGATCACAAATCTCTCTTCTAGGGAGCAGAGCTGTGGGCTGCCAGGTGCCCTAGATGGTAGAGACAAGTCCCCAGCTATGGATTGCAGGCTCAGAAGGATTAAAGGAAGGAGCTGGCAGGTGATGGCATTGTGCTGTTTTACTGTGGTTTAGCACAGAAACCAACCCTGGCACCCTCCACGAGCCCTGTTTCCCATCACCAGCCCTTTCCCTTGCATCACCCCTCCTTCTCCCACATCCTTGTGCTTGGAAAGGGCAAGGCCAGTCTAATTTCTAATTTTTTTCCTGCAGTTTCTCTATAATGACCTAGGACTAACTTCTCATCCCATTTAACCAACCAGTGGAGACTCAGAGAGGAATTGCAGGTTCCTTGACCTCTAAGTGCAGATTTGCTCATCCTTGAGCAACCTTGAATCTCCCACAGAGCCAGTGGGGCAGTTCCAGCCTCCTGCTCTGTTCCCTCCATCTGAGAGCTGGTGCAAACTCCCTGCAGCCCATGGAGGAGGGAGGAGGCAAGGCATAGACCAGGAAGATCAGCTGGGAGGAACATGCTGTACTCCAGTATTCCTATTTCCAAAGTGCCCAGTTGCCTGGAGATGGTGTCCCTTCCTTTAATGCCTTCAAGAGCAAGAATGGGGAAAGTGAGGGGAAAAAGGGACATAGAGGGTGGGTGGGGAACACTATGGGTGGTCCCAGGTCCTTTCTGGGCTAGGGGGCACAGACACTGAGTGGACTGTTGAGATGCTTGGCGAGTTAAGGACCAGATTCCTGAGCCCTCACTGAAGGAAGGGAAGTCAAGCAGGGAATCTGCCTTGCACGAGATAGGAGAAAGGAGAATTATTTGGATGGAGCAGGATGGTGACTGCTACTCGTGAGCAAGGGAACACATCAGGAGCTGCTTGAGGAGGACATTCTCAGGTTTCTCTTAAGATAATGGATCTGCCTTTGGGGACAGACACACTCAGGGGCTAAAAGTGTGCAACATCCTGCAGTGGAGTGCTGCAGAGCAGAGATTTACACTGCTGTGTGTTCTCTGTGTGTGCCCAGGGCAGGCTAACACCCATTGTTCAGCAACCCTCCTGCTCCCAGAGAAAACAAGTGAGGCAGTTTCTAGTTCAAAGGCGCTGTGAGGAGCAAAACCTGTTAGCAGATACCCACAGAGCTCACCCTGCTGCTGCCACACGCAGGGCTGTGGGGAGGCTCTGCCTTTGGGAAGTGCCTGTGCAGCTCTGGCACAGCAGCAAACACCACCGTGGGTGGTCACCTGCAACCTGGCAGCCCAAGCAGAGGAATGATGATTAGCCAGACTGCTGCTGCAAGCAGCTTTGGTCTTGGGTCATCTCCCTGAGCACTGCTCTAGCAGCAGGGAAGGGAGCAGCAGCAGAGCTTTGTGCAATCCCACATTGCCTGGCTGAGCTCTCCAGCCTGATAAGGAAAAATTGAATTTCTGTTCTCTGACCTCTAGATCAGATTCTTTTCCCCACATTGAGCTTATTGCAGATCAATGATTTTTAAGTGCTGACATAAACACAAATATTACAGCTGGACAGTTAGTAATAGAGGCTGTTTATTACAGCAGCATTCCTCAGTAAGATACAATTATGTCCACACTTACATGGCTCTTTTCAGCTGAGGAGCTCAAAGGTGCAAAGCCTCACAAGACCTTGTGATGTGAATCTAATGCTATTGCAGAAGGCAAGAGAGCCCAAAGGGGCTGAACATGAAGGATAAAGCCACGTCCTGTGGATCTACTCTCTCACATCTCATGGCCTGTCTAGCCCAGCCTTGTTTTTCCTGTGGGCACAAGAGTTTGAAACACTTTCTGATTCCCCAAGTATTCTTTTCTTCAAACCTATTGCCAGTCTGTGATTTTATTTGTTCCAACCAAATCAACCAGCAACCATGACGACCTATTAATGTATTCACAAAGATCCAATAGAATCCATGGAGTCAAGTACCATTTTAGCATCAACAACAAGAAGTGAATGAGGTATTGCACAGTCAAGCCATGTGAAGAGGAAAAGAAATCCTTCCATTTCACATCATACAATGCTCTTGCCTTTAGGAGAAAGATACAGGGTGCCACACTGCTACCTGATTTTCTCAAGTGCTTCCAGGCTCCCCGGGAACTCAGTGACAATGCTGAAAATTAGACCTCTACCTGCAGATTGATCTACACTTTTTGTTACAAAGAGATCCACAACCTTCAGGCGTATGTAGGAAGATATTTAAAATGAAAAATGATGAGACTAGAGTACAAAAGGGATGCTGTGAAGCAGCACACTCTGTTCCCAGCCCTACACTTGTTTTCTTGGCCTGTGCTGCTGGAGAGGGTTGGGTAACTGGAGGTCATTGCAGGTGCCTGCAAAAGTGTCTGGGGGGCTGCTTCAAAATGAAAGGTTGCTTCTCTCATTTCCTCACGGACTATGGCCAAAGAGATCTGAAGATTGCAAAGCCCTGGGAAGGCAGCCCAGCATTGCCTAGGAGCATGAGCTGAATTGAAAGTTTCAATATTCCTCTTTTTTGTTGTGATTATTTTGCAACCGGCGTTTACAAAGAGCTACACAACTCTTTGAAACCCAATTCACTGGTGCAAAGAGAAGAGTGATTAAAACAAATCCAAATACCAGATGGTTTGGGGATTCAAGAGAGTCTAAAGATTCACATCTCTATTGTGAGGTGAAAACCACTTTTATTACTTGAAAATTATTAACAGCTCAAGGACTTGGCTCTCAGGGAAGCCATGACAGCACTAGGGGGTCTCATTGCTAGTCCTTGTGTGGTGCTATCTCTCCCCCTGGAAATACATCCACACACTCCAGTGAGTCACTGCCCCTTCCCCCTTTTCCATGGGACAGCAGGAAACCTCCTTGTACAGTGACCCAGGCCAATTTTCTATGTGTTGTCTGCTTTGTGTTGATTTCTCACTATGCACAGACGTGTGTTCCCAAGATGAGGGGACAGGGATGCTGGAGAAGCCATTGAGAGAAGAGACAAGGACCACTGCATTTTTGTATTTAAAAAAAAAAAAGATAATTATTGTTGTCTCCTGTGTCACAGGACACGTTTCACCAGCATAGGAGAGCCTTCCCCATGTCACACGTTCTGTAGGAATAACAGAGCAGTTGTCAGTCACACAAGTCTTGTCAATCTGGCCCATTTCACCAAGAATAAATTTGTTTTGCAATGTGAATAAATTAAGATGGAACTGAAAAATTCCTGTATGAGGATTAATTAATCATTTGGAGAGACCCATGGGCTCCCAGGGCTCTACCACAGGGCTCCTGGAGCATCTTCAGTGTGTTCTGAAAGACAGCCAATAAGCAGGATCTGATTCACTGCCTGAATTAATCTATATGAATGGCTGTGGGATCCATTTGAAAGCAGCATTGAGAATTGGCCTATAAAAAGGCAGCCCAATTTTTAGAGGAAGCTCATTTGGGAAATGAATGAGGACTTTACAGTCTCCTTCAGCCATAAAAAACCATACACATCTCACACTGCTGCTTGCCTATTTTAATTAAACCAATAATTAAATTTTAATGAAATGAAGGTTTTGCTGAAAAAGAGTCAGCAGTGATTGATGAATTTTTGGTTGGAGGAGAGAGGTGAAGTGGATACATCAAGCCATGGGGCTCCCCTTCCCCAACAAATTTTGGAGGAAATACATGGAGAACTGGATTCACATAATGAGCTGAAGAAGAAACACTTATGATAATGAAGTTGCAAGGCAGTTTGTTTCCTGTGGCTCTCCCTGGCTCTGTGTTTGTTTCCCCACTTCCACAAGGATAAGCCTGAATTCACAAGGTTTTGACTTCCACCTGAGAGCCCAAGTCTGTATGAATGCCAGCACTGTCCCACCAGCAGCCTGCAGGGACACGTCCTGGAATAATCAACACTTGGCTCCAGGTTGTGTTGAGAAAGTGGAGGAATGAACCTTTGTGGCCAGTCTTAATTGAAGCTGGTCTCTGAGGCAAGTTTTCATTAGAAATGAGTCAAAACCCTCATGATTTCACTGAGCCTGTCTCCAGAACAAGGCAGATGCACACAGGAGCTTGCTGGGACAAACCAAGGGCTCGCCAAATGCTGCCCAAAGGACAAAGGGGTGCAGATGTTCAGATGAACACTCAGGCATCAGTAATAAGCTCTGCCTGCTTGAAACACTGACAAATGTGCACCTGGCCAAGCCTCTTTGACTTTTGGGAGAAAAATGCAACAACTGAATAGATGACAACATTTTTTTCCTTTCTGTCTCAGATATTACTGCTTCGAGTTTTCCCATGGTGGCACTGGGGGCAGTGTGAGCTGTGCTGTCCCCCCACCTCTGCCACCAAGGCTGGACATGTCCTTGAGAGATTCTTCCCTGGCTTTGCAAAGTGTAAGCTGGGAAAAAATTGTCTCACTCCCCAAGAGGGGGTTGTGAGGCTTGATGGATTAACATTTGCTGCATTTTGCACATGTCAAGAGCTTTTGCTAGGCACACCAGGGAATGTACCAGGCACATCCACAGCTAAAAGGATGAGCTGCCAGAGCTTGAACAAGAGAGGCAGCCTGGGGTTTGTTAGCAATTGTGTCATGTTCATAGCAACCACCACAGGTCTGAGCAGGAGGGGCCTGGGACACACCAGCACTGGTGGGTCACATTATTGATGTGTTCACAGATTATGTGAAAATGGCATTGAGTGATTATTATTCCAACAGCTGTTCTTTAATTTAGTTTCATTTGGAAACATGATTGAGAAAATCCTTCCCTTTCTGATTTTGTCCCCTTGCCCTAAAAATTTTCAAGCTCATTGGCCTTTTTCAAAATGAGTTTTACAGAGAAGCAGAAATCCCAAAGATAATGTAGTTACTAGGATTTTAGGAAAAATAGGTGTCTGGGTACAAGTGAGACACATGTGATGTACCACTGGTGAGGAAAGGGCTTTCCTACTACACTCTGGGGGCTCTGTGGACCAGGAAAGTGTGGAAAAGATTGCCCCAAGCACTTCAGTTGGAAATCTTGTACTCGCAGCCACAGCTGGTCAGCTGTGAAACTGCATTCAGTAAGAAGCCCAGCTTCAGTAATTCTATTGCTTCCAGAAATAGCTTTTGCCCAGGATGATTTCCACAGGGTCTGCGCTTTGACAAGAAGATTCCTCTGAAATTGTACCAAACCATTCTTCTTCAGCAGGTCTGCAGGGGCTCCTCCAGGGAGGCAGAGTAGGGAAAAAGCCTCTAGGATGGGGAGAGGAAGCAGAAGCTGGAACCAGAGATAGGATCTGTGGGCATCACATGGCTCCTGTCACAGTGTGTGCTTGCACTGGGTTCTTGGATGTGGGAAACTGGGCCGGTTTTCTGAACCATTTCCTTCCTGGAGTGATTGCAAAAAGCCACTGCTCTGCACATCCACAGGGCTGAGAGTGTAAATACGTATTTCTGAGGAAAGTCAGAAGGACCCAATCTCCTAAGAGATCCTTTTAGGTGCTTCCAGAGCCAAGTCTCAGGGAACCCTGCCTGCTTTCAGTCAGTCAAAGAGAAATGTAGACAAATGCTGTCCCTTAGGCTTACAGCTTCTCTGTCTCTGAGATGACTTCCTTCCCCACAGTATAAATTTCCCTGCATTTTAAATTTGCTGTGTTCTGGATTCCTATAGAGAACTGTTCATCATTCAGGATGGAGAGGATTTTAATGATGAAGTATTGCAACTAACGGGCCATCCTCAGTTCCAACTGTTTTTCTCATGATGACAGCTCCTTCCAAGGCCTCCATAGCATTGGTAAATTTATTAGGTCACAAACCATTATTCAAATTCAGTCTTAGCCAAACCTCAGTGTATGTACTGAGGCTTTTCCAGATTTGGAGAGTTCAGCTCCAGATTTAGCCGGTTTTGATGGACCCAGGGGAAAGAGGATAGGGATTCTCCCATCATCACTGTTTTTGCCATTGCTTCCTCATGAGACAGATGACTGATATTCATCACACCTCAATGCAAAACAAGAAGGATATGCTACTACAAAAACTGCAGAGGGGAACCCTTTTTGGAGTTAATTTTCCAAGTCCTAATAAGGTATCACCTAAATCAAAACAACTTTCCATGTTCTACTTCACTTGCAGGTCTCATTAAACTGCTACCATGGGATTATTTGGGTTGAATTCTCTCTTTTTTCTTTGTTTCTCACCCTTTCAGAACTAGCTTTTTTCCTGGCACCTTTGCATACTGTGTGTGTCAGAGATGCTAAATGTGAGACAAACAGAAAAGACAGATATAACACAATTTGTTCTGCTAATTGGAAAGTTTTGTCTACTGCTGCATCTGGCTGATGTAAAGTCCACTTCCTTAAACATTCAAAAAACCAGATTCTTCCTCTTCCTGCATGTGTCTGTGCTCAATTTTGCAAAGGGAGTACCAGGTACTTTTAAATTAGAACAGAGACATTTTTAACAGAAAAAAATGACACAAGTGGCAAAGAAAGGCTGTCAAGGTAGGAAAAAAATGTTTTCTTTTTATAAGCAATAGAAAAGCTTGATGTAGTTAAGTCTGTGGGAAAAGATGTTTTGTCCAGCAGAAACATTTACTGAACATCAGGATAAAGAGGGCTTTGCCTTGTACTGCTGCCCAGGGATCTGCCAAAGAGGATTAAAGCATCAAAGCTCTTAATTTAAGTATTTTTCTATAATTTCATCCTCCTCTTTTGTACTTCTTTAGCACGTCTTTACTATTATCATCCGACGGGGGAGTGGCATCATGGGCTGTTTGGCCAGGGGTGGGACAGGGAGCCTCATGCTGTGAGGGCTCTATCAGCAGCCAGAGCAGCAGCCCAGCAAGTCTCCCAGGCTCAGAGGTGCAGCAGCTGTCTCCTCTGCAAGGGCACTGGGTGCAATCAGCAGCTCCATGGGTAGGTCTGGCTGGAACACACTTGCAGCATTCAGGAAAAGGGCAGGGGTTTCCCACCTGCTGTATCTGAGGCATTGAAGGACACAGCAAGATGTTCCCTAGGGAAAAGTAGGAACATCTCACAGCAGTCAAGAAATTAAACACACCTTTCTCAAGGCGAGCTGTGTACGTGTATTTACAATATGACAGGCTTTTCACAGAGCCATAAAATAGTAGAATTACAAGGGATCTTAAAGGTCACCTCATCCCACCCACTGCCATGGGCAGGGACACCTTCCACTATCCCAGGGTGCTCAAACCCCTGTCTGACCTGGCCTTGAACACTTCCAGCTATGGGGCACCCACAGCTTCTCTGGCAAACTGTGCCAGTGTCTCACAGGGAAGAATTTCTTTCTTACATCCAACCTAACCCCCCCTTTTTCAGTTTAAAGCCATTACCTGTTGTCCTATCCCTGTCAAAACCCCCTCCCCAGGCTGTGCCACGGGGCAGTGACAGAATGGAAAGCAGCTTGGATGGGGATGTTCCCAGGGAAACAAAGCCCTGACCAAGCCTGCCTGCTCCCCTCTCTGCCCCTGGTGCTCTGTGCAGTCCCAGCCTCCCGTTAAACCAGTAACACCAGCAGTTCCCAGTGGACTGGTTTTGACCCAGAAGATGTTATCTTCACATTCAGTGGCTACAGGAGCCTTGAGTTGCTTCCAGCAGAATCTGAAAATCAATTTCACTGTCATGACGTGTGTTTTCACTTTGATTTTAACCCTTTCCCTTGTGTAGCAGAGTAAATTATTTCCAGAGATCGGGGAAAACATGACATTATTCGGAGGGGTAAACCTCTGCACAGTCATGCACAAATGGAACATCATCAGTCCTCTACATTCAAATATATTAAATTTGTTTTGGCAATCACTTACGATAAGCATTGTGCTTGAATGAAAGAGAATGAAAATGAAGGGTTTGTTAGAGAGAAAAGCATCCAAATAGAAAAACCAATATCCCTTTATTAAAATAGATATATTTCTTGGCTACACATAATTTTGATAGGGGAAGTCAATCCTCTATTTAATATAAATGAAATATGGACAGTTAACTGGGTATTTTACACAGTGATATTTCAATTGCATTTCATAAAATTCAGGCTGGCTTCGGAATGAATAATTTATCCAATTAGATTTTTTTTCTTCCCATTTTTAATAGAACCTGGCCATTCTCTTATCTATCTCACTGGTTTAAAAATTGAAACAATCCTATTAGAAATCAGGTGTGCAATGTGAGTGCAAAAGTGGTGTCAATATTTTGAGAATGAGGAGGAAAATAGTCTCAGGTTAATCACTGGTTTCCAAGCTGATTTTGGTATTTGGACTTAATTTAATGTTAATGTTAAAAAAAAAAAAAAGAAAGAGTTCTGCAGTTCCTTGGTATAGACTCTGGACAGGAAATGTGAAGCTTGGCTGTGGCTGGTCACTTTATTCTGCTGGTATTGATTCTGGTGCTGCTTTTGTAGTGTTTAAGACTTCTTTAGGCTAATTTTGATGTAGCCTGTAAATTACTTTCAAATGTGATTCTGCAGGGTTCAGATGGATAAGCATGAATTCTGCTTTTAGAGGTGATGGAATAAGTAGAAAAAGTGCTAATAACAAAGTAAAATGTTGTTTAAATATGTTATATCTCTTTGTATGTTTTTTCCTACTTTTAATAAATATCAAACCAATAACACTATAGTTGCAGATACCTGGCAGAGGTCTCCTGTCTTCCTCTCATCAGTTTCCAGATTATGT